>NC_091412.1:6302500-7047500 GCF_032191515.1 Phaenicophaeus curvirostris | reverse complement strand
TATGTGAAACTTGTTTCAGATGAGTTGTCTAATAGATTCAGTGAAAGGTAGATCAGCGACTGTTTTTTCTTTGGAAAGGAAACACTTTTTAATCTGTTACACAATGGAAATGCTCCACGGGGGCTGGTAAGTCTTGTTGTTTAATTATCCTTTAGGCTCCTGTGTGTTGGTTAAAAACTCTTTGTTTGATTCTTCACCATATTGTCCTTGCCTAGTGTGGCAGGATGATAAGTCCAAGGAAATAGAAATTTAGAGAGGAGGCAGGCAGCTCGGCTCTGGGTGGGTGGGTGGAAGGGGCTGGTTTCTGCCTCTGCTTCCCTCTCTGTGCAGTGGGAGAGCGGCTGGGAGGGTTTCCTGGGAGGAGAGGTGCTGTGGAGGCTGGAGCTGATCTGCATCACCGCTGACCTCCAGATCGAGCGCTTTTGATATCTGGATCCGAATTCCTTGTCTCCTCTTAGAAATAATGTGCAGTATCCCGTGTGAAGTGTGGGCTTGCACCAGGCTCTCCACAGAAGATACAAACATCCCAAGGAGGTTGAGCTTTCATAGATCTGTTGGGGCGAGTCCAAAGGAGGCCACAAAGATGATCTGAGGGCTGGAGCACCATCCGTTCAAGGAGAGGCTGAGAGAGCTGGGTCTGGGTGCGCTGGGTGGGACGGGGAGAACTGGGATAGTGAAAAGCCAGCACAGCCGGGACTCCCACACACTCCTACCTGTGCACGGCTGGCTGCCAGCCTGCTCCCAAAGGGATCAGGGCAGGGAAAGCAGGAAAGGGGTGGCTGCACTCGGCGCTTTCCCTCTATTGCTCCTCCACTGGGTTTAGCACCCAGCAAAGTGCTTGTGCCAAAACTAGGGCTGCTCGTCCTGGACCGTCGCCCAGTCCATACTCCACGTGGCACAAGCAGGTTTTACGCTCCAGCCCAGCCGGCCCTGGAGCTGCATCTCTTCTGGCACCAGGGGAGGGGACAGAATGCTGCTCCTGCTCACACCCATCCGGCTGGGGGGAGGTAAAGGCTTTGGCCCCACTACCTTTACAGCACTTGGTGTTTTGATCAGACAAAGGCTGTTGCTAGATACGTGGCATCTGTTAACAGACTACTGCTGTCATTAGCTGCAACCAGGCATCTGCTGCTCCAACCCAACACGTAACAGATGCCAGTTTGGAAGGAGTGGGGGCAGGGAAACCCTGAAGCTCTAATATTTCACTTTTCTATCGGCGGCGCTTCACAGTTGGCAGCAGGGCTGGTTGTACCGCAGCGAATGCATCGTTCAGAGGAAATCTGCCCGTCTTGCAAATACCTCCCCGTGTCCCTGCCCCAAGCACTCCCTCTTCACTCGCCCCCAGCTCTGTCTGCAACATGAGCCGATTCCCAGCTCGTGCAGTTCTTTCATACAGACACACACAAATCCCCGAGGTGGTTGGGCATGTGGTGCTCAGTGTTGGTGCTGGCATGGCCAGCTCTGATCTGCAGCCGCGGAGCTGGCATCGCCCTGTGCCAGCCTGGGAGAAAGTGCGGCCACGGCAAGAGCTGCCCCGAGGGCTGTGGCTGCACACGGGCAACATCCATCCCCACAGACCCCCAGCTTCTAGATGAGACATAAATCCACATAGTAATAATAACGATATACAAGGAAAAGCACAGGCACTTTGAATCTGCCCAACCTTCACTTTCAGGTTTTCCAAGCATGTTCTGGGATGGATAAGGAGAAAAGGGGAAAAGTGTTTGTCCTGTGGGGTTTTTCCTCTAATACCATACAAATGGGAAGACGAGGACCCTGTGCTGATGGGTAATGAGACAATATCAATGTGATGCGTTGTTAGTACCGTACCAAATAGGCTTTTAATTTTCTGGGGAGGTGTGGTGCGTCTCTGCAGTGCCAGCATCAATCATCGTCAGGAGGTCCAGGTCCCGACTCTCCCGGGGGCCTTTCATTGTAAAGGATTCCCTCTCCTTCTGACTAGGGGCTGTTCTACCTCCGTGGTGCTGCCTCTCGCAGACTAATTGCTGATTTGTTCTTCTTATGATGATAGAGCTCATGTCACTGCAAAAAAAGAACATTAGGATAAAGTCTTTAAAGTGGCCATGCAGCTGGGAAACTAATTTACAGTCCCTGCTGGTTAAAAAGAAAAGAAGTAGTGGTATTGGTAGCCAGGATGTTATTTGTGTCATCAATGATTAGAAATTAATATGGGTTTGGTCATAAGCTGCTCAATACTCAGCCTGGCTGCTTCCTCAAGTCTCTCTCCTCCTTTTCTCCCAAATCTTTCTAACCAACTTTTATTCTGCTTTCCTTTGGTTCCTTGGGGAACTGGGGGTGCTCAGGATGTTTCCTCTTGTGCCAGAGGGCAGAGGCTTTGCTTGTGGAGGTGGAAAAAACCTTTCCTGCCTCTGAATCCCTAATCCTGGAGTCTCCACCCGAGCCCAGCAATCTTTCCCCACTGTTTACCAAGACAGATTTGCCATGGCTCCCAAAGTGCAGCAGAGGGAAGTTGTCAGAGACTCAGAGGTGAAAATTGGACATTAATGGGAACGGCGTCTGCCTTGCGTGGGGACCAGGAGAAATTCTGGCCCAGATGCCTTTTGAGCCAAGACCCTAAAGTATAATAATATGGTATGTAAGAGCCACTGCCACTGACAAGGAGGGCGTTTGGGCTCTGTGTTCACACAGGTAGTGAGTGTGGGAAGTATTGAAGCACCCAAGGTGGGGTGGTGGGCATGTCACTGTTGTTTAGTGTCCCACATTTATTCATGCCTTCCAAAAGTCTGGAAACTTCCAGCTTATATTGATGTCGCCTTGGCTGCTGCTCTCTCCTAACATAAGGAATGTTTTGGGGGTGGTTTCCAAGTGTGAGATTGCTCAGGAGGGTTCCTGCAAAGGAGAACGGGAGCAGCTCTGTGGTGGTTACCTGCCCTGGCGTGGAGAGGGGCACCTAGTTCCAGCATCCCGCACCCTGGCTCTGTGTCCCCATCACCCTCCCTGCTCTTCACTGGCGCGGGGGACAGGGGGGGACAGGGGGAGAAGGCAAAATAAGGGAAAAAAATGTTTGTCTGAGAAGATACTTGGAGGGAGAAAAACTCCCGTTAAAAAAAGAAGGTGGCAAAGCGGTGTCTGCGACCCCTTCCCCAGATGCAATCCCACTCCTGTAATTTCTGGGGGAATTGGTTCATCTTGGGTGCAGATATATTTGTGTCAAGGTGCAGCTGCACAGATAGCCTGACTCTATGCATAGTAAGAGGCTTTCAGAGAAAGAGGTTATGCCCAGAGCAAGGCCTTATCAGAGCAAGCTGCCTGCCATTTATCTGGTTCCCTATCAAATATGAAAACAGGCCTCAATCTGCTGCTTCTATTTTCCTTGTGAAGGCTATGGGTGGAATAATAATTTAGTCCAGTTTTTTTGTTTCCGATGCTAACCTTCTGCCAAACTCTGCTCTTCCCAACTTGCCCGGGCAGCTCAGCAGCAGCCGCGCTCGGGTGCCCGCGGGGCTGGCTCCGGCTCGTTGTGGGTCCCAGCAAGTGCGCAGCCTGTGTGTGGAATCAGTTGAGCCCACACCATCAGGGAAAGAGAGTTTGCATTCAGGGAAAGGGTTTATATGTGCAGTGCTCATGGAATAGCTTTGTTTACTGGTTTAAAATTATTATAATTATTCATTATTTGTATTACAGTAGCCCCTAGAGGCCTCGCCATGTCCAGACCCTCCCACACAGGCAGTGGGACTGAAATGGGCAGCAGGATGGGGATGTCCCAGGGATGCAGGTGGATGCGGGCTGGCCCCTGGGCTGCACCCAGCCCCTCCATGCACCCCTTGGAAAGCGGCTGTTTGCTTCAGGCCAAAGCTGAGTATGTCATTAGAGCCACCTCAAAGCGTAGGGTGTCACCCCCAGATGCTGGAGCAGGAGGGATGAGACTGTGCCCAGGTGGTCCAGGACCTGCAGAGCCAAGCCTGGGGCAGATTCCCAGAGATGTGCTGGGGCTGGAGCTCCCTGTCACCTCTGGATGAGGCAAGCCAGCACCCTACCAACCCAACCGTGCCCTGCGCCTCTCATACACCTTTGCCATAAGCTCCCACTGCCCCAAGACAGCTTATGCTGTTTAATGCAAACCCTCACCTGCTGGAGGGCAAGAGGCTGAGCGGGTGTGAGATGGGAGCAGCCCCCTGTGGCAGCTCCACTTAGCCTGGGGGGCAGCAGCGCGAGAGGAAAACCATGAAACCCCAGCCCTGCATCGCACTCCTCCCTCCCTCCACCATCCATCCTGCGGGGTGTCCCCGCTGCAGTAATAAGGCCTGAAAAGCCACTGCTTACATTTTTAATTCCATATCTGTGTCTAACTGCTGATGCTAAACTCCGATCCCACAGCTTCTGAGGGCAATGCGATCCACATGTTAATATTTTAAGCCAGCCACTAATATTTTTATGTGGGAAATTGAGATTTTCTACGGTTGCTGGATGAGCAGGCCATTTCTCCACGCTGAAGTATGAAAACTGTAGCTGGGGAAAACATTATTTTACATGTTTGTATTTCTCAGAGCTGCTGTCCCATGTCAGGAGGGGCGGCTGCTCTCCAGCTCATCCCTGTGTCGGTTCTGTCCTTCTGAGAGGCTCATCCAAAAGCCCTCCAGTGCCTGCACCACTGAAGCAGCTGAATGTTGCTCCTCCAACTTTTATTTCTCATGCAGCTGAATGATTTGTAGTTTTAAAAACCTGAAAGCGGAAACCTGTTTATACAACTCAGGCTCCTCTTGACAGGCGGCAAACCCCTTCTAACCAGCTAGTTAGGAAGTGGAGGGAGGTGGGCAGTGTCCTGGTCACCCGGCTGCCAGCCGAGCCCATCGCTGAAGTAGCAGACAGTCCATCTGGTGCAATGACTTGATGCGAGAGGCAGTGTTTCTCCCTAACAGCTGCCTATAAATCACATTTATGGGCCGCAGTCATGGTCCAGGCAGCGCTGGCTGGACAGAGCGTTTGGCAGCACCACGGCCGGGGTCACAGGCGGCAGTAAATTGTCACCCAAACGTGGGGAAGCCAAAGCTGCTCCAGAGTCAGCGCCAGGATGCAGGGTATGGAGCAGCACAGAGGTGTGCACGCTCACGCACGCACGCTTGCCCCCTCACCGTGGCCCTAAACCTCTGCTGACAAGCAGGCAGACGGTGGCAAAGCTTAAATGAAGTGCAGACAAGTGTCCGTGTCCCCAGCCTAATCACTCAATCTCCACGGCTGCTGACACGCTGCGTTATCAAAATCTGTGGAAGTGCACACTTGGGCTCGGCTCTGGAGCTTAGCGACATCTTTGTCAGCTCAACACTTGACCCAAAACCCTGTCTGTGTTTCCTCACCGCTCGGTGCATCAGTTCAGGGCTTTATAAGATGGGGTGGTGGTGCTGGTCCATCACCGCAGGTTGAAGCCTTTCTCCAGCTCAGCAGTGGCTGGAGGTGGGTCAGGGGGCAGCGAGCAGCCAAGACCCAGGACCTTCACCCCCACTGCTGTGTGCTGTCCTTCCAGGAGGACTCGTAGGGCAGACAGCACGTGTCCCTTGACCCCAGCATCCACCCTCAGCAGAGCGTGGCAGCGGCTAGGACATTGTGTCCAGAGCTGCTCTTGTCAATAGCTATAAACCTGGACAAAAATACAAGTGAAAATAAGGGAAAGTCCAAAGTGTTTTACCCAAAATACGCTGAGAGATGTTTTTTCTCCATCACAAAAGTTCAGCTTTGAAAGGAAAAAAAGCTGCGGTGTGCAGTAGATTGGAATTTATGGTGCCAGAGGAGGCAGGAGATGGAGTTCATTCCCTTTGGGCATCCTTCCTCCATACTGTCCACCTCCGCTGACCTGTTCCTTGGATATGAAGTAGCACGACGAAACATTTTAGAACAAAAACTCACAGAAATGCTCTTTACTGCAGAAAGTGGCCACTTTCTGCTGCCGAAAATTGAAAACATTCTTGGGGTTTAAGCAGATTACAGATGAAGGTGAATAAATATTGAGACAGATGCAGCTCAGATTCTTTCCAGTAGTTAAACGTGCATTTTGTATGTATGGACTTTAACAAGTGCTCAGAGATTTTGACCCGCTGGTATAGATTACTGTGAGAGAACCTGCCAGGCCCACATCATTGTTTAAGACAAGTCCATGATGCAAATTGGCAGACAAAGCAGTGAGCAGTCAATACAGATTAGAATTAAGTCTCTCCTCTTGTCCACAACCAGGGGCCCTGCATTGATTGGATTGCAGACGCCAGAAACCTGGGCTCTGCCCGAAGTGGCGAGGAGGGAGAGGAGCCTGTGCCCAGCTGGGGAGGTGCCATCGCTCCCCTCCTCCTCCTGCTCCCTGGCCTCAGCCTCTACAGAAACTGGTTTGCAGCCGAGCAGGTAGCGTTGGTGCCAGGTTATATAGAGGCACCTTAAGAAATCCTGGAAGAGGAGCATATAGAGAGTCACAGCTGTAGTTTAGCACAGGCTGAAGATTAACCTTATCACTGTCTACAACTGCCTCAAAGGAGGTTGTAGCGAGGTGGGTGCTGGTCTCTTCGCCCAAGTGACAGGCAATAGGATGAGAGGAAATGGCCTCAAGTTGCACCAAAGCAGGTTCGGATCAGACATCAGGAGAAATTTCTTCACCAAAAGGGTTCTCAGGCACTGGCAGAGGCTGCACAGGGAGGTAGTGGAGTCCCCATCCCTGGAGGGGTTTAAAAGAAGCATTGGTGCTCACGGTTAGTAGTGGACAGGTACAGTTGGACTCAATGATCTCAAAGGTCTTTTCCAACCAAGTGATTCTGTGATACTAAATGCACATCTAAGCACATCCTGCACTGGGGCCTCTTCCAGCTGCATGGGAGCTGCCAGAAGCATCCACTAATATTTTCCTCTCTTCTTCCATCATTTTCCAAGATGACCCCGCTCTCACCGTGCTTTGCCTTTTCCACCAGCATGCGCTTCAGTGAGACTGTTACCTTCACAGACAGGGGGAACAGGGCTTGTTCATTAGACCCCCACCCACAGGTACTTGGAAGGCACCCACGCTTTGCCACTGGTGCAGGAAGCAAGGGACGACCGACCTTCCGAGGTACCAGTCCTGCCATGAGTAATGGCCATTTCAGGGGTTCCATTAGCCGCTGGCCCATAGGGCGACATCCACTCACAAAAAAAACCTGCTTGAATGCTTAAGAATAATGAGTGCATTCATAAAAATCAAAGTTTGCGCCTTGTAATTTGTCTCAGAAGATGAAAGGCTATTTCTGTTGGGTCACTCGTTTCCTGTGAGTACTTTGCCTGGCTATAATTTCAGCTACAGTTCAGCATCTACCTCTTATCACGTTGCCAGCTGAACAAGCAGCAATCGGGACATCCCAACCGCAAGCCCAGCTTTAGGTGCCACCAAAACTGAAATCAGTTGGTGCTCAGTATTTCTAGAAACATAGCTAAAGAGATGGCATCAGTCATATTTGGTTTGCAGGGAGACAAAAGGATTGGGCTTAATGATTTCTTGTTTGGCTTCTGCAGAGAACCCGTGGTGCCTTGTACCGCCGTGATAGCAGATTTCCTTGTGGTGCAGAATTACCCCAGAAATGCAAATACCTCTATCAGTCAGGATCCAGAGCAGCAAACCACAGCCCTCAGTGACCCCCAGCACTCCTGCTCTCTCTCTCGATCTCTGGTGCATTTTCTTCTCAAAATAATTTATTAGATAGAGGCTGCGGGAAATAATCTGCCCTTTTTTTTTCCATTTGTGTTCTCATGCAAATGAATTCCCAACAACTTTTATTTTCTTTATTTCCCAATTGTCATGCAAAACTCATCTCTCTGAACTGTATCTCCTCCTGACTTTTTTTCTTCTCCCTGAGAAAATTCCCTCTTTTATGGCCAAGGGCAAAGCTTGGCTGTGTTGCTACCAAGATGTGTTTCAGCAAGAGGCCACAAGCCTTTCTCACCCTAGCGGGGTTGGCGGGGAGAGGTGCTGTCACCCCTTGCTTGCTGAGAGAAGATGGAGCTGCAGAGGTTTAAAGACTTGCACAAATGTCTATAAGGGGAGGGAGCCAGGTCAGGTCCAGCCTGAAAGCAATGTTAAGCTCCAGAGCTGGGCTCTGTGAAACACCTGGACTGAAAGCAATGGAGATGTGGGGTTTTAGGGCACCAGCACAGCTGGGTTTAAGTTACAGACTCTGGTCCTGGGCACCTCAGGGAGGGTTTGGCCACTGGGCCATCATCACTCTTCAAAACACAGCACCAGCCTTCTCACTACTCTGGGACTCGATTTTCCCAACAGCAGCACCAGCCAAAGACTCATCCCTTGCACAGAGGTTTGTCAGACACAGCATGTGTGCGTCACTGCAAGGTTTGGAAATGACAGTAGAAAATATGGAATTACTGTTCCTTTCCTATTTCATAAAATCAATCTGTATCATGTCTTTTAGCTGGTTTCCCTTCCCGCGTGAAGTATTCCCATTGCTGGGAGCTGAGGGAGCTCCTGTTTTTGCTGGGGGTTGCTGTGTGTTTGCCTCTGGCTGGGGCTCCTCCAGGCAGCGCTGTGGCGGTCGGGCAGCTCTCCCTGCCTCTTCTCCATGCCAGGCTTCCCCCACGCACACCCTCGGGGAGAAAGCTACCTTGCTGGGGCAAAAAAAAGGTGCAAAAAGATCACAATAGGCAAGATTGTCCATGTAGAGCTAAACCTTGGCTGCTGCAGAAGAGCCCCCCGGCAGCACGGTGGCCTTTGTTCGCTCTCCCTTGCCCCACGGAGCCTGCCTGCCTCCCCTCTCCCAGGCGAGCCTTTGAATTTTCATGCCGGTGCCTTTCTTTGCATTGACCAGAGTTTATCACATATCTCTGGTTGGGATCCTGCCTGGCTTAGCATAAGACAAAAAGGTGGGGGGGAGAAAAAAAAAATCGTCTGAATAATAGGACGGATTTGTAGCAGCTGAGGATTTGCATTCAAATGTTCGCCAGCCTCCTCTGAGCTTGAGTTTTATCATGTCTTTACAGCCAACAGCTTGTTTATGAATAAAAAATGTGGCATGAAACCAGAGGAGTGAGTTGTCTTTGTTTTGTCAAGTGCGCGGAGACAAAATGCTCGCTTCTCACAAGTCTTCACTTCATACAAGTCTTCTGGGACGGGGGCAGCTGGCCGCGGGCTGCTACCTGCCCGTTGCCATGGCCAGCAGCACCTCCATGCACCCCTCCATATGCATGAGCCCCCAGCCGGGACCCGCCGGGCACCTATGCAAAGCAGCCCCTGCTTTGACAGGCAGCCACTTTATTAACTCATTAAGCTCATCTTGTTCCTTTAAATGCAGTATAATTACAAATAAAGCTGTCACACTTTGTTTGCAGTTATATAATTTAGCTAAGTGCCGCTACGACCCGGGCTTCAAGGAGGAAAGGGAGGTTATGAGCCAGGGCTGTCGCAGTGCACGGGGCGGAGGGAAGAGCTGGGGAAGTTTTGAGGCCAACCTCAGCGTGGATGGATGGCAAAGCCAAAGGGCAAACCTGTGGTAGCCCTATCGGCTCCAGCGTGTTGGCACGAGGAGCATCCTTCCTCCCTTCGCCGCTGCTGCTGGAAAGTGAGAGAAGGATGGGGAGAGCCCCGGCTCTGCTGTGCCCCGGTCGGGCCGTGGCTGTGTGCGCGCTGGTGGGTTCGTTCATTTGCAATTAGAAAAGCGTTGGCGCCATGTTCAGCTAGAACAGGAAAGTCATCGGCTTCTCTTCTCGCAGCGGGCTGTGCGGGAGGAGAAGGGCTGGCGAGCGGAGCGGGCTGGCGTGCCCCCACCTCTGCCTCCAGCCGGAATACAGAGCAGGGCTGGGAGCATCATTGGTAGTCACGGCACAGAGCCGGGAGGGACGCGGGCTGGAAAGCGGAGCGGGAGAGGGGAGGAGAAGCAAAGGAGGCGACGGCGTTCAGAGAGCAGGAGGACGCGGAGAGATAGGGAAGAGATGGGGAGGAAAACTTGGAAGGAAGATGCTGCGAGCCCTCCTCTTCATCTGCGTGAAAGGCCTCTGCAACAAACCCCGCTGGCACGCGGGGGGATGCGCCGTGGGGAACAGCCTCTCGTAACAGAGATGGGGGCTTAATGCTGGGGAGGGGGTGACGTGCAGCGAGGACCTGGACGAGCTGGCAGGGCTGGTGGAGGATGTATCCCACTGGATAGTGTATTGGGTTGTTGAAGAAAATACTTTTTTTTTTAATAATTCCTCTATTTCAGAGTGGCAGCGAGAAAAGATGCATATATATATATATATATATAGGTGGGAATAAACAAAATTATGCAAAGAGGGTTTTTTAACACCTGATTTGGGTGCAGTTGCCTTCCTTGTCATGGCACAGGCCTGTGCTGCAGCTTTTGTGCTCTGTCTGGGTTCTCCCAAGTGCACCTGGAAAGTGAGAGAGTATTTTTCTGGGGAGGAGGGAAATGAGGATCAGATTTGTGAGAGATTTCAGCCAGAAACACCTGAAGAAAACTGGAAAATGATGCACACATGTGAAAGCATCCCTGACTTCTGTAGGTCGAGTGGACTTACCCAGGCACCAGGGAAGAAGCAGAAAGCCTGGTGCCTGCTCACGGAGGTGGCAGGGAGCCCTTCTCTGCTCTGCTCACCACAGTGTCCCTGGGAGCTTTGCGCTGCCTTCCTGAGTGCCTGCGGGATGAGGCCCTGCCTCAGTAAAAATTCAGGCTGGTATCTTCACAAGGGCTAAACAAATGAGCCCCTGATAAAGGTCCCAAATGCCTTTGTGTCTGTTGGATAACCCTGCTCTAGTGAGGGGTTTGGTGCTGGTAGCTGATACATTCCCGACAGAGCCCTTTTGGAGCTGGAGGAGGATCTACAGCCCATGGCATGCATGCAGGACCGAGCACCGCTGCAGCACAGCCCCTAGCAGGGGCACGCAGAGCCCGACGGGGAGCATGGCACAGCCTCAGGGCAGCAACCAGGGCCAGCAGGGCTCCCTCGCCTCCCCGTGGCGTGGCAGCCCTCGTTGCCCTTCCTTACCCGTGGTCCTGGCAAGACCTGACCTCATCCCAACAGGAGCAACAGGGCTCAAACACATCCTGGGGAGACGAGGACCAGGCTTGTCACGCACGGCGCACTGTAATAAAGAACAGCTCGTTTAAACGTCCTAGCAAGGGAAACAATGGGCTACGATTCATTTTCCTGGTTTTGCAGAATCTCCTGTAAGGCCGTGTCCTAGATTTAGCACAGGTTCTGATAAGGCTGAAAGAGATAAGCCCCAGATTGTACTGCTGTGCCCAACAGACTGGTTACATCGTGCTTGATGACACTTCAGACCCGTTGTCATGACCCCATATAATCCGGCATCCTGGACCATCTGACACACATTTACACTTAACATTTTGTTAGAGACTCTATAAATGAGATCTCTTTGACCTTCAGTCCTTGGCTAATTGCTAGTTTCATGTACAAGACTAGCCTAATTTTACGTGATAATTACCTGAAAGTGGCAATACATATGGCATTGCATGTTTGAAATGTCAGAACTGGAAAAATATCAAGTGGATGGAGTCTTAGGCAAATGGAGGGAGTGGAAGGGTCAGAACAATATACTTTACTGCTCAAATGATGAAGAGGGACTGTATATCACTATAAACCCTAGTAAATAGTATACATCTGTAATAAATCCTGTGCATAATGTTTGTTGAAGGGAGCTGTATCCATGTGCAGCTGGATGCTAGGGCAGTCATAAACCAAAAAGAGATCTTGAATTTGCAAGCAGTTAAGTCATTCGTTCAACTTGTTTCTTTCCACCAAAGAATCTGCGCTTCACATGTTGTCAAATAATCCTGAATTTCTTGTACCACGGTGGTACAAATCTCATAACCTCCCGCCGTGGGCAGTGCACGGCACAGGTAGGGGGTGATGAGCAGTGGTGAACCAGCGCTGGGGAGCCATCACGGGGGCGTTTGAACAAAAATTTCCATGGTTGGTGGATTCCCAAGGGAAAAAAATACCCTTTTGGTGCTGCTGAGTGGGTGTTGAGCGGGTTTGCTGGGCTTCACGTGCCTGGCAAGGAAGCAGGAATGAGATAGGATGGTGGAGAGCAGCAGCCAGGCACCACCCCAAAAAAATCCAACTCGTGGAAGGATCCACCTGGAGCAGCGCTGGTGTCCTGGGTCCTCCCTAATTGCTGGAAGTCTGATTATGATGCTTGTTAGCTTACCAGGGTGTAACCACCAAACAATATTGCATCCTGTATTTGGATTTAATTAATTGGTTAATAAGATTATAATTAATGAAAATAAATTAAAATCACTTCAGTAATTAATTCACTGTAAACATTATTGACAACACTTCCTAAATACTGTAAACTCAGATTTAAAGCCCTGGTTAGGAATACTGAGTCGCGGGATCCCTGTAGTTAGAGGTGGAGCAGGGCTATTGGATTATCGAGCGTATCCACAGAGGGGCAGGTTATATACCCATATTTTACAGGCTGTATTTAGACACACAAACCTGGGTTTGCCCTTGAGGCTTCGTGCTGGCCCCGCTCTGGATCCGGGCTGAGGAGCTCTCAGAAAGGACGAGGAGCCCCGTGCCTTCACCAGCTCTTCCCTCTCTCTGTCTGTCTGGAAGGCTGAAAAAAAATACAACCATAAAATGCTGCTATCTCGTTGTGGCGTTGTTCTGCAGCAGCCTTTGGGGATGAAGGGAGGTCTTGGAGCGATAACACTGTGCCCACGGCTCCACTGCTCCCGCGCCAGCTTTGAACCCTCACAGGGCTTTGACTCTGGACTCAAGCAGAGGGATTTGGGCTACAGCATCTTTCCCCATCCCTTTTCCATCCTTTACCCTGTCTTATGGCAGCCTGCGACGTAAATAATGAAAACACTCGCTGCAAAGAGGCCTCAAACACTGTGTTTTAATTGCAGTCCTCCAATTATAGGGTCAGTGCACAATTAGAGGCAGAGCTAATTGTGGGCTCCCATCCTGTGCAATCAGCGTTTGCAGGAGCTGGGAAAGGACAGCACGTGGGCACGGCACCACACACCCCCTTCCGCTGGCACCTCGTGCTTCCCACTCTGCTAACAAAGCACATTTTGCAGCCAAACAACAAAATTCAAGGCATTTGCAATGCATCTTCTCCCGGCGATGTCTCCACCCCAGCCTCTGTTTTCTCAATATAAAAAGCTAATCCTTTTAGAAACTTGTAAATTGGGAAACAGAGCTGGTGTCAGCCCAAATCACATCTCCTCCCAGGTGTTTGTTAAGACTAAGCACTTTTCTTCTCTGTCTTCCTACACAAACTGATAAGCAGTTGTTTTATCAGATAATAAAATGGTAAACAACCGGGTAAACAGGTTGGTAATAATTTTAGCGCAAAAGGTTTAGAGGAACAAGAGGTATTTGAACTTCAGCCTTCTGTGACTGACTCAGCCGTGTCTGGACACCCCCCAGGTTGCTCACCACCACTAATTGTAAGAGCGGGCAGCTAAATCCAGCATTTCCACCATCCTCTGGGATATGTCCAAAAAGGACCTACCCTTTGTGGGGAAAGAAAGCCATTTTCAGCTATAACTGTCTAATTTTTGTTTGTTCGTTAGCAGAGAGTGGCCTGTGCAGGAAGGACCCTGCTCTCACCTCACACACCAGTGCTTCCCAAAGGGCTGGCCACGCTGGCAGTGATGTCCCAGAGGTCCGTAGCGGGGCTGGGGGCATGTGCTGGCCCCAACACCCTTGCCTGGCACTGGCTACGTGGTGTGGAGTGTGTTTGTCCGTGCAGTGCTGCTTGCTGCCGCTGCTGGTATTGCTGGGGTATGAGCTGGCTCACTGGGAGAGCTTCATCCCTGGCTGCAATGTGTCAGTCCCCAAAAATGCAGCTGACGTGGGAGCAGCAGGATTTTACCCTGTGGGAGCTTTGCTGTGTTATTTTACACCTTCCAGGTATTGTCGGGTAGATGCATTTGGCAGAGAGCGAGGCTGAGCTCCGTGCAGAGCAGCCCCAGGCTCTTTGCAGACCCCGGGAACGCGGTGACCCATATTCACTGGATCAAATAGCTGTGCTCAGCAGAAGTCCTGGTATAAGGTACAGTGGCTGGAGGCTATCTTCACACCTGCCTGCCCCCAGGGCTGTGCAAAGCAAGGATCCAGCTCAGTGGCTGTACAAATATTTGGACTGAACTCTCCGTAACGTTCCCAGCCCGTGTGAGTCTTGCCAAGCCTGGGCACACGGCAGCATCCCTTGGGAGCCCACGCCAGGCTTTCCATCATGAGGACGTGGTTTTCTACGGGGACAGCACTGCCTTGGTTCTCCTTGCAGCCCCTGCAGATGGGACGTGGCACCCACCAACTGCACGGGACAGACCCTTTTCTTTCATCCAGCTGGCAAAGTCACTGCTTTGCCTTCTGCGCCCAGGCCTGTGGCTCCATCTGGGGTGCAAGAAACATGTCAGTGCCTGTTGGACATAGGCAGAAGCAGTGCTGGTTTATCTTTTGGTCTGAAAGCCAGAGATCCCCTTGCTTGCAAGGCGGTGCCGAGCTTCCCTGGTGTCCCACATGTTGGGTTTTGCGTGCTTCGGGTAACGAGAACTCATTTTGGAGATGCACCTTCTCCCTTACCACTCTTGTGAGCGTGAGGTATGGTGCGTGATGGGTAGCACGCTGTTCTTCTCACTGTGTTTTGGCCACAGGAGATGGCTTAGTGCTAGGGTTGCGTTGAGAGCAGCGTGAGAGCTCCCTGTGCCCCGTGTGCCGCACGCGTCCAGCCAGACGGCAAACAAGCCCGCGGCCCAGATGCTGCCTTATGTTGGCTTCCCTCTTCTTTTATACTTAAAGCATGCATCATATTTTGTGCTGACTTAATACAACATGGATAGTTTTACTTTCCAAGTAGCTGGCAACCCTTAATCAATGTTAATTGGCTCTAATTAGCATATGTTAATTAATGATATTTACTACAAATTAAAGGTATGAGTGCTCCCAGAGGGTTTCCTGTTCATCCAATTAGTGCCAATTAGTTGCAATTAACACGTGTAAATGAGATGCCATTGAACCCAAAACAAACAGCACATAGACTGCTGTACTCGCTCGCAGTTGAACTTGAGCGCGCGGTTGCAAGGGGAGGGGAGAGGGACTGCAGAGGGCTT
This sequence comes from Phaenicophaeus curvirostris, assembly GCF_032191515.1. Lineage (NCBI taxonomy): Eukaryota > Metazoa > Chordata > Aves > Cuculiformes > Cuculidae > Phaenicophaeus > Phaenicophaeus curvirostris. The sequence goes on along the minus strand of NC_091412.1, from coordinate 7,032,414 downwards.
TTAAATTACGGGAAGGTCTCTAACATCTATTTAAGCTGGCTCATTATGTCTTATTTTGTTTCTCACTCTGCGCGAGCGAGTTGAAGGAAAGTTGATCTGAATAAAAACCCTTGGCAGTGTAAATGGGACATGTTTTCTTGTCTTGTTGGACCACGAAAAGGACGCAGCACTCTTTTAAGGAAACTGTCACATTCATATTTGCACCTAGCCCTGGTTTGCGTTTGGACGGGGGGATACGCAGCCCTCAACTTGAGCTCCTTCTGCACCTGTTTGGAGCACAGAGGGGACTCAGTCTCATACTCTGGTGCCAGCATGGCACAAAAGAAGCCCACGGCTGTTCCTGAGGACACTGATCCTCTCTTCTGCTTCCTCACTCTCCCCTTGTGGATAGTTTTTCTTCAGCACCATCATCAAAAGGTGCACTTTTGGTATTTTTCTGTTCATTTTTTTGGCCTGGAGATAAAAACAGCCCTAAAAGTTTCTTGCCTTCGGCTTCGATTGCACAGGCAATCTGGCAGGCAGCAGAACAAATTGTCATAATTGTGTTTAATTAAAAAGCATAAATGGATTATCTTCAGGTAAGGATGATTTATTTAGCTAATCAGTCTGATCACAGAGAATGTATAGTCTGGAGATGGAAATCGTTTGGGGGATATGGGTAATTCCTCTTCCCATCAGCCCCGAAGTAAGTCAGGATTTTAGCACAAAGGCCATCTCAGAGAGAAGGGCTAAGCCAGGTCCAACCCTTGTTCCCAAGGGATGGTTTTGAACATCCTCTCGCCCCACGTCTCTTCCACTGGAGTTAGGCTTTTCCTCTTACTTCTTGTTTTCAGATGAAAACAGCTGTGTGGTCCCGTTTGTGATGGTTTGTGCCGTACACCCTGGGCTCAGTCCTGGGCGCTATGGGCACACAACCCCTCACCCCAAAAATTCAGCAGGTGAGGAGGATAAACCTGGGTAGGATGGAGCTGGCAGTGCTGCTGCAACTGTTCTTGCAATAGGAGGGTGTGCAGTTTGGACACTGAGACCAGGGCCAGGCACTATAGACACCAAACCAGCATAATTAATCGACCATCCACTTGAAAAGCCAAGTACTGAGTAACACTGAAGCATGACTTCCACGTCATGAGCTTTTGAAACACCTCTGGAAGTTGGATGCTTTGGACACTGATGTCCAGCTCAGGTGTCCTGAGCTTTCCTTTGGTTTTATGTGAATGCTTTTAACTTTTAGAAGGTGGAGGTGCTTTATGGCATGATGCAAAGCCTGCAGCCAGGGGGGTTGTCACCTCCAAGGGCTGGTAAGGAGAAAAAGTGAAGGGAAGGTGCCAACCAGCACCCGCTCCTCCAGAGAATTGTCTTTGCAGACCTCAGTCCTCACCTTAGTACATAACAATTCCCTTGTTGTGGTTACGTGTTTGGGGAATTATTTGAAACCATTACAGCTGGGAAATAAGGCACCTGTGGTGTTTTCTGTTATTCCTGAGAAAATTCTCCTTGTATTTAATAGGTGATGTTTAATAAAAATGAAAATGAGCTTATCCTGAGCAGGCATGCACGCCAAAAGCTGGCATTTAAATTAGAAATTATGATTTAATAACTTGTCAAGAAACTCACCAATGTAACAGCGTGATAATTATTGAAAGGAGGCTTCATAAATACTGGAATATCATGATCTGTTATGAGAACCGAGCTCGTAAACGCCCGGTGGTCTCCACACGGGACTGGGCTACAGAGCTCTGGCCCTCACCAGAAGTTCTACCCACGAGGTCCTTAGAGAATGCCCATTCCAGAGATGATGTACCTTGGGTTTGGCTTGGTTCACTACAGGGTTGCACTGCTGCACAACAAGTAATCCAAGGGGTTCTCTGTGTTTGTGAAGGGCACATAGAGAGCCACGGGTACTTGAGCAGAGCAGGCAGGGAGGGCTCCTGCTCCAGGCTGAGGGGCTCCAGGTCTCCAGGACTGGGAGATGTGTGCACGATGCAATTTGGTGAGGTGGTAATGGGGAGCTGGGTACCATGGGCTTAGCAGCAGTGGCACAGCTCGGGAGCACACGCACCCCGCAGCAGGACAGGGCTGGGTTTGCAATCGCAATCGGGCTCACATAGAATCATAGAATCACCAGGTTGGAAGAGACCCACCGGATCATCAGTGCCTGCACTTGGGGCACAACAACCCTGGGCAGTGCTACAAACTAGGAGAAGCCTGGCTGGAAAGCTGCCTGGAGGAGAGGGAAGGTCTCTAACCTGGGGGTGTTGGTTGACAGTGACTGAACATGAGCCAGCAGTGGCCCAGGCATCTTGGTTTGTATCAGAAACGGTGTGACCAGCAGGTCCAGGGAGGTTCTTCTCCCTCTGGACTCGGCACTGGTGAGACCGCTCCTCGAATCCTGTGTTCAGTTCTGGGCCCCTCACCACAAGAAGGATGTTGAGGCTCTGGAGCGAGTCCAGAGAAGAGCAACGAAACTGGTGAAGGGGCTGGAGAACAGGCCTTATGAGGAACGGCTGAGAGAGCTGGGGGTGTTTAGCCTGGAGAAGAGGAGGCTGAGGGGAGACCTCATTGCTCTCTACAACTACCTGAAAGGAGGTTGTGGAGAGGAGGGAGCTGGGCTCTTCTCCCCAGTGACTGGGGACAGGACAAGAGGGAATGGCCTCAAGCTCCGCCAGGGAAGGTTTAGGCTGGACATTAGGAAAAAATTCTTCACAGAAAGGGTCATTGGGCACAGGCAGAGGCTGCCCAGGGAGGTGGTTGAGTCACCTTCCCTGGAGGGGTTTAAGGGACGGGTGGACGAGGCGCTGAGGGACATAGTTTAGTGTTTGATGGGAATGGTTGGACTCGATGATCCGGTGGGTCTCTTCCAACCTGGTGATTCTATGATTCTATGATTCTATGATCAAGTCCAACCAAAACATAGTGGGGTGCTTGGCTGCAGGGAGTCAAAACGGAGCCGCCCGGCACTGGAGGCAGAGCAGACAGCGTGTGTCAGGGTGCGGGGGCTGTGGGAGGATGTGACAGACGGGGCTGGAGAGCGCGAGGGAGCCCGTGTGGAGGGCAGCGCAGCTTTGCCGGGGGGAGGTTGGCCATGACCCAAGGACACTGTTTGGTGTCCAGTTCTGCCCCTGCCACGCAGAGCTGGCCCTGCCGAGTGGGCAAATACGACTCCACCGCTGAAACCTCCGAGGTGCTGCTTAGAGACAGATCAAGCTGCTGGACAGTCTTCCTTTTGAATAATCTGACAACAAAAAATATTTATAGACTCGAGAGGTCAGGATTGCTCCTTCACATCCCCTGAGCCTCCTCGAAACCCTTGACTGATTTGCTAGAAAAAATTATCTTTGGTGAGACCTTATTGTTTGAGTCATGGCCCATCTCTTAATTTAAACAAAATGTTCACATAAGGACTTTTTAATATATACTTTAAATTACAGTCTTGACTTTCTGTTGGTTGATTACGGCGTATGACTCTCAGTTGGAAGGCCATTATTTCTGCTATGATTTACAAAGCAGTTAAAGCGAAATCTATGTAATAAATATTGAAGCATTGTAATAGATAATTCCACATATTTAAATGCAACAGACTCCTTGGCACAACGTTTGGTTGGCAGGACGGCATGAAAACCCCAGACAAAAGCATCTGGCAGGCTCAGGTTTTGGGTTTTGGCTCAGCCTCATGTCTCAGTGAGGACCAGTGTCCCAGTGGCATCAGGGTGCCAGGTGTCTTCGTGGATGTCGATGCTCCTGTGGAAGACAAGCACTGAGTGGCCTGGTGGACAGTGGCATTCCCATGGGAGCTGGGCACTGGTTTCCAGAGGCTAGGACAGCTCTGGGAGCTGGGGAGCTCAGCTCGAAGTTCTCTCATTAAATATAAACCATTCTCATTAGGCTGCTTATAGATGCTGCCATAGCATGCGCCGTGTAAAAAATGGACCTTAAAACATCACCAAAACACGCGTGTAAGAGCTCAGCTTTTATACCAGGTTCCTGCTGTAAATCCGAAGAGTAGAAGTGAGCACCCAATCCAGATTAACAGCAGCCAAGGAAAGCAAAAGCAAACTATACAGGGAAGCCAGAGATTTTCTGCACCCCCACCCCCACCACCCACCATCCTGTGCCATTCAGCAAAGCGCTGCTGTCTCCAGATAAATCACAGCAGCTGAGGAGAGCACGTGGCAATACCAGGGGTCCCAGTGTGTCGCTCTGTGGCTGCTGGAGCAGCCTGCGTGCCTGCCCGAGGCACGGGGCTTGCACGTCTTTCCCTCTGCAGATCCACAGCCATTCACAGAAGCTGCATGGGAAAAAATAATAATTGAGGTGGCATCTTGAGTGCCTGGGGTTTTGTTCCTTTGTTGATGGTTTTTCGAGCTCACCTGTAATTCTGCAGTGGCACGGGGATGGACTACGGTGTAACGTGGGGTGGCACCGTCACAGGATGGGGTTTGTGGCTGCGGAGCTACAAGGGGATTGAGGAGCTGCAGGAGCTGCCTCTAGAACTGCCAGCACACCCCAGCAGTTGCTCTGTGGACAGGGGTCGTCAGAGCTGTCTGCCAAGTCCACCAACCAGATCCTTTCCATCTCTAGTCCCCCACGCCTCAGTCTCCTGCTAGGAAGCAGGGGAAACCATACCTCCTCCCTTTTCTTTTTCTCTGTTGTGTTGACTAACAGTGTCATCACGCAAACCATTAGGCACCAACTTTGTGTTTCAAATATAAGCGGTGTTGCAGAAACCAGGCACAGAGCTTGCAACTAAGAACTGGAGCTGGTCTGGGGGCCATCTCTTGTTGTGCACATTTAGAGCGCCTGTCCTGATGTGACCCCATCCCAGATGAAACCTCAGGATGCTGCTGTACTGAAGTACTCCTATTAATAACAATTAAATGGCACTCTGGAGCATTCAGTGGTTTCCAAAATCATGTGAATCGGGGCTTTTCTGGCTAGGAGAGCTTTAGGAGAGGGTCTTTCTCCTTGCTGGTTAGGAAAAGATGTTTGAAGAGGTGCCATAGTTTGTGCTGATCCCTGGGCTGGCTGCCACGCTCTCCTCTGGGTGTCAGCGGAATGTGCTGCTCAGAGTGAACCAGCACCCTCAGCTCAGCCCAACCCTTCTTCCTTTAGTCCAGCTTCCTCTGTGAAGTCGTCTGTGATCTCCTGTTTCCACTTAACACTCCCAATCCAGCTTAACTCGCTGGCTTCTCGCCGTAGCCCTGAGTTTGTGGCACCTTGACCATGGCAAGGACCTGGGGCTGTGACCAGTGACCAGCCGCAATCCCTGCTCGCTGCTGAGTTTGGAGCAGGTGTATCTCCCATGCACTCTTGGCAAAGTATTTTTTCCTCCATTCATCCAGCTGTGTGGCTCATGCAAACAGCTGGAACCACAGGGATGTTCTTCATACAGCAAGTTCAACAAGGAAGACACAACAGGACCTTATCCAGATCGATGCTGGGGAGAGGAAAGGTTCCCATTGATTTCAGTTGCATTTAGGTCAGGACTTCAAAATAGCCAAATTGCTGGTGAATTTTATCTTAAATTAAATTCCTACCATAAATTCTGATTACAACTATTAAGCTGCATGCATAATTAAAGAGAATTCCATCTGGGCTTCTTGCAACACTTTGCACGCAGAGCAGGGCAGGCGGAGAATACGCCGTTTGGCAGCTCTCAGCTGGCAGAGTATCAGCTGCAAACTACTGTTAGGTGCAAACAGCCACACTTGAGTGTCGCACAGAAGGTGGCTTGGGAGAAGGGATGCCCAGTGGTCATTTGTAGCAACCTCCATCTGAGGATCTTAAAGGATTGCGCTTTAAAATCACAAAACCCGTCTGACGCAGGTAGCTTATTGCCATCCTGTGATGGAGTGTTAGTGTCAGGAGGAAGGATCGTGATATTCCTGGGATAATGCAGCCAAATATTGGCTGAGCCGGGACAAAACACATCCCTCCAAGCCCCCATCTCAGACTGCGCTCGCTTTTGCTGGCTCCAGGCTGTCGTCAGCTCTTAAGGATTATAAACTTAGTTTTTGCTGAAGAAATAACTCATAAAAGCCGATAAACCTTACCTTCACAAGGAAAAATGTTAAAAAGTGGCTTATCTTGGTCAGCTTGTGGAGTTAAAACATTTTTATCTTTATTTGGAACGCATCAGAAACAAAAGATCTTTAGTTATTTCTCCTCCTTGAGATGTGTCGTTGTTCCTCGGTGGTTCCCAATGTCTTGCTCATCCCACTCCCTTTTTCCTCAGGGTGTGACTGGCCATCTGAGCAGCAACTCTTGGGGATGAGTAGACAGAGGGAAGCAAAAATAACGAACTATGAAAGTGATGGGGAAAAATTGCTCTCCTGTTTCCTCTAGACCAAGAAAATGTCAAGGAAAAACTTTCCTACAGATTTTTCCAGTATTTTTCTGCAAAAAATATCTTTCCTTGGAGAAATTTCAGGTCACTCTATGACCAAATAGCAAGTCTGCTTATTATTCTGTCCGGTGCTCCAGGACTTTTTTTTTTTTAAGTGAAAACAACTTGAGAGAGAGAGAAAATCTCTTTGACACTAAAATCAAATAGGTGTGTTTGAAAGTAATTGGACTGGCCTGGAAAAAAAATGCTTAGTCGATAATGTTGAATTATAAAATGACCACTGTGCCATGCGAGGGCGAGGGGGGAGGCTCGGTGGTGACCGGTGTCACGGCCACGCTGGCACTGAGCGAGGTGAAGGCGGGGAGGAGCTGCTGAGGGCAGCAGGAATGGGGCAGGGTCCCCCACGTCCATCCCTCCTGCACCTCCTGACCGCAGTGCAAACGCCCTTCATCGTCCTCCCCCGTCGCTTCCATCCACTTTGGCACTTAATTAGACGAGGAGATGGTGGAGCGCTGCCGGCACCTCAAGAGCGCAATTATCTGGGCAGCATCCTCGGGGGCCACAGCTCCATGTGCCTGGATTGCAAACGATGGTGGTTTCCACAGGCTGAGATCCCTGCCTACACCTCACTGGTGGAGCCGTTCCCTTGCTCAGCTCAGCCTGGCAAGACTAAAATTCATGACTTGTGAGGCTGTAGGGCCAGATTGGCCAGGGAGTTTAGACCAGAAGTCCATCTTTGTTTCTTTTTAGGAAAAAAAAAAACAAGGAAAAAAGCTCTTTGTCCTTCCCTTTTTCCCAAAAAAGAAGTGAGGTATTTTACTTCTGTTATCAAAAAGTGATGGTGTGTCCCCAAGCGCCACCATGCTGCTCCACAGGGATGGATTTGTGGGTTTTTTCCCCCTTGTGTCATCTCCTTCAGCCCAAGGAACAGCAGTTTGTCGCCAGCTCTGGCCAGGCTGCCATATCTCTCACCTCCCCTCCCCATCAAACGTGGGCCATGGAGAAAGGTTAAATTCAGGTCAACCCTCCCAGGTCACACGTTTCTGAAAGCATCCCTTGGAAAGCCACAGGGATCCTTGCGCCAGCGGTGCCCGGCGACTCCGGCAGCGCGGAGTCAAGGTGAGAAGAGCGGCGGGTGCTGGGGCCGCTGTGCTGGAGGTGGGTTCACAGCCCTGAGTTCCTGCACCGCGTCCCCCTCCGAACAAACAGAGCTTATGGCGAGCCAGGGGTGAGAGATGGATGGCAAACAAATGCGCCTTTGAAGAGTGACAATGAAATAAATCACCCGGTTCCTTCGTTGGCACGCTTGATAATGCCGTTATCGTAAAGAAGGGACTGTCAGGAATGCCTGCGACCATGCCACGGCAGGGGCTGGGGGCTGCACACAGTATCATCCCCTTCCGCAGGGCACGGGGGTGTCCTCTGTCTGCTTGGCTGGGGTAGAGCAGGTTCAGACTCGCAGAGCACTGATGAACCTCGCCTTAATCATAGAATCATAGAATCACCAGGTTGGAAGAGACCCACCAGATCATCGAGTCCAACCATTCCCATCAATCTCTAAACCATGTCCCTCAGCACCTCGTCCACCTGTGCCTTAAACCCCTCCAGGGAAGGTGACTCAACCCCCTCCCTGGGCAGCCTCTGCCAGTGCCCAATGACCCTTTCCGTGAAAAATTTTTTCTTTATGTCCAGCCTGAACCTCCCCTGGCGGAGCTTGAGGCCATTCCCTCTCGTCCTGTCCCCTGTCACTTGGGAGAAGAGCCCAGCTCCCTCCTCTTCACAACCTCCTTTCAGGTAGTTGTAGAGAGCACTGAGATCTCCCCTCAGCCTCCTCATTAATTAATTAATTGGGATGCCCCTGCCTTAAAATGCAACCTGTTGGTGTTCTTGGTGGTGCAGCCGTCTCTCCCCTGCACTGGGTGAGCAGAATTTCATCTGGTGTCGTAAGCTAACGCTGTGATGTTTGTGGCCATCGATCTGTGGCATCCGTTCAGCTCTACCAAACATATCCTTGGCTCCACCAACCTGGAGCGCCTGATGCAGAGATATCTGTGTTCAGTTTTCCCTGGTATTCGAGAGATTTCGGATCAGAGTCGCAGCCTGGTCCAGGGGTTTATCTCAGGGCAGGAGAGATTTCTCCTGGTGGGTTTGCCTCTCTCTCCACCAAACTGCATGGTCCCTCCCCAGCCTGCGAACATGCAAGTCTGTGCCCCAAAGGTGCTTCAGCACCTCAGCACCATTGTTTTTAGGCTCTTATTTGCTTAAAATTGGTGGGATTGGTTGAATCTGCTCCTGTAAATTCACTGACTAAAGCTGAGCTGGGTGTCCTTGTCTCTGAAAATGGGCACAACCCTTTGTTTTCACTAAATCTGCGTAAAATCATGCTTTTACATGATGTGGCTGTGTAAATCCTGCTCCTTACTGGCTCGATACAAATCTGAAGTAATCCTTTGTACTGAATTACGTCTGCGCCAGACTCAACCCATGCTGCCCGTGTCCCTCCTGCCTTTCCCTGCGCTCTGAGTAAGGGGTTCACAGCTTTTCACTGGACCTCGATGGTCATGAAGAGGAGGCTCCTTCCTCCGCTGAGACCTTCGGCTCCCATCATGGTGCGCAGGCTTCACTGGAGCTTCACTGGGAACTCTCAGCCTTCAGGCACAAAGTTAAGCGTGTGCTTCACAGCTTGGTCCTGAGCTATAGAAGCTGGACGTCTTTCTACTGCTTTGAGGAGGAGCAGGACCTGCCCCCAGATCCTTGCAGTTCTAGGGCCAGAGAGCTTCATCCACTGTCCTGCCCATAACAAAAGAGAAGGCTGAGAAAAGGAAAGGAAGGGAGGCAAAATATGGAGAAAAATGAGGAATGCTGAGATGAAGTTGTGCTCATTCAGCTCCCTCAGAAGCCCGGGTCTCCATCATTAATATTAAGCAAACCCTGACAATACCACTCTGTGTTTCCAAAAGAATAACTACCAGCCGGGTAAACAAACCTGGGGAGGTACAAAATTCCACAGGATGTCTCATCTCTAGTGGCTTTATGATAAATGTAACAAGGCAACAGCTATGCAAAAAAAAAAAAATTAAAATGTAGAAAATTGACATTTGGAATTGAGCTGGGATGTGCTGGAAACACCAGCTCTTATCGACAAGGGGGGGACCCACAGCCCTTTCTTAAACCGCAACGATACAGGCTAATTTATATGCAGTTATTCACGTGTGCAGTAAATTCCAATTATGTTTACAGATGTCTGCTTAACATTTATGGGAAAGGAACCTCAGCATGTCTGAAATATCCTTATAAGGGTTGGGACTCGGAGAGCTTTTTTCCTTTTTTTTTTTTTTTTTTTACCAATACCAATTTAATTATATTTTGCAGATTTAAAAAAAAAATCCAGCTGAGCGCTCTGATGGAAGGTTTAACATCTAATGCATATATTTGGGTTGTATGACCATTTCAGGGATGTTGTAACTGGGGTTTTTTTTGTTTTCATATGAAACTCGGGAGTTTAGTTGATTCTTTTAGACGCAAAAAGAAGCAGCAACAAATAAGTGCAGTAAAAAATGCACAGGTTTTCAAAGAGCTCCCTGTTGTTGGTTATTTTTATTCTTTGTCTTGGGATTTCTTTATTTAAAGGAAATATTTCATGGCTCCGGCGTTTCATGTGTCAGACTGGGCTGTGATTTTCTCGCCCATCGCAGGGTGGCATTTTGCCCTCCACTGTGTGAAGAAGCCTCGCATCCATCCTCATTTTCCCCACGAAAGGTGTTTCTCGCCCTTCTCCTCCCTAGACCTGCACGTCTCCTTCTCCTCTGTGCAAGTTCAGCTGCAGGTTTATACCAAATTGTGTTGTCGAAGCTGATGACTCTGGGGTTAGCGGGGCTGAATAATTCTGGGAGCCCCGGTGTGCAGGGAGTCCCTGCCTGGGGACCCCGCAGCCTGGACAATCCAGCAGACCCCATCTTCAAGGATGGGGTTTCTAGTTGTTGTAGTCATAAGAAAAATGTGTATTTTTGAGATGCATGGGTGAAGAAGCAGCAGTTTTCACACTTTCCCACCCTGGGTATGTGCTCTAAAGGTGGCTGCAGCCCTGAGAAGCGACAGCCCCACGGGGAGACTTGGCATGAGCTGGACCTTGGTGGGGAATTTCCCTCAAGAAAAAGTGTGGTTTCTGCAAGTTCTCAAACTGCTGTCTTCCAGCATTCTTTCCTCCTCTTTCCCTCTCGATTTGAAGCACTCATAGTACATTACAGCTTATTGTGTGAGCAGCAGCACAGTGAGTGGCAGCCTGGCTCCGCGGACGTGTCTGCCTGGGGACAGCACGTGTCCAGCTGGGTACCAACACCCAGCAGGACCCCGGGGTGCACAGGACAGCGATTTCCACTGGGAACTGGAGGGTCAGCATGGTTTATTGGTGCCTACCTCCACTCACTTTTCCTCTGGAGAGTGAGGGTGATGCACACTCACCTCCTGAGGCTCTGCAGCAATGCAGGAGTTACCTCAAGTCCCACTTCAGTGTCCTGGGGTGTGCTGGGACACCTGAACATGAGTGTGTCTGTCTGTGTCTGGTAATTTGTTTGCAGTATTGCCAGCTGGCACAGCCACTTGTAGAGGTGGTGTGTACACTGGAGGTGTGGAAAAGCTGCTCCATCATCATCGTTACAGTTAGACAAGTCAGGATCTCACATATGAAAGTATTCAAATTCAAATAGGGGAATGAAAACCGCATTGGTATTTGAAAATTACGTTTCCCTCCCATATGAAGCACCAGCCCTGCAGAATATTAATCTGAGAGTTTAAAAGCTATGGTAGGAAAACATCTTTCCAGAGCACACGCAGCCCTAAACTGTTCCTCAAACACTAGGGCCACCTGAGGACTCTGCCATGCGTGTTTGCTTGTCCAGCCTGCAGACAGAGGTGGGAAGGGAGCCTTTCTGTGTGCTTCCTTGTGTAGGGGACATAATCTCCTGCAGGTATGCAGAAAAGATTTGGTTCAAATTAACACCTTATTGATTTTGTGTAAAGACATCGGAATGAAAGGCAGCGAGCAAAGATTATGTGCAGTGCGTGGCAGGCACTCGCAGAGCTCCATCGGCACGTGGTCCCACTCTGCTCCCCCACTGCATTTCACCTTGTGCACAGACACCACATTGATGGAACTGCCACGGATGCTGCAGGCTGACCCCATGACCCGAAAGAAAACACAAGCTTTGGAGCAGCTTCTCTGGTTTTACAAGAGAAGTGATAACAGCCTACAGACATAAAATTTGGTGCGGGTTTAGGTTGGCATGAGAGTATGAAGTTGATCCGAGACTCAAGAGATCCATCCAGGGACTCCCTGTGGGTCTCAGGCTGGGATGAGGACAAACGCTGAAGCTCCTTTGCAGAAGTTAAGTGACCTTTTGGGAGGCTTCTCCAGCTGTCAGACCAGGACCAAGGGCAATGGGTTTGCTCTTTAGGGTGCTGCATGGAAAGAAGAGCCTGTCCTTGTAAAGCCAGGCATGGCAAACATAAATGAAGAATTTCAGAGAGGGGAGAAGAGGAAGACCATGCTGTATTTAGAGGGACTTACTTGATATGAGAGCATATGTGGAATAAATGTGTCAGATTTTAAAAATTAGGTTTGTTTATTAGCACACCCTTAAGGAAATAAATTGTACATCGTTAGGAGTGATGTCCTCTCACCAGCCATCTTCCTTATTATTAACACATTTATCTAACAGGCACATGAATTTCTTTCAGACATTTATTCTGGAATACTATAGGCTTTACAAATATTAACTAGTTGCAGCAATGAAGATTTTGTATAACAACTGAAAAAACACATTGATAGGGAATTGTGCAGACTCAGAGTTTCTAGGTTTGAACATAGAATTGTGGAATAGTTTGGGTTGGAAGGGACCCTAAAGCCCATCCAGTTCCAACCCCCCTGCCATGGGCAGGGACACCTCCCACTGGATCAGGCTGACCAAGCCCCATCCAGCCTGGCCTTGAACCTCCAGGGATGGAGACTCCACAGCTTCTCTGGGCAACCTCGGCCAGGGCCTCCCCACCCTCACAGGAAAACATCTCATCTATATTTGTCCTCTTTCGTCTTAAAACATCTCAGGATGTTTCCATTTTTGTACGCACATGATCGTCACCACAATCCTGGCATGAGGCAGATCAGCACAGAAAGCTCCTTCAGATAATTGTTATCAGTGAAAACAGTGTCAGGGGAAACATACTTTGTAAAACTGTTCATTAGGGTTTGGGGTTGCTCCTGAAGGAAGTGTAGGTAAATAAGGGACTCTCCATTTGAAGCAACATTTACTTGCTTGCAAGCAAAACAAACTCCTGTGCCTTCATGGTTACGCTCCTTCAGGTTGGATGCATCAGCCTCTGCTCTTCAGAGCCACCTTCACCTGTGGATACAGAGAGATGAGAAGAGCACCGTGGGACCTGGCTGATATGAATTTCTCAGTGCCCAGTACCTCGCGAGTGACAAAACTCAAGAACAAGTTGTGCGAGGCCACTGGTGAGGAGAGGAGCGGGGCGATGCCTCCCCAGCTGGCTGATCAGCTATTCTGGTTACACAGCACAACGCGCGTGTTTCTGGGAGCAGCTGACGTGAGAAGCTGTAACGTGCGATGTTAACAGCCTGCTGCCAGGAGTTCAACAAATAACCGTGCACTGCAAGTACCGAACAGCAAAAAGACCGGTTCAGCCTGTGGCATAACAAAACCAGGGGTGAGCAGCCTTTCTTACTAGGCTTTTTGCCACTTTGGCGTGATAGTATTTGATAGGAATGGTTGGACTCAATGATCCGATGGGTCTTTTCCAACCTGGTGATTCTATGATTCTAGGATAACGTTGTCGTGGGGCTGTTCCGGGTGCAGGATGTGCCCTGTGGAGCGAGGTGACCACTCCGGTGCTGCCTGACTCCAGAGCCTCACCCAGCCCCCTGCAGCAGCCCTGGGGAGGGCAACACAGATGGAGTCTGGAGTGGGGAGGGATTTCCCATCCACCAAGCAACACAAATAGGAAGGAAGCTGAGAGGTGATGGAATCTGAAGGATATAGAGCATCCACGTGGGAGTTGGGAGATTTGGGTTGTGCCCATCTCTGAGTGAAGGAGATGCTCCCCACCCCGTGCCCTCCCATGCTGCGTGTCCAACACGGCAGCGCTGGTGGGATCTCCGGTCCCAGCTGGAATACAAGTGGCAATGATGTTGAGGAATTTCTTTTTTAGAACTGTATAGGTTTTTTTAAGGTGAGCTTCTGAGCATGGAGAACTGGTCCTTGGTAATGCTAGTGTGTGACTCTGCCCTGCATGAGGGGCTCGTCCTGGAGCACAGCAGAGGACAGGTCTGGCAGGACCCTCACAAGACCTGAGCTCTTCCTCCAGCTTCTGCTGGGAAAATTATTTGAAGATAGTGTAATTTCACATTCTACAATGAAATTGCCTGGGTATTTTTGTCTTGAAAATGGTATATTGATGTGCTTCAGAGTAATGGGATCTTGGCTGTGCACACCATATCCTTGCTATGGTGTTGAAATAACTTGTATAGGTGTACGGCCAAACTTAGAACATCGCTTACTGCTGTGCAAAGAAATGGGAGGTTAACGGGTTTTAAATCTGCATTTTTTATAAAATAAAGTGTTTGGCCGCACTTCCTTACTGCAATGTTCCAGTTTCATACCAGTGCAGTGGTGACCCCATAGAAATCAGATGCTCAATTAGCAGCTCAGGCGTTGTGAGCAGCGCAGGGCTGCGCAGGGCTAACAAGCCCTGTCTGGAGTGTGCCAGTGACCTCTTTAACTGCCTCCACGCTTGCAGTACAGGGGTGTGCGAGTGCTTTGAGCCATGGGCTCCCACACAGCCTCTACCTCTTACCTGGCTCTTGCCCACCTGGCCCAGGCAGACAAAACATGCTAGGCTGCAGGTGCCTGGCAGCTGGAAACCTTGTTGGGCTCAAACAGCGTAAACCCAGCTGCCTCGATTTGTGGGCGTATGATAAAGTGAGGAGAAAGAAGGGCACGCTGGCCAGAGCCTCTGCATCCCATCAGAAACCTCAAAATAGAAGCCTATATAAATAGGGTGTGACATAGGATATTATATGGTAGTGTGGTGTCAAATTACAGATTCTATATATAGAAGATTAATCAGAGGTTGGGACTAAGCAGACAGTTATAAATACAGCCAGGAGTTCTGTATTCATTTGCATGAGCAGCGAGGGAAGTTTGTGTTTCTGTGGCACCTGGTCTGGGTGATGCTGTTTTATCACCCTGAACTGAGATCTGCTCCTGCCCCTGCAGCAAGTAGGCAGAGGGCAGCGCTGGCTTCCCACCAGTGCAGGCATGTTGTCCCTTTATTTTATTGGGATGGTCCTATTTGTTTTGATTTCAATTGTTTTTCTCAAACACTCTGTGTGATGGTGATGTCAGACACCAAAAGCTGACAGCCTGCTGATGACAAAAACCCCTCTTACACTGAGAACCCTCTTCTCCAGCTGCTTGTAAAGAACAAATAACACAGCAATGCTGCTTCTTTATGTATATGGAAAGCCAGAGACAGCGTTCAGCAGAGGAAAGTCTGTGCAGTTACTCCTTTCTGAGCAGGAGGATGCGCTCCTGTTGGGTAGGAAGGTTCTGTCCACCCTCAGAAACAAGGAAAACAAAGAGTGTGCCTGGATTCACGCAGCAGGTCAGCAGCAGGAGAAGAGGGAAGGGTCTGAGCATCCTCATCCCTCCGCCACTGCCGACAGACCCACTGCCTCCGCACACAATCGCGCGTACGTGTGAGATAGGTGGATGAGATTGACTCTCACTCCCAGGGAAGTTCAGTGACTGTGAAATTAGTAAATTACACAGGCCCACAGAACTTAGAAAAACAATATAATCCTGAGGGTACTGAAATAATTAATTTGCTAATCAACTACACCTTGCTTTTTTAATTTGCAAATAGCACTGTGTTCCGTTTCCCCGTTCCAGCCACCTCAAGAAGAGCCGTGTTCGCAGGGCCGAGCGCGGGGGCACAGCACCCCGCGAGCTCCAGGGCCCTGGGGAGCTGCTGCCTCCACACCGCAGGGACCCCAGTGAGAGCTGGGTGATGCTTTTGGGGGGATGTTGCTGTGCTCTGAATCCACCCCCCAAATCCAGCCACCAACTTGCAAGGGAATAGCCGGGGCTGCGGGGTTCTCGCAGATGTTTGTCTCGTGGTTTTGCTGCGCTGTTGTTTGCTTTAAATCATTTCAAACGCGGAGGTTGTCAGACAAGACAATTAACATGGGGAAGGGGGGAAAGTATTACCATCCATTATTTGCCATAACATGAATTTAAGCCGAGAAGTCAAATGATAAAATATGTGGTGAAAAGTGGTGGTGGTGGGAGCGCCTCGATGAGTAATAGCCCTGGGCTCCCGAGCCTTGAACTTAGCGTGCTAAGTAAATCCCCGAGGTCAAAAAGTAGGAAAATTGTTGCAGCTTGGGGAGATATATTTTAACTTTGCAAAAGGTCCTGGGGAAGCCGCTGCTGGGCAGGGAGCGGCAGAGGCAGAGAGGGGGCTGCGCTCCCAGCCCTGCGCCCGGGCCGGACCGGCTGCTGCTTTGAGGGGGGAAAAAAAAGGAAAACGAGGGAAGGAGAAGGCAGGAGACGGGCTGGTCGGGGGAGCCGGGTGCGCCCCGGAGGGTCGGCAGTGCGGGAGGAGAGAGGGGAGCGCTCTGCGGCCGTGGGAGCAGCTCCGGGGCACCGGGAGATGCTCCAGGGGACCGGGGGATGCTCCAGGGGATGGGGGGATGCTTCAGCGGATCGGGGGATGCTCCAGGGGATGGGGGGATGCTCCAAGGGATGGGGAGCGGCTCCAGGGAATAGGGGGAAGCTCCAGGGGGTCGGGGTCGGCTCTAGAGGAGCCCCAGAGCCGCGGCTCGGCTGGGAGAAGAGCTCGAAACCCCCCGCTCCGCTCCCCTGCGCTCCGCCGCGCTCCAACTCTTCCCCTTTAAAACTCTTTCTCCCCATCGAGCTGACCACGCGGCTGGATTTATGGAGAGAGATGTTTTAGCAGAAATCCCCCCGAGTCTCCCATCAGCCCTAAATCCCCAGCTCGCTCTCCCTGGGAGACCTCATGACACAGAGCATGCCAAAACAGCTTCGTTTTGCCTATGCATTAGCAATCTATTTTACCTTTTTGACATCTCTCACACATAAAACCGTAAGAGAGAAATAAAATATCTGTCTCTGGGCGAAAATAAAGCTTTGCCTCCCTCCTGATCTATAGGATATAAAATAAAGCCATGGCTTTGATAGTGGCTTTTCCTTATACCGGAGTTGCTTTTGCACACGCGGAGACAATGAAGATGGATGAGCAGGGATCGCTGCATCCTCCCGGGGTTTGGTTCACCCTCTTTTTTTATAGCCCCCCCCTCCCTCCCTCCCCGCCCCCGCCACCTCTTTACTTTTCTTTCTTTTCTCTTTTATTCGTCTTTTACCTGCCCTTTCTCCCTTTCCCGACGGGAGGATCCAAGTGCCGCTGGCACACCCCGGCTTCTCCCTCCCCTGCCCCGGTCGAGCCCCCCCTCCCCGTTACCCCCACCGGGACCCGTTCCCGGGGGACCTGGGCCGCCCCCGTCCCCTTCCCCAGGCTCTTTCCCGTCTCCAGCGTTTCTCTCAGTCAAACGCAGGGACGCACACCTCGGATTTGTAATTATTTATTAACTATATTTCCCATAAACAATGCATGAGCTCGGAGTGTGAGCGACAACATTTAGCAAGGAAACCCGGGAGGGGGAATCGAAGAGGGGGGGGGCGCAGGAAGATAAGTAAAAGGAAAGGGAAAGGAGAGCAAAGCCGGGGGGGACACCCTCAGCATCGAGCCGAGTGTGGCAGAATGAACCCCTAATACATAATTTAAAGAACTTTTTTTTTTTTTAACAAGCTCCTTTAAAACAAACCTGGCGCGGCGAGGAGCGGTGGATCCTGTCCAGCAGCGAGGGGGATGTTCTACAGGCTTAATTACATCTCAACTTCAATATTTGTTTAGTGCATTAACCGCGTGGATATTTAATCAGGCGGAGGCGCTCTGCCTGCGGGGAAAGTTTTTTTGGGGGGATAGCAGCGGGATGGAGGTGGGAGAGAGGCGAACCCCTCCTCTTCCCACGGGATGCGCCCCCAAAGCGGCTCTGGGGCTCAAAGCCCGGCGGCATCACCGATCCCGGTTGCGAAAAGTTGCGAGGGATGGGAAAAAAGAAACAAAACAAACAACAAAATAAACGGGAAAAGAGGGAAAGCTTCGTGCTGTCGGGGAATGGATACATGGATGTATCCAAGCGGCTGTGCCCGGGCCGGGAAGGGAGTTTCTATTTGGCTTCGCTGGAGGGGATGGGGAGTCTGGGGATGGGGATGCAGAGCCTGCGGTCCCCGAGCTCCAGCAGCAGCCCCGGGATGCTCGGGGCCGGTCAGAACGGGCTCCGGTGCTCGCACAGCCCCGGTGCCCCGGAAAGGAGAGAGAAATCCCATTAGCGGTGGAGAAAGGCTGATGATAAACAGGGTGATGTTTAACTAAAAAGACGGGAACGACATCAATAAAATGCAAATTCCAAGTCGCCTGGAAGGGACCTGTTTTAAGTGCTATATAAGATTTAAAATAAATTTGAGGGGGGGGGGTCTTTTTAACTCTCTTCTTTCCCCTCTTTTTCCGCTCCGGGGCCAGGCGGGGCTGCTCGGCTCTGGACACCCCACCCCCCCCCCCCCCCGCCCAGGGGAGTTTTTATTCCTTTCGAAGCCTGCTGGAAGCAGCGCTGGTATTTTCGCCTGTGCTGAGTCGGGGTCACAGGGAGGGTGGAGGAGAAAGGGGGTGAGGGGAGACCGGGGTACCCCACGGTCCCCCCCGCCCCGGGAGAAGCAGCAGCGGGGTTTTAGGGGGATTCGTGTGCCGGGGGGGTGGTAAATCCGAGCAGCGGGACGGGGGGGACCCCGAGCTTCTCTCTCCCCCCTCCCAGGATGGAGCCTCCCCCCCAGCCCCGATTTTGGGAGGGGGGGACACACACAGAGCCCTGCGCGGGGTTGGGGGGGGGGGGGGAAGGGGCAGGGCTAAGCAGATGCTAACGCCTGGGAAAGGGAAAAATCACAACAAACAACAACAACAACAACAAAAATCGCTGTGAAAAAAGAAATGGTGCTTGGCGGCCACGGGATGCTCATCCCCTTCCCCTCATTCATCCCCAGCAACACATGTCCCCGGGGGTCCCCTGACGGCAGCCCCGCAGCTGTCGCCTTCCCGGGCCGCCCCGGTCCCCCCGCCCGGCATGAGAAGCGGCCCAGATGGGGGGGTCCGGGCGGGCGCCCCCCGCCCAGGGCTCTATTGATCCCCGACAGCTGCGCGGGGCCGCGGAGACAGAGCCGTGCGCGGCCCCGACGGGGCGGTGATGGCCGGGGCCGAGGAGACCTGGAGGAGGAGATGGGGGGAAATCACCTGGGAAAGCCCGGGGCTTCGAAACACCCGCGGGGACACCGGGAACGGCCCCGGGTGGGTTCCGAGCCCCCGGACCGGAGCGCGGGGCAGGGCGAGGAGCCTTTTCCTATTTGTTTTCCGCATTTCTCCCTGCTCCGCTTCCCGAGGGCGAGGAAAACAGGCAAGGAAAGAGGGCAGAGGGTGGTGTGTGAGGGCGAGGGGGCTGCGCCGAGGCCGTTTAATCCCCTTTTTCCCACCAAATTCCCTGCCGGCTCGGTGTTAGAGAACCAGAGACCGGCTTGGGTTGGGAGGGACCTTAAAGCCCATCCAGCTCCCGGGGCAGGGACACCTCCCACTGGATCAGGCTGATCAAAGCCCCGTCCAAGCTGGCCTCGAACCCCTCCAGGGCCGGGACGGCCGCGGCTCCCCGGGGAAGGGAAGGGGAGCGGAGGGGCTCCCGGGGGGCGACACCTCCTGCCGGGCAGCCCAGCGCGAGAGGAAGGGAATTCCCGTCCCGCCGAGCCCCTAGAAATGGAAAAGCAAATGGATTTTTATTTGCCAAGGACAAAAAAAAAAAAAAAAAAAAGGAAAACATCGGCAGCGGCCGGAGCCGATCGACCCCAAACGGGCGCTGCGGCTGCCGGCAACGGAATCACCGCGGAGCCCCCGGAGCCTCCTCGCGTCTCGGGGACCCCCGAGCGGCCCCTCCGCTCCTTTTCCTCTGGGAAAGGCGACCCGAGGGGGGTTGCTCCGAGGAGAGGAGGCTCGGTTCCCTCGGGGAGAGGAGGCTCGGTTCCCTCGGGGAGAGGATGCTCGGTCCCCCCGGGAAGAGGCGGCTCCTCTCCCCGCGCCCTCGGGCTTCTCCGTTCGCGATGGGTCAAACCGAGCTAAACCGGCAACTCGTTTGTCTCCGTTTCCCCTCCGAGCCGCCCGCGACGGGCTAAACCCGCGTTCAACCGGCCACTCGTTTGCCTCCGCTTCCTAACCGACCCGTTTGTGATGGGGGGGGGGGGGGACGAGCGGGGGGGGACGAGTGGGGGGGAATAAACCGTGCGAATGGGGGGACTCGTTCCACTCCGCTTCCCAGCCGAGGGGTCGAGCTGCCGAGCCGCTACGGCCGCTCTGAAACGGCTCCGGCCGCTCTGAAACGGTGCCGGTCGCTCTTAAACGGCTGCGGCCGCTCTAAAGCGGCTCCAGTCGCTCTGAAACGGTGCCGGCCTCTCTTAAACGGCTCCGGTCGCTCTAAAGCGGCTCCGGCTGCTCTTAAACAGCGCCGGACACTCTTAAACGGTGCCGGTCGCTCTAAAACGGCTTCGGCCGGTCTGAAACGGCTCCGGCCGCTCTTAAACGGCTCCAGTCGCTCTAAAGCGGCTCCGGCCGCTCTTAAACGGCTCCAGTCGCTCTAAAACGGCTCCGGCCGCTCTTAAACGGCTCCGGTCGCTCTAAAGCGGCTCCGGCCGCCGTCGTTCGGCGCTCGCCCCTCGCCCCCGCCCCCCCCGCACCTACCGCAGCAGCCGGGGGCTCCGAGCAGGGCGCGCCGGGGCCGCCCGGGCTCCTCTATTATAAAGGGGCGCGGACGCCCCGTCCGGCGGCGGCGGCGGCGCGGGGCGAGGAGGCGGCGGCGGCGGCGGGGGTGGGGGGGGGACACGGGGACACGGGGACACGGAGAAGGGGGAGGCCGGGAGGAGGGGGGGTCGTTGGCGATTGGCCGCGGCGGGCGGTGACGTGGGCTCGCGGTGCATAAGGCAGCGGCGGCGGGGCTGCCGGGAACATGCAGAGCGGCCTGCGCTGCCGGGACGGCGCGGGCGGAGCGGGCGGCCCCGCTCTCTGCCCTCCCTGCCCTCCGCTCCCGGCCCGGCCCGGGGAGGCCAGACGGAGAGGGAGAAAGAAAAAAAGAAAGAGGAAGAAAAAAAAAAAAAAAGAATAAATAAGCAAGACGGCGGCGCCCGGGAGATGCCTCGGAGGGCGGGCGGGGAGCGCTGAGAGGGGGTAGGTAGGAGCCGGGCACCGCAGACAGAGACGTCGAGGGAGAAGGAGAAGAGAGAGAGAAAACGGAGCCGGGAGCCGCGGAGCATCCTCGCAGCGCGTAAGGAGAGCGGAGCGCGGGGCCATGTCGCCAGAGCCCCTCTGACCGCTGCTCCTCCTCCCGCCTCCTTAGCCGGTGGGGTCGGCTTTTTTTTTTTTTTTTTTTAATCCTCCTTTGATTTCCTCTTTGGGAAAAGCACTTTTGACTGCTGACTGCTCTACCTCAGACCTGAGAAAAACTCGTCACGCTCGCTGTTTTTTTTCTTTTTTTTTAATTGTTGATTATTATTATTTTTTTTTATGACCTTTCTAGTCGTTGTTGCTTTATTGTCACTATTAGTATCATTATTCTCGTGGTTGGTAGCGAAGGGGATTCTGTGGTTGTGTCGAAGCGCTGGTCTCCTCGGGCAGCGGGTGCTTTCTCCTGTCTCTCCCTCCTAGGACACTCGAACGAAGATTTTTCCTCCTCCCTTTCTTTTTCTCCTTCACTTCTCCAAGGCTTTTAATAACAAACACACAAAAGCAAACCTACGCCGGTGTTGTCGTCCTTTTTTTTTTTTTTAATTGTTTTTATTTTTGCTTGACATCTGGGAAACCAACCCCCCACTCTCAGAAATAACCAAAGACAATGGTTCACTGTGCAGGCTGCAAAAGGCCAATCTTGGACCGGTTTTTGTTGAATGTACTGGACAGGGCTTGGCATGTGAAGTGTGTTCAGTGCTGTGAATGTAAATGCAATTTGACAGAGAAATGCTTTTCGCGAGAAGGGAAGCTTTACTGCAAAAACGACTTCTTTCGGTAAGTACCGGACCCCCTCCAGCAGCCGTAGCTCCTTCAGCATCCATTTTTCACCTCCCTTTTTTTAATTTTTTCCTCTCGTTTGTTCGGTGTGACCCACAGACGCCCCTTCCCCTTTGTCCCCTTTCCCCCTTCCCCCCCGCAAACCCGGGATGCGCGGGGGTCGGGGCCGGGAGGGTCTCGGGACGCCGCGTCGGGGCGAGCACCGGCCGAGCTCGACTCCCCGAAGTTGCCGCAAACTCGGGAGCGGCGGAGCGGGGCTTTTACCGGAGTTCCCGGCGGATTTTTCCATCTGCCGGAGCCCAGGGTCGTTTCCAGCGGGCCCGGTGCCTCCCGTCGAACCGGGGCCGCTCCTGGAGGATCCGGTGACTGATGCTGCGGGTACCCGCAGCGCATCCCGGCTCTCGGGATGAACCTGGGAACCGGCCGGGATCGGCTCGGGACCGGGATAACCGGCTGCCCCGAGCCCCGGTGCGGAGCCGCGGTTAATAACGCAACAATTTCTGCTTCGTATTTATCTGCTTTTTCAACCCCCCCGGACGCGCAGCCCGGGGTTTAATTGCTCCCCGCACTTCACCCTCCGCCCTCATGGGGGCTGTTTGATTTTTTAACGGTAGAATTTCAGATATTCGTTAAGGGGAGAAAAGGCTCCGGAGGGATGCTGCGTCTCGTTGTATTTTATCTCATGTCGGTGCGCGGTGCCTGCGCGGTGCTGAGCCGCTCCCCGACCTCTCCCCGCAGGTGTTTCGGGACCAAGTGTGCGGGTTGTGCCCAGGGCATCTCCCCCAGCGACCTGGTCCGCAGGGCGCGGAGCAAAGTGTTTCACTTGAACTGTTTTACGTGTATGATGTGTAACAAGCAACTCTCCACCGGCGAGGAGCTCTACATCATAGACGAAAACAAGTTTGTCTGCAAAGAAGATTACCTAAATAACAGCAATACTGCCAAAGAAAACAGCCTGCATTCAGGTGAGGGAGCGATGCGGGAGGGGATGCGCTCAGCCCCGGCTTCTCGGCAGGGCGAGAGCCGCTCCTCTCTCCCCTTTCCTGTCTCCCCTTCTCCTCTCTCCCCTTCTCCTCTCTCCCCTTCTCCTCTCTCCCTTCTCCCGTCTCCCCTCTCCCCTCTCCCTTTTCCCTTCTCCCCTCTCCCTCTTCCCTTCTCCCCTCTCCCTCTTCCCTTCTCCCCTCTCCCTCTTCCCTTCTCCCCTCTCCCTCTTCCCTTCTCCCCTCTCCCTCTTCCCTTCTCCCCTCTCCCTTTTCCCTTCTCCCTTTTCCCTTCTCCCTTTTCCCTTCTCCCTTCTCCCTTCTCCCTTCTCCCTTCTCCCTTCTCCCTTCTCCCTTTTCCCTTCTCCCTTTTCCCTTCTCCCTTCTCCCTTCTCCCTTTTCCCTTCTCCCCTCTCCCTTCTCCCCTCTCCCTTCTCCCCTCTCCCTTCTCCCCTCTCCCTTCTCCCCTCTCCCTTCTCCCCTCTCCCTTCTCCCCTCTCCCTTCTCCCTTCTCCCCTCTCCCTTCTCCCCTCTCCCTTCTCCCTTCTCCCCTCTCCCTTCTCCCCTCTCCCCTCTCCCTTCTCCCCTCTCCCCTCTCCCCTCTCCCCTCACCCCTCTCCCCTCTCCCCTCTCCCCTCTCCCCTCTCCCCTCTCCCCTCTCCCCTCTCCTCTCCCCGGGTCGCCCCCGGTCCCCCCCAGGCTGCGGGTGACCCTCTTTGCTCTCCCGCAGCCACCACCGGCAGTGACCCCAGCCTGTCCCCGGACTCCCAGGACCCTTCCCAAGACGACGCGAAGGACTCGGAAAGCGCCAACGTATCCGACAAGGAGACGGGCAGCAACGAGAACGACGACCAGAACCTGGGGGCCAAGCGGCGGGGCCCCCGAACCACCATCAAAGCCAAACAGCTAGAGACTCTGAAAGCCGCCTTCGCGGCCACCCCGAAGCCCACCCGGCACATCAGGGAGCAGCTGGCGCAGGAGACCGGCCTCAACATGCGGGTCATCCAGGTACCACCGGGGATGGGGAGTGCGGGGGGGCCGGGGGAGCCCCCCCCCCCCCCCCCCCGTCCTCTCCAGTCGGGTCCCGAGCCGATCCCGGGTTTGCTTTTCGCGAAGCCGTAAGCGCGATGGAAATGAAAAACCCTCAATGTGAGGGGTTAACGGATAAATAAGAACGACGACGCGCTGGAATTATTAAAAGGTTTATAAACCCGCAGCGCTGGGGGTAATGGGGGGTTAAAGGACCATTAAAGACGAGGTTAGATTGGAGAGGCTCAGTGTGAGGGTAATTAGGAGTAATCTTGTCAGGGGAAGAAGAATTAACTCGATCCTTCTTGACCCGCGGGGAGCGGGGCTGGGGCCGAACGAAAGAAACCGGGGAGGGGGCTGCGGGTACCGGGCCCCCCCCTGACCGGCCCCTCTCGCTCCCAGGTCTGGTTCCAGAACCGGCGCTCCAAGGAGCGGAGGATGAAGCAGCTGAGCGCGCTGGGCGCCCGCAGACACGCGTTCTTCCGCAGCCCGCGCAGGATGCGGCCGCTGGTGGACCGGCTGGAGCCCGGGGAGCTCATCCCCAACGGGCCCTTCTCCTTCTACGGAGGTGGGTGACGCCGTGTCGTGATGCTCCTTCATCCCCGCCGTGATGCTCCTTCATCCCCTCTCGTGATGCTCCCTCATCCCTGCCGTGATGCTCCTTCATCCCCTCTCGTGATGCTCCTTCATCCCCTCTCGTGATGCTCCCTCATCCCTGCCGTGATGCTCCTTCATCCCCTCTCGTGATGCTCCCTCATCCCCGCCGTGATGCTTCTTCATCCCCTCTCGTGATGCTCCCTCATCCCCTCTCGTGATGCTCCTTCATCCCCTCTCGTGATGCTCCTTCATCCCCGCCGTGATGCTCCTTCATCCCTCCCGTGATGCTCCCTCATCCCCTCTCGTGATGCTCCTTCATCCCCTCTCGTGATGCTCGCCCCCCTTTCTCGTGATGCTCGCCCCCCTGTCGTGATGCTCGCCCCCTCTCGCGATTCCCCTCTCCCCGCAGCACCCGCTGCCGCCCTCCCCGGGGCCGTCGGAGCCGTCGGGGCTGCTGCGGGGTCCCCGGGGGATGCGGGATGGTGGTTTCCTCGCCCCTCGGAGCCCGGCGGGGATGATCCCTCCCCATCCCCGGGGGTCCCGGGCATCTCTGCGGAGCGGACCGTGTCATTTCGCCGTTTCCCGAGCGTTTCCACGGCGCGGGCCGTTCCATCCCGCCGTTCCCGAGCGTTTTCCCGGAGCCAACCCTTTCATTCCGCCGTTCCCGAGCGTTTCCAGGGAGCGGGCCGTGTCCTTTCGATGTTCCCGAGCGTTTTTTCCCGGAGCGGGCCGCGTCGTTCCAGCGTTTTTGCCGAGGGGGCCGTTTCACTCCGGTCCCCGGCGTTGCTGCCCGGGGGCTCCGCTCCGAGGGGCCCCGGGAACATCCCGGTCGAGCCGTTTCCCCGCTGGATCCATCCAGCGCTGGGTGACACCCCGAGCCGCCTTCCCCCTCGCTTGCTCGTGTGCGTCACCTCCCCCTCTTGTCTCTCCTTCTCCGCCAGATTATCAAAGCGAATATTACGGCCCTGGAAGCAATTACGATTTCTTCCCGCAAGGACCTCCTTCGTCTCAAGCTCAGACCCCCGTGGATCTCCCCTTCGTGGCGTCCTCGGGGCCGTCGGGCACCCCCCTGGGGGCCCTGGATCACCCCCTGCCCGGACATCACCCCTCGAGCGAGGCTCAGCGCTTCCCGGACATCATGTCGCATCCCCCCGGAGACTCCCCCAGCCCCGAACCCAACCTGCCCGGCTCCTTGCACTCCATGTCCGCAGAAGTTTTTGGCCCCAGCCCTCCTTTTTCTTCGATTTCCGTCAACGGTGGTGCTAACTACGGCAATCACTTGTCACACCCCCCAGAAATGAACGAGGCGGCTGTGTGGTAGCTTTAAAACGAACTGGGTCTCAAGTAAGTGATGATCATCTAGTCTGCTTGTTGTTACGGTGTACAGAAATGAGTAAATATACCATCTCTCCTGCCCTAAGACAATGTTACCTTGGGAACGAACTTGAATCCCATCGCTCCAAGGCTCTAGACCAGGACAATCTCCATGTTATGGTTGTATCAAACAAGCAAGGGGACTTTTTTTTTTTTTGTACCATTGACAAAGAAACTGGTGAAGCTGTACAGTAAAGTGCTGCCCTGCGGTAGGATGGCGTAAGTTTGATTACCCTGTTGGATGTCATCCTAAGAGCCACAAACCTTAGAAACTTCTCATTTCAAAAAAAAAGTTAAAAAAAATAATTGAATGAAGGAAAGGTGAAAGAAAAAAAAAAGGGGGAAAAAAAGCTTCAAGAACTCTAGCGTTCCCGGTTAAGGATGGTTCTGGCATTATGAATTTGTTTGTTCATTTTTGTCTCTCAGAAAGTTCAGCAACAAGAAACTCTTTTTAGCTTCAGCCATTTCAGCCTGCTGACTACCAGGTGGGACAACTTTCTTTTTTTCCTTTCTTGGTTTTTTTTGTTTTGTTTTGTTTTCCAAAATAGCAAATACTTAAATGTTAAGCCCTCAGCACCAACTCTTCTACCTTCACAAAGCTACACGTACAAAACCTCCTCATCATAGCAAAGGTCACCACCCAGACCTCTAACGAAAATGACTTGAAAACAGACAAACAAAAAGTATTCTACCTTCACAGAGAGAGAAAAGCTAAACAAAAAGACTCTATTGAACTAAAAGCAGTCAACTGTTTACGTCTAATGTTAAATTCAGGAGTTCAATGTTTTACTAATAAATCCTGTTTTAGAACCTCTTGTTCAAAAGCAAAATATTTTGAGCAACCAACCAAAATAGTTCCTTTTCTTTTCTGTAGATGTTATAACAGATTGCAGGGCTTGTGGTTCACTGTGCTAGTTTGTAAAAGGTGTTGTTTACAGAAGGCAAAGAAAAAAAAAAACCCACGAAACCCAGACAGTTGCCAAATAAAGTAAATATATAGCACAAATACTGTAAGGTGCTTTGCACCAGCAACCCGAGAAGGTGTTTAAAAAGTGTTACAAGGTTAAAAACAAGCAAACAAACAAACATCTTTGCTAATTTTTAGTCCTGTTGAACATTCATGGAATTGTTAATATGACTTATATAGACCCACACAGGTTTTATTTTTGTGTCTTTAAAATAAAAGTCCAAAATATTTAAATTTTATGGTCAAATATGCAGTCAACAGCTGCTACTTTTTTCTTTATATATTAAATTTCTCATATGTCTTTTATTGTTCTAATAAACCTAAGCTTGTGTGACCTCCAGTGCATATTAGACCATTCACTGTATGAAAGAAAACATGTTGGATAAAATTTGTGCGTTTTTAATAAAATTAGAAAATCTGATGTTTAGATAACTTGTGTTTCATTTGATGTTTGAAGCAATTTTAGATGGATTCTCTCGACTTAAATAGCCTTGAGAAAGACTGATCCACTCTGCTGATAATCCTGTCTAGCTCTCTTGCGCTGGTGCAAGTCTAAGCCCTGGTGTCAATGCAGAGAGCAGCCAGAGGCAGCTCCAGCCTTTCTTTCCATCTGCAGCCTCAGCTGTCACCGCGCAAATAATACGTTTCACTCTACGTTACATTTCAGAATTGCAAACTGATCGAATTGTTAAATATCTTCATTTATTCTCGCTTTATGCTAAGAGAAAATATAGTCAAAATGCTTATTTTATGCATAAACAAAAAAATGTATTGTAAATGTAAAAACTGTGCAAAGATACGGTTTTAAATTGACCCATATTTAGCTAAATTTGCTCTCCAAAGGTATTTTTTCCTTTTATTTATTTTTTTTTTCCCTAACTGGATGGGTTTGAACACAGCATAACCTCAGTGTCATGAAAGTAAATTTAATCCTTTTTGAGAGCTGATACAAAGTCAATTGTTTCATAGCCTTTGCTGTATATGGAGTTCTCTGAAGGGCAGCGGGGAGAATACTTTGCTTTGCACTAGATACATGCTAATGTGCTTGGAGAAAAGTGAAACAAAACAAAAAATTCTGCAGCCTTGTGAGACGACAGATTTAATGTTTTAATTATAAATGATTGCAGAATCCCAAATACTCAGCTCTTCAAAGTCTCACTGATTCCGAGAGGACTTTGACCCATGTCAAACGCACAGATTTGGGTTCGGTCCTGAAAAGTCACTAGTTTAAATGTTTTCCACCTGCTGAGCTAATAGAATGGGATGAGCTATAATTGCATATTTCCCTTCGTCTCTCAACTAATCATGATTCTGGCTTCTTCTTTTTTCCTTTTTCTTTTTCTATTTTTTTTTTTATTTTACGTAGACACAGAAATTTATGCTAAAGCCACGATTTCCTACGTTCCCAGTGATTCAATTATTGATCTCTTTGGACTGAGAGAAGGGGAGGAGGAATCAAAAGGCTTTAAAGTTGTATGATCTGTGATTTTCAATGGTGATTTCTTATTCACAACCTACCTAGTTCCTACATCCAGCAGAGGGGCCGCCTATGTGAAGCAATAGTTCACTTGAAACACAAAATGTCTTATATAATATAAAGATAAAAACTATCTGCAAGGGATCTGTTAGTGTTTCTAAACAAATTCATGCTTTATTAAATACAGGGGAGACTTCTCAAACTCGTGGACTCTGTGTCTAACTCATTTAATTCTCTTTTGTACTCTTGCTATATTTTGTTGCTCTGTTTTGCATTTATATAAGCAAAGTGCTGGGTGATCTATTTATTACAAACTTTTACTTATCTGGGCAAATGCTGTTGATAAATGCTGCTGTTCGTCCTTCTGGGCTAGGCTGCTGGTTTATTGTTGAATCAATTATTTTAAATGACTATTTCACCAAATTGGCTTGTTTTGAAGAAAATACGTCTTCTACATGGTTTTTCTTTTTTTTTCCATTTTTCTTTCTTACTTTTTCCTTTTTTTTTTTTTTCTTCGCAATGAGGTACTTGTACAATTTATTCTGTGTTAATTTAGGCAGCAATGTGATACGGTTCAGTTTAGGTCACTGGTTAATAAAAGGGAGGGAGGAGAGCCAGTATTTTTTTCAACGCTCCCATCCCTTCCTTAGGGGTTTTGCCCATGAGTCGTTCCCATGCTTAAGGCTGAGCGCGTCCTTCAGTGCTTCCCGAGATCCGCTCTGGAGGCCCCAGCACTTTGCAGATTTGAATTCTGTGCTCTTCAGAGCCAGCTCAGTGTTTCTGAAGACCCTAATCCAGTAACAATTGCACAGTCAAAACTCCTTTTGAAAGCTTTGTCACGTTGGGTTCTTGTAAGTCCTTGTTTACAAGAGCGTTTCCACTGACTTCAGTAGCATTACTTGGGTGAATAGAGAAGGGCCTCGAAAATACGTGCTGCTTGGGTGGATTTTACATGTGTGCTGGTTTTTTTATCTGCAGAAACACGGATGTGACCTGTATGCAACCACACGTATGCGCAATGTCATTTCAAACGCGTTTATGGAAGTAATTACTCTCTTTTGATCTTCTCTTCCTTGGCTGCTGCTGGTGTCGGTGACCTTCACCTTGTGCTGGGTCCCAGCAGAAGGTGCAGCCCGGTGACGTTAAGCCCCGCGCGGGCCCACGTCCGTTTGGGATGGGATCCGCGGCGTTGGCCAGGGAGAGCGGGACGCCCTCCCGGCTCGGACGCGGGAGGCTGCGTGTTCACGCGCGTGAGACCGAAGACTTGTGCAAACCCCAAATGTGAGACCATTTGCCGATTGCTAGGAACAAGGTACAAGGCCAACACTGTGAGTATGATTCACATTGAGCTGATCTGTATGATATTTTGAAGGTTAATCCAAGTGTCTTTGAAATGCTGTGCGTTTCCAGCATCCAAACAACTCCGCTTTTGGCCCAGAGTGGTTGTGCGCCGTGTCCCACCTTGCTGTCCCTGTTGAGGCTTCTCTTCATCCTCGGTCACTGCTGGTATTTATTTACTCAGGCCTTTCCTTGGGAAGCAGTAAGGGATTCGTAAAGATCTACATCCCAGGAATCAGAATGTTCTTAAGTCGCGATTTGTAGACAAATTATGTATATTCTTTTAATATGAGTATGTGTGCCCAGATGCTCAGTGCTGGGTACATGATACCAACCTATAAATAAATATAATTTAAAAATACCAGTGGTGATTCACATGCTTTTGCCATCCTAGGAAGTGGCAGATATTGCAGTGTCCTCTCAGGAATGATTCCTTTTGCCATAGTCTGGATTTCCAACCTGAACGAGAATGTTGTGTTTAAGCACTGCATGTTCTTACAATATTAAATACAAGCAAATGCAGTCTCCCTTTCTGTTACTATCGCTAATACATAAATTCACATGTATTGAGATTAAACAACTGATACAGATCCTTAAACGCTGCCGGCACTTTTGAACTAGGAACAGGGAATTGTGATGCTGGAGCAGGTTCTGGAAGGTCTTTTATTTGTTTCTGCCGTGGCACTGGGGTGCTCAGTGTTCCTCATGCCAACAAAATATCCGTGAAGTTAAAAATGAAATTAATGGGACCATTCAAAGTATATTTTGCTTATAAATCCTGCTGGGATCACTGTCTTCTTTCTCAAGAGTATTTGTGGTGCTTTTCGCTGTGGACCACAGGGTTCTGATTAGAAAGCGGAGTTTGTTGTTGTCTGGAGAGTTTTTCATTCACTAAATGCAGAATTGTGATGCAGAAATTGAGGAGTTAATGTGACCTTCCAGTTAGCTGACCTTCCAGTTACTGAGTTGCTGTGCTTGGGATAACTGGAACTGGGATGTGAGGATGCTCCCCGGGCAACTGATTTTCCCGCAGCGTGGTTACCCTTTGTGCGTGGGATCACGGAACGGGGTGCACGTCGCTGTTTTGATTGTGCATGTCACGGTCTGGTTCTCAGAGAATCCCCCTGGCCCTTTGCATCATCATCCTTGGGGACGAGGGCCACAACTCGTCTCTCTTCAGTCTTCAGGTCCAGGCTGTCTTCAAATTCAGGAATAGCTCGGCGCTGATGGCATTTGGTGCTCTGGGTAGCGAGCATTTTTGGTGACTGTAAGAATTAGATTTGGTTTTAATACAAGCTTGCTCCCTGCAGAATCCGAGCCTTTTGAGAGGCTGATGCTCTCTCATGTGGTTTGGAATGAAACCCTTCGCTCTCTTAATTGAGGAAGCGCAAGTTTGCAGGACGGGTCCAGTGTGATTTTCTTGAGAGGTCTCTATATGTCGTGAGAACCACCAGGCAGCACAGCCTGTACCCGGGGGCTGGACCCCCCCGCGCCTGCTACAGGGCTGGAGCGCGGCGCTCGCCGAGGGTTGCGGTGAATGGTTGGGAGCGAAGCTCATGGCAAACGCTGCCTTGGGTGGTTGTGCTCAGCATCTCGAGAACGGCCCTGTGCCGGCGTTCCTGCGCGCACGTGGGGTTTGCACGAGGAGACTTTCTTGGGGACTAAAAATACATTTGTTGTTCCATCTAAAACCCATTTTCTTCTGGTTTTTAAATTGTCTCTGGGTGGCCTTTAAAATTCTTATCTGCTGGAAGCATCTTTAGGCTGCGCGTCCCTTTGCGCAAACTATAGTCATTATATTTTTAGATGGAAGAACAATTAAGGGCTGATTAAATCTTTAAAACAATTGTGTTTTCTGAATGAGTGATGGGTTAGGAATATCAGAAATATGTAAATAAAAACATGGAAGAAAACCAGTAATAAATATTTATGAGGAGCGTACATAATCTAAATTTCCCGTTATGTAATTTGCTTTAGCAGATAGGCTTTATGTCTGCTTTTTGCTGCTTCTCCCCATTTCTTTTCCCTCTTTTCTCTTTTTCGCTGACAAATTGTGCAGCTGATTTAAAGAGAAAAATCTGAAAATGAAATAATATGACTGAAATGAAAAAGGTTGGTTTGGAAAATTACATTTGCCAGCGCAAGTGCGGGAGAGATAAGCTCAGCTCCGGCGCGCAGCTATTTCTGGACAGCACGCAGTCCCCTCTATGTGGGTCAAATTCTGCTGTTGATAATGCAATTCAATTAAATTCAGGAGACGCGACTCTCGTGTGTAATTCCCAGGAATTCTCGTGTGGGAATGTCGTTGCGGAGCCCGCCTCGCTCCCTCTGCTCTGCTCGCCAGGGCAGGGACCCCGTGGGGCACAGGTTACGCGGTGGATTACCCGGGGGTGGGCTCCGAAGGGCTTTACTTTTCCAACACGTTTCTTTATTTATATGTTTAAGTTAAGAAATGCTCTGAGAAATGGATTCTTATTAATAAGCTGTAATCGGAGAGGCACACGAGGATGATGCGCTCTCTCACTGCCAAAGCCACCATCTAATCCGACAGCTCCCGAACGGATGACAAGCTCCACGAACACACGGAGCAAAAGAAGCCGAGTGTGAGAAATCACAAGTGCTTCCCTGTAGTACAGACTATTCAAAATTCGCTTGTTTATCCATTCTGTGTTTAGGGCGTTATTTCCATTTTAGCAAACAAGCATGTAAATAAAAAGTAAAATTAAGAGGGGAAAATGCCAGAGAAATTATGTCCGTTAGTTTGATGGCTTCTGCTTATGGTTTATAAACAGGCAGAGGGTTTTACGGAACGCACCGTGATGCATAAAAAGGCTTTCATGATCGTCTTAAATTAAAATGTATTGATATAATTTTTGTACAAATATTCCCTCGCATGATTATGAGTCCAAGCCGCGGCAGCATGGTTTGAGGGCATGTGAACCAGAAATTAAAACCGAGCCGGAGAGTCTGATTTAATTACCCTGCAAAGTGAAAGGCAAAAGAGAGAGAATAAACAGCCAAGAAGGAGGCTCCGTTGGTGAAATGTTTTAACAACCCATGACTTTCATACGCTGCCTTTTCTGTTTGATGTTGGTTTATATTGATGGAATCTCCTTATCAACAATTTTGAATTAGCAGCTCCTGCAGCCGTTGGAGCGCGGTGGAGCTGGGGTGTCCTGAGCGAGTCGCAGCGCGTGGGGCCTCCCCCTCTCCCTGCACACCGGAGCACGATCCATACGGCTGAGCCGAGTGGGCTTTTCCCCCTCCACGGTTGTTTTGCACCAACGTAAGTGATGGACGCAGGACAGAAAAGTCTATAAGCTCTATAAGGTCTATAAGCTCTGACAGAGCCCTTTGAGTCCGAGTTGTACATACGTGAATTTTAATGCGTTGCTGAGTTGGGGGTTGGACTGACCTGTCGTCCCATCAGTCTCTGTGGGTGAAATCCTGATCCCACTGGCGCGAGTGGCAAACACGCTGTCGACTTCAAGAAGCTAATTTTTAACTCCGAAAGATGAATGCAACTCGCTGTGTATTTTGTATTCATTATATTGGCTATGTTTTATTTATCCATCACTAAAAGCTTCTCTCCCTTTATTAACAGCACCATTTATTATCCGTTAGGTGAGCGAACATCCTTTTTTCACCCTGTGAGAGTGCAGAGATCTGGAAATGCGGGTCATGCAGGGGGGCTCAGCAGTAGTTCTTGGGTTAGGTGAATGCGAGGTTACTCCTGAGTAACTGCTCAGGTAAGCTCTTGTTTCTGCTACTTAATTTTCCATAGATTTATTTCTCCAGGCTCCTCCCTTTGTTTATAACGGAATGTTTTATTCTGGAAGCAAAATGCCTAGAAAATAATAAAAAAACCCAAGCCAACATAGACGCCAAGCCAGGGAATGCACACAGTACTCATCTCCTCTTTTATAAAACCGTGTCTTAGTGACAAAAAAAACAGCAGTGCCTAATTTGATGTTGCTGGAGCAATGCGAGCGCACATAATATATAACGCAGAGCATCACAGCTGTCAATCATGCCGTGAAAAGATAAATGTGAGCTACGAAATAAAGTTGGAATAGGATTGAAATGCTCAACAGCATAAAATCCAAGGGGTTTGTTTGCAATGAAGATGCGCCCTTTCAGCCAGCGCTGGGTTTTGTGTACATTGGGTGCGGATCGAGCTCCAGCCTGGGGTGTCCCCCACTGCCCAGGGGGGGTTGAGGATGGGGGTGCGCTGCGGTTCGGTGCCTTGCGGCAGCTCTCGGCAATGTTCCTCTGCCCTCTGTAGGAGAGCAGCCTGCTTGCACCTTGCCTGCACTCACCCTGCACCCTCCTGCTGGCACCCTCTTGCCTGCACCCTGCTTGCATCCCTCTTGCTTGCATCCCTCCTGCCTGCACTCACTCTGCACCCTCCTGCTTGCACCCTCTTGCCTGCACCCTGTCTTCATCCCTCCTGCCTGCATCCCTCCTGTGCTCTCCTGCTTGCACCCTGCCTGCATCCCACCTTACCTGCATCCCACCTTGCACCCTCCTGCCTGCACCCTCCTACCTGCATCCCTCCTGCTTGCACCCCCCTGCTTGCACTTTCTTGCCTGCACCCTGCCTGCATGCCTCCTGCCTGCACCCTCCTGCCTGCACCCACCTCCAGCTGCTTAAAAACCAGATAAGGAGTGGGGAAAAGCCTTGTGTTTGCCAGACGGGGATGAGCGAGCAGCCTGGGCGGTTCAGCTCCCACTGAGAATCGCCTGCTGTTGGCTGTGGGGTGTGATGTGCAGAGCCACATCTGCACCTCAGAGCTGACACTGGTTTGTGGCCAGTGTGCCTTGTAACAAAATACGTGCCGATTTCTCTTGCTGTCCCCTAATTCCAGGTCTAACCTGGTGTTTTGGGGCCCCAAACCAGCCAGGAGATGCTGTCAGCGGAGGCAGTTTCTCCTTAACACTCTCAGCAGGTCATTTTGAGAACAAGTCTTATGAGGAGCGGCTGAGAGAGCTGGGGGTGTTCAGCCTGGAGAAGAGGAGGCTGAGGGGAGACCTCATTGCTCTCTACAACTACCTGAAAGGAGGTTGTGGAGAGGAGGGAGCTGGGCTCTTCTCCCCAGTGACAGGGGACAGGACGAGAGAGAATGGCCTCAAGCTCCGCCAGGGGAGGGTCAGGCTGGACATTAGGAAAAAATATTTCATGGAAAGGGTCATTGGGCACTGGCAGAGGCTGCCCAGGGAGGGGGTTGAGTCACCTTCCCTGGAGGGGTTTAAGGGACGGGTGGATGAGGTGCTGAGGGACATGGGTTAGTGATTGATGGGAATGGTTGGACTGGATGATCCGGTGGGTCTCTTCCAACCTGGTGATTCTACGATTCTATGATTTCTGTGGTGCTTGGCTGCTGCTTCCAGGCCAGGGTTCAGCAGCAGCACCTCAGGAGCTTCGGCGCTGATACAGATTCATGGAGGCTGGAATACATCTGGTGCAGGGATCCATCTACTGTAAATCTGGTGCAGGGATCCCCTGGTCAGGATCCCCCAGCACCGGGCTGACCGCAGACCTTTCGCGGAGCCCACCAGGTGCTGAGCCCGGTGAACCCCGCTCGGCGCAGCCAGGGATGCTGAACCCCGCTCGTAAGGGACGGGCTGTGAGGCTGTGACGCTGCGGGACCGAGACAGGGGGCTGGGAGGGGTGTCCCGGCCCTTCAGCACCGCTCCTCCCGGCTCCAGGAGCCCCGGAGCCCGGACAAAGGCCGGACCCCCCCCGCCGGACCCCGCGCCCCCGGCACCCCTCGCTCCTGCCGGGCGGGCGCTAGGACCCGGACACGCCCCCGCGCACAGGCCACGCCCCCATCCGCGCTCAGACCACGCCCCCGCCATAGGGCAACCCACGCACCGGCCACGCCCCCACGCGCAGACCACGCCCCCATGCTTAGCCACGCCCACTCCCATATATAGACACAGCAGGTCGCGCGCCGACGCCGCAAGCCCCGCCCCCTCCCCAGGCCCCGCCCCCTGCCCCCCGCGGGAAGATGGCGGCGCCCTTATCGCGGCAGCTGGAGGAGCTGCTGAACCCCCGGCCCAGCCTGCGCGACCCCGAGGACGACGCGGAGGAAGGTGAGGGAGGGCCGGGAGGAGGATTTCACCTCCGCGGCAGCCGGGGAAGGGCCGGGGGAGGAAGGCTGGGCGCCTCCGGACCGGCCGCACGTGGCGCCGCCGCGTGTGTGTGGGGTGGGGGGGGGGTGTCGCGGTTGTGTGAGGGGAGCGATCTCGGGGCCGGGGCTGCCGCAGGGGTCAAAGGGGCCTCTTCAGGGATTGGATTCGCCTCAGGCATTCGGGCTGCTTTAGGGATGGGGCTGCCTTAGGGGCCGGGGCCCCCTCTGGGACCAGGGGTTTGCCAGCGAGGCACCTTAGGGGTCGCCTCAGGGGTCAAAGCCACCTCGGGAGCCACAGGGAGCGGGGTTATGTCGGGGGGCACCTCAAGGAGCCTCACCCCCCCCACCCGCCTTAGAATCATAGAATAACCAAGTTGGAAGAGACCCACCGGATCATCGAGTTCAACCACTCCTATCAAACCATTCCTTAATCTCGATCCCTGAGGTATCTCGGGGACCAGGGCTGCCACAGGGATTGGGGTCACGTCAGGGGGGCTACGTGAGGGATGAGGCTGCGCCAGGGACTACCCCAAAGATCAGGGTTGTGTCAAGTGGGCTGTCTCAGGGGTGGGATTCATCTCAGGCATTCACGTTATCTCAAGCGAGCTGCTTTAGGGACTGCGGCCACCTCAGGGATCAGGGTTTTGCAGAGGGGACTCAAGTAGGATCACCTCAGGAACCACAAGGGTCATGTCAGGGGGGCCGCCTGAGGGGCTGGGGTTACCTCGACAGTGGGGTTATATTAGGGGCTGCCTCAGGAATCGGGATTATGTCAGGTGGGCCACCTCAGGGGTTGGAGTTATTCCAGGTATCAGGTTCGCCTCAGGAACCAGGGCTACCACAGACATTGTGGTTACGTTAGCGAAGCTACTTCAGGGGCCAGGGCTACCGTAAGGATGGGGGCCATGGCAGGGGGGCCATCTCGGGGGCTGGATTCCCCTCAGGGATTCAGGTTGTCTCTGAGGGGGCTGCTTTAGGGATAGAGGCTGCCTTAGGGTTCAGGGTTGTTTTAAGGGGCAGGGCTACCTCAGGAACTGGGATTATAACAGGGAGGCTGCCTCAGGAACCAGGGCTACTGTGGACTTTGGGGTTATGTCAGGGGCCAGGGCTGCCTCAGGGGATGTAGTTACTCCAGGGATCAGGATTATCTCAGGGGGTTACTGCTCGGATCAGGGTTACCACTGGGATCAGGGTTACTGCTGCGATCCAGGCTGAAGCCCCCTCAGCGCTGAGTTCCCTCAGGGCCGCCCAGGCCCAGCTGCCCTAGTGCAGGCCCTGCTGCAGGCTGGGCTGTATGGAGCCAGCCTGGGGTGTGGATCTGTCTGGAAACCTCCAGGAAAAGGGAGAAAAGTGCAGTGTCTGGACAAGACTGTTTCCTCTGCCAGTGAAGCACAGCTGGTGTGGCGGTGGGAGCAGGGAGGAGGCTCGCAGTTGCTGGTGACACCCCTCACTGGCACACCAAGCGCTCAGAGCAGGCTACAGCATGTTGCACAAGTCTTACTTGATGCCAGCAGCCAACTTATCTTTTTAATCAAGCTCTTTTTTCTTAGTTGTGATTTTTGAGACATTTGTCCCTTTCCCCATGACATGTAGATGGCGGTGTCATCTCCTGAGTTCCTGGGCTGGTGCTCGCCATTCCCTTGACTTACCCTTTCCAGGGTAGAGTCTCCCCGCTGGCCAGTAGACTAGGCAGCAGGACCCACCTCTGGAGCTTGTCTGACACACAGTTCCTGCATTTACCTCATGAAATAGCAGATTAACCACTATCACACACTGGCAGCAGTCGTCTCCAGTCTTGGTAAATGTTGTGCCAGCTAGCCTGGTTCTTCTGGACAAGTGTATGTGAGAACAATAGTATCTCGTAAGCAACACGTTCATAATGAATGCAGTCGAGGCATTTCCTATTTTAGTAATCATGATTTAATTTCAGATTTCATACTTTATTGGTGCCAAGACTGAGAATGCCAGAAGATCCATTGAGTGCCACGGGCCATTCTGCATCTGCCCCTCTTACACAGTCATTCCTTGGTGCTGAGCTTCTTGCCATCCTCTTATAGCTGGAGTGACTGTATTTAGATCTGATCTTGTGGCTTTGATATGAGCAGAGATTTTTTTTTGCTTCCCCCCTGCCTCAAGTAAACACTATATATGAAGCATTAACATTTCCAAACACACATTAAAAGAGCACTTAGCGATGTTCAGCCAGTCGGATCGCTCAATTGGTTGAACAAAGCTAACCCTGTAATTTTGCATACAGGGCGTCTTGCACATGAATGAAAATAAGGAGGGTGTGTACAATGGTGTGTTCTCTTTGCTGGGCTGCTCCTTTCCTGTGTCCTGGAGAAGATGGGTATGAGAGAGGGTAATGACCACAGTGAAATGACTTTGTTGACCATTCTAAGATGTTTACATATTTATTTGGCTCATATATATAGCAAGAGGCCAA
Source organism: Phaenicophaeus curvirostris (assembly GCF_032191515.1). Taxonomy (NCBI): domain Eukaryota; kingdom Metazoa; phylum Chordata; class Aves; order Cuculiformes; family Cuculidae; genus Phaenicophaeus; species Phaenicophaeus curvirostris. Next base: position 6,994,484 of record NC_091412.1, on the reverse strand, counting down.
AGTGTATTTGAATTGCAGTTTTCCTCATTGAATCTGTATGCGTGAAGTGAATGAGGGCATTCCAGCTTTACTGAGTCCTCCTCCCAGAGGACTGCACTTCTCCTGAGACCTCATGAATCTGTGGAAGGGCCTGGATAGGCTTAGTTTGTCTAGTGCTTTGTGTGGGTTCTCTGAAATAAAGAAGAGATAAGGAAAAAAGTGTGAATGCAGGCAATGCTCATGCAAAAGGAGAAAAGAATTCAGCAAGATTTTTGGTGTTTGTTCATAAATATTCATCTCTGCATTGTGATTGAGCACTCTGGTACCAAACCTGTACATGGAGAAGTCCAGAGTACTGAGAGGGGGTTTGGAATTGGTCAGTTTGTCTAACATCTCCTTTGCTTCTGCAGAGGTGAACCTGACAGGTGGGAGAAACCGCTGGGCCCAGAGAAGTCACAGGAAAATATCCTTGGAGCTGTCTAACCTCTTGTGCTATATCTCAAGTGTAACTTCACTCAGTAGTTCCTAGATGGGAGTGATGCTGATCTGTGCAAAACCCAGCTTTGAGGAATTTTTTCTGCCTTTGATTTCCCTGCTACCTTTCCCCCACTGCAGAGAGCTAGTGTATTGGCTTTCCTTCACTAGGTGGGGAAGAGCCATGCTCCCCCTCAAAGCCTAAAAGCCAGGCTCTGGTGTGAGACTGTGTTGCCATCCAGCTCACCTTTGCAGTATATTTTTGTTTGTAGAGCTCAAGGAGTTTTCCACGGCTCTTTCCTGCAGCTGGTTGTGCTAGTCTGGAATTCAGTTCAGTTTAGACATGCCTTCTCCCTTTTTTTTTTCCACAGCTACAGTTGCTAAAGTGATTGACAAATTTGAGGATGAAACTGCAGATGATATTTTCCCTGTTGGTAATATACGGAAAAGAGCTTCAGCCTCTCTCTTGGAAGCTGATAAAAGGTACAGCGGAAAAGCTACATCTCGCAAAGCCTTGCAAGAAGAGCTCTGGGGAGATGCTCTCTCTGAAGAAGGGTCTGGTAAGATATTTCTTTTCTTTCCCATTTTCACTAGACCGCTCAAAATTTGATGTTTACATGTTCACTGAGCTAGTGCCACCTGAACCAAGATGATAAACTTTAGGTCCTAAACAGGTACTTCTTAAAGTTCCTTCCTGAAATTCAGGCTGTATTTTTTTGGCCTGAGGGAAGGAGAAATCCTGGAGAGGAACTCCCCTTCTATAGACTGAGGAAAGAGCGTAACTAAGCATAAGGTTCCATGCAAGGACTGAACATTGTGTGAAGGAAAAGAAATGGCTCACGTTTTTAAGCCAGTTTATCTCAGAGGCTGCAAGTACATGCAGATTCTCATTTTAAAAATGCAAATAGCAATTTCTGACCACTTTGTTTGCTTATCATGTCATTGTTGCATGGGAAAGCTAAGCCGTGGATCTAATTGTTGCTGCAGAAAATGTGAGCTAAGATATTTTTGTGGATATGGCCTCAATTTTCCATTATTCAGCCAAAACAAAGAGTAACATCATACACAAATCTTATCTTAAAACACAGTATGGAGCTTAAATAACCCAAACCAGTAGCTATCAATGTATACTGCAAAGTGGCACATTTTGCTCGTAAGTAAATAACTTTTTTCTCTTTTAATTTCTAGCTGGAGAAGCATTGGATGAATGGTACAGTGGCAGTGAGGATTCAGAAGAGGATGGCAGTGTAGGCAGTAAAACAAAGGAGAAGCCCAGCAGGGCTGGCAGTGACCAGGAGGATGACTTGGAAGATGATGAAGAGGCAGATCTGGCTGTCAAGGCTAAGGCACTGAAGTTCAGTTTTCAGGATATCACAGACTTTGAGAAATTTGCAGAGGGGATGGATGATGTTGGAAGCAGTGATGGAGAAGATGAAGATCAAGATGAGGATGAAAATGGAGATGAAGATGAGGAGGAAGATGGTGCCAGCATGGAAGAAGGAAGTGATGAGGAGGAATATGGGAGTGAAGATAACGAGAATATAAAGGAAACTAAAGACAGTGAAGATGATGGAGGGATAATGACTTTTTCAAAAGGAAAAGAGTCTGAAGAAGTAGAAAAAGGAAAAGCTGTGAGGAACCAGCTAGGTTTGTGCATGTTTGCTTTGTTTTTTAACAAGACTGTCACCTGTCACTGACACTATAGAAACTGGCCCAGTTAGGAAGCACTTCAGCATGTTAACATGCTGTTAGCACACGGCATGGGTGTGCTATAGCAGCCTAGTAATTCACAAATGTTCTGCCAAATCTGCTGTGCAAACCAGTGTCACTGCTGGTACGAAATCTCACATGATGAAGTGTATTTATCCACTGGCTTAATTGAGCCAGTACTGAATAAACTTGCAGTATAGGGGGTCGGGACTTTCTACAATGGTTATGCTGAGCAGTGGTGCTGACACCACTTCTGTTTCGCTTGAAAACGTAATACTGAATACTATCTGTGCTGTTAAACTATCAACCTCCATTTGCAGAATGTCCTTTTAAACAGTAAAGCAAAGGGATATTTTTATTGTGGATCGCAGAATTGCAGTCATGATCATAGGGTGTGATGTTGCTTTGTCCAGAGAGACCTCACAGTGCCAGTTTGTGCTGGGTCAGTGAATGCAAAGATTTACCCTAATCAGGAGTAATGTAGCCCAAAGGAGAGGGCCTGTGCTGTTAAATCAACAGCTTCTTCACTAGTTGCTTGCTAAATAATTGTTGTATTTTTCTCTTTGTTATGAAGTACTGTGGGATCAACTATTGGAAACAAGAATCAAGATGCAGAAGGCACTTGTAACAGTCAACCGGCTTCCACAGCCAGATACTTACCCAGTCTTCAAAAAGGAAGGTGGACAAGAATTTGACAACGCCGTGGAGAACTGTAAGAATTCTTCAGTCTTTCTGCTTTGGGTAGACTCTGCTGTAGCCTGTGTTTTGCCTGTGTGGGGAGGTGATAATGGGAAAGTGAGGGCTTTGGATTGCATGTCGGTAGTATTAACTGTTGGTTTGTATTGCCTTAATCATTAATAAGGTACTGTGCGAACAGAAACCAAGAAGTGTTTCCTGCCCCAGCAAAAGAAAACGTCTCCCATCACTCTTGTCTGTACATGCCTGGTTGATCTCTGCTGGTGGCCCGTCATCATTTACGTAGCATTGGAAAGCCTCAGCTCAGGACCCTCTGCTGTTTCTAGTTCATGCGGGGACTGATGTTAGCGTATCAAATTTTAACTTTGATGCTAGATCTTAGGAATAATTGATTTGGTTGTTGCTCTCTGGTGCAGAGTTCGGGTGCTGTTTGGTCCAGAGACACCAAATAGTGGTGCCAGTTTTCTGTTGGGTCAGTGAATGCAAAGATTTGCCCTAACCAGGAATAACGTAGCCCAAAGCAGAGGGCCTGTGCTGTTACGTCAACAGCAAATGTCTTTTCAGCTTGGAGCTGCTTCATCTGTTTATTTCTTAGTATCAGTATTGATTATGTTGATCTGATGAGATTTGTAGTAGATTATCCAATATGGCAAATTTAACGTGCACACTCCAGTTGATAGGTACTGAGTACTAGACTTCACTGTTTTGTGGGTCCATTTAATTGTTAAGATTCAACACTTTTTTTTACTGGCCTTAAGGTAAATTGACAGGGAGATAAATATCTGGTATGTTGTCCTTAGGAATAAGTACAAACTATTGCAGGTATCAGTTGGTGTCTGTTTCTCCTGGACATGTTTGTTTTCTGTCAAAGACCACACAGATGAACGTTTATACACAGGTTGTTCTTTTTTCTTATCCCACTAATCAGAGATTAATGAACTTCATAGTATATTCTTCCAGTGATTTTAGATAATGAAGATAAGCCCAGTAGCCTTTTAAAGCCTGCTAGGTTGGTTATCACTTTCACTTCAGTGTCTTCTTTCCCAGTCATGAGATACTGTTCCCTTTCCGGGATGTTTCAGCTCCATAGGTGAGCATTTCATGGAGGATCCTGAGAAGCCTCCTTAAGTGAACCAGTCAATAGGAGGCCCTGAAGTGGTGCCTGCTGCCTTTCATGCTGAATATCAGAAGCTTTGTCTTTGCTGTGGTTGTGTATCTGCTCAGCCATACAGTGTACCGGCTTCTACGTGCTGTAGGGATACCTGCACATGGAGAAATTCTGGGCTGGGCTTGCACGGGTTGTCTTAAAACTGGATTAGGAACTTTCACTGTCATCAAACTTGCATGTAGGGGCATGAATCTTGCCCCTACACCTAGTTTTGACGGTCATCCTAATGCTTACACCTGATCTGAATGTGGTAGTTAATGAGCTTAACTGAGTTACAGCAGGTGAGAATAGCTTATATTTTGAAGTTAGCTCTGCTGCTTTAAATGAAGTGATTAAGGAAAAAAAAGGCGAACTCCCAACAATACTAAGCTGACCTTTCAGTGAAATGCATGTTATTAATGTATTTAATGAGATGCATTACAGACTGCACTGAGCACCATGTTTCATTACAGGTCTAAAATGCAATATCATTAAAGACCTTTAACAGAAACAATGGTTGACATTTTGATATTCCCCATAAGCAAAATACACCCAGGAACATGGAATATAATACTGTACACAGCACAGCAGAGAGGTTAAGCTTTCACTTGTCCGGAACGCTAAAGGAAAATCCACTGTTAATAATTGTTCAGTGATTCCCTCTCTTCATATCTGGGCAGGAAAGTTGCAGCAGTATACTGTGATGTTCCTAATAGCTTGGGTTTGTGTTCTCTATTTCATCTGTGAAGACAGCAAGGAAATAAAGCTGGAGTGGCCTGGACAAAGTTAGCAGAGGTAGCGCTCAGACTGCCAGATGGGAAGTAATGAATTTAGAAACATTCTGCTACTACTACACTTGTCTGGTGTTTTCTGGTATTCTCTAAGGGACCACAGTTATATTCCTATTTTTTATTTATATATTTTTAAAATAAAATATCTGTAATTATATGATAAAGTAAGTTACAAGTAGTAATTTTTTGAGCTGCACTATTGTCCGTGCAGTGCCTTTCACTGCCCTGTAAAGATGCTCTTTCCAGAAGTTAAGAGTGCCAAGCATGAAATAAGGAGCAAACTTACACAAATATATCATGGAAGACTGGGAATGTAGTTGGTGTTAAGTAGCAAAGACCCATTTCTATCTCATTTTGCTGTATGGGGCCCTGGAAGAAGGATTCAAGTCTGATCAACGGCCAGAGCTTTACCCTGTGAGCAATCTGAGCTGTCTTACATCTTCACTCACGGAGCCTCTGCCTGGGTAACGAGGCTGTGACCTGTTAATTCAGGAGGTGAGACAAGGTCCTTTCTGAAGTCATACAGCGTAATATATTTAAAGTTCTTTCATGAATTGATGCTCATTGATTTACGAGGGGGAAACATCTCACTTGTTATAAATCAGCTTTCAATAAAAGTCTTACTTTTTAGCTGATTAAGTGATTTTTCTATAAAAATAAACTTTTTTTTACTCCATAGTGAATAGTGATGTAGTGGGCTGGACTCCTTAGTTCTCATACCTGTTGTGGTGGGATCCTGTAGCCCAGAGAGGAAAAATCAGAATTATGCGTGAGAAAATTTAAAGATGCGTGGAAACAGGACTTGGTAAATCCTGAATGTTGAGGTGGTTGCATTGTATGTGATGCATTTCAGTCTTGGACAGGATTTCGGATATCATGGCATCGACAGTGTTTTGGACTGAATGATATGCTCCTCTTGGGGAAGCCTCAGCACTTCTTTCCAAATCCACAGAATAAGTCTGGCATGCTTTCATCTTCTTCATTGAACGGGAGGAAATGATTTGGTGTTCAAGTTGCACAAAGCAGCTGGTGCCAAAAATCCCAGCTCTGGGTGTACATTGCAGCCAGCTGAGGGCAGGGGTCTGGGCACCTGGATCTCTGAGCTCCTGGACAAGTCCCTTGCATCTCTTTGGAAGCTTTCAGTAATTTATCCCAGGTCCTTCCATTGCTCGTGAAATTTCAGCTCTGTGCTTGCAGGAAAGATGAATTAGATGAAATGGAAGCAGTCCTTTGTGTATTTGCTTCTTTGGTCTCTCCCACTTGTGCCAACCCTCAGTGCAGCCAGTGCTGGGAGTGAAATTCCCTAGGGGTTTGAGTATAATTGTGTTAAAGAGGAGGCAGCAATGTTATAGACATTTGCGGCTTTAAAGCCAAATCTGAGTGGAAATGATAAGGTCATGGTTGTTCGCCAAATTTTGAGATGACAGGTTGCAAAACCTCAATAATTTATTATTTTTGTAATATTTTATGTAATAATTTTTTTAAAAAAACGATACAACATGCCTGGGACAGTCTTGGATTCCTGAGATCTCAGGTTCTGGTGGATGATTTACTGCAAAATTGCTTATAAATTGAAGTAGAAAATGTTTTGCAGACCTGGCAGCTTTCAGGCTTCACACCCATTTGTCACCCAGCATTTCCCTTTGTGTATAGAACAAGAATTAATTAGGCTGCACTGCAGGAAAAGTTTATGGCCATAATTTATATAGGATGAATTTCTGTTTAAAGAGACAGCATTGCTTTGTTTGCACTGTCTTACTTTTTCTTTCCTTTTTTTTTTTTTTTTAAATCTTTAATTATATTCCAGATTTTTTTTCTGTCACCCTTTTTACATACAAATCGGAGACCAAACTGTGGTCATGGAGCTCATGTTTATTCCTGTTTTGCATCCATGGAGAGAGTCAGACTGGTTTTTAATACTGAAATCACAGTGGCTGGGCTCTTTACACAGTGCAAATATTTAACATTAAATGCAATGCACACGTGAACTCCCCCAGCTTATGTTTCTGAGGTGCTGGTGCCTGGAGTGGTCTGTTTCTCTAAGATACATTTGTATTCTCTTGTACCCTATCTTCCAGTCTGGTCCAGGTCTTGAGATGTTGCCTCTGTTTGGGGTCTTGCACGTTCAATTAATGTTTTTCATAATCAATGCAAGTCAGAATTTGCAATCTGCTCCTGATTTGCACATTAAAGAGACCCATTAATTAAAAATTCCGATCCCTGGCATGTTCCCGCAGGATCCTTGCATTATTTACATAGAAAAAGGGTGCAAGGTGCAAGTTTCTGTGTGGTGTCTCTGCACAGATTGCATGCCTGCCATTCATATTTCTGTGTATGTTTTCAAGGGGGAGGAAGCTTAGAAGTGGATCTTATGGAAATGTCACCAAAAAAATTACCTTAAGGGCAAGAAAGAGCTAAAGAAAAGGTGGAAGCAACATCAGTGAAGCCACAACCAGTATCGGGAATTAAACAGTTCCCTCGTTTGGGGCTTGTTATGTTAAATCTTGATTCAGTGACAAAAAACCCCACAGCTGACTGGGGGGCAGGGAGCAACAAGAGCTTTAAGAAATTCTCTCTCGATCAACAAAGAGTGGAAGCTGTTGTATGGGCCCTGGGTAGCTGTTGTTCCTATTTGAATTATTTTCTTTTTATAATTCTTGTTAAAAATACTAAGCTGGTAGCGTTCCAGTCAGACAGGGATACTTTATGCTCCATAAAGAAAGCTGGGAATTTGAGCTTTTAAATAGTCGCATGTTATTTTTCAGTCTTTAGTTGGCAGGACGAAGAGTTAAAAACATGCAGAAACTCAGGTGAGGCTCTTGCAGAAGGCAGGATACTGATGGAAATGGCAATCCTTTAAATGGAGGAGTAGTTGTCTGTTTTCATGTGTACATGCTTTCACTTTCCAGAAGTTCAGTAAGTCCCTATTGGCTGAATTTTTTGGGGTTTTTTTCAAGATGTATTTTAAATGGAGCAATGTAAAGAAACCTTATTCAAAATGAAGATATGGAAAAATGAAACAAGGGGAAATAAGTGTGAACTCTGTGTAAAGTTTGCATTCGCTATTAACGATCGTCCCATAGCCAGTCTCTTCAACTCTGAGTCATTGCTGGATAGGTTATATTACTCATTAATTAATTATTCCCTTAAGGTGTGCTGTGTCTTAGGTGCAGCTAGATAAGGTTGCTATTTAATGAGGCGTTATTGAAAAGTAGAGCTAAAAGGAGCGCTTCCAAAACCTTGCAGGGCTTGCCTGGGACTGCACAAGGTTGGGTGTTTGGTGCCATCTGGGCAATGAAGGAGATGTTGGTTGGACTCGATGATCCAAGAGGTCTTTTCCAACCTGGTGGTTCTATGGTTCTATGATTCTTTGTTCCTAAACTGTGCAGTCGAGTCCAAACACTTTGACCCAGAATTATCTATTTCTGGGGTGGAAATAGGTGCGTTTGCAGCAAGTGTGTTGGTAAGGGGCTGTGCTTCCACTTGGAGCTGTGAGGACCTCTGAAATAACTGCCTGAGTTGGGCTCTCAGTACGCTGGGTTGGTTAACTGCTCCCGTGACAAATATCTGTGGCTTGTGACTAAAGAGCGCATTCATGGACAAGGCCTCTTAAGGATGTGATTAAAGATCTCACTTACATTCATTGCCAGCAGGAGACCTCCAAAGATGCCATGTGTTTTCTGGTTTTACATTCTTGCATATTAAACATTTCTGTATGAATGCTCCACACTGAATATCTTTATTTTCTTCTGGGTTAGTTCTATAATATGTTGCTGAAAAGGGACTGAAGAAAAAGATTCTCTTTAGTAGCTGTCTAGCGTATGTTTGTGTGCTCTCAATGTCTTGTATTAGAGGATTTTTTCTGGATTCTGTTACTCTGATTCCTGATATTTAAAAAAAAAAAAAATTACATTCTGTGCAGCATCCAGGTAAGCCAGGTCAAAGCCACGGATTAAGTATTGACTGACTCTGGACAAGATCAAGTCCGCTTTAGGTACTGGAGAACCTGTTCCACTTCGTGTAAGAGAGGTTGTTTCTTGCAAGGCATCCTCCTCTCCAGCTGCACAGTGTGCTCTGGCTGCTGGGCTCAGCCTCTGCCTCGGCTGCATCTAGTTGTTATTTTACGCATCTGTTTAGAGAAAAGCTTGTCAGATGAGATGTGCTTTATTGACATCGGCTTGGGATTTTTCAGAGAAGTCTGGAGGAGTTGGCTGCCAATAAGTCACTTATAATTTTGTCATAGTCGCTGTTCGTGGATCACTTTTAAGACTGGAATGTATCCCTGCGTACATCTGGATATGATAATGCATTAATGCAGAGCAGGGTAGGTGTCACGGAGGAGTGGGGGAGGAACTGAGTCACAGGCAGATTACACAGTTTCCAGAGGCGTAGAGCAGTTACAGGATTAATTGGTGCTAGGCAAGATCATGGACTTAAATATATTCTTGCTTTGAAGATTTTACTGGGAGCCTGCACAAATGTGTGGCAGCAGAACTGGGTTTCAAGCTTGAGTGTGAATTATTGTGATCCGATCTAGCCCACTTTAAAACTGGTAGTTCATTTTAATTGAATTGTATTAGTCTAGACACTTTATGAATACAAAAACATCGTGGCTGGGTTGAATTTGATTTAAATGGATTTGGATGCAGGTGTCCCCAAATGTAACCTTTCCTCTTGGATCTAATGAAGAATCTATTCAACTCTTTTTGGGACTGAGCCAAAGCCTGTTGACATTAATGAAGACTTTTCTCTTGACTGAAATAAATGAATGAATCGAACCCTTTTTTTTTTAAATACTGTTGTACTAATCCTATGCCTTGAGGAGATTTTGGCAAGAACTAGAGTCAGTCAGGAGGATAAACTCTTGGGGGGCCATTCAGCGTGCATGCCAGTGTGTGAGAAGGAAGAGTGATGAAGTGAGAAGTGGTAGGCAAAGGCACAGGTCTTGGGTTTGGAGCCCTGTTGTTATTTGAACGCGTGTTTAGGTGGGTTATGGTGTTTTGTGCGTGTACAGAACTTGGGCTGTGTGAGGTGCCCAGAAAGTATTCTCCCACACAGAACGTCTGAACAATTCGCAGGCTTGTAGTTCCTGCTTGTGAATTGTTCAGAAATTCTGTGTGGGAGGTGGAGAAGTGCAGAATATTTATTTAACATGCAGTTTGGGGCTTTTTTTCAGAAAAAAACCCATAACTCTTGCCCTTCCTCACTGAGTGCCAAGGCTTTTGGCTTGTGGTATTTAGTGGTTTTGAGCAGAATTTTTTCTGCTTCTCTTGTATATGTGTGTTAAAATTGAGATGCTGCCATTTTATAGGTTATCTCCATAGCCATAGGTGTGGGACGGTGTTGGTGTTTGAGGTTTATTTGAAAGCTGTCTTCTATTCTAGTGCAAGAAATGGTAGGAGAGTCCATAGTTGTTGACCTGATGCACCCCAACTCCAGACTGTGGGATTACACCACATTTCTAATCGCATCGAATAGGTTTGCCTACACTTGATTTTCCCAAGATAATTAATAGCTAATTAAATCGAGTTTAGCTAAATGCTTGGGCATGTTAGATTCTATACTTCACAAACAAGGTGCAGGGAAACAAAGGCTTACAAGGCATCCCGACAAGCATGTGCAAATGTCAGCTAACTTGGATTAATTGGCAATTGGTTACCTTGAGATGGAAACTCAGTGCTTGTCATGATAAATGTAATTAATGACCTGGTGTTATATTGGGAGGTCAGTCTAGATGGGCTAATGTTCCCTTCTGGCCTTAATATCTAGATAACTATGAAATTTCGCATTTCTTCTTCCTTTCTCATTCTTGCACATGTACTTGGGGATTCCTGCCTGGCAGAGACAGGAATGCATGCTGTCAGCTTCTTTACATTTACAGTAATGTAAAACATCAGTTTTTATAAATCTCATTTTTACAAGGCCCATCCCCTCCCTGGTTTGGGCTGATATCAAAAGATGATGGTTGAGGCAAATCAGTAGAGCATGCACTTCATGGAAGTGTTTCTCTTTCTCTCCCTTCTCAGCTTTCCCCTCCCCCAGACGCCACTAATAAAACCCTTGAGTACCACGCTTTTTATTCTGATGTTGCATCTAGTTATTTTTGTTACTTTTAACAACCTCTTCTATGTCTGATCCTGTTGTTCTTACTGTGAAATGCAGTAATATTAGAGTAAAAGGGCTAAATTGAGTCTGTTCTGTAACTCTTTAGGAGTCAACTGAACTGCTTGTGTGAAAGGGGTTTGCAGCACTGGCTCCTTTGTGCTGAAGGAATACAATTTTCCTCTCTGCAAAGGCTTTTACATCATTTGCATTCCAATGGAACAAGCAAACTGGGTCTTAGGTGTGGAGCAGATTTTTTTTTTATTGCAATCAGCAGAAAAAGTCAGCTGTTTTCCTAATGTCATTTGATAAAATTCCACAAACACAGTGTTTTGGAAAGCATGAAGGGAATGTTACTCCTGTAATTTCCTAAAACAACGGGGACAGATTTACTAGTGCTTTATGCTAGGTTTCAGCTGAAGTCCGTGAGGAACATATATGTAACTACCCCACCACTGAAGAAACCAGATGACTCTCTGCTGGGACTGGCTTGTGACCTGCCTGTGATTTAGTCCAGACTCGCTTGTGGAGCTTCTGCTTTATGCTTATGAGTAGCCTTTGATTTCTATGCCATCTTGGTTTGGAGGCACCAGGACATGCAGGGGTGTAAATCTGAAGATGTGGAAGTCCTGCTTGCACCACATTGTCCCTCCTAGAGTTAGTTCTGCGGCGGGAGTTACAGAAAAGCTGTTGCCCAAAGCCCCGTGTTTAAGATGCGATACCTGGAGGAATTTCCCCTGCCTTTTCCTGGCTGGTGATGTTGCTCTGCTGTTGGGAATATAGAGCAAGCTCCAAAAGTAATACTGACAGACTTCAGAATTATGATACACTGGAGCTCCGGCATAATTCTTTGTTGAAGAAGTTAGAGGCCTAAAATGTTAAGGCTTATTGTTATTCTGAGTTGATAATCTCTGCCTTGCTTTAATAATTTTTCCTCATGCCTGGATAGCCTGCGAGTTGCACAATAATCACTCACACAGCTTTGTAATCAATGCCCAAAGTAATAGGATTCCGCTGGCCAACGGCAATTAATAAATTTGTGTCTTTTTTAAAACACTAGCAAGTCGGGCCTGAAATACGACTGACTGGCTTTCCTCATTTGCATATTTATTGCAGTGGAAAAATTCTTGCCGAATGATTGATGTTGAGCCTGCCTCTTGAATTCCAAACAGCACATTATTATGAAATGAAAAATGCCGGCCATACAGTTGATTAAAGTTGAAGACAGTGGAATCGGTGTTTTTTAAGATTGTGGGAGAATTAAAGGCATATTTTAATAGATGTTGACAAGAAGTGAACTAACAAAAGCAAAGCAAAGGATTTGCTTGAAAAGATTTAATCAAACGTGTTTCTTGGGGGATTAATTGCTGGGGATGACTAGTGCAAGTGGCTGGCTTGTGGATTTGAATGAGAAGTATTGTTCTCGGGCCAGCGCATTGAGTGCCATTTTGACCTGTAGTTTAACTCCTGTCCCGCAGTCCTTTGAAAGGAGTGAAAATTTCCCCTCTTCATCTGAATGTTGGGATAAACGCACGTACCTGATAACGATACTTTTCATTATGTACGGCTATTAAAGTAAAAGAGGTTTTGAGTCCTCTCCTCCTTTCTATTTGCATAATGTGCCCAGTGTGCCTGTTCTGTGCAGTGGTGACACGGTGACTCCATGAGGACGGAGGGAACTCTCTCAATATTTGGCAGCTCAGCTTTTGCTCTGCATTCTGTTGTTCAAACGCCAGCGTTGTTCCAGGTTTTCTGTATGAGCACTTCATATGGACTGTAGAGGGACATGGAAAATTAAAAGCTTGCGCGCCAATGATGTTCCTGTGATGCCAGATCCTCAGATTTAATTGAGGGGAAAAGTAGTTAATTTCCAGCTTTGGCGTGAGCTCTGAATTTCAGCCGTGTCCTTTGCATGTGGTGTTTTGTGCCGGTACATCGTGGTAAGGATGCTCCTGTTTGTGTTTGCATACGGAGCGCACACAGAGCAGGCTGGCACTGTTCTGTAGGGCAGCACTGCTACAGCAATGCCACATCATGCCCGTAAGGTGCAGGAACATATGGTGATGGAGTGAAAATCTTGGGGGGCTTGCCCCACTTTTTAGGATTCTGTCCCTGACTGTCGTACTCCGAATCCCCTGGCTGGATGCACAAGGGTCGGGCAAGGAGGAGCTTGCCTGGTGGAGCAGTTTTGGGAATCCCACTGGTTGACGCTCTGTGAATACCCCTGAAAGCCTGGCCTTGAGGCACTGGCCTTTTTCCATCGACTTAAAGTGTCTCTGCGTGAGGCCGCTCCCTGCTGCTCTGCACCAGCTGCTGCTCTCTGCAGCTGCACGGGAAGATGAAATAAGACTGCATTTTTAGAGGTCATGGAAAAGAGCGCAGGTATTTTCTGTGCAGGAAGCTGCCTTGCTGTAGAAATGCTGAACTTACAGAGAAGGGTGAGTGCAGAAGCCATCACACCTTCAACTCTGCATCACGGCAACACTTGAGTTCCAGCAGCAGCAGTGGAGATAGAGCTGCCCTCCATGTGCCAGAAGGCCTGTTGGGAACAGGTGGGATTGGTCCCCTGCAGCCAGGAGCCACCCTGTGCTGAGGAGGGGCCAGCAGCACAGCCAGTTTGTCCCTAACGACTGGCGTTGACGAAATTGATACTTGTAGTTTGAGAGCGGTAGGACAAATTTCGTCTCTGGTGGGTCTCCTGACACTGCTACATGGCAGTGCCATCCCTGTATGGTGCTAAATACTCCAGGGCTACTTTCTGATGGGGCAAAGGGGTGTATAAAATGAGAATGTGTGAGACAGTATTAACAGGAAGGCACACTTTGATTTACTGGTACTGGATCCCTTCTTTCTTGTTGGATTGATAAGCTGTTTGCTGGATCTGGAATAACTTTTTCACTCCTGTACACAAAATAAAAGGGCTCCTGTGGACACTAGTTAGTGACACACCACAAATGTTCTAAGTCCCATTTAAGCTGGAAGTTATATGCAAAACGCATTTCTTGTGTTCTTGGAGCAGTTGCAGGTGGATCCCACTCGGCATCCTTTTTTCTTTCCCAAGGGGCAGCTTTAGAAAAAGTTTGATGGAAGGAGAGCTTGTGTCTGGTCCTGGGGTTACTTGGCCTTTTCTGCACAGAGAGGATGGGCTGTTGTTTTGGGGATTTTACTCACTCATACTGAAATGCTGTAGAGGCATCCAGCCTCTCTTGATTTTAACAACACAGGCTGAACATGCAGAATCACCTCCTGGAAAAGGATCGGTTTGAGATTCTTCTCACTAACAATGGGGACTTCTAGGCATCTGTAGTTGGCTGAACACAGCAGAGCAACACCCAGCAGCGATAGTGATGGCAGAGTTAGTGTGGTACCTCTGAGAATGAGCCGTTTGTATTAGGATCTTCCTGTTGGTGAATGAGTAGTGGGAAGGTAGTTGTAGAGCTTTAACAGCATTGCTTCTGCCTTGGCTGGTTTGTGATGCTTGTGAAAACCATAGCGTTGATATCTTCTTAGTCCCAAAACCTTTAGAAACTGAAAATCATCAGGGACTGCATAGGACCCCATGCAGCTCGTGGCACTGGGGGGCCCCTGCTACGTGGTCAGGGCTGACACTGCCTGTACTCTTGGAGGTGTTGCTGGCTTTGTTCTGTGAGCAGAGCAGGGAAGGGAGCAGGAGGTACAACCCTGGTGATTATCGCATGTTGGAGCTGCTAACTGGTTGCCTTAATGTACTGGTGTGCTTGAAACCTCTTTGTCACTCTTTTCTGTTGAATTGTTTCAGACAAGCAGCAGCTTAAAATAAATTTGCTGGGGGGTAGGAGAGCAGGCAGGTTATAGTCCATCTTTCTGTCAAAATGATACAGTTTGCATCTATGGAACAGTTTTGTTTTTTCCTGCCTTCATTCGCAAATTGCTTTAGTCTTTTCCCCAAAGCAGACGGTGTACGGGCAGATGAGGGCATTAGAAGGAAGAGAAGATGAGGAGGGAGAGGATGCTGGGAAGAAAACAGTCCCTTCTGGAATTAAATGTGCAATGGATAGGACAGGACTGGATGGGAAGAGGGCAGGGAAGGGGTGACACTTGGTTTCTGAAGTTGAGTTTGCAGCACACTTAAGCACCCAACAGTAACAACGAGAATGCCATCCAATAATGCTATTAAATACACAAGAACTGAAAGCATGGAAATCACCCAGCTGTAAGAGGCTCATGATGAAGCCACTGCCCAGAATAATTAGCCCTCCCAGCTGGTTAGATGCACAGTCATTGTCTTCCTTTCCCTCTCCATCCCCTTCACTCCAAATAAAATTTCTCCCCATCCCCTCTTCTGTTGGGGTCCATATCACATAGCCTGGGGGAGCTTGAGCCTGTCTTTATTCCTTGCCTGCTTGCTGTGGCCCTGATATACCCCAGAAGAACTGGAGTGCTACTCCAGTTGTAATTGACAGGATCAAAGCCGCCTGGGGTGCATTAGCTCTGCTGCTGGAGGATAGGCAGTGGGTAGAAAATAAACAGTTTCAGAAGCTCTGGGGACATTTAGCTGTGTTGCAGACAGTGGGAAAGATTTTGCTGCTGTAAGCTGCGCACTCAGGCTCGGGTGGGGGCACTTTGCTTTTGCAAGTGATGCTTTAGCTGCAGACACATACAACAAATGCATTTTTAAGGGCTTTTGTCTGTTTGTCTTTTGGAATTGTTTTGATGCTAACACATGACTGTTTTACAAGAACAGCTAACCTAATCCGTTAATAGGTTTATAGAAGAGCTGTCAGAACGTATCTGTAATGAGCGGCAGGCTGGGGGAGGATGCACCCAACAGCTGATCTGCAACAAAAATCTTAAAACGTCTTCCTCTTGACATTCCTGTAACTGAGGTCAGGCCGTAATTTATCTGAAGATGGTGACAACTGAGCAATATCACAGTGGTAACACGTGGGAGATTGAGACCTCTGAATGTCTAGGCTGATTTCTGCTGGCACTGTCTCTGTCTGCCTGATGAAGATTTGCAGTTCAGCTACCCATGATCTCTGTGTCCTCCATTAAAAAAGAGCAAAAAAGCAAGTGGTGAAAAGTTCCCTCCATTCTGTTAGGGGAAGGAACTTATACTTGAAGAAAGAAACAGGTTTGGGAGTTAAGCAAAACCGCTCCACTGACTTCACATCAGTGGAGGAACTGGCAGAGGAGGTACCGGGGATGCTGTGGGGAATGTGCCATCACCACAGCTTTCCTACTGCCTTTCAGAGAAATCCATGTGCTCTCTCAGACAGAGTTAGAACTACCCTGTGAGGCTGCCTGTTCTGGGCGCGTGGGGAGGGAAGCTAAGCCGCTGTGAATGTATCCTGCCAGAAAACAGATCCTCAAGTTTTGTGCTACGTTCCTCCAAGCAGTACAATTTTTCCCCTTTCTGTGGTGCCTCTTTGTAAAAGCAGGAGGCAGCGCACCAGTGTTGGTTAATCTAGGTAAAGTTCAGTTTAGGTTTTTGGATAGAGGCATGCTAAGTGTTTTACCTGTGAGAGCTGACCCTGTGATCCGATGGGTAGCAGCGTACGAAGGGAGAGTTTGTGTAGACCTAGGCAAACACTTGTTTTATATCAGAGCATTTTGCAGGGAGGCTTGTTGGTTGCACAAAAGAACTATTTTTAAAGAACAGATGCTGCAGCAGTATACAGTTAACCCTTTCCACAGTCGACTGCAACTGTGTATCCTTGGCGAACATAAAATTATTGGAACAGAGATTGTTTTCTCTACATTTGTGTAGATACAGGAAAATGTCAGCTATGAAAGCCTTTGGTTACACAGCATCAGATCTACATTCAGGCTTCTGTCTGCAAATACCCTGGAAGGAAACTGCTCATCACTGTAAAACTGTCACACCATATATTGATCATTTTGTACACCTTGCCACCTGAACCTTTTCTTAACTTTCTCTCTTTCTAAGGTTCTCTGGGCCTGCAGTTCTGCTTTTCTGATCAGAATCTTCTCATGAAACTCTCCAGGTCATTGTTGGAGTTTCCCCCAAAGATCAGATCTTGCTACATTTAATTTGACTTACAATCTAATTTCTCGTATCTCCTGTGTGGTGAGCACGGCGGCACAGAAACCAGCGGTAGTCACAGCCCTGCAGGAGTTTGGTTTTTCTTCTTGCCTTCCCTCCCTCTGCTTGCTATAACACGCATATTATGTACGGGAAAGAAAAGCCAGAGGTCCGGTTTAGAGGAAATGTGCATATATAATACATTTTCCCTTATGTTGCTTCATGTTATTCAGCTGAAGCTGGCCTCTTCTGCAGACCTTAACACAGGAGAGAAATGACTCAGACAGCAGAAAAGTTTGTTGTCATATGCGTGTGTCATCAGACACTTCTGCACAGAGTACTTGCATCTTCAGTAGTTAATCTTGTAGGCTCTGCAGTCCAAGTGTTTGTCAATGAAACATTAGATCAGTGTACTCCTGATGTGCAGCCAGGCAGATGTTTAGAAGGCAGCCCTCCTTCTCTTCCTCCCTTTCTAGGAAATAAGTGTTCTTTCCCAGCGTGATGGTGTTTGACATTAACAACTATAAATCAGTTTGAAGATAAAACCACATCTCTAGCTGAGTAGGGAGAAACAGTTGATGGGACATGGAGTATCTGTGACAGAAATTCAGATTCAAGATGAGAAACTAAGCACTGTGAAGCTGAGTCTTCACTAGAAGCAAGGATCAGTGGGGAACTGTCACTTGTGTCTCTTGTTCTGCAGGTTGTAAAGCCCTGGAGGCATTGCTGAAAGTATTAGTGGACCTTCAGGATGAGCTGCTTTATGAATGCCCAGGCACAAGGCATCTGGTGGATGGAAAGCAATCAAAAACTGAGAGGTAGATACAAAACAAGGCAAGACCTTTCTGAATCCTTTGGTTTCCAGCTCTCCAACAAACAGTATGGCACCCAGCCTTCCTGACCATATGCACTCTTTGCTGTTCTCTCACTTGCTGCTGTATCTGGGTGACAGACGCTCTGGAGATACAGCCATTTGAATTCCTTCTGCCAATGTGTGAAGTCTGCTTCATAATCTTTTGTGATAATGGAGGAGAGGCTAAACCATGGATCTCTTGGCATCAGCACCACCGTGGTGTGGAAAAATCATGGGTGGTGGTATTCACACACAATGTATTCACACGCATTGCTTCAGAGAGGTGCAGGGTGTTTAGTCTGCGTGTTTTTATTCCAGTGATGATGAAATCCCTAGCAGTAGTGATGAAGAGCAGGTGGATAAGGCTCAGGAGAAGAGGAGGAGGCTCCCCAAACGAAAACTAAAGATGGAGGACTACCCAGAATTCATAGCCAAGAGGTATGCCGACTTCAGGACGTATCGGAACAATGTGTTGCAGAAGTGGCATGAGAAGACAAAGCTGGCATCTGGCAAAATGGGAAAGGCAAGTCTTTGTTTATATTCACTTACATGCTTATTGTTTAGCAGAGAACAAGTTGATGGAACAAGTTGATTTAAAAGTTCTGTAACATAGATGTTCTGAGTGAAGCGGAGGGTTGTGGCAGTAAGAAGTGCATTAAAAGGTACACGCCTTTCCCCTGCCTTAAAGGAGTTTGGAAAGAATCTGAGCCCTCAGACTTCAAAAGCATAAGCTGCTTTTTTTTTTTTTGAACAGGTGGGCATGAAAAATATCTTCGGGGCCAAATGGTTTCCCATGTTTTGGGAAAAACTCTTGGATAGCATTAGTGTTCTCCCATCCAGGCATCTTATCATAGTCAGTCTCCAGCAGCAAGAAAACTGTGAAAATGCCACTGTTGCCGATCAAGAAGCCATTTGTGGTTTATAACAGAACTTGGGGCTTCTGTGCCTGTGTGCACTTTAATACAATGGGTAATCATTTCACCAGAAGATCCAGGGTCTTCTAACATCTGTGAGCTAGTATTAATCATTGAGAAGTTCATCTGAACCAGAACAGCAAAGGCATTTTATTAAGCCAGGCGTCAGGTTGCCTCAGGTTGGGAAGGGAAGGAGAAACAAATAAAAAATCCTAGCAGAAATCCCTGCAACAAACATAACCCCCCTCCTCTTGGAATGCTGTCTGCTTATCCACTGACATGGAAAGATAGAGGAACACTGCTGCCTTGAGGAAAAGCTTTCTGCATTATCTGACACTAGTTAATGTTGTTGCAGGGTTTCGGTGCCTTTGAGCGTTCAATCTTGACTCAGATTGATCATATTATGATGGACAAAGAGAGATTACTACGGCGGACACAGACCAAGCGATCAGTGTATACAGTGCTGGGAAAGGAGGAGCAGGAATCTCAGCCAGTCCCTGAATCTTTGCCTGAAAATTCGGTAAGGGTATTCTGTTTGTATAACTTATCCTGTAGAAGCAGTGAAACCCTCTGCAAAACAATTAGCTTGAGCCTTTAGCAGGTAATATTCTTGTTTGCGAGAGATTTATGAAGGAGATAGCTGAATGTTGATTCCTGTAATGTAATGGCTAAGAAAAAGATGTAGACATTTCAATTCCAGTTTTACGGTGTTTATGTTATCTCCTGTGCCAGTTTTTGACAGGAAAACAAGGTTTGTTCTGTGATTGTGTCCTTCCTGTGCTGTGGGAACAGTGCTTACTAAATCTGCTTTTTGAGGTAGCAGCTACATAACTTTGGTTTTACCCTGGAGTTTAGAATGTTTAGCGCAAAAAGTCACTTCTAAAATCATACTGCATAAAACCTACAGAATATGTTAGTAGGAAGCCTGATATTAATTTAGTATTTAAGAATGAATAAATACTCCATTCTGAGAGATCCTGTAGAGTTACTGCGTTTGCAAGATATATTTTTGCCATTAAGTTAAAAATATCAGTTGTATTTTGCCAGAAAGACTTTGCATAATCCTATTTATTTCCCAGTAAAGGTATCATAAATCTATTTTGGCATTGGCAGCATTTCTGCCTTGCCTTTAAATGTATTCTTAGTCCTTAAAAGCTTGTTATGTTGGGAGCTTTTCCATTCCTTCGTATCTTGAAGTGTGTTTACAAGCTGCTGCACGCAGTATCTTCAGAGTTAGGACAGAAGTGTGCACGTATAAGCTTTCAGTATTTCCTTTGTGCTTCTAGGAAGTCCTCCCTGAGTCAGATTCCAACAGGCACCTGAAGGACATCGATGAGGAGATTTTTGATGATGATGACTTTTACCACCAGGTAGGTGATGGTAAATCTGTGTTGGAATTATGGCTCTGGTTGACTTTTAATACTTACTGAGCTAATGTGGTGGCTACTATGCTCTGAATTTCTTTGACCAGTGAAAAACATTTATCTGTTTTAATATGCAAAATCTCTGTAAATACTTCAGAGGACTTCACTCTCAGAGGACTTCACTCTCAGCTTTTGTTAAAGGGCTAGGTAAGCATGAACTCACATTGTGGATCTTAACTTACTGCCATTACTGGCACTGCTGTACCAGGGCTGCAGGATAAGGTTTGTGCCTGTTACTCTCTGTGATGAGCATTGCTACACAAGAGAAAAATTGCTGGATTTTCTCAAGCTTCTCTGTTGGTAGAGTCCCATTACGAAAAACGGTTCTAGTTGATCCTCAAAAGCACTTACGTTACTCTCATCTCAACCAAAATCATCTCATCAACCCACAGAATGAATAAGCTCCAGGTTTTCTCCAGCACTTTTCTTGGGAGTTGTGCCAGCTTGGATTTAGGCCAGTTATTCTTTTTATTTGCAAAATTCTTAGAAACAAGGGATTGGCACCCAGTGCATTTAGACTGCAGCTTAGGGAAACCTTGTGTTTGTATTTTATTTAATAAATGACAGTACCATCTTTATAAAATACTTAAATTGCCATATATTGAGGAGTACGATTCACTGTAAGTCGTTCCCCAGTGCATGAAAAACTAGTTTTTCTGTGATGATGCACAGAGAGCTTTAACTTAAGGACTAAACGAGTATCGCATCAATAGAAAGACAGAAATTTCTGATCTGAATAGTTACTAGAGGAGCTAGTAAAGTGTTAGAGCACTGGAAGAGAGCTGTTGCTCCGTGACTGTGCTCTTATAACTGATTTAACCAGAGGCATTTGAAAACTTCCAAAATTTCAGCTTTCATGTGTAGAGCCAGGACTGAAGATAATTAAAAAGATGTATTAAATTGGTAAATTTTATCTGTGTTTTTCAGATAGGAAGTACAGAGAACATCCCCCCCTAGAAGATGTTCAATACACTTGCAATCCTGCTGCTGTACAAGTCCAAGGAGACTTTTGCAGCAGACCTCACCTAGTGCAGAATTAGGACCATTATACAAATGCTTTGATAGTTGGCAGCCTGCCTTAGAGCCAGGAGTGCATTCCAAGCTAGCTTCTCTCCCGGCTCCGTGTTTATCGTAAGAACATCTCTGGCATTATTGCTGTGCAATGAGCAGCATCTCTTGGGTGGGTGAAGATGCCAGGTTCATCTCCATAGGCTCTAAAATGGAACTGGCCAAATCTGTAAGGCAGTGAGATAATACTGAGGTAGAATTTGGGGTTCAGGTGGACCAGAAGCCCAGCTTTGGGGGCCGAGTGGACCCTAAGAACACTGAACGATTTAAGTTAGCAAAACAACATAATGAAGTGGTCAAGGAGCCATAGCTGTGATTGACAGCCTGTGGGCCTGTGCAGAGAAGGTGCTCATTGGCCATGAAATGTTAAATTTTTAAAAGGAAAATACCAATAGATGAATGGCCCGTCTTTCCTTCTAATAACTTTAACTTCGATAAATCGTGATTTCAGAAATATGACTAGTCACAGCTTAGCTTTTCCCCTCACTGGTTAATTGGGGTGCTGGGGTTAATCTAAATTAAAACTTAAACTAATAGAGGTCATTGAGGGAAGAGAATCACCTGAGTAAAACAAATGGGTCTGCCAGGCACAACTGTATCTTGGCCATTTCCCAAGAGGGAAGTGGCAGCAAATTGGAGTTGTTTCAGCATTCGGTAGAGGTGAAGGATGGGTGACACCCGTTTAATATACGGCACCTCCGGAAACGCTCCAGATTGCGTTCCTTGCTGTACCAACTGCTGCTTCCTGTGCACAGTGAATAGGCGCAGGACCAGTCAACAACATCTGGCAGCACAGCAAGGAATGGGTGCAACTTTCGAAACCCCATAGACTCTAAATATGGTGCTTAGCCCAGTGGAGGCTTTAATCACTTACCACTCCTTGGCAGCGGGCTACGACAGCTTATCCTAGCCTCGTACATCACGCACAGACATCTGCTGAGCTGCGAGGCAGCTACACATTCATTTTCCTTTCTTGCTTGTTTTTTTTTTCTTTTTTCATCCTTCCTTCCCTCCTTCTCTCCCTCCCTCCTCCCTCCCTTCCACTCTCCTCTCCTCCCGTCCCCAATATGCTTCTTGGGAGAGATGGTCTGTAAAGATTACTGCTTCATTGTGTGCAAGTAATTGTAGGGATGCCAGCCCCTTGCCAGACACAGCGTAGCACCTGTGCCGCTGACCTGGTTAATGTCTTCTGTTGAGTGGGATTTGGCAGAGATTGGAGCTGAAGCCAATTCAGTGATAAGGCTAGAGAAAATGGCTGTATGTTTTCTGTCACCTCCCAATTAAATTGGTTTCATAAAGTGCTTTCCTTTATTTGTCAGGGTGGTAAGCTGAAGCTGAACATTGCATTCAGAAAGGGTAGAGTGCATTACAATAGAGCGCTGACAATGCAGTGAATGTCTTTTCTTTCAGATGGGTCATAACCATGCAGCGCTTTTGTGTGCGTGTGGGGATGTACATATATAAATGAAATGTAGAAAGGGAACTGGTTCGTCAGGAGTTATCGGCAGCAGTGCCTCTGGTTGTTGGAGCTGAGGTTGCTCAGGAACCTTGACCTCTGTGCATAATACTGATTGGAAAGTGTGTGTGCATTCCAGTGGGGGCTTTTTTCTTTGTATTTAAATTTAGATCCAGACTTTTTAGTATCATTTTCATTTTTCCAAATAACGTTTTATAATGATTGTTTTATTTTGATTACTGCTTATGGTTTATTAAGGGTGAAGGAGGACATTGGAAAGCAACTTCCTGTACATTTCAGTGTGAAGTGAAGCAAGTAAAAATGAACAAAATCTGATGAATGTGCGCAAGTTAATGATAGCAGAATAAGTACCTTTACTCTTTTGTTGTAGATTATAATACGAAAGTCTGTAATGAATCTGTTTTTCCTGTGGAGAAACAATGTTCTTGTCCAGCTCTTGGTATTCAATTAAATTTACCATTTGGGGCTGGTAGAATTGTATGACGATTCAGAATTTAACTCTGTTCTACCTGTTCATCCCACTTTGCCTTTTCTAATATTCTGCACTTGTTTTATAAGCAGTTATAAGTTTTATTGAGGTGGCCCATGCTGAATGGTAATGTAGACCTGAGCTGAATAATGTTAGTGAAATATTGTTATTTGGATTTTACTGGATGTGAATAGTTAAACTTCTGCAGAAAGATCCTCATTACTGACAGCAGAGAGAGGCTGGACCCAATTTCCTTTTCTTTTAAACTTTCTTTCCTACATGGTTTTACGGGAAGAAAAAGGCTTTTTTATTTTTACAAGTCATATTTATGTAGAATTCATTACAGCTGATACTGCAGCATTAAGACTTAAAATTCCAGCCTGCTACTAGAAAGCTGCTGGTCTGACATGCTACACTGGATATTTTATTATTAGGTTGAAATACTCCTTTGGTAAAGAAGAGAGTGGAAATGGGTTTATTTCCAAATGGAATTAGGTTAGTGTTCATATGCTAAGCGTTCCATGGGTAGCAGCTCTTCCCGGAACAAATGTTCATCATTGATGGCAGCAGGTATGCCTAAGGAGAATTAGGAATGTATGTAATTCCTTTTTTTTCCTTCGCTCTCCTGCTCCCTCCTCCCCATGATTTTGGTTGTGTTGCATGTCGCCGCATGTTATAACGACTCAGAATCAACAGTTTTGTCTGTGATCACCACAACTTCCAGAAGCCGAGCAGGGCCAAAGTGCGTGGGGAGCATTCAGTGGAACGCTGAAGTCCTAAAAGAGAGGTGCTAGCAGTTTACCAGGTGGGACTGCCAGGAGGCTGGAGAGGACTGTCACCCCTCTACTGCGCTGTGTTGAAATGAAGCATTACTGTCTGGGATTGACATCCAAGGTCAACATGCTCAAATAACAAGAAACAGGCATGTTCCTTTCGTTTTATGTATCTTAATTACTTAGGAAAGGGGTTGATCCTGTAGGAAACGTTTAACTGTAGGGCTTGTACCTTGCTTTATTGTTGCCCTTTGTGGAGTGGCACTGTATGTGTGTGCCCACTCTTGCACGCTCTGTGTGAACAGTGGTTTTTGCAAGTGAGCAAAAGATCTCTCTGACTTCTTTTTGCCTGGCTTAGAATTCAAAATGCCTGCATTAATCTGGGTAACCACAACATGAACTTCCAAGTCTGAATCTCTTGTTAAGATACTTGTAGCTCAATTTGTTTCTCTTCTGGGATGTACTTCTGTGTAAATCCCCTCCTGTGGCTTCTGAGAAAACTATCTGATGGGATAGATTCCTCTGTGTGTCCCAAGGAAGAGTTGGCTCGTAGCAGTTCCTGGGCACGTGCTGGGGTTTTCTCTCCCAGGTATTTGATAATGCCATAAACAAGTAATTACTAATCCAGTGAACTATTAAAAGTCGATAATGGTGAAGAACAGAGAGAAGACTGGCTTTCTGACAAGCTGGTTTACCTTAATTAAGCTGGTGAGTGATTAATATGGACAGCTGATCTTGTGGCTTTAATTAGATGCATTTAGAGTTTTGTGTGACTAAGAGATGTCTCGAACCATCCCACAGGTTAATGGCAATACAATTCTCCTATCCCAGGCATGTATCTTTCAAATGGCTGGGTAGATGGTTAATAACACGTTTTAAAGCTTGATTTGAAACTTCTTTTAATGGGTTATTAGAAAATACGCACGTCAATGCCTGTTTCATACAAAACTGCATTTTAATAAAGTGTTTTTTAAGAAGTGACTGTCCAGTGATTTCATCTTGCAGTTTAGTTTTTTTTACATTATAAATTGCAGAAAATTAAAACACTTTATTAAAAGTGTTTCAAGGGGATTTCAAAATACTTTGAGCTGCATGTTCTGATGTTCTCTGGTGTTGCTAGCAATCCAAGTGGTGTTATGCTGCTACTGTGTGGGAGCTTGAAAGATGAAAAGAAACAGCTTTTTTCTACGTTGGGCAAGATGCAGTGTAAAATGCATGCTGAGTCCCGGGCTAGAAGCAACCCTTTCATAATTTATGCTATTTTAAATAATGATATGGCATAGATTTAAAATGGAAAGTAATGAAGCCACATTGATAAAATGCAGCTTTGTCAACTTCTGTTCAGTAGTAGAATGACTTCATGTTTTCATCAGGAAAGAGGAGAAACACTTGGTGTTTGTAGCTTTACATCTTTACTTGGACTTGGCAAGCTGTACTTCACTTCTCTCGCTTTGTTTCCTGTAGTGATTTTGTTAAATTGTAACTGTTTTTTAAAGTGTCAAAGGATAACTTCAGAATAACATGTTTTTTCACTGTGACATGTCAAGTCAGGCTTACCTCTGAAGGTGATTTGCCTGAGCTTTTGAAAGGATTCTGTGTTAAAGGATAGTGGAGCACCATTAGCAGACATTCACACCACAATAATTCTTTGTTTACCGTCTCTAGTAACATAGATATTTATCTAGAAAAGTCACCATAAGCAATTTGCAAGTATTTTTGAGGTCCTAACTAGTGAAGTCGAATATTTTGCTGTTTCTGTTGCTTCCAGCAAGTGACTGAGATGGCAGAAGTGCTATGAGGTTCTGCTTTCCCATCGCTCTGCACAGTTGTTTTAAAATTAACATTGTTGACCCCCTGTTTGATGATATTATTGGTGCAGGGAGCCCGACAGGACTGCTTTGAGTTCCTCACACGGCAGCCAGCACGGTGGCTGGGCTGAGACTGCATCTCACCTCTTTGTGCACCTGCCTTAGTAAATTCAAAGGCAGCAGTGCCACTTGCAAAGAGAGAGGGTAGGTGGCTTTGATGCACTGTAGTGACCCGTGCCTTTACTGGCTTTTCTGAAGATTTTAATAACATCAGAGAAAAAGTGTTCCTTTTGTTCCGATTATATTTCTGAGCTTCGTAAACCGAACGTTTTCCTGTGATATACCGTAGTTCAGCTTTTGCAAGGTATTAATTGGAATTGGTCTGTGAGGTCTAAGCAAAGTGAGCCTTTTGTCACAAGCCTTATTTCAGCTGTACTTAGCTCTTTGTCTCAACTGGAAATTCTTAGGGGTCTGCAAATCAGAAAGGTCAGCAACTGTAGTGTGAGAAACACTGATAGATAGTACATGAAAATGAGACCTAACCTCTAAAATGAAAATTGACCTCTAAAATGAGAAATGAATCTCTATTACCCTTGAACAACACCCTGATGGCATTTCTAAATCCCTCTGATTTTGTACAATGTACTTCATATGCATCTCTTTAACCGCCACAGAGAGGGAGTCCTTTTAAGGTGGATTCTTCAGAAAGCGCACAGGTTAACTCCTGTGTGAATTTTAACTATGGCTTTAGTGTCAGCAAAAGTCTGACACTAACTGCTTTAGAAGCTCCTGCCTTCAGACAGGTTGTGTGGGAACGCTGTCTTGCTCTTTTTCAGTGACTGCAGATTTTAAGCTCTCACTGGACAAGGGAGGGAGAGTCGGTTCCCATCTGCTCCCAGTTCTCCGTGAACACAGCTTGCAGGCCTTGGCAAACCATGCAACCTCTGCATGCTTTTCTTTACTTGTGTGGTAGACAGATCTTGATTTTGACTAGGGCTTCTGATCGGGTTGGTTTCAATAGTATTTGCCAGCGCTTCTTGGCTCCTGATATGAAGCTTTGTTGAATTCAGAAGCACACACGTACAGTGGCACTCCTGGCAAGCATCGCTGCTTTGTTCCAAAGACAAATAAACCTGATGTTAACAGCTTTCTTCTGCTTGCTATTGTCCACCTTGCACATAGTTTGTCCTCCTGGTCCCAGCTTTTTGGTGGGAGCAGCTTGAAGTGGGTAGTTGAGCTGCAGGCTGCTGGACGTGGTTGGACTGCGGTGCTGGTGGGCAGTTGTGTTCATTTACGTGGGAGACTGAGCTTTGGTTTTTTGAAGTTCAGGGAAGATGTGAAGAGGTGAAGGAGGGAAAGCAAAAAAAGGATATGTTACAAGTCAAAGCCTTTTGAAGCTGAACTTTCCTGACTCAAACTCTGTCTTCACACATCAGGGCTTAATGCTGATAGTGATTTACTTACACTTCCTAGTTAATAATTAGGCATTGGGAGACACCATATATCACTCGTAATGGAATATATGGGGTCTGATGAGAATTTTCTGTTTTGACTAATAAATTTTAACCAGAATCACCAAGCTTAATGAAATATTACAGCTTTAGAAGTGTTTTAAGTCTTGTGCTATGAAAACAGTGTTGCTTTATTCAGTAAATGAATTTATCATTCATTCTGTATCCTGAGCCCTAGCTGGCTCTGGACCATGGGCTGAATTCAAGACTCTGAACTAGAAAGCGGAAAAACTAATCAAATCCTTAAAGACTAAAAGCAGCGAGGCAGGTCTACACTGACTTTTTCAGTGGTAGCCTCTGGCTACATCCACTTTTATTTTAGTAACTGTTGTTAGCATGATTTATAACTTTAGCTTTAAGACGTACACTATTTAGATGTAATAAGATGCTTTGCAGCTTTTATTTCTATTCCCTAATTTCTCTTTTGCCCCTACCTTTTTTTACTTTCCACCTGTCTTTTTGTCTCCCTCTCCTCTCCTCAATAGTGTCCCCAGTCTTGCAGTTGATGCAGCACTGAAAGAACATTTCGCTGTCAGCCCCAAGGTCAACGTAGCTGTCTTTTCCCCACCGAATGGCTGATGAGCTGGTGGCCCAGTTAGTGTTGAGGAGACGACTGGTGGCGGGGTTTAGTCTCCTACTGTTTCACGGAGTTTCTCACTTCTGATGCTGGTGAGGGAATTCTCTGTGCTCAGAGGAGAGGGCATGCATCTCAGCAAATACTGGGATCCCTGCTGTCACCCTGCTAAGCGGCGCGCGGTTCAACTCCTTGCCTTTCCCAGCTGTCTTGGGAAATGCTTCCTTGCCAAAAGGAGAGTGATCCTGTCCAACAAGATCCTGCCCATTTCCCAGGTATGGCATTAGGAACCTGCACAAAACTTGCATCTTGTTCTAACCAGGGTGTACGCAGTTGTAAGAACCTTGTGCACTCTTCAGTCTACCCATCAGTTGTGGGCCACCAGGAAGAGCAAGTCCTGCTGAAAATGTCTTGCTGTTTATTTTTCAACGAGTGTGGGGGGACATTGTGCGTTATGGTCTTCTTGTGCCTTAGCCTCTGTTATTACTACTCAGCAGATTTTTCTGTGCGCCGTGCTAAGGAAGCAAGATAACAGGAGACAGTAAACACACCTTATTGCCGGTACAGAAAGAAACCACTAAAACCTTGCTGCACCATCTCTCGCTGCTGTTAAAACCCTCCCTCCCACCTTGCTTTTAACAGAATATTGACTAGAAACCAAGATCCCATTTCTGCTTCGCCTTAAGGGCAGCTGTTTGCAGAGTAGCGGTGTTACACAGGTTTACTGTGTCGTATGTCTGTGTAACACTGGATTTGGATCTTGTATTTAGCTGCCAGAAGTGACTGTGATGAAGTGGGAGAGATAAACTGATAGATTGTGTGCCAGAAAGATGTTGGGAATCAATCAGATAAACAGGGGAGAGAAGTAGCTTGCTGTTTTCTAGTGATAATAAACCAGTGGCCTCTCTTCCTAGAATTTTGAAATGTAATTGCCTCAGTAATAATCTCCAAAAATAAGCAAATAGGAAAAAAAAAATCATGGCAGGTTTTTAATCATGCTTACATTGCTTTTGCTGGTTTTAGTAATATAATGTATACCTTGAAGGACAGGAAAGGTGGACATTGAGTGTCTCTTATTTGAAAATAAAAAAGGGTCATAAAATTATACTCATCTACCTTTATGGCATTTTTCTTTTGTGTGGTGCATGCCTTTCCCCCCCCTCACTCCAGCAGTGTACTTAAGTGATCAGGAACTAGGGGAGTCAGCGAGTTTCTCACATAATGCTGTGCCTGGGACAGCTTTTGGTGTCAGCTGCGCTCAGTGGCGCAGCGTTGGTGCCTGGGATGCCGTCTGAGAGCAGGTTGCTCTGAGCACAGTGGCAGTCAAGAGCTAAGCTGTGCTCGGAAGTGCTGTGGTCAAGCTTGAGCTGGTGTTTCCTTATACACATTCCTGCCTGCTGGGTGGACTTGAAGCTTCTTTCTCTCCATGCTGTCTTGGGCCTGGTGAAGACTACAGCCAGGACCATGGCTGCTACCCCAGCCTTGCCTTCCACGACTGTTATTGTACATCGATTGACCATTGCAGTTGGTTCTCCTAGTTAAGCTAAAGCATAGAGTGGAGGAAAAGCATCCTTCCTTCTTTCTTCTCTACCATCTTTGTGGAGTTGCCTGGACTCTTCTCTCCAGGTGGGTCTATTTCAGGTCCTTTCTGAGCTGAGGCAGTAACTTCACTAGTCAGTGAAATGTCAGCATCTAGGAGGCAATCTGTGCCCCTCAGTTTTGGAGGGTTTATTTCTGTTCCTTGTGTTAATATGTTGGCTAATACCCAAGGCACAGCATGTACAATTTACAGTGAGTGGTGATAAACGTATAGCACCAGTCAAGTATCCAAAAAAGCTGTTCACAATATTCCTTGGCTGCAGGAAGCAAAAAGGACAAAACCCAACCCTCAGGACATGAAAAGAAATAGAAAAGCCTGCTTGAGCATAGCTGCTCTAGCTATAAAAATTATTTTGCTGTGCTGTTCCTCAGAGTGAGTGTTACTGCCCGGCAATGCTTGGCTTCTGTTTGGTGAAGTGTTTCAGCTCCCCCCTGCCCTCCCCACTCAAAGTGTGGGGGGAGACCTGTGAAGCAGAGATCTTGCTGCAGATCTGCTGGCATTACATTTCTTGCCCATGGGAGTTGTGTACACAACAGCCCGTGAATGTTCAGGCCTTTTTTATCCTTCCAATGCCCCAGGAAAAGTACCAGCCTCTGAAATACAAGCCGAGTTCTCCATTCTGCTCCTCTGGCTGAGAAATGACCATCTTCTGTCAGGCTCAGCTGCTCTTTTCCCCCCAGACTTGTCCCCTGTTTGCTGCTGTGGGATTGTACATTTTGCTCTGGGCTCCCGGGACCAGCGGTTCCTGAACCATTCCGAACAATTCCAGAGGGGACTTTGCAGAGCCCCCAGGGATTCCAGTCTTTGCCATTGCTTAGATTTAATACCATTAGTTTGCTTTGCCCATGTGGATCTTGTGCTTGGACCGTGGTGCTGCTAAATTCTGTCCCTCTGGCTCTGCGTAGCCTTTTAGATTCTCTTCAGGTGAATGACATGATGCTCCGTGTCACCTAAATAAACCATGATGTGTTGAAAGGAAGACTGTGCTGCTTCTAGATCTGCTTTAAGTTACATACAGAAACTCCTGTAGTGGCCTTTTGTGTTGTGCTTCAGTCATATATTCTACAGGGACCTTTTTGGAAGAGGGGAATGATCTACAGTCACTTAAACTTCTAACATAGGGGTTTGCTTCCTTGCTTGAATCTTTTCAGAGCCATCAGCTTTTTGCCATGGAAAACTTGCATGCAGAGGAAAAGTTAAAAAGCCTTTGTTCTTGGCTTGAGGTTTTCTAAGGAGTTTTAAGAACTGAGGCGTACAGATTCCCCTTGGAACTTGGCAGCTGATTTAAGTCTTCTAAGGAACCTGTGAGCATGTTTGTGTCAACATCTTTACTGTGATTTTTTAATGGAATATTTTTCTTTCTTCTAGCTCCTTCGAGAATTTATAGAACGTAAAACCACTTCACTGGATCCCAATGACCAGGTAGCAATGGGCAGGTGAGTACAGAATTGTCTGTAACTTTACTAACTTCACCTCAGCATTGCATCCAAGTCCACATGTGCAAAACTACCCGTGGGCCTCTGGTCCAGTTAATTGTAGAGTGCGGCATTTTGAATGACGCTAAAGTAAACATCTGAGTGTAAGAAATTGCGTAACAGATTATTGAAACAGAATGACATTAGTCAGCAAAGTCATCCTCTGTAACAGATTCATTAGTTATGGATCACAATGTCTGACTCTGAGTTTGCTAGCTGTGGCCTGGTTTGTTTGTGCTCTGCTGAAGATACTTTACAGTTGTAAAAGGCTTGTTACAAACTTGGAATGCTTCTGTCAGTGATTGCAGCACAAAGGGGATCCATAGAGAGGAGTCTTTACGGGCCCTCACGAGAGGGAGCCAGACAAAGGGACTGAAATTTGCCTTTGCTAATTATGAGCTCTGATTTGACGTTTTTTCAGAGGAGCAAACCTTCTGTCGTGAGATCAGCTAAAACAATTCCTGTGTATGCTCTCTCCCTGCTGTAAGAAAAGAGACTCTACAGTTAAAACAATATCAGGGAATGTTTCATGCATGCATAAGTAAAATATAATCCCATGTAGCGAAGCTCTTATTTCTCTGTTTAATTCTATAGCTCGAAAATAAAGAATCTTCCAAATACTACTTAATGAACAGTGTCCATTTAAATAGCTGCGGGCTCTAATTTAGAAAAATGTAAAAGCAGAGGAGCATGCTGGAGTAGGGGTCTCCACTGAAAAGTGCTATGGGGTATGGGTATGAGAAAGGGAAGAAAATGCATTAGGAAAATTTGTGACAGTGAAATAACTTCTATCCCTGTGAAATATTACCCAAATTTTAGTGCAATGTGTCAAATTTATTTTGTATATGTCTGGAATATTATGGAAAGCTATTCACTATAATTTAACATGATATAGACAAAATTACATTTAAGTGGTGATTACATTGTACATTTATCTGACTTTACAATAAAATAGATTACAGTAATTAAGATTATATTAAGATTGCAGTAATTGGATTTTGCTAGATTTTTTTCCCTGATGTCGAGTTTTCATTGTATAAATCAGGTAAGATGACGCTCATTTTCATAAAAAAATATTTATAACTAGTAGAAGTTTTTCCCCTGCTGAAAACTTCTTTGGCTTGATGAAGTTCTGCTTGAGAGGTTGAGCCATCCCTTCTAAATAATACAGCCAGGAATCAGACAGCACTTTCTGAAAAGTGCTTATTGCTTTAATTTCTTTTGTAGTTTTGTGTAGTGATATGTAGGGCTTCTTGCTAGATTTGTCAGGTTTAATAGTCAGAGAGGGGGGCAGAAATATTTGCTTAGAATTTTCAATATATTTCTCAAAACTTGAGCAAAGAAATAAATTGGGAGCATCTGTTGCGTCATGGTAATTCTGTTCATGAAGTTAGCATAACCTGTCTCACTTACAGAATCAGTTTAGGATGTGGCAGACTATCCATTCTGTTATGGGCTTTCTATATGCAAAAGAAAAGTCATTCTAGTAATGAAGGCTGAAACACAAAGGCAGTACCACTAAAGATGTTTTTTCCGGATTTTAGCATTTATATTTTTTAAAGATTTTCTTTTTAATTCTGAAGATTCTTAAAAAAAAAATCAGTAATCAAGAAAGAATAAGAAATGCAGCCAAGCTTATGGCCTCCATGGGCTTCCCTGGAGGTGGAACATTCTCACTGAACAGCGATTGTCTCAACGGGATTGGCAGATCTGGTCTGGTCTCTCTTATGGCTGGAGTCAGGAGAACCCCTTATTGTTTAAATGCCACGTCCAGCACCACAGGCATTTGAAGTTTCCTACTTGTTTTCCTGAGGTTCTGATCCCCTTCACTTGTGTAAATGCAATAGGTAGAAGGGCTGGGAAGGGCTTCAGACGCCACTGCACCTCATGCTCGTTTTCCTAGTGGTTCTAAAAGTTGCATAATTGTCATTTTGCATTCCACAGGCAATGGCTGGCCATCCAGAAGTTACGAAGTAAAATAAAGAAGAAAGTGGACAGAAAAGCCAGCAAAGGAAGGAGAATTCGGTGGGTGACAGCTTCTGCAAGCAAACAGAAGTTCTGACTTTGCCACTTAAATTCTGGCTGTGCTAGGTTGGCTCTGGAGTGCATTGGTAGGCTTATTCAAGTCTTTTAGGGCAATGTGTCTTGCCCTGGAGCATTCACTGGGGAATCTTAATGTTCTTTGAACGTAGAATATGGGCATGCAGTCTGTGAGCACTGCCTGTCTTGGCAAGAGTGTTCATTGGTCTCAGAAAACACTGGAGAGGTTCTCAAATGTCCCTAAGCGATGTGAGGCCATGATTTGCAGTGAAAGCCAATAAACACGTCTTGTACGATGTATATTTAGCTGACTAAGACGTGGATAGCGGCTGTAGGGGAAGATATGCAGAAATGCCTCAGTGAAGTAGGTGTCTATTTCCTACAGACTCTCAATTGGAATTTGGTGTCTAATCTCTCTTTATTTTTCTAAGTCCCATCGCAGCTTTCTTGAGCTTCAAAGCATTTCACTTCCTGACTACTGGATCACTAATTTGGGCTGATCTCTCCCATTGTGTTTCCAATGGAAGAATCTTCCATGCAGTGGGGTGGAAAGGGAAGCAGTCTGGGAAAGACAGGCTTTTTTTTTCCCCCCTTTGCAGAGCAGATATATTAGTCTCTCTGAGTTTAGCATGACTGCATGATTTGTAGTGGAGGAGGCGTTTGTGGCAGGGAGGCATGCTGAAAAGCTGCACCGCTTCCTGAAAAATCCGCAACATTAACCATCCTTTTGTGAGTAAACTATAAATTGTGAGTTTAGATGGCATCTGATAGAAAGTCAGTGGAGTCAGTCTGGGTCAGGCCTGGCATGGCAATTTTTAAGATAGATGTCATAAGATAATTTATTGAAAGAGGGAAGAGCTACTTTGTTGGCCTGAAAAGCCTATAATTATTGACTATCAATATTCTTTTCTGTCAGCATCACGCATAATTGGATATATTCATGATTCAGTCAAAACTACTGACAACATCACACAACTGAGTCAGACTCATAAACCTCCAGGAATAATGGGGAAGTCTCTCATTGTGTGCAATCTGTGCGCTTCAGCATTCCTGAGACATCAGCTATCTTG
The DNA here is from genome assembly GCF_032191515.1 of Phaenicophaeus curvirostris. NCBI lineage: Eukaryota > Metazoa > Chordata > Aves > Cuculiformes > Cuculidae > Phaenicophaeus > Phaenicophaeus curvirostris. Next base: position 6,960,504 of record NC_091412.1, on the reverse strand, counting down.
CCAAGTCAGTTGCCTCTTAGATCTTTTCGTCTTTAAATAAAAGTTGCACTGACCCTGCAGGGAAAATATCAATAAAAGAAGAAAAGTGTCATTGTCTGGGTTTAGGATTAACATGCAGTTAAGCTCCAGCATCTTTTCAGAATAGTCCAGTAGAGCCCAAATGGGTGTTGTTGAATAGTTGGTTCTTCCACTGAGAGGCTTGGTGTCACCCCAAGCAGATCGCTTATCCTCTGTTCTTCTCTTTCCTTCTCTAAAATTGGGACAGCGGTGCTTTGATCTGTTTTCCTGAAGGACTTTGAGATCCTAGGGAGCAAAGTATCAAATACTAAGTTTCATCTGTCTCTATAATTCTTTCTTTTTAGCAATCCTTTAGCAAATTTCAGTATTACAGCATGTTTGGACAGAATGTGCTAGTTTATTGTAGGGTCTGTGAATCGTCAAGTGTTTTCAAAAGCAGTCACCTGAGTACCTCTTCAGAGACTGGGAAATTGGGGCACTAACAGGGCAAGTGAGCTCATCTAAAAATTCCTTAGTCAAGTTTAAGAAACCTGGTGCCCAGAACTCTGCTGGTACCTGCCTTTTCGTGAGTGATGCATGCACACTTATTTTTCTTGTCTGCATTTTCTGGTCCTGTGTTGCTGCAACATGGGATGTCTTTCTGTGAATGAAATTATGTATTTTATATCTGCTAGACCAGGATTTTTAAAGTCCTGATTTTAAAAGGGTGAACAGTAATTAGTTCTGGACAAACAACTTGTGTCAGAGAATTTATCTGAATTGGTAGGTCCCCTTGCTGCTATGCAGACTGTCCCTGTGTAAGCTTTGATCTGTATGAATCCATCAGTTAATGTCTCATAAGCATACATACTGTTTCATAGTCCAGCTGTTGACCTGTTACCTGTTGCAGTCCCAGCACTGCACACCCCGTGTCTGTTCTGACTTGATCGTTACAGCATTAGACCAGGGCATTTGCTTCCATTACAAGTGACAAAGACTTGATTGTGCAGAGAAGCCCTTATGTAAGGGTGAGCGTGTGCTGTGCCTGAAGAGCCATTCTGAAACAGTCTTGTGAGCTAAAAATCCCCTCCAGGGAATGTTCCTGCATAAGCAAACAAAAGGGAGTGCAGAGGTGACCGAGTGGAAAGGTGATTCTGGGCAAATGGTTGTGAATCCTTTTGCCTGCTATTTGTCAAGCTCTAAAAATAGCAGCAGCTTGGGTGAAGCATTTCAGACTTGGGGAGGCAGCGTGGTAGTGTACACCAAAAGCTGTTGGTTTGGAATCCCTTGTCCTTAGAAACTATGGTTTAAAGCCACCTTTTCATTCAGGGTTTTTCAGAACTCTGTTAAATTGTATATGTCAGGTCCTTGAACGTAAGTCACACAAGGCTACTGCAAGTTCCTAGCCCAGTGTAGAAGGCAGGAAGGGGATCTGGAGGTGCAGTACAGCTTGTAGAAATGTTTGGGTGGATCAGCAGGTCAGGCAGACGCAGCAGCGCGTTGCCTTGGACGTGCCTCCTCTCTTCTTTGCACAAGTCTTTTTCCTGTCTCTTTTTCTGCCTGTTTTTACGTGCTCCATTTGGAAGTTATTCGGAGTAAGATTTCCTGACTACGGTATGGCTAGTAGAGTGGGATTTTGATATCCTTTAGGGCCCTAGATACCACAGAGCAAGGGAAAAGTGGTAGCAGATGGATGCTTGAGAAAGTCTGATGCTCTAACGCTTCTGCTGCCTGCAGTGGGCTCTTTGGGCACAAATTCCAGAAGGTGATTAAGACACCAGCTGAACAGAAGGCTGAAAGTGCGTTCTTGTTTCTTCATCTCTGACTTTTCAGGGCTGGCTGTCTGGGATTTTGATTAGGCACTCACATACAATTAATGGGTGCTATATATCCTCTTTCTGGCTTTGATAAACAGGGATTTGCTTGCTATTCAGTTCTTTGTATCATCTGATTATTCTTGTGTCCATGTTATAAGAAAGGGGGAGGAGAGAAGGGAGGGGAAGGGAAATTGCCAGCTATGACTGGTGACTTGGGTATCAGCCACCAGGAAAGCCAGGGCTTTGCATTTCAGGGGCTGCTGTGTTTCTATTTAGGCAGCTACATTTCCTCTTCATTAATAGCTACTAATGTGCTGCCTGCTTATTTCCTGCACTATTCAGGTATCACGTCCATAGCAAGCTGGTGAGCTTCATGGCACCTATTGACCACTGTACAATGAATGATGATGCCAGGTAAGTAATAGATTAATTACATTTCTCAAATAGCTTCACGACAGCATGATATTGACCTGTTCTTCAGGCTGTCGCCCCCTCTGTTTCTTCTTATCAGTTAACCATTTGTCACTGGCATCATAGCCTGGGTGTCTTGGCAGTCTGTCCTGGCAGTCCAGCTGAGCTTTCACTCTGTCATTACTGTGACACCAAACAAGGAATTTTCATAAATCTCCACACCTACACTTTGATTCCTGCTTTAAAACTCATCTGGTTCTGAAATGTTCTAGTTTAAAGGAATTATATTGGAAATATACAAGTAAGTTATCTGGTGTCTTCAGGTATAACTGAAATGTAGAAAGAACTTGTCTTTTAACAGAAATGGCGACTGTTTAATTTCTGTTTCTTTTGCATTTTCTTAAATCACTTAATAACCGGAACAGTTCACGCAAGATTCACTCCAGGCCTAAATGTTGCTGGTGTTTATGTCAATTTAAAGAGTGAAGAATTTTATTGGAAGACTATCATGTTTTAATGTGCTAATTAGTAAAGAAAACATCAATTAAGTTACTAGATATTTTTTCCACATATACTCCTGTATTTCTTAGGTATTACATTTTTAAGCTAAATCTCGAAATCATGAGTTTTTTTGTGGGAAGGAGGTGGAATTATTTTTCCTGTGAATGGATGTAGAAGGCTTGAGAAACATCTTTCCTCTGCGTTGTAAAGTATGTTTGTGCTTTGTGAGAGAGGGATGTAATTTGTCTGTTGGCAAAGTGGAAACCACATACCTGCTGTTCTTAGACTGCTGTACAAGAGCTCTCTAGTAAGCCTGGCACTAAGGTGGTTTGTGTTTGTACTAAGATCTGTGCTGTTTCATCCTGCGTCTTTCTCATAGTTTTTTCTTTTTCAAGTGAGAAAACTGCTCTGATTTCTGAATATTGTCTGGAACCTCTTGCCACAAAAATAAATGTGTTGGATGAAAGCTGTGCCTCCAGATATATAAGGTGGTCACTTCTTCCATACTCTTACCTGGATCATAGGCAAAGAGAAACAGGACTGACTTTGGCACTGTGATATTAGACAGGCACGTTTTTGTCTACTTGGCAAATAAATCAAGTGCATTGTTATTTCTGCTCTGCAGGGCCAGAGCTAGCAGCTTTGTCTGTTCTTCCCAGCTGGCAAGGACCTCCTGACCTGTATGGAATCGGTGTCTTTGCTGTTTCAGAGAGCCCCAAATAAAATGTGGGGCAGGACAGACAGACGTTCCTAGTAGAGTTATACCTATAGGAATTGTTCTGGGATGTGCTGCTCGTTCTCCACCTCTCTTTTTCTGAGGGTAATTAGCAGGTGGCACATGTGTGTTTAGGAAAAAAACCCAGTTCATACCATATGCATTAATTAACTCTAGTACTATTATCTAATAGCTTTAGTATTATTAATTCTAGTATTTCTCTGTCTTTGTGTTATGTCCAGTTGACTGGTTACTCCTTATGCTTTGAGAATTTCAAATGAGGTTGGTGTCTGTCCTTTTTTGCGTACACTACCTATTGCGCTGTCCTGCAGGCTGGGCAGGCTCGCAGACCCCACTCAGTTTCCGTGGGGTTTGTGTGGGAGGGGTGAAGGAGGGGGAATACCAAGTGAGACTTATCCAAAAGATCTAGAAGTTATACAACGTTTGCTGTCCACAGAGGTGACATTGCCTCCTCCTTCGCAGTCCACCGCACTCGCTTGTGTTCCCAAAGTTGCATAGAAAATGCATTCTGTAAGCCAAAATCCTCCAGCAAGTCAATGCAAACGTGAAGTGCATCAAAACAACTGGGACAGTGGAGTCGTTGTGCAAAATGGCTTTATTGGGCCTCAGCTACACTTTGTCTGGCTGCCATCATAGAATGACTTGGGTCAGAAGGGACCTTAAGGATCATCCAGTTCCAGCTTCCCTGCCATGGTCATGAACATCTCCCACTGGATCAGGGTGCTCAAAGCCCCATCCAACCTGACCTTGAACACCTCCAGGGATGGGGCAGGCATGACTTCTCTGAGCAATGTGTGCCTCATGGGAAGACATTTCTTCCTAATATCTAATCTAAATATCCCCTCTTTCAGCTGAAAACCGTCCCTCCTTATCCTATCCCTGCACTTCTGATAAAGATCCCCTCCCCAGCTTTCCTGCAGGCCCCTTTTAAGTACTGGAGGTACCATCTTCAGGATGCTTATTCCCCTGCTTCTCAGGAGGCACCTTGAGTCCACCATGAGCTGCGTAGGGTCTGGCTGTTATAGTTGATAGGACACTATCATAACGTTATGCTGTGTCGACATAGTTATCATTGTGGTAGGGGCAGTGTGTTTGACATTTGGTTTGCTGAAACTGTCTCCTGGGGGTTTTCTCCACGCTGAGCGGAATGCAATCATTGCTTCCATGTTTTACGGATTCTTTGGTGGCAGCAGCTGCCGCTGCTCATTGTCTGACTGCGGGAACTTATTCCTTACATTAAGTTTATGAGTCACTCTGGAGGCCCACCATACTTGCTGTTCAAGGCATTTTAGTCACTTATCTCCTGACGCTGGTTTAGCTGTTGATGTGCTTGCACACCAGCAGGTGTCCCAGGTCGTATCACGGGCAGTTCTATCCCCTACTGCCAAGACTGGGCTTTCAAGCAAACCCTGAACATCAGTGGAGGAGTGCTGGAACCAGGCTGGGCAGGTTCTGTTCCTAGTTTTGCCAGTGGCTTTGTGGATGACCTTGAGCAGGTCGGTCTGTGTTGCTGTGGCTCTGATTTTTGGAAGCCACAGAGGTCTGCGTTAAGAAGTGCCTGTAAAAAACAGTGGTTTAGGAATAGTAGTAGTATTATTTTATTTTTTTAACATACATAGGAAAGGTTTTGTTTCCGACAAGAGTCAGATATGCGAATAGAAGCCTAAGCATTCCTCACTGTTTGCCAAAATGCCTGCTGGTGACCTGCTGCTTACAAATAAGATGCCTTACTTTTGCCTATTACAGCCATTACAGTCTTCCTTGAGCAGTTTCTCCGCAGCTTCCTCCTCACAGGATGTGTTTTGGCCTTGTTTAGTCCTAATGTTGAGCTTGGATTTCCCTCTGCTGTAATTTAGGACTGTTATTTCTTGTTCTACTCAATGTGGTCAGTCACTTAAAAGGCATGACCCCAAAATAAATACACATCTGAACAACGGGGCGCTCTGCGTTGTAGTGTGGGAAATTTTCAAGTGTAGCCATCTGTTAATTTAAAGAGCTGTAGAAACAGAGCTGGCAGAGTGTTCTCCTTAAGCTCCACTGGTGGCTATGGTTGCAGGTAGATACCTGGAAAAATGCTGTAAATAAGCGTGTCTGTGCAGATGTGGATGGGCAGAAGCTTGGAGGGATTGGCATAATGTCCAAGGGGTGCGAGCGGTGGGATGGTTTTAATTTTTAACTCTGCCACGTCCTCACTCTCTGTAATGAACTGCATGTGCCCTTTGTCTGTGGCGAGAAGCAGAGGGGAGTTCTGTGACTGTTTCCTCGCTTTGCCTGCTGTAAGTGCTTTTGAAGGCATGAGTCTCTGTTCTTTGTATTTAATTGGCTGATGCAGCCTAAGCATACACTGGGGGCCTGATTCTCCTGCATATCTAAGCCATTTTACACTATTCTGGCTGCGCAAGGAACTGCTAACACTCACCTAAAGGTCCCTGTGAAGTGTTGTCGTGGCTGTTGGACACTCAGGACTTCAGGACATTTGGCACATCAAGTTTATCGTTTGCCACTGCCTCTGGCTGGGGAAACAAAGAGGAAATGCATGTGAGGAGAAGCAGCCTGAGCGCTGTGTGGAGAAGGGGACGAACAGTCACTCCTGAATTGTTTTACAGCCTGAATGCGAGAAAAGAAGTATACAAGTATAATAACTGCCTTTGTCAACATCACTGCCACGTTCTTTCTTATTCTTGCTGCTGGTTGGAATAATAGCATTCGTGCAGGCAATTAATCTTCCACTTGCCAGTTTTCCATGCACCCTACGCATGGGCATGGCTGTTTAACCTTGTGCTCACATATATTATGTTGTAATGTGTGGGACACTAGTGGCCTTGAGCCCTCCTCTGTTTTAACCCCTCTTTGGTAGTATTTTAAAACATACACTGGAAAGTGATTTTTATAGTTATCTTGGGGTATATGTTTATAGACTTAAATACGTTTATTGTACTCTTAGGCCAAGGTTTTCTAATCGGTCTAAGGTGAGTGTTATGTAAATGGACCTGCCCTGAGACAGGGAACCTGAAGGCAAAACCTTGAATGTTAAAGGGCCCTGTGGTGGTTGTCCAGAGCAGAGGGTAGCTCTATCCCTACCCTTGGGATAGAATTATGTCCTGGGCAAGAATTACCCAAGATTAGAACTGGATTGGCCTCTCCCTGGTTGTCATTTCGCCTAAGTTTGAGGGTAGCATCATGTAGGTACCACTTCTTGGACTTGCCTTGAAATACGCTTTTCCCACATTCATGGCTTCACTGATCCCCTTGCTCTAGTCTCTAACATAGTGTAGAGCTGTGGCTGAACCCACATCTTCTGTGTAGACACCTGAACAGCTCTGAACAGCTTCGTGTTGTTAGGAGATCAGACAGCTGTGCACTCGCAGCAAGCTCCTGCATTTCTTTATGGGGAAACTGAGACCAGAGATTCCCACTGAAGATCTGCAGGTCTTTAGACAAGTGAGCATATTTTCAGTTGCCTTATCCTATAGACAGCTGAGTTGTGGCAAGGTCACGTGGAGTCTGTGTGCCTGGGAAGAGCTCTGTGTGGGTTTTGGGTTTGTTACATCTCTTTGTCAGCTTTGATCTGTAGATCTTCAGATCTCTGCACTGTACCTGTGTGTGCAGAACAGAGACTGAACACAGACACTTTAAAAAAGGTACAATATCAAATTGCTGCTAAGTTTGATGAACGTCATTGTGTCACCTCTGGAGGACGGTAACTTGCAGGAGAGATGTTCTTTAAGGACACAGATGTTTGGTCCAAACACCTTTATCTCTCAAGACAACTCAGGTTATTCTGACAGGTAAAACAAGATTGTGCAAATACGCAACAGTGATCTAATCAGCTGGAACAACAGCAATATTTTAACTGGCGCTACCTTTTAACAGCATCATTAAGGGCTCTCATTACTCTTTTATTAGAGGCTCACTCTATTTCTTATCAGATTACAGAATGAACATAACTCATGGCACTGATTTGATCTCTTGTTAAAGAGGATTACAGCTTTGCATTAACTTGGATTGACACGGTTTATAATTTGCTGTTGATACACATGCTGGCGGTGTCACTTGTTTGACCCCCTCCCCACAGCACCAGTGAGGAAAAGGACACCCATACATCATCATTAAAGATGGCACCCAGTGCAGGAACAGGAGGCAAAAGGAGGCTTTTCTGCAGTAAAGTCAGGCAGGACAAAAGAGACTCGTTCTCAAGTGCGAGCTGGAATTCAAAACGGGGATTTATAACTGGGTGAAGGTGGGGGAGAATATATTAGCTTTTAGCTAGGTTGCATATAGCTCTTCATTACGGAGGAGGACTTTGCATCCATTATAAGCCAAATTAGAGGGAAGATAGTCATAATGGGACCATATCAGACTGTGCACTTCTACACACAAAGTAAGCCAAAGAATCCTTTCCACAAGCTGGGAAGATGAGCAGGGGAAAATTCCCCTGCCCTTTTTAGTACTCTCAGCATTGTGATTGTCACCAGTTAGTGAGCTGGTCCCTGCCTTCCTGCAGCGTTGATCGTACAACATCAGCTGACGGTGTTAGTTTAGCCGGATAACCAACCCATTTCCCTGTGGTGGAAAGTGCCTTATTGTCATGTCCCTGGTTTGTAGGAACCCCAGGCAACTGAAATCCCACAGCCAAATGCAAGAAATTAAGCCCATGACTCCACAGTCCTGTTTGCCTCAGGTCATGCCTGGTAGATCATCCAGCTGTCTCTTGTTCTTCCACAAGCAGACCAGTGCCTGCTGGGAAGCTGAATTAAGACTCAGATTATCCAGCTGCCAGTGAGGTTTGGATTAGAGCGTTTCTCTTGGATTCAGCCAGGATGTTGTGTGTTTTCCCAATCAGCATTGCCACTCTTGGACTCTTGGTGCAGTTGCTTTGTCACAGCGTGTCTTGCTGCAAGCAGAGTGGAGTACATAGTAGGAAATCCCAGTATTAAAAGATTAATTTACTTACGTGACATAAGAATTCAATGTTAAAAAAAAGTAATTTTAAAAAGTTGGTGAGATACCAGTCTTTAACTTAGCTCACTTTGTAGTTTGGGTATTAAACCACCATGAGACTAGATTAATGGAGGAATTTGGGCTCTGCGATTGTCAATCCAGTGCGTTTGCTATCACAGAAGTCCCTGAAAGGAGGCAAAGCCCTTCTTTCTGGAACAACTGAACCGGCAGCTTCTGTGCTGCGTGGTACAAACCTTGGGTGACGGTGTCGGTGTGAGAAGAATTGTCCTAAGTTTATATAGATACTGCCTGGAAGAAAGACTGTGCTGCTTTGTATCGGCTTTGTTTTGGGGAACAAAGGGAGTCACTCTAATGCTCAGGGCAGTGTCTTGGAGTGTGCAGCTTGTGATGTTTTGGAGAAAACATGTTTCTGGGATGAAGCTGTGGGTGGGAGGGAAAGTGCCACTGGGCTCTGTGGTTCGTGGAAGAGGTCCCTGGTACGTCAAGGACCCTCTTGGGTCCCTCAGGGGATGTAGGGACTCTCCTGGAGAGGGGATGTGTACCCTGAGCTGTCTCCTTTGGAAGCCTGGTGCGCGTTGTGGGAGAGCCCTGTACTGGGAGCAGAGATAAAAGCACGTGTTCTGTGAAACTCAACCTGCTTGGCTTGGCTGTTGTTCCTGAGGCACTGCGGTGTCGGTGTCATTCTGCACTTTGTGTATTGCTTTATTTGGTGCATTTTATCCTCCTAACCTTTGACTTAGCCTTAGAAGTCAGCTCATGTAGATGCACTTAAGTATCCCGTATCGCTTTTAACCATGGTTGTTAGAAGGGCTGGTATTTGAACAAGGAGTTTCTGAGCATTTTGAAGCTGGTGGTAGCTAAGTGGTGTACGTGACCCCAGCCTAGTGCCAATGGGCTGAAATCATCGTGTCCCAACATTTGATGTTTGACATCCCTAGTAAGAAGACAGACACCTCTGTTATGGAAATTTCCGTTTTAAAGGGAAAAAAAAATAACCTGTTAAGAGCTGCAAGATGATTTGTCGTCCTTCCTTTGTGAGACAATTTGTCTTCTCCTGCATCAAATCTGTTATAAAACAGGCAAGCTGTGAAAGAGGGAAATCATCCTAGGAATATGGGATGTTAAGGTACACAAAGAATGGTCCCCTTCTAGCGGCTGTGTGCACGTCTGCACAGGGCACTTCACACGCAGCATTACGGTGGCTGCTCTGCTCAAATACCCATCTAAAAACAGAGACTGGGAAGGCAACATTTTATGAATTTCATGGGGAAATTAAAGCTGTTGGAAAGCATGTCAACGGAGTTAGAGGGAAGTTTCTGAACCTCCCAATGTTTTGCTGCTTCTCCAGCCGCTTGTCCACACCTTTCATGCTTTGTGCTGTAAAAGCTCATATGAAAGTAGGAATGCTGTTGGAATCAGGATGGGAGAGGTTCCATCTCTGCTGCCGTTAATGCTGTCCTGAGCTCAGGGCTTTATGCTGGTTTAAAGGGAATTGGTGACAGAGGTGGCAGATCTGAACCCTGGCTCTGGTTAAGTTTGGGGAACGGTACCTTGAGCAGCAGCCCTTCCATCTCTACGCTGTCCTACTGCTCCCCACGCCAAGTCCAGATCCAGCCTCACAAAATGTGCAGAGTCCCTTTGTTTAGGGCAAGAACCAGCTTTCTGAAATATTTATAAATCTTGTGCCTGGTCTCATGAGACAAACCAGAGGTCACATGTCACCTTTCATAATTTAAAGCCGTGGGGCTAAAAGCATTTGCACGGACTTGAAGGACCCAATCCTGACCTGCCTGAGCGAGAGGGAATTGCTGCAGACCTTTCTGAATCTCCTTCAAGCGCCGGGCACGGTGATGAGAGCCGTCTGGCTGTGTAATTTATAGCTGGAGTTGTGCGCTCTGGTTTTGGGTCGTGGTGGGGAAGCGAGTGAGAGAGTGCCATCTCGTGGGCCTGCCTGCCCGGCCAGCACCTCGCTGCCCGCGCCCACCACCCAGCACTGCCTGCTTTATATTTCAGGCCCTTTGCTTTAAAAGATGTGAGTATTTTAATTCTGCTTTGCTTTTTGCCACTGCTGGTTTTGCTCCGTGTCATCGGCCATCCCATGGATTTGTTGCTGCAGGAATACCAGGGTAGGGAGTGCGTGTTGGAAAGCGTGTGAATAAGGAGCTAAATCCCACACCCCTTGTGCTTTGACCAGAAATTGAGAAATAACGAGCTTTGACTTGGTTTATCTTCCTGGGTGCCTGCTCTGCTTGCTGGAATCTGAATTTCACACTGGTGGACTAAAGGATTCTTGGGATACAGACAGAAAGTTTTCCAAGAATATGATTGGCCATCTGTTCCGTGGCCAGATGCAGTTTACATCACGATTGTGTGTGTTTTTCATCCTTCCTGCTTCATGGGTGTTCATGCTGTGTCTTTCAGCAGTTTTTGTGAATTAAAAATTCATTGTTCCCAGTGGAGGATGTCAGTAGGAGTGGGGAAGGTGTAGTTATTTCAGTACTGCTTGGGGCATAGTCTAAATTGTCTTCTTTTTCTTTTCCCTAGAAGAGGAGAACTAAAAGGTACATGGGAAAAGGTAGAGAGATTTGTTGGAGGGTATAACACCAGCACAGCAGTGACTCGTGCAGTATTGCTGTATTAATAGTGCTCTGAAAAAAAAAAAAGAACAACCCACCAGAAACTGAATTTCCTCTTTTAATATTGTTCTTCTACTAGTTTACGGAACTATACTGAGAAGAATTAGTAATGTGGCTGTAATTAAACAAACAAAATAGTACAGCATTAGCCATTCTCCCCTCCCATGTGCAGGGAGTTTGTTTTCCCCTCTGTGTATTTGTTGGAACACCACTACTGCAGATGGGCACAGTGGATTCCTGGGGAACTACTAGCAGGTTTTGTGATTTATATTTTGGCGATTCATATATTTATCAAATGTGCTGTTGCTATTAATATTCACCCAGGGCACTCCTGCCCTCTTCCTGGGTATTTCCTCGCTCTCTGTTGCAAGAGATTTGCCTACAAAGTGTGTGCAGTAGCGATACCTGGGGTTTGGAGGGAGTTGAAATCTGCCGGTCCCTTAGCACACCGAGCTAGCTCACTGGGTGATGGAGCTGTTCCTTTTATTTGTTTTTTAAAACGCTGCTGTTGACACAAACCCACCAGTTTGTGTGATGGGGGCAGCGTTTCTGCACGGCCGTGGAGCTGAGCCTTGGCACCTCTTCTGCGCGCGGCCGGATCCTTTGTCTGCAGAGCACGCATCACGTCGCTGTGGCCGTGCCAGGGCTGTGCAAGCGTTAAGCTGTGAATGGGAAGGTAGTCAAGCTACTGGCTTGGGGCTTGCGTGGGGAATGCCCTCCCCGGGGGCCGCAGCGTGGCTGAGTTGCCGAGCGGTGCTGGGCATTCCTTCCTGGCTCTTCCCACAAAACCAGCGTAGGCACAACCGCGTTGCAAATCACGCCAAAACCAGGATGTGCAGGAGCATGGAAAGCACCCCTCACCGTATACCTTTTGTCTCAGGCTGCCAGTGCATTATAAAAAAGGCTGTACAAACTTTCCGGGTGCCTGTGGAGCGGGAAGAGGTGAGCGCCTGGGCACTGCTCCCGATGCACCGAGCACCTGTGCTGTCCTCTGCCTTTGGAGTCAGCTCAGAGGAAATGCATAAATAATTAAGCCGAGGTACTCACACACACATGTTTTATGGCAAACGGCTGTGTGGTTCATGATCATTTTTTCCAGAAACAGGTTTTATGATAATATAGTAAAAATACTAAATTAGAAAATGCCTCACTAAGAGTGATAAAACCTTACTACAGTGGAAATAGGTAATTATCCCCTCTGCAGCCTAAATGACAGTTTAAAAGAAATAAAAATGTTAGTGCTCATTACTTGCTTTTGTAGGTTGCAATAAAGGGTAAGTTAAATTTTAATTCAAGGAAGACCCCTGTATCGACCTGCTTCCTCCACACTCTCCACCTGAGGTGTAAGTACTGTTAATTACTTGCAGAGGTTATTCCTCAGCACATTGCTAAGACCGGTACCTCTTTTCGCTAAAGTCACCTTTCCTTCGTCTGGAGTTAGCTGCCCTGCAGTGGGGTGGGTTGTTTCAACTCAGTGGCTCAAGTCTGATGTTTAATACATGTGGGTGGAGGAGAAAATTTTTATATTTTTTAACCAAAATTCAAGTTCATTATGCGTAGCCTTAAGGGGGCTGAAAGTATTAAAATCCACACTTACCCTGGTGAATTGAAACAGAGACAAGGTTAAACCTGGAGGATTGATGAGTTTTACTCTCTGCATGGTTAAATCCTGCTGAGGGGAGATGCTGTACAACAAAGGTAGCCCAGAGGATGAGAAGAGTAAAAAAAAAAAGGTTGAGTTATTTTTTTTTTCAGGGTGAAATACTTGTTCTGGTTTAGGGGTGGTGGGGTTACCTGATTTCCCTCCTCCTGTCACTCTCTGCTAGCGTGTCTACCCATGCTGTGTTATTATCCAGCAGCTCCACTGCAATTTTTACTGCAACAGAGGTTGCTGGTGCAGTGCCCGGGCGGACGGGGCCATGGGGTGCTGGGTTGGCACTGCAGGCGCTGCCTGCCTTGCTGTGGGTGCAACCCCTCTTTTGCACCCATCAAATCTGGGGCGTGAATATCAGAGTCTGTTGATGCTGGCAACATTTCTCTGCTGGGGTAGACAATTTCTTGCTCGAAGTCTCCCTGGGCTCTGCTTGCCTGAAAAATTGGGCATCGATCCCTGAACACTTTACCTGTCTCAGACTCTAAGAGAGATTCTCAGAAAACAAAAATGAAGACAAAAAAATGAAGACTGGTTCTTCTCCAGTGAGAAAAGGACCGGGGAGGCTGTGAAGAAACCCTGCTTCTGGCTTTTGCCTGCTCACCAGGAAAATATGCAAACTCCTCCTGTCCTTGGCTGGTGTCTGGGGTTCCCTAGGATGTGCACAAGCCTCTTAACATTACTGGGGACTGTTAAAAAATGAAGAATGTAGAAGAGGAGAAGGGCAGATGTAGAGAAACTGTGGACAGGACCTTGTGTGCTCGTGGAAGTGACGTCTGGGAGCAAGTCCCCTTTGAATTTTGCAAAAGGCCTTTGAGTTGTGTTTGGCAAGCAGCCAGCAGAGCCAGAAAGTTTGAAGCCTGGTACCTGTGACAATAAGCACTTTGCTCCCTGGCACTGTGGTGTGGAATAGGAGCAGAAGAACTGTGTACGGTGGTCAGGCTGAACAGAGTTTGCCTCGGAGTGGATTTGTGGCTCTGGCAGCACTTACGCTGGTTCCCAAAGCTTTCAGCTCAGTCTTTTGAGTTGCCTAAGTAACTTAGCAGTAAGAGAAGAGTGTGGGTTTATAGCCAGGATAAAGCATATCCCCACAGTGTGCGTTTCAGGTTGGTAGAGGGCAGTGGAGCCATCTGCAGTGGGAGCAGTGGATCCTCGTGAAGCAACAGCCGTGTCTGCAGAGCTACCTGATAGATCAGGACTAAGATCTGATATAGTGTTTACATTGGCTGCACAAAATCTGTGGGAGAGCCTACTGAGTACAGAAAACCTGCAGAGACCGTGTTGTTCCATAGCAAAGCATGAAGGGATGGGAACAAGTCCGTGTGTGAGAGGTGTGTGTTATTTGTTTAATAGCTGAGAATCAAACTGTCTGTTCAGTGCCTGTGCCCAGCACGTGCCTTAAAACAAACAAACTGCAGGAGCTGCACATACTCGAGGGTGGAAGGGAGAACGGAAACCATCCTGAGGAGTCGCAAGACCCTGCTGCTGCTGGAAGGGATTTTGCAGACACGCTTTCTTCTGGCACAGGGGTGGACAGGAGGAGTCCGTCTGGAGGTCCCTGAGGCTTTGTGTGGCTCCTGCTGCTGCACCTGTGGCTGGTAAAAAAGCAAAGTGGGTGGTTTTGGAATTGTCATTTATCTTCCTTAGATTGTTCTTCCTTAATGCCATTAACTCACCCTTTTTACAACAAGGCATATACCTGGGAGAGAGGAGAGAGACTGAAATCAGAGGTGTTTCGCTAAGAATGCCCAAGCCACTCAGCCTTCTCTGACAGGAGCAAGCTAAGTGTCAGCTTTGCCCACCTGAGTATGAAATGATCTTCTATCAAAGCACCCATATCAGCTTTTCCCTCTCTGCTCCCGACACATGAACCCTGCTGTGGACAGGAACCACTGTGTGCTGCCCAGGAATTTCACCGAGATTGCAGCACAAGGGGAAGTGTTTGCTGGGGGTAATGATGGGGTCTGAGTCGAGCCAGCAAAGCAAAGCTGGAGGCCTGATTGTCAGAGGGCTAAACAGCATCGCTCTGCATTTCCCTTCCTTTAAGGCTTGACAGAACCTTAAAGTCACAATGTTGGCAGTAGCACCGCTTACCATCTGATTTCTCTCTTGAATGGCAAAAGTGAGTCATGTTTATCTATTATAGTCAGGAAAGATGGAAAATATTGTAGGCTTGGATAAGGTGTTCCTCTCCCTCCTCCTTTTTTTCTTCTAACTGTTAAAGTTTTCAGCCTTTCAAGCATCGGTTGTGCTTTCTAGCAGTGTTTTGATTTTGCGTTTGCATTAATATTGCTGAAACGTGTGTGCACGCTCCCAATTTAACACAGAAATTCCAGTTGTAGTTTCATCTTGGATGAGCTTTGCACACAAAACACGGCGTCAACCATTTTGTTAGGTAGGGAGATGCATCCCCCACCACAGACTCATTTTCTGAGGGTGGAGCAGATGAATGGTTAATTACCTTCTAAATTAAAATTAATTTAAGAGATGTGGCCCTGTGAATTAGAGTAGTTTCTTGTCTCAGTGGTCTGTGCATGTCTCTCCAGCCTCCTGCATTGCTGGAACGGATAGTTTTCTTCCTCATCTTCCTTGGATTAATGGCTGGCTGTTTTCGTCCATCGCTATTCCAAACTTGGAGGTTCCGTCTGTCACGAGGCTGACAGGTAACTTTCTCCACTGGAAGCAGCAGACAGTTTTCAAACCAGTTGCCATCTTTTATTGATCAGCGGAGGAGCAAGGCATCCAAGCAGCCCCTAGTGAGAGTAGTCGCTGTTGTGGTCTTAATTGAGGAGGCAGCCAAAGTCACAGTATCTCTGTCAGGTCTGGATTTCAGCTTTTGAAGCCACATTTTACTCATCCTTGAGTGGTAGAGAGGTCTCTTTTTGCTGCCTGCCCTGACAGTTCTCCTGGTCTGGCTGCTGCAGCAGCTGCTTTCCCAGGCGCTCGCCCTAATGAAGGATCAAGACACCGGCCCAGGGCGATGGGATCGTTAGATTGTTGCTCTGATGACGTGGGACAGTTGGGTTGTTGCTCTGCTGACCCTGATAGCTGGCGTGCTCTGAAGGAGAAAACCCTTCCTCTGTATAACCAACACTCCGCTCTCTCTGTGCCATCCTCTTACAGCAGCTGTTGCCTTAGAAAGTGTGTATGTAGAAAATTAGGCTCTCCTGATGCCTTTTCCTTGATTTCCACAAATGTGCGATTTACAAAATGCTCTGTCCTTTCCCCATCTCTCTTCTCAGGTTACTTTGGTTTTAAAATTAAAGATAAATAATGCCAGCCCACTGATTTTTTATTTTTTTTTTCCTTAAAGGGAAACTTGCTCCTCTTATCAGGGTTGCTGCGTGTGTGATATTAATTGGAATCTTGTTGCTGGGTCATTTTCATTGTTCTTTGAGTACCGTCAAGTCCAAGAAAATGTATGAAAACTAAATTATAGTCCCACATAGACTGTCTGATTGAATCCTCCCTATGGTTCTGCGGTCTCATACATCCTATTAAAATATTCAATCTTGTTTTCTTCCTTGAAGAGCCTGTCTGTAAAGGGCAAACTTATAGAAACCCTCATTCTCTGGAGATATGGTATCCAGCCACACTGAAATATTTACATATTTCTGTACTGCCTGTGATTGGTCTCACGCAAGTTCTCCCCTTTGCCTGTATTTATTAATAAGGATCATTGAATGCATTTTTAATTATACGAGGCCATTTCATTTTAAGGAGTGGATGATTCTGCTGACAGCCTCTTGCTTCCATTTTGACCTTGAAAAGTAACTTTCCCCCCTCCTTTCTCTTTTCCCCAGGACGGAGCTTTATCGGTCACTGTTTGGGAAGATCATGAGTCCTGAAGAACCTGAGCAGAATTAGCCAGGACTGACCCCACCGCCAGGCTCTGCACCGCACGCCCTGGCCTGGCCGCTGTGCCAGGTAACTTCACCCTGTGCTGGCCGGGGCACCCGAACGGGGTCTCCCCACCTGCTGGTTCCTTGCTAAAAACCTCACAGAGGGAACACCAGATACAGTCACTGCTAAATCACACAGCTCAGGAGCGGGGTTAGACATTTAGCTTGGCTAAACGCCCTCCTCTCTAGCTTTAAAATGAATTCTGCTTTCTCCCAAAGACAATCCATTTTTAACTATTCTCTTTAAATTCCTGACCTTGATTTTGCAGCCTGCTCAGCGCAGGCACGGTGTTCTGCCGGGGGGAGGGACGCGGTTCAGACCAGCGGGGACCACCAGCCCCCCTGCAATCAGGTCACCCACGGCTGTGTTAAATCCTTTGGGATTTTCATCTGGGGGTTGGGGAGTGTTTAAGCGAGCTGTTCTGGTCCTTGGCTGCGTATCTGGAATGAGTGACTTTATTTTTCACTGAGTCAAGAGGATTTAAATGTCATTTACATAATTAACATGGCCTTAAAACAGAGGAAAGGTGCTCTCCCTTGCAGGCAGCCGGAGCTCCCGTTCGCGCTCCCGTTGCTGAATGAGCTCTCGCTGCCCACAGGGACATTTGCTGACCGGGGATGAGCACAAGGTGGGGTGTGTCTGGGGGCGCTTCTGCAATCGCAATATGTTGGTGTATTTTTCAGCCCAACATTGATCCCTTTTACACTTAATGATTTCTGCTGCTCAAGATTTGGAACCATCCTGTCTTTTCCATCACTGGGATGCACTGTCGAAGGGTGCCAGTGTGAGACTGGCCAGAGGAGATGGCACAGTTGAGGGCTTTGTCGGGGTTTTATATCCAAAGATCAGAAGCCAGAAATTAAACCCCGTAAGGGGAATTTGTCAGCCTGTGGTGATCAGTCTGAAATGGGGTTATCTTGTGTAAATAATACGTGTGCGTGTGTGCCAGGTGGCTGTCGCCAGTCACCACGTGAAGGGCACTGCCTTTGTTTGGTGTTTTGCGTGATCTAATTAAAGCATTTTGTAAACTGATTGTCCAAGTACTATGGGTGTGGAAAAGGTCCCAGCAGCCCAGCCTCTCTCAGCCCGACTTGTGTGGTGTCACTGAACTGGTGTCTTTGGCGTCACTTTGCGTGTGAGCAGTGAACAGCAAAAACGTACAGGCAGAGAGGCCAGAGCGAGCGCTGTAGGATGGAGCTGGAAACCTCTCGCACAGCCGGGGCTCAGGGTGCTGGCGATCTGAGCCCCTCTGCCTGCTGCAAGGTCCTGCTAGAGACAAGAGGAGGTTTCTGCTGGGCCTTGTGTGTCTGCGCGGGGCTGTGGGCTCGTGAGCTGTTTCCCTGGGTTGGCAGGTGCAGTGTGGCTCCTGCAGCCGCTCAGTGACGACCGCGCGGAGGGTGTTGTTTTTGTGACACTCACCGCGCAGCACGGAGTTGTGAAAGCTGCAAGAGTATTGACAGTTCTTTTCACCCACTGAAAAGCCCCTTTTCTGAACTTCATAGTAAGATAAGGGGGATTTTGGTTTCTTCCCTGCGTAAGTTACGCAGCTTTTCAGTGGGAAACCAAGTTGTACTCTTATTCCTTTTTCTTATTCGGCTTAAATAAAAACCCACTCTCTTTTTTTAAGTATGTAACAGATTAAAGCAGAGGTGGGGAGACCACCCCACAGCCGATGTTTCCCTGGCAGATGAGGCCTGGCCTGCAGGAGCATCTGATCCCACCTTGGGTCTCTTCTTTCCTTCTCCTCCTGCTGTGCTGCTCCCCAGGTCCTGCTGCTGCTTGGAGCAGGGTGTGCACTGCACCGTGTCCTTGGTGCTGTCTACAAAGCTGCTATTAATTAATCAGTTTTGCACCTCATCACTGCACATTTAAGTCTCCCCCCTAGTCACCAACCTTCAGTACCGAGCTTCCCGATACCTTCAGCGTTGTGTCGAGCACGGGGGCTGCCACACGAGGCTCAGCTGCAGCATCTTGTGGTGCCAGGTGTGGGAAATCCTAGTTTCAGAACAGGAAAAACCCTCACACCTGAGCAGGGGTGCAGTTCTAGCTGAATTCCACCTTGGAGTGGTTGTGCCGGGAGGAGCTGCTGGCTCCAGGAAGCCATTGGAGCTTTTCTTTTCCCTGTGGGTGGCTGGTGCTGGTCCTCAGCCCTTCTGATCCATGTGCGAGAGGCAGCAGTGGAGGGCAGGCTCCCAGCGTAGCATTTTTCTGAGCTTTAGAAAATAAGTGCCAAGGTGAGTATTGACTTTGTGTGGAAAACATACTTATCATGGATGAATAAATCTTTATGCTTGCTTGCAGCGAAGCAGGAGCTGCAGCTCCCCGGGCAGCGCATTGATTTCTCCCGTCCTGCTCCAGCTCGCATCTCTCTGGTCAAAATTCACCAGGCAGAAATGTGCTTAATGTCACCGTTGGCTCCTCTCTGCTGCCCTTTGTTTCAGGATCCCAGTAATGGCTTCAGGTACAGCAAAAAGCCCAGGAGCGACTTCTGTCCCTGCCATGAAGCTCATGTTATTTGACAGGAATGGTTGGACTCGATGATCCGATGGGTCTTTTCCAACCTGGTGATTCTATGAGAGTAGGAGGCAAAGCACGGTTGGGGGAGCTGTGGGGAGAAGAGCCCAAAGGGCCCTTGGCTGCAGGGAAGGGCTGATTTCAGACACCTGCACCAAGGTGTGGTGAGCAGTCAGCAAGCCCCTTCATTTAGTGCCATGTGCAGCCTATCTGTGAGCTGCTTCACTGGAGAGAGGTGCACCTGTGGGTCTCCCCAGGTGTTCCACTCCAGGTTTGACTATTTTCCATGGCAAATCCTGGCAAGATAAGGTCCTGTCTCTGTCCATTCCCCCTTTTGATTCCAGCTCCCTGGCAAGAGGCAGAAGCCAGCAGGACACAGCAGCACCTTATCCGTATTGGCACTCTGTGCACGCTGTGAGTCGGGGCGTGCGTTCCCACCCGTTGAACTCTACCTGTACTTATTTTCTGAGCAGCAGCAAAGCTGTGCGGTCTTTGAACATCATTAAAATCTCATGGTTTAATAACCACAATTCTGAAAGGCATCAAGGGGAGTAAATTAGCTGCTTCCAAAGTTTGTGTCGGTGGAATGGTTTCATGCTGCTTGCGCTGTCAGAGCGAGCATTAGGGATGTTTAACAGAAAGCATCGCAGCCCTACTTGGGGCTTTGCTGTGCTGGCAAGTCTGGCTGCTCTTTGTGGCTGAGGCTCGGGGCGCTGTCGGAACTGGCCGTGTCACCCCGTTCTCGTTTGACTCCCCTGTCCTTTACAGCCCCAGCACCAGGGCACTTGAATTTTCCCTTGTTTTCCGAGAGCGCGCTGGATGCGATGTTAAAAGGGTAATACGAATCACTTAAATGTGATATGTTTGAAGAGATAAGAGTCAAAGCCCTACTAAGCGTGCTTTTGAATTTACTTATCAGTATTTAAGCAGGCTGTTCTCCCTGCCAGCCCCCAGCACCTGGGCAGCGCGATACACGGGGAGGCCCTGGGCCGGCAGCGGCAGCGCACGAGGCCCGTTTCATCTGCTGACCTTGCTGGTAAGGGCAGCGCTTTATTCCTGGCAGGAAAATGGTCCCTCGCCTGGATTTCGCTGTGCTGCGGGAGAAAGCGCAGCCGGTGTAATCCCCGAGGAACAACTCTCCAGAGGTGCTGGTGTCCAGCCGTGGGGCGGCCGGGGAAGGGGGCTCCCTGTGCCGAGGGGAGACCGGGGTGTGTGTTATCCCAGGCAGACGGGGACAGGGACTGCGCCCCCGGCTCCCTCCCATCCCCATTCCCAGAAGCAGCGCTGGCAGGTCCAGAGCCATCGCATCCGATATTGTGGGGCTCTGGCACGCTCAGAAGCTTTGAGAGCCCAGATAACCAGGATGATTTCCACTAAGTTTTCCTAATGCTGCCAATTAACAGCAAGTGAGGTATTCCTCTTCCCCCGATTGAATATTAATTCTTTATTAATTCATGATACAGCTGCTAATTAGCACCTACACAAATGGGCATTTTACCTTCGCAAAACATTGCCCGGCGACGAGACGGTTATTGGGGAATTGTGTGTGTGATGGGGGTGCAGAGGGGCTGGGTTAATCCTCCCCCCAACCCCACAATAGCAAAGAATTTCAACTTTCAGACAAACAACTTCATTTACAAGTGTGTCTCTAATTAGCTGCAGAATTAGTAAAGCAGAGTTTTCCCCCCATAGATCGGCCAAACCCCTGAGGGAGGCTGTGGAATAGAGAGAATCGCATTTCCAATTATTTTGTTGAATTGCTAATTTAGTTATTGTGCCTGGCGTAATTGTGATGGGTATTGGGTGTGCAATTCAATTTGTTTTAAATATTTGTGGGAAGGCTGATCAGTAATGGAGCTGACCTATTTCATGGCCCAAATTGAGGGAAGAGACTAAAACAAAACACAGCTACAAAGCCACAGTTTGTCTCAGTTTTTATTTTGATGTCTCTCATCCCTCTTAAGACTGTTGATGCAACAAAAGGTTTATATTAAAAGATGATGGCACTTTGATCTTGGGCTTTTGAGAGCTTACAGCTCTGGTACTGCTTTTCTTGGCATTTTAATATGTAGATATTTTAGACTAAAGACTTTTCGATGTGTTTCTGGAGTCCAGGAGGCTCCATCCCCTCACACACACAGAGTTCTGTTTGTTAAGGTGATTTATGTTTTTAACCATCCGAATTTGTGTTTGAAAAATGTGTGAGAAACAGATGCTGGAGTTGGGGTTTGGTTTAACGCATCCTGGAATGCTCACAACATCCTGGAATGCTCACCCTTAATGCGGGGAATGGCTGAGCTGTGTTTGTGCCTGCTGGGGGCTCCAGGTTGGCCCGAGGTCCCCGCGTTCCATCCCGTGGGATCCTGGCCGAGAGGTCCCTGCTGGTGGTGTGGGGCGGAGGCCGTGGGGGTTCTCCAGCTCCCCCTCGGCTGCTCTTTCCCTTTCTGCTTGACAACGATAAATCCGTGGAGGAGGAACAGGACACACTAATGGCTGAGCTCAGGGTTGTTCCACACCTGCACGCGTAGAACAGCCGCGGCAGGGCCCTGGCAAGCGGCTGTGTTCGTGACAAACCCAGCAGCCTGGGGCCAGAGGCACTGCGGCTCCTTGCTCCTTCTCTCGGGAAAGCAGAGCTCCCCACAGGGTGCTTGGGACAAGGGGGACAGATTTTCACTCCTGGCAACAGCGAGGTAATTCATTGTTTTTATTAAAAGAAACTGAGGTAAGTGAAATACTTCAGCACCAGCAAGAACCGCGTGTACCAGGGGTGCCCTCCCCCCCACCCTGGCCCTGCTGGGGAGCCGACCCGCAAGCCTGTGGCACTAGAGGGTGGCTCCTGCAGGCCTGGACCTCCTCAGGGCTCCTGGGGCTTGAGCCGGACTTGGACTTCCAAGTCCAAGGGCTGGTTCTTGGAGCTACTTTAACCCCAAATTAAGCGGGGCCTGACCCAGTGCCTGTAACACTGCGACAGAGGGGGCTGCTCTGGGATCGGAGCAGTGGGCACCGAGACATCTCCTGTAACACCTGCAGGCGTCCTACCACCCTGCAGAGGAGCCGCGATGACCCCCAGGCTGTCCTGCCTGGCCCAAACCTTCTCTGTCCTGTGCGTCCCTGCTGCGGCCCTGACTGGCAGTAAGTAACAGCATCTTTGGGGGCTCAGGGACCGCTAGTGGAAAAAAATAAGTCTTTTAAATGAAACGAGGGTTCTTAACTATTAAGAAAAAGCTTGTCCTTCGGCTGACGCAGCTCCGCGGGCTGGGGCTGGGCTGCACTGCTGGCATCAGGCGTCCAGCAGGGCCGCATCGCACGTCAGAAGGAAACAGTACGGGTGTGAGGCACTGGCATTAATAAACGCTCTCACAGAAACATCCCTTCTGATTCATGCTTTACTGTCATAAAAGCTGAAACACTTTAAGACAACTCCTGGTGTAAGCTCTGCTTAGACCAAGTTCTGTAACAGTAACAGTATCCATGTGCTGGGGGCTGACAGGGCTTCCCTCCTGAGTTCCAGCTTCTCTAACCTTTTCTTACGCTCAGGAGGACCATAAAAATAAAAAAGGGTAAAAGAAGCCAGGGCTGGGGTGGCCCCGTGGGATCTGCTGCTGCTGCGCCTCCAGCCTGGGCAGCCGGGCTCCACGCTCACCAGCAAAACATCCACCGGAGATGGTTATTCCTGACTGGCTGCAGTCACCCCTGGAACGGGTGCGGAGAACGGCTGCTGCTAAGGAAGGGGATTACCAAAAATAAGTGTTTCCATCTCCCTAGAGGAGTAACAGTGATCCTGTCCCGCAGGGCTGGGCTGGAGTCAGCTCCGGGGCAGAGGTGGGTGATGGAGAAAAACTTTGTTTGGCTGCATTGCAGTGAGATCTCCTTTTGCAGTTCTAAACCCACCGGTGTATTTGAATCTGCCCTCTCCCTCCCTCTCCCTGCAGCTGCTTCCTGCCTCAGGTACCCCTCGCAGGAAAGGGATCAGCCCTGCCAAGGCGCAGGCACAACAGGGGGGCTGCCCCGTGGCTGATACTCCTCAAAATAAGTAGGGAAGGACGAGCAGAAATGGCTGAGCAGCTGCACTTGGTCTCCTCTTTTACCTCCTCCTGGAAGGGCCTTTCGCACGGTTGACTGACCTGTTCTAAAGGAACTGGGCGCAGGCAAAGCCAGTGGGGAGTCAGTCTCCAAAATCCTGCCCTGCCGCCTTCATGATCCTGGGAAGCTCAGGAGCCTTCCCCGCAGCCTGGGGCCCAGGAACAGACCTGGCCGCGCTGCCTTAAATGCTGTTCTTCCTCTGCTACCAAGAACCAAGACAGATATTTCAACTAGAAATGGGCACTGGTTGACAGAGACGCAAGCGCCGGCTCCGCGAGGGGCTCCGCTCACCCACCGGGCTCCGGGCGGGAGGATCTCTGGCTCCAGGGAGGCTGTAACGAAGCTCTCCAAGGGGGAATAACGTTGGCACTTGTCAGCACAAAGCTGCCTGACCAGGCAGGGGCTGAGAAGAGAAGCGAGCAGGGGCACAGGGGTAATTTCCACGAGCCCCTGCTTGGCTGAGCCAAGGCCTCAGGGCACCGGAGCGCCCTTCATTGCCCGGCTTAGCGCTTCCGGGTGGCAGCCGAACAGCGAGCGAACTGATGCATTGGTCCAGTCACGCTTTGTTAAATAAATAAGGTACAGTTAAGACAGCTGTAACTTAATTCCGCAGGCGTTCGTGTTTATACGTTTTCCTCGTGTCTCTGGCCAAAGAACACACTTCCTCTGGTCACTTTGATTTGAAAAAATAAAAATGTCACTTCCAGCATCTCCCTGAGCCTCCCCGTCTCGGTACAGTGGTCGCAGTCGAGCAGACAAAGGGCAAATCTGAGCCTTTTTTTTTTTTTTTTGCTTTCCCTTCTCTGTACCAGGCAGGGAGGAGTGTGGGAAATCAATGCTCTTACGTTGAAGAAGGCGAGTCCATTGTGGAGAGGATCCGCACGATCTCGGCTCGCTGGGTGGGTGATATATGCTGGGTCATGTGCACTATCGAATCCATGGCAACCTCTGGATTGGCCTGGACCAGGCTGGAAAGAGGCGAGAGTTAAGCGACGGCAGCGCAATCCGACAGTTCCCTGTCAGCCCCGGGGGGAGGACTGAAATACGGGGTCTGTAAGAGACCGGACGAGGCAGCAGGCACTGCGTGAGCTGTTAACAGTGCAAGCGCTGTGCTCACGCACAGGTCCTGCCGCTCAGTTTGATGGTGGTGAACCTGCTTGGACACGGATAGAGCCTGAAATCCTGAGCGGCTGGACCATGTGGACCCAGGGCAGACGTGGAGAAGCCAGGGGAACGCCCTGATCCCACCCTACATGGGGCACGGAAACCAGAGAAGCTGCTTTCTGCAGTTCGGTGCCCTCCCCCGGGTCTCTCAAGGGAAAAGCTGCTTTACAGACCTTCCAGTCTAAGACACAAAACTTATCAAAATTAGATCTGTACCAGCCTAGCGCAGCGTTTGGCTCACAGGGCGCTGCTGCAGGAACGCCTGGGCCAATGCGCACGGTAACTGCCAGCAGAGCAGCTCCTGTAAGAGTGCGGCGGTATTCTGGGGTGTGTTTGGTGCAGTTGTAAACAGCAATCAAAGGGAACTGGGCCTTTTATGACACTGAGCACAGAAGACGTGAGGTAGCTTGGCTGGGAAGCCTGGGGCTAGAAAAAAAAAAGGGGAGGAAGGCTACTCTGTCCACCACACTGCTTCACCAGCAGGAGCCCAGCTCAGAGACTGGCTTGCTCTCTCCCTGCTTCATGCAGTACGCAGCCCTCTCAAATAATTCCCCATTTTCTGTCTCAAATGGAGAAAAAGAGACATTAGCAGCAAAATTTCTGTGGCCTGGCTCCTCACAGCTCCTGTAGGGACAGGGATTGCCAGGGAGGTTTGGATACCGCTGGATTCAGTCTCTGCTGGGCTGTGATTCTGCTCAAGGCACCTGCAAGTACAGGAGCCTGTGCAGCCAGGAAACCTGACCTAGACTTTGTACAAACCCCTCTGCTTCTCTGTGGCTCCACATTTGCCCCCATATTTGCATTTCTAAAACAAAAAGCATTTCCACAGATTCCTTGTGTGTTTGCCACACAAAAAGGCTGCTGGATGTGGAACTGGCTGATCCACATCCAGCTGGGGAAATGCATGTGGCCAAGATCAGAGACTGAACTTTTTAAACTCATAGCAGGGCATGCACGGTGCGCTCACCTCCGTATCTGTTTGAGGATGTAGTCCCTCGAGATGTATTTGATGTTTTCATCCACAACTGAGCGAACGCCCTCTTCTTCCGTGAGCTGCTTTTCCAGCCACTCCACCAGGTCCTTGTTGCTGTCCCACAAATACGCCTGCAAACACACCCCAGAGTCAGGGGGTTCCTGCCCTCCCACTCCCCACGTACCGTTCCTGAAATTGGACTTGAGATTATTGTCAGCCATGGGTAAAACATGTGGCTGCAGCCCTCTGTGGTTTTCCTTTTCTCAGCAGAAGGCAAAAGGAGGCATTTCTTTTTGCATCTCCTTCTGTGACTGAGATGAAGGGAACCCCGCAGGTGGTGGTGCTGCCACCAAACTGCTGGTAGCAGCGGTCCCCAAAGCTGTCGCAGCTGCAGACCCCACTTCCTTCTGTGCTGGGCTGCCCAGCAGGTGAAGCGCAGGGCAGACGTAGCTGATCTGGGCCTCCTCCCATGCCGAGCTGGCACGGGACCCACGGGGCCCTTCACCTACAAGACTGAGCTGGTGTCAGCATCCCCCAACGACCGTGGGATTCCCTGATCCAGCCCAGAAACCCAAGGGCCCCTTCAGCAGGTGCAGACACAGCAGAGGAGGTCGGGGTGGCCACATCCCTGAGAAGCCTTGGCAATAAAACCCCTTTTTTCCTTTTGAAAGATCATTTCACCTGATATTTGCTAGGTAGTTGACTACATAATAATTCAGGAGTGTGTTAGATGCCTAATAGCCTTCTCGCTCCTCTCTTCTCCTCTCATTTTCTTTACAAATCATTTAAGAATCGTTTTGTTAATGGTTTCCGGAAAAGCAAGTACCGCCATTAGCACTCATTCATATTTATGTCATTTTATTTGGGTAATTAAACACCAAGCTCGTCATTTAAAGGTGCACTATCCTTCTCTGTTATCACTAACGAAGTCAAAGTCAGAATTACAATGAGCTCCGTGCAGTAGGGATGCCCTGCGGACCCCAGCACCCCTCGCTCCACCCAGGAGCCTTCAGCTCCTTGACCCTGGCGGTGCCTCTGCCTCCCCGCTGGGGCCCCTCTTCCCTGGGACCTCACGTGCCCTCCCTGGGCTGCTGAAGGCACCTGCGAGCGAGTGCCACACCTGAATAAGAACTCGGGATTTTCTAACACCTTGTCTTAAAACAGTGATGTCATTTCAACCTCAAGATTTTGCTTATTTCATTGTTTTTTTCTTATTAGTATTTTAAACTCGTTAGGTTTTGCTCCTTGCCTCTGCCCCCAGACGCCCAGCGACGCTCCCTGCATACAAAGCAGGGCGCTCGGGAAGATTTCAGGGAAGGGGAGGAAAAAAAAAAAAACCCAAGAAGCTGCCTTACGGTTGCAGACCTGCGTAAAGCTAGATTTACCCAAGAATCCCAAAGCTTTTAGTTTAGGAGAATATTTAATACTCTTATTAATCATTTTTAATCCGTTTGCTTTTAATTAAGAAACAGCATGATGCTTTCCTATCAACATATGCCAGGGAGCAGATTAATTGTGGCTTAAGATAACTCTCCTTGATTGGTGTAATGTATTAGCTAACGAGATGCCCGCTTTTAAAGACGCTCAGACACTACCTTGGAAAGCCTGCTGCCCTCTAGAGAACACTTCCCCCCCCTTTTCTGGCACCCCTGAGTGTTTGTGACTTTAAAAATAGAATAAAATAAAACAAAAATTAAAAAAAAATAAAATAAAGAACTCCGATTGGAGGACTGTGACAAAACCAGCCTGAGAGCAGCCCCAGAAATCGCTCTTCAGAGACTGCCAGCTTCGGAGTCTGAGCACAATTGAAAAAGAAACCCCCCACTCCAGGCAGTTCCATCCTACAGCTGATCCGGGCCCTGCCTCTGCCTGCTCCGTCCCACGTTAAAGCACTCGGGCATGTGGGACACTTGGCAGAAGAGCTGCTCCTCTTTGTAAGGTGCTCATATTTCCACATCAATCCACTGCTACATGCCTCTATTTCGCTTTTCTGGCCTGCTATAAAACGTGTCCCCATAAAACAATTCCTGACCTGGAATTCTCTTTCACCACCTAAAATGTTTGCGGTTGTTACAATTAAAAACCAGAGAGCAAACTGCACCTGGGAAAACCTCACTGAACTAACGCCCTGGTGAAACTGCTTTGCCTTTACCTTCACTGTCCCTTCGACTTCCACAAACCAGCGTCTCAGCATAGCCTGGATCTGCCCATCAGTCAGCTCAGGGTTGGCATCATGGATCTTCTTCTTTACCACATCTTCTAGAAGAAGACGCCTTAATCTCCAGTAGAAGAAGGTACGCGAAGTTTTCCAGTCTAGAATGTCCTGGCAAAGACAGAAATGAAGAAGGAGAAATGAGTGAGGGAGAAGATTTACATGGAGAAATACATATGTCTTGTTCCCTGTTGGAAGAAAAGGCCTGCACTCACTCTTGTTATTCCACTCACACAAGAGAAATGCAAATGCTGCCGTGTCTGAGCTTGAAGACTACCACCCCGTCACACCATTCAGTCTCCAGAAGCTGCTTCCAGCCTCCGTGTCTCCCTTCTGCAAAGAGACCCTGCTCACCAGCTGTGCAGCAGAGTCCAAGGCACATCCAAGGGGAGAAGGAACTAGGAAAATCTCACTGTGGAGGGAACAAACCCTGACAGCTGGCTTTCCGCTACATCGCAAGAGCCCTTCCCATCACCGAGGGTACCCACGGGCACCGGCTCTGCAGCGTCCCTGCCTCCCCTTCTGCCAGGGCGGGCTGCAATGGCTCCGTGGGGTCACCTAATAAGCAACCAGCAAAGCCTGGGAAATGCAGGGTTTCAAATGGACATGGGTTTCCAAACCCTCCAGTAACGTCCTCAAGAGAAGCTCCACGATACTCACAGTTATGACTCCCTTCTCCTGCATCCGGCCAGGCGTGTCGTGCAGGTCGGCAAACAGCATGGCTACCTGGTGGTAAATGGGGATCAGGAATTCCTCCCTCTCCTTTAGTTTGGTCTCCAGCTCTTTTCGGTCGGCAGGGCTCAGCTCGGGGGTACCTGCAACGCGGCACAGCCACGGGTCAGAGACTTCTGACAGGGCACAAAGGACGGCAGCTCCAGACAGTCTGGAGGGAGAACACAGGCTCCTTCTGTTCCTGTGTACAGGTGAAACCCAGACTGCATTGGACCAGGACGAACTCCAGGCCATCAGCTCCCAGCAATGCCAAGCAAAGTCTTGAGTCAAATGTAAGCATTTCATAGAATCATAGAATTGTTAAGGTTGGAAAAGACCTCCAAGATCATCAAATCCAACCCTCAGAGCAACACCACCGTGCCTATTGACCCGTGTCCCAAAGCACCACATCTGCACATCATTTAAATCTTTCCTAATATCTAACCTAAACCTCCCATGATGCAACTTGAGGCCATTTTTTCTCATCCTATCACTTGTCACCTGGGAGAAGAGACCACCACCCACCTCACTACAACCTTTCGCACAGTTGTAGAGAGTGACAAGTCCCCCCTCAGCCTCCTCTTCTCCAAGCTAAACAACCCCAGTTCCCTCAGCCGCTCCTAATAACACTTCTACTCCAGAGTCTTCACCAGCTTTGTCGCTGTTCTCTGGACACAAATTTCAGCCCAGATTTCCTGCCACCTATATTTAGGCAAGAGCTTCAAAGGAGGTTTCACCATGGAAACTCTATTCCATTTAAATGCCAATGAGCTGAGCCATCAATTAAGTGACATTTACTGGACTTACTCCTAAAAAAGAATGATGTCCCAACACACAGTTCATTTAGCAAGAAACACAGACAATGTAAAACACCATCTCAAGTTCTCCTGCAGGCTGGTTCCTGTCGGCAGCCGTTAGAGCTGCTGCCTCGCTAGGGAGAGCAACACAAGTTATGCGAGAGATGCCAACACCGCTCACATTCAGTTCCAGAGATGGGCACACAGCAGCCGCAATCACGGACTAACCGGATGGACAAGAATAAAACTGTGTCATGAAGATGCCTGTGGAATTAATAATTCTAGATTTATTGTAAAGCATTCAGCTCAGATAAAATTAACCTTGTTTAAAACAAACCCACGCATTAAATAGTTTCCGATTAATTTTGGAATTGCCTGACCCAGACTAAACCAGGCAAGGGGAAACACCTGGTGTTCTGCAGACACGTGGGAAGGTGCAGAACAAGGTGCTCCTTCCCGTAGTTGCCCCTTTATCAACCCAAGAATGCAAATCCCCTTTTCTTCCTGCAACAGACCACAGCGAGTGTAACCTCAAGTGCAGCTCCCTGCTGAGCCTACAGTCATTGACACCAGGTCAAAGTTGGCCCAGAAGTGGCTTGATGCTTCTCCTCCATCTGCAAGAGGCCCTGGTGCACAGAGTATTTAGAGCCAATCTTAGTTCAATTTAAGCAAAGATTGCAATCTGAGCCAAATTATACAGTACTGGATACTCCGCTGAATTGTGCCGTTCTTTAACCTCCCATCCACAGCAGAAGCTCTGGTTGCAAGTCTGTAGCCTCAGAGCCAGCTGCCTCCCATCCCAACTACCCTTTAAAGTCAAGGTCACTGGCAATTTGAAGCTGGGTCACGGAGGAGTCTTGCTCAGAGCACTGGTGGGCTGTAACATTCACTGTCCTAGGCACCTTCCACTCAAATGTTAATAGAGCCACCCGTGCGCCTGGGAGACGCAAGCTCTTCAGAGTGCAGAGGGGAGCTGAGGCCCTAAACAAAGAGGTGTCCTACCCTGCGGCACCAGGAGCCAGTGGGAGAACCTGGAACAGAACCTGGCACTGTTATTCAGCCAGAGGACAACACTCTCTTCTTCCACAAGGGAGCTGATCTTGTAGCTTGAGAACCACGACTGCATTTTGTGGTGCGTGAACACCATCAAGTGGGGGTTTTTTTTTGTTTTAATTATTATTGTTTGTGAAGGGCTCTCACTGGGATTAAATGCAACATCTACCTTTACACCTACACCTATTGTTAACCTGCCCCTGCTTCCAAGCTGGACGATATGGAAGGAGGACAGCGGAGCACTGGCATCCTCAGCAGCTCCACGGCCACTATCCAGGCTGACAACACCCAGCTCTGGAACCACACACACACACACAAAAAAAAAAGGTTTCCAAGCCACAGTCCAGCCATACAACGATTCTTTCTAGGGAAGGAATGTTTTTATGTCCCTACCAATATAAATGTTACCTCACCTTTCAAATGCTGGTAAGAAGGTTTTAATTAAGAGAAGCTACTCTTACAACCTTCAGAATAAAAAATTATCTGTATTTGTCTGTGTTGAACTCTCAGGCTCCTACATCTCCCTGTTTTAAATGGCGATGCGTGCACTTAAGCCAGTACCGCTCATGTATTCTGGCCTATCTGCCACGCTCGTGGTGTACAGTCAAACCAGCCAGGCCCAGTAATGATTTAGGTGAGATTAACAAATATGTCAATGTCTATTTTCTGCTTAATTTAAAAGCAGCGTCTATAAAGATTTTTGACTTCTGAACCCTGTTCTCCTGGAAGAAAGAAGGTAACAATGAGGAGGGGGGATAAAGAGTGATTATCCCATCATCGATCGTTTGTCAGGAGCATTTCTTATTCACTGGACTATTGTAAAAAGCTAAGCTCTCGATCAATCCTGTAAGCCCCCTGTACAATTAAATATCTTGGAATGGTTTTCTTTCTTTCCTAGTCAGATCCTGAGGCCTCAGGGTTTTTCAGAAAGACGGGGCTTTATTTATTTATTTCTTGAGAAAAGTCTCCCTCCACAAATCTTATCCTGGCAAGGAGAGGGGATTTAAAATATGGGACTCCTTTGCTCTAAAGGTGCTTGACAGTTAATGAAACTGTTAAAGTTTAAATCATAGGAACATTATAGACCTCTAGGTATGGATTGGCTACTAATCAATAGAGAAACAAAAGAAGCAGCATTCTGAACCGGCCATTAGAATGCAAACACAAAGCTTGGCAGGTTTTGGCATGCAGGTGGGGCAAGCAGGTGAGACAAGATGACAATTTAAAGGAAGAAAGAACATGTGTGACCTTCCTGCCTTGGCAGGCAGCACAGGACACTTTCTAAGGCAGCATTCTAAGTGCCATAAAATGTCACATTTATCTTGGACTGCAGTTTGCTCTGCAGTTTCCAAGTACGCTCGTCTCTATATATAGCGCTGGTATGATCGCAGCCATGACTGGAAGAGGCCAGGTAAACATCTTAATCTGGTTCCCGACACCTTTAAAGCCTACGCACAGCGCTAAATGCACCAAGATCTCTTTGTTCTACTGTGACTTCTCCCTTTTAAGGCAAAACTGGCTTAAACAAATTGAAAAAAATGCCCTGGGTAACCAATAACACTGGAGTGTGGAAAAGATCGGAGACTCTTTCCTGAGGTCAAGAGAGCAATGTCCAGGGCCCTTGGCTGGGGAAGGGGCTCTTGCCAAAATGCCCTCACCCTACAAGTATTCTGCATGAACAGGCGAGGGATTTGCCCTCGCTAAAACCCTTCGCACAAACATAACCTGTTACACCAACAAAACCTAGTTTAAAGCCATACACAAGAAGTATTTAACCTAAATGCTCCCCAATACAGCCTGGAAGAAGCTGGTGGCTCATACCTATCTGTCTCCGCCATCGTCCCTGCACTGGCACGTGCCCATCTCTGCTGTCTCTCCACGGGTTGATAACAGCCCCCCCATCCAGCTGCTACAGCCTGGCTTTTGGGGTTACAAACTCCTTCTTCCATGTCCTACAGCTCCTAGGAGGCCCCCACAACTCAGGTATGGGCTCTCAGTACACCATGGTACAGAAAAAGAAATGCCAAATTCTACAGTTGCCAAAACAAGCCCTTTAACCCCGCTGCAGAGAAGGCTCCCCAGCTGCCGCAGCAGGGACACACAGGCATGTTTTACAGCCCACGATCATGCAGGAAGGCTTTGGAGGAGTTGCCCTCCCCGTGCAGACAAATGGAAAAGCTGCTGCAATAAATCCACGGCGAGCCCTCTCCTGTAAAGCGCTCCGACGCTGAATATCAATTCATCCTCCTCTCCAAAAGTTAAGGGAAAGCATCATGGCAGGGAAAGCACCACCTAAACTATTTTGATTTCTGCCCCCTTAAACAAAAATCCCTCTGAAGTAAGTGGCATCCCCACATCCTTCCGAAGGAGGTGCCTGCCAGAAGGAGCAGTGCCGAGTCCTGCAGGGATGCAGCCTCTGTGGTGGTGGGGCACAGGCTGCCTTTAATAAAGTTCCTGCCAGACGGAAATGGCTCAGCAGGACCATGAATCACGGCTTCCCATAACATTTAGTAGCAAAGTGCTTTTTTTAAATATGACCAGTTTAACAGGTTAGACAAAATGACTTCAAGAAATGTTATTGTAGGTTCCCTCTGATTGCAGAGAGCCAGGCAGCTTCTGAATCAATTTGATGGTTTATGGTTTCTAAACTGCTAAAATGTGGGATTTTCTCCCTTACCCTCGGTGCACGGCTTCAGCGAGGCCAAGCATTTCCTTGTCGACTTTCTTGCCTCTTCCTCAAACTGCAAGACCTGGGCAAAGCCCAGCATCGAGGCCTCTGACCCAGGCGACCTGTGGAGATGGCCCTCGCGCTTATCCCCAGGCTTTGCACGCTGAGAGCTGGGCAAATTAAGGGCTTCAACCCAGGCTCCAGCCCATCCCACCCAGCCCAGGCACAAGCAGGGGGTAAGCACCGCACCTCCAACAAGAATCCTCCTACTTGCACCTCACCTTCTCTTCCTCTGTCTTATACAAACCTCTTGCCAGACAGAAAAAACAGCAAAGGCAGCAAGACTGCCAAGCGTGTCCAGGCTGCCCAGGTACATCATCTCCCCAGCTGGAGGGAGCCACTCCAGAGGGGAGAAGGAAGGTCACTCAGAGCCACTCACGTCCCTGGAGAGACAGGCGTTTTTGGATTGTCGCTTGTTTCTTTAAATGAGACTGCTTGTAATTGCTTCACTAAATATTCAGTAGGATTTATGTTATAAAGGTGCAATATGAAATAGCAGTGAAGGTCACACATGCTCATGACACGGGCTTGAAATACCCTTGTACAACTGCACTGTGTGATGTTCCACCCTAGTCCTTCCCGACTCTTTGCTCCTAAGGTCTCCCAGTGGCATCAGAGCAAATGGGTAAAAAGTGGCAGGTACATAATTCCAAAAAATTCTTGTCCGGGGGGAAACATTGACAACCCTCCTGGGAGGACATTCAAGATGCCCATTGTCAGGAAGGAGCTGCCAGAAATCAGTACTTGCTCTTCTAGAGTCACGATTATGAATTAACAACGATTTAAATGCAGCAGCACTTGCACACAAAAGCAGTTACTGGAAATTAGCATCGCCTAAAAAGACAAAGTTATAACCACACTGACTGCATTTGTCCAAGGCTCGTGAGGGATGGAACGGCAACACAGTATTTTTCTTAGTTGTTACTCAAGAAAACAACCAGCATTTTGATTAATTGTAACACTGAGCAAACAACTCCCCCCTCAAAAAGAATGAGCAGACTTTAGAGCTGCAATCTAGCTCTCCAAGCTAAAGCTTGGAACAAGGCAGGTCACAGGATAGAAGTTTTCAGCCACCCAAGAAACAAGGCTGTGTCAAGGCTGTCCCTGGTTCCCCAGCAAAGTCCTCACCAGGTCAGGGCTGAAAGGGACCTGCGGGTTCAGTTCTGGTACTGCACCCCAGCATGTTTATTTTCAGAGAGGAAATGCTACGATAAAGGGGAGTTATGGGTCCAATGCTTGAGCGGTCACTCGTTATTGGGAAATTTAAGGAAGGTTTTGCAGGCTTTTTAGCTAAATACAGTGCGAAGCAAGGCAGAAGCCAGCAGCACTGCCCAGTCATAGAATCATTAGGTTGAAAAAGACCTTGGAGATCACTGACTCCCATCGTATCTGTCTACTACTAAATCATGTCCCCAAGCACCTCATCTACCTGCCTTTTAAACATCTCCAGGGATGATGACTCAACCACCTCCCTGCGCAGCCTCTGCCAGTGCTTGAGAACCCTTTCTGTGAAGAAATTTTTCCTAATGTCCAGTCTAAATATCCTCTGATACAGCTCTTTCCCTCTTGTCTTATCACCTATCGCCTGGGAGAGGAGACCAACACCCTCCCAGCTACAACATCCTTTCAGGTAGTTCTAGAGAGCAATAACGTCTCCCCTCAGCCTCCTCAAGGCTAAACAACTCCAGTTCCCTCAGCCGTTCCTCATAAGACTTGCTCTCCAGCCCCTTCACCAGCTTCGTTGCTCTTCTCTGGACGCACTCCAGGACCTCAATGTCTTTCTTGCAATGAGGGGCCCAGAACTGAACACGGGATTCAAGGTGTGGCCCCACCAGTGCAGAGAACATCACCTGTGGGAAGCTGAGGGTGCCCTTAGCACTGGGGTTTGCTCAGCAACACCGACTCCTCTCCCAGCACCACTGGACCTGTGGAGCTGTGCGCTCCCCTCCTGCGCCCTGCACAGTGTCTACAAGCAAATGCAAAATGGGGATAGCATTTCAAACACAATTAAAAGATGCACAGCAACACTAGGGCAGCTATTTCACAGGAGGAGTTGAAGACATTCACACTGTTACAATATAGAGCAGGTGACGACCAGATGCTTCCCTTTTACTATAAGACAGGAGAAAATGGGAAAATCTTGCTCTAACTGGAGCCATTTTCCCATTCCTTTCATTCATATTCCACCACTTTTGTGTGTACATTACTGTCCATCTGACACATCATATGCCCAGAATCTCCATGACAAAGCTAATTTTTATTCCACTCCTACACGTTTTAATCTAATTGTAATAAATAAATAAAAGGAAATTGAATCCCTATATTTTTAACTACAGCCTGAGGCTCGCAGTCGGAATCGTTCCTCTATTTCTAGGCAATCGCCGCTCTCCTTGCTCACCTACTCGGAGTGGAGACGCGCTCTCGGGCAGGACACAAGCTCTTCTTTCTTCCCTCGCCCTTTGCTCCGCACCGATTGCCCGTTTGTAACAGCACAACTCTGAGTGACATTTTAATAAAACACGGGGCTAATAAACATTTCAGCGATAGTGCCGGAGAATTGATAATGAACAGATTTATGTCAAATTATTCAATATCTGCCAGCCTTCTCCACTCTCACGCTCCCCAACTCCAAGTCCAACCCCAGTGTCTCCAGGCGCCTGGAATGAGACCAGAGCCACCCTCCTCCGCAACAGGCACACGCTGGAGTGTGTGTCCCTTTCCCCCGCTATTCAGCAGCTCCAGGGAGGGATGACAGCCATTCAGGGGTTAAAGAGAGGCAGTGAACCCCCAGCTAATGAGTAAGAATTCAGCAGGCAGTGTAAGATAAATGGAGCTTTCTCTGCTTCTGCTGGAGTCAGCATGAACTGCGGCCCTGCGGCTTGTTTGTGGCAAATGGAGTGCGCGAAATATCAAAGGGCAGTGATCCAGAAGAAGACCGACTTTGACAAATTTTAAATTGGCCAGAAAGAAAACCAGCAAAAAAAAAAAAGAAAAAAAAATTATGCAATTCAGTGTGTCCTGCAATCTTGGCTTTCCTGCTCCGGTATGGAATTAGTGGCAAAACAACAGCAATGATCGCCTGATGTTGGGAGCAATTACGAGCCATCTAAGTGAGATGCTTATCAGTGACTGAAGCTTTTAGAGCTCTCCCTACGTACAGTTGTAAGCGACTTGCTCTTGTGTTGCAGTCATTTTAATTAAAGTGTATGGAGTTTGCTGGGAGTAATTACCCCGTAGAGGAAGAGGGGGAAAAAAAGCCCTGAGCAGGCTCCTGCCTCCTCACATAGCGCTGTGCTGGATTTTTGAGACTGTTGACAGAGAACTGCATCCCCTCCTTCTCCCTCTATTTTTTCCAGGGATGCAGGTCCCACCGGTGTGACTGAAGGGATGCTCTGCAGGCATCTTGCACACAGCCTGGGTGAGGGACCCTCTGGAAGGGTCACCCCACCAGGACTAAGCTCACCTTGATCTGCTCACCCCTTTCCTCCACCACTTCAGGATTTAAACAGCCCTCTCTGTCTGTAGGCAGCGACTCTGCTTCTGGGAGAGGACGCATCCAGCCATCGCTGCGCAGAAGACATCGTTTCTTCGCAGAGGTTTGTTCATCGGCACAGCCAGTGGCTTTTTATGATGGGGTGAAGGTAAATACTCTCAGAAACCGTGCTCCCGCCGTAGTGCCATTTATCTGCATGGACCTGAGCTGACTGCTCAGCATATTGCCTTCTCTAACCACACATCTGATTTCTCCTTCCCCTGGAGACCTGTGCACCAGAGAGGCAGCTCTCCCGCCTCGGTGGTGGAGGTGGAAACACCCGCAGGAGGTGCAGCTGGAAGCCCCGACTGCATATGGAACCTGTGTACAGAACCCGAGTGCGTAAGGAACCTGACTGTAGCCTTTAACTGGGAGGTGTGAAAACTCCAGAGAGCATTTGTTGGGACCCTGTCCTGGGTCCCCATGATTTGGTGCAGTCGTGCAATTCGTTTGCTCCTAAGGGACACAGTCATGTCTAATGTGGGTCAAAAGTGAGGGTTTGTGAAAACAATCTCCCTGCTGCCACTACAAACATTAAAGGTAGTTGTTAATTCCAGGAGATGCAGGCAGAGAGAACAATGCATCCAACTGGGTGTCCGTGTCCGCTCTCTCACACAGTAACACTGTATGAGCAACCTGATCCAGTGGGACGTGTCCACACCATGGCAGGGGGGGTGGAACTGGATGATTTAAGGTCCCTTCCAACCCAAACTATTCTATGATTCTATGAATGTACTTGAGCAGGATCTGAACTCAGTCAAAACTGCTGCCTTGTGCTGGTCTGCAAAACTCAAATGCCTGCTAACCTGCTTCTTAACCAGAAAGGAACTGGCGCAGTGAAAGAGAGGGCCAAAATACCATCATTAAAAAAAGAGAGAAGATGTCTTTGAGGTTATCAGACATCAGTAAGAACCTGGTTTTCAGCAAGCAGCTGATTCTTAACATTCCTCACACCCTTTACAATAATTATTCCCTTCCCGAGGCATCAGAGCGGTTGTTTCGTATATAAATTGTCGCACTGCCATAAATTAAAAAAAGCTAAATAATAAACTGTAACTGCAGCAATAGACACGATTTATCAGTCATTTGCAGAACACTTTCCCTCCTGAAGGATTCCAAAAGGCTTTATGAATTCAAACCATACCCACATAGCCTGCTTCTTCCACTACTGAAATGTAGTCAATTTTGGAGGTAAAAAGAGGCTCTGTAAGATTATACTCTTATAGTAAGAGCTAGTAAAGAACTATTTAAAGAGCCTATTCCCTGAGAGAGTACATATCTGATATTAAGTGCATTTTGCTGAACACTCTGTATTTTTGGTTGTTGGGTGTATACCAGGCGCTGGGATCATTTGGAGCAAAAGGCACGGTAATAATCCAGCCCCAGCAGTGCTGTGCTGGCCACTGAGCACCGCAGAGCACCCTGTAATTTCACCAAGGAGGTGAGGAATACTTTTTATTTTCTCAAAACTGCAGAGCAGACAGATATCATTACTCAAAACTACCTTGGACACACAGAGATAGACCAGCAGCCCAAAGCCTCTTGGACCAAATTCTTAGTCAAATGACACCAGCTGAAGGATTGGCCCACGAGCTGAGCCGAGCAACTGCTGAGATGGAAACTGGATTCAAGCATCTTTAGTGTCCGGTAGAACTCATTCAATGAAAACAATAATAAATAAAAGAAATTGGTTCAAAAGGACCCCATATTACTGACACCCTAAGTATGCTAAATGCACGTGAATATCATCTCTCACACGTACATACATGCAGCTTGTCTCATCTGGTTTTCTTCCCAAGTTAGATGACAGTAAATAAAAATTACCATGAATTTGATAAAATGCCTGAGTGCCCCTTTGTAAGGCCTATAAGCACATTCATTAGCCACCCGCTGAATGGATCGCTGCTCCGCCAGCCCCGCGCAGACGTACCCAGCCGCTCTGCCAGGCGGATGTAGACGGGGTCCACTCGCCTCATCGTCTTCACCAGATCCTTCCTGCGGAATTTGATTTCTACCGTCCCCTCTGGTTCCAGGATTCCTCCTCTGATCAGTGACGGGGGAAAAGAGAAAAGAAAGGCACTTTCAGGTCATCAGACAAGGGGAAACACAAAATGGAATGGTTCAATGTTATCTAGAAAGTATGTAAAAAAAAGAAGAGAAGGGGAAGGAGACAAAACAAAGAGAAAGAGAGAACAACAAAGAAAGAACCTTAGCTGCAATATATCCAATGCCACAGACGCACACCAGGCATCACAAAAAGACGTCTATCCAGCAGCAAACAGCTCAGCCTGGCACAAGCAGTGCTCTTCAACACTCTCTTTTGAGCTGTGACCTGAAAGCTCTTTCAAAGGTAGGCGAGCTTTACGAAACAAACCAATTAACCAGCTATTTTCATTAGAGATCCTGCCCACTTCCCAGGTCAAAGACAGAGGAGCGTGTGACTTGAAACTTGGGCTTGGGAAATAAAATCATTTCAGCCTTTAACTGTGAGGGTGGGAGTAATGACAACGAGGAAGGGCAGCACTGAGGGTTATGGCACAGCAGCAGCGATGAGAATCATTACAAATGTGTAACCGTACTTAGGGAGAGAATGACATATTTTGCAAAATAATCTCTTTCTTGGCTACTGGAGCTCAGGACGCCCTGAGCTCAGCTACTGCTCTGCAAACCACATGCGGTCCTCCCTGATGTCTCTCAAAGTCAGGAGCTGCCTTGAGATTTCCAAGAGCATCCCAGGAAGGAATGGGGCAGAAGCAGCTGGAGGGAGTTGTTCCTGCATGCACCCAAAATACACTTGGTGGGGGAAGGAGTTTGTATAAGTCCTGCTCATGCTGTGTCTGGCTGCGAAGCAACCAGACTCCACATTTCTAAGTTGGAAAAGAACAGCAAAAACTTCTGACTTCCAAGAGGCAAAGATTAGACAAAGTTTGCTGAAGATGGAGGAAATACTAAGGCTGACAGCTCTCTTTGCCTTGCTTCTTTGGAAGAGAGAGGGGCAAGCACCCCTTCTTCAGCTGGGAAGGGCAAGGGAAATGGGCATCTGGAAAGGGCAGCTTCTCACCACACACACTCTTTTTTCTCCCTCGGAGCAGCTGGCCCAGGAATTTTGCCCTGCTGAGACAGCAGGACTTGAAAGGATGCCCTGACAGCACAGTATTCATGCTGACCTTCTATGTACCTTCCTTCTGTCTGCTACAGATAGCCCACATAGGGCTGGCTGTCGCCTACACATGATTCAGTATCTCTACATTTTAGAGATTCTTGAAAACATTTTTAAAAACCTGTTTCCAAGAGTTTGCCTGCAGTTTTATATCCTGAACCGCCAGTAACTAAAACTTCACTTATGTAAAATGTATTTGATTTAAAAAGTGTGACTACCCAAGTGCCCAATGACAGGCAGTACAGCACTCAGGGACTTTTAAAGTACACACTTATTTACACTTAGTTAATTTGCAAAATTGTATACACAGGCACTTGTTCCAAAGCACAAAGCGGTGTGTGGAAATAGCAGAACAGTGAAAAAAAAAAGTCCTAAGCACCAACATCTCACTGTGCTTTGCAAATGTCAGTGATGAACCTTCACAGAGGCTGTCTCACACCAGCTACAGAATTTACCTCATCTAAATCCAAGTCAGGAGACTGTCCAGACTGTCCCAGCTGTGACCACTACACAGCAACGTCCTCCAAAACATGGTTTACAACTGGGAAGTGTTTCTTTCAGTAGCAAACCGCCACACTCTCAACTGTGAGCTTCTCGCTCAGCCAGGTAATTAGGCCTCAAAGCAGGTGGTTCTGGAGGGAGGAGAAACTGCCATACCTGCTCTCTCGGTCTGCATATATCTCCATGTGACGAGGATTAATGGTAGGGTCAATCACAGCCCAGGATCCTCCTCTCAGCTCTGCCTGCGGTGGGATGTAAATAAGCACAGGCTGGCGATACTCTCTCAGGCCGTCCACAATGTAGGCACCGAACTTGAGCACTTGGTCATACATGTCTGCAGAAAAAGGGCACAGTGCTTAAAATCACAGCACATCAATGCTTCAGCCCCACCACGCTTGGTCAAACTGCAGGAAACCCACAGTTATTCAGCTCTTCCAACCACCTCCTGCTACCATACTGCAAGCTCTGGCCGGCGTTACCTGGACCCGGGCCAGATATAGATTGAGAAAGGAGATGTTCCCACATTAGTCCTGCTCCCAGCCACTGGACATCCCCCCTGGAAGTGCAGTCCAGTTATTTCCAGTGTAACCACATCCATTCGCAGAACATGAACTGCAGGATGCTCAGCTCACACCAGCCAGTCCTACACCATATGCCCAAGAGAAAAATCTACCCATTACAACCCAGCCGAGCCAACAGGTATTTCAGCAGCTCTGGAAATCAGGTCAGGTATTTCTGTACTCAACATGAGCACAGCTGCCCAATTTCAGACTCACTACATGGACCTGTGTCATAATTCATGTAATGTGCACAGCACACCTAATGGCAGCAGGCTCTTCACGTATCTTCAAAAAATTATGTGTGGGAAAATGTTCAGATGTGAAATAGCATCATTCTCTTCTGGCATACAAATTTGTTTAAGGCATTTTACTCAAAATTAATAAGAACAACTTCTTTGTGTAAAGACAGTACACTGAGGGCATCAGCGCCAAAGGTGAATTAAATAAAAGAGAAAAAGGGAAGGCAAAAGAATTCATATGAGATGATATAGTTTATAATAGATATAATTTCTAATGGAAACAGGCACCCTTGAAGATAAACATTTTGTCACTTATAATTACATACAGAAGTATCAAATAAAATACACAAGCAATGAAAAACACTTATGAGGACCACCCAGTCCAGCTCTTTGTTCACACAGGACCGTATCCTATGTTTCCTTCCCAGCGCTTTTTGAAGCTTCCATTTAGAAATCCCTAACAATAAATCTACTCCTTCTTCAGTGACATTTCCACAGTCAAACAGATGAAATTTTCCTCAGTATTCACACAAACTTCCCCTCATTCCCCATCCCCATTAATCTCATATTACTACTCCTCGCATTACCCTACATAATATCTCCACTCCTTCGGGCTTGCTCTAAATGGCAGTCGGCTTTCCAGTGGGGTTTGGTTTTCCCTTAGAACAGGCATTTGTTTCTCATGTCTCTGAGGACATTACTTTCCTTCCCTTTCATCATTTTTGTTCTTTGCTCGGTGCCTCCTTGTTTGCCTGATCTTTCCTGGCTGTTAAAAGACCAGAGCACAGAGTAGAAATGCTAAAAGGGCTGAGAGGCGCATATAAAGCCTGTGTGTGTATACATACATATCTATATCAGTACCACAGGCACTGATGTGATCTCTCCAGTTCATTTGCAAAGTCATTCTCCAAGTACCCAAGAAAGAGTTTCATGTTCTTTAAGAAATGTCAAATGCTCATGAAGAGAAGAACAATTCACTTCCTTTAATTGCAAATAAACATAAATTCCGGCAGACACAGTGGGGACTGAGAACCAAACAAAACTCCAACCTTTTCCTTTGTCCTGAGCAAAGAAAAAGACCTCAAAAAGGGTGACAAATTTATTACTAATTACACAATTATTTTATTATGTAGTGCTAGTAATAAACCACTTGAAGTACTTTCAGCTAATTCTAGTGTTAAGAAAATAATTGCTTGATTCAAATTATTTTAACTGAATTAATTCTTTACTAGACATTTTTTACTAGTGCTACATAATAAAATAATTGCGCAATTAGCACTACATTTTTCACTCCTGCCAAGGGTATATATTTTACTCAGGTTAAGTGGAGAAAAAAGAAGAGCTCCTTGTTTGAACAAGGCAGAGGTAGGAGGAGCTGGAGAACTGAGGGAAACTTGATGCTTTCCGCACATCTCTCTCTCTCTCAGGTTTACCAGGTGGCATCAGCAAGGCCAGGGAAGCATCCCTGCGCCTGCAGCACTTCCAGGCTCAGATTGTCAAAGCTGTCCAGAAGCACGGACTTCACCGCTGTGCGGTTCTGTACACAGTTACTCCTCTTGGGATCCTGCAACACAGCACTTCATTTTCAGGAATGTCCCAGCAGGCTTAGCTTAATATTTTATCTATGGATTTACACCAATTGCTGGCTTCTCTTGCGCACTCAAAGCTTCCATTGAGGTCAATGTCACACTTCTTTCAGATCTGGCTGTAAACACCTCTGCTGTCAAGGATTTCTCCTTCTTTAATGTAAAAGCTTCCACTAACGGAGACCAAGTTTTGCCAAGTGGAAGGGTTCAGAACCAACTCTGGCATTAACAACAACCTGCTCTTCTGCAGCGTTTTCCCTCCCGCAATCTCAGCTGTTCCGTTTTCCTACGCTTAACCACTTTGGCAAAGAGGGACTCTTATTAAAAAATTCGTATTTTTAAGAGGTGAAATATAAGTAGAGTAGATGAAGATCAGAAAAACACCGCAAAGGCAACCCAAGCCACCTGCCTGCAGTGCCCATACCCCAGCACAGGAACACACAACCCCCCTGATTTACATTAATATTGTATTTGAGCGTAAAACCATGACACATTTGCCATCCTGTGACAACTACCACTTCTTTGTGGTTTTGCTGCATTCTGCACTCTTGGAATGGAAAATAACACACCAAATTCAACTGCTGCAGGTGGGAAATGACACCAGGTCCCAGTGGTGCCCGCTGCTCGGTGCTTGAGCTGCCCGTGCAGCCCTGGGTAGTGTGCAGACTTTATAAACTGTTAACACCGCAAGGAACACATCGTGTTTAAAACCCAACCCAAAAGCTTCCATCATCATTTGTGCAGCACAGACCACCATACACATTTTAAGAGCAGGCTGTCTGCACAACTGTTCTTGCAAAGAAGTCTCTTATGTTGAGACTGGAAAGATTAAAATGAAATATACTTGTGGGCCACATTTAATTCCTGTTTAATTAAAACCTCAGTATAAAAGGTACTTGCAAGAGAGAAATACTGCAGAAGTCCTCTAGGAAGAGCAGTGTCTGTTATTCAGCAGGGCAGACAGTGCTCACAGCACACTTTCCTGTTCTCTGCCTGCCTGCTCAGCTGCGGCGTGCATCGGCATCTACTACACAGACACGAAATCTGCTGGAAGCTCTTATCACTACACTGTATGCGTAAATATTGGCAGTCAGATGCATCAAGCACGCTAGAAAGGCTGCAAACAGCCTTTTTTGCATTTCCATAGTGTCGGGCAGCATGCCCTGAACCTCCAAAGCTGGAACGGATCTCATCAGGTTGGCTGGATTATCAGATAGGACCTGAAGGTAAACACCAGGCGTGTATTGGCTGCAGACACATAATGTCCCTCATAAACCCATTACATACAAGCAACACCGTCACTCAACATCCAGGTAATCAGAGATTTAAAACAGCCCTTTCATTCTGCTGATTTTTTTTTTATTGTTATTTATAACCTGTCCCAGGAAAAAAATAATAAGTAAAACATGAAAAACCAACTGCAAGTGACCCTGTAGCACAAGCAGCGCTGCGGTTTAATGTCGCGGGGATTTGCATGCTATCAAACTATTCATGCCGAGACCAAGACCCTGGTGCTAATTTCCAGTAAATTTCACGCTTGATGTCTCCCCGTTGTGGGTCACTGCCGGTTCGCCTAAATAAACCGCTTCCAAATGGCTCCTCCATCTAAATATTCAAGCCAGTTTTTATAATTTAATTTTGCATTATGCTGAACAGCCTTCCGGCCAGATACAGCTCATTGGGGAAACCACCAACGCCATTGTGATATGCCTTTATTTATGTTATTTATTTATTTATTTTATGCCTTGAATTAGACCTCCTAGGCCGACTAGTAAAGAGAAGGTTTTTTTTTTTCCTCTCTTTTTTTTTCCCCCCTCCGCTAATGTCAATTTTCAGCATAGCAAGAGCTGTCTCTAATCTTTTCCTACTCATTACACACAATTTTGGAGTCATTTTACCCACAGTGCAGTCGGCTCCTGGCAGCGTGTTTGTGTGCACTGAGGGGTGGCATAATTGTTTATTTTCCCTCCCTGCATAATCCCCAGCCAGCATTGAAACCAAAACTGCAAACAACTCCCCAAGGAACGCAGAGAGAGTCAGGAGAGAGCAACGCTCGCTGTGCGGGTCCCAGCAGCAAACAAGATGCAGGAACACACATGGACCAAGGTGCACACTGCAACAGCTCCATTCTTC
Organism: Phaenicophaeus curvirostris; assembly: GCF_032191515.1. NCBI lineage: Eukaryota > Metazoa > Chordata > Aves > Cuculiformes > Cuculidae > Phaenicophaeus > Phaenicophaeus curvirostris. Next base: position 6,915,944 of record NC_091412.1, on the reverse strand, counting down.
CCTCTCCTCCTCCTGCTCCAGCTGGGGATAAGCACTAGATAAACACATTAGCATCCTCCTAAGTGCCTTTTCATAGAATCATAGAATAACCAGGTTGGAAGAGACCCACCGGATCATCGTGTCCAACCATTCCTATGTGCTAAATGATGGAAAGAATGTATTCAGAATACATTTCTTCATACATTGTACCAGCTTAGGCTCCTAAATAAGCATTCATTAGTGCCATGTTGTGCTACTTTCTTGTACTGTGTTTCTACCAAGCAATACAACATTTTCCACCTTGGGATTCCGGTCCCAACTCCAAAGCTAAGCTCAGTTTCTGAGGAAGCCTTCAAAAGGCACTGGCCAAGCCAGCAGATCTCGCATCACAGAGAGGCAAAATATATTTTAGCAACTGCTTGGTAAAGCTACCCCAACAACTTCCCTGTAAGCTTTGTGGTAGGGAAAGCAAGTCACGGAGGAAGAGCAGGAGCAGCACACGGAGCAGACACCACCCTGCAAGGTAACAGGTTTAGGATTTTGCCATAGAATCACAGAGGTTGGGAAAGATATCCAAGCTCGTCCAATCCAGCCATCAGGCCAACCTCACCATGCCTGCTAAACCATGCCCCAAAGCCCCACATCTACGTGCTTTTTGAACTCCTCCAGGGATGGAGACTCCACCACCTCCCTGGGGAGCCAGTTCCAATGCTCAATCATTCTTTTGGTAAAGAATTTTTTCCTAATATCCAATCTAAACCTCCCCTGGAGCAACTTGAAGCCATTTCCTCTCATCCCATCACCGTTACTTGGGAGAGAAGACCAGTACCCACCTTGCTACAACCTCCTTTCAGGGAGCTGCAGAGAACGACAAGGCCACCTTTTGCCATCTTTCACCTTTGCATCTACAAACACAATGGCATTGCCTTCCACACTGCTAACGAGACCACAGAGCACGGCAGCCTTTGCCACCCTGCCAGTCTTTCCAGAGCACACACTTTTATCCTGTTAGAGCATCCGTAACTTTTCTTCTGTGTTTGCCACACGCAGGTAAGGGGCTGTAATCTTTTACTTATTTAAATTTTATAGTATCAATCTTACATTCTTGGCGCTTCACAAAGTTTAAAGGAGCAATATGTGGTGCAAAAATCTAACTGCTGGTATATTAGCTGAGAAGTTTTATAACTCTTCACTTCATATGAAAATCACTGCCACCACAAGAGTCAACTGGGAGACAGTCCTTGACAGGACAACATTACAGTGCAAGAAACCATCAGTGTTTCCATGTGACAGAAAATACCTTTCCGTTTTTGATGTGCAATGAAGTTGGCTTATCCAACCCCAGTGTTAAGCTAGGCAGAAAGATATAAAGCGTTCCAAGCAGAAGGGGTTTCCTGAGATTAGTGTTTAATTAGCCCAGGTTGGCAGCTGTAAATTTTGTAGGAATTAGAGCCCTGTTAACCTCCAATGACCTGTTCTCACTGCAGATTCCATGGCCAGTTCCTATAAGCATACACGAGGGTACATATAAAAATACAACTGCATTGCTTACTGTGAGAAGACCTGGCTTATTTTGGAAAGACCTTTGCTCCTTGCATATGTTACTCCTCTACGTGGCTATTAAAGACAAGACACACACATGGGGAGGAGAGGACTGAAACCTTTCATCACCACAGCTACTGCAGCACAGAGCGTCCCTTTCCTCTAGTTGGCTGTGTAACAACCACAACCGACTTTCAGCAGAGCTGGGCAGGGCATTGCCATGATCTCAGAGAGCTGACATGTCCAGATGCTTTGGTAGGCCTGGGAAATTATTCCCTAATTAGCATTTTTAACATCGATCACATACTTGCCACAGAAGAGGATGCAGAGTGCATCAATATGGGTGAAGCAGATCCACTCCGCAAATTTATGGGTGCAAGTTAAGCCAATCTAACAGCTAGCTGCTGCCCAAAGACAGAACCTGCTCTTGTCCCTTGACCCACACGCTCCTACTGCAGATCTGTCAACAGAGATTGGCTTCAGGCTGCTAAACCAGCAGAGCCAGTGCCATTGGCTATGCCACAGCAGCACCCTGAGCAGTAAGACAAGCCACTCTACGCGACCACACTGAAAGGGGATTCAAATTGATGGTTACCTTTCATTCCACCAGAGAAACCTCTCCAGTTAGCAAAGACCATCAGAGGCAGCCCTTCTCTGTTGAAGTCATTGATAGCCTGTGCGGTCTTAAAGGCAGAGTCAGGGAACCACACCTGACCAGCCTGCTGGATTATCTGTTGGGAATAAAACAAGACAGTTAAGCCCTGACATGCATCAATCTAAGAGTTAGCATAAAAATACAGAAATGGATGCACCAAGAGCTGTGATGCAGAATTAACGACAAGGATCAACACATGAAATGCTTAGGATTTGCTTGACCATACAAAAATCGAGACAATCCTTTTGTCACCAACGTCAAGTGTTCCTGCTGATTTAGCTAAGAAGAAGAATACCGATGGTATGGAAAGTGTGATACCATCAGTGCTGCAAGATGAAGAAGGAGATGAAGAGAGAAAAAAGGATATGCAAAGCAGAAAACCCCAAAGAGATGATGTAGGGCCAGAGCTGTGAAATCAGGCAGGAGAAAAGCAAAATGTCAGGGCAGAAAGACCGTGAAATGCTATGGTCACAGCAAGAGAACAGGGAAATGATTTTTGCCTGGTCTCTGCATCTCACCTAAGTCACAAAAGAAGCAGGACTGCTGGGGAATGTCTTCTGTATGAACAGCCAACACAACTGTCCTTTCACTTCTCCCAGCAACTGCCATGCACTAGTACCCCAGCAAGGAATGGCCAGGCTTTATGTCCCACATTTGGGGGAAAAAAATCCCATCAAAACCAGTGCTCTTTCCACAGGGACATTTGCAGAGGACAAACAAGCAACTGCACACACGTTCAACCTACCTTGGCCTCTGAGTCCAGGTTTGCAGGATCAGCAGGGATGCTCAGCTCCACCGTCCTTGTTTCTACGGCAACTACTCCTACAGGTATTCCACCCAGCCTGGTAACACGCGAGACAAATCAAAATTCATCGTTCTATTGTTACACAACTAGACTTTTTTTCCAATTTGCATTAAAATACTCAAGAGAGACAAATAATAGGAGCCAACAGCAGAAGAAGCATTCTGGCCTTTATGAAGAGTTTAGGCACGTGGCTGTATTCCCGAATAGAACTGACAGTTCTCAAAGCAAAATCTAGTTGTAAAAACTAGCGCATTCCTCACTAAAAATTAAACAGAATAAACCAAAGCCCAAATTTTGATTGACATAGCTGCATCTCCACCCCTTTTCACCTGGTACCGTACAGATTTTGATCCTGATGGTCCTGACCATGAATGATAAACATGAAGACCCAAGGCTTCTCAAGCTCTGCTCTCACAAGTGCTGTCAGCTGATGAAACACACCCACAGGCTGCACGTCTCAGCAATGCTGATGTCTCAGCCACCCTAAGCCTCCACTGCTTTGACAGAAACTCCCTCTCCCTAGAGGTTACGGTGAATGATGGGTAAAAGGTTTGGGTTTGCCCATCTATCTCTCCCCAGACCCTCTGCAGCAGGATGACTGCAGGGGTGGGAAGGGTGCAGGGACAGAGGGACGGGCAGGGGGGATGCTCAGCTCTGCTTTGTACAGCATCCAACCACTCTTTTACACAAAAGGCATCTCGCTTGCAATGACAACTGCTTAATCCCAGGATGGGAGTCCCAGCAGAGCCCACACTCTCTCCTCAGGCACCTCAAGCCGGATGACACACGCCGCAGGCAGAAAATGCGACAAGGCCTATGTGCACTAGGGGGTTGAAAATATTCCCATTCACGATGATTAAGAGTCTGCCTAGAAACCCGTAATTGCAGAAGCCGTCTTAAATCGGTAACTTATAACTTCTGTATTAGGGCCCATGTGACCTAATAAAGAACATCTTTATCCAAGTATTACAGTTATTTATTGAACTTGAAAACAGCTCAAAACAACTTCTGTTTTCCATTATACTTCATATAAATTTTATCAGACTAGCACATGAAGATGCTACATCTTGTTTTATAGTGTGTCCCTGGACAAGTTGCCATAGAATAATAAAAGACAATTTACAGCCAAAAGCACACATATTCCAAACATACATACAAAAGATGAGTTTTGGCAGCACTTACAGTAACAATCCCAGAAGAATATATTTTTTTTTTTTCAAAACGCCACTTCTTTTGAAAGAAGTCGGTGTCATTTGTGTTATATATATACCTGTCTGTGAGAGTCCAAAGCAACTTGGAATTCGTCAGAAGAAAGGAACTGCAAGTGAAGCTCAGCACAGGCCTGGACAGAGACCTTCTAGCTTTGCCAAATCATTGATCTCCCCCCACTCCCAGCTCACTGCTTAACATAAAAGCTTTTAAATAATTGTAGGGCATTGTGAGATAAAACTTTGGTGTCATGGATGGCAGATAAAAATACTGAAGTGTATCAAAAGGTCACAGGACACCCCAAGGTTAAGTGCTACAATTAGGAGTGGAGTCAGCAGGTATTTTCAGCTCCTCTCAACAATATATAAAGATCAGATAATACTCTGAGGGGAAAGGATCTTCAGGGTGACACCACTCAGCGCCCTGGGAGCAGCAGTGGTCAGAGAAACAAAATGCCAAGAAGACAGAGCTGAATTGCACCTGCATGTGAATGGCCCTTCGGCTTGGCAGCAGCGTGCCTCTAGCTGGGCTTCGTGAGCTCAGACAGCTGCTCCTCCTGTCCTGAAATGGCATCTGAGGGAATGGGTACATTTCTCTTCATCACATTCTGCACTACAAGAGTCCAAAGGCAGTTCTAAGCCAATTAAAGACCCTCAGAAGTCTTAAGACGAGAGCAGCAGAGGGTCATTTTGCTGAGCACACCCTCATATCAGGAAGCCCTCTTCAGCTGCTAGGTGGCGTTTCATTAATGCATTAACAAAGCACCTGATGGCCGTTTTGGAGATGCCCAGAATGGACACAGCCCTCTGAGATGTTGCACGTGAGCTCTAGGGAGTGTCATAAGCATTCCTATTCCATAGCTGGCTCTCTGACCCTCATTAGGAGCTGCGGCTTTGAAGAGTCTAGAAAAGCAACAGGAGCTCCCAGTGCCAAATACTCTGGGCCCACATGTGCTATCGACAACATGGGGATAAGAAACAGCACTGATTCATGGCCACGCTGGCTGGAAGCCTAGCTGGCAATCCTAGCTGTGCTGTATGTTTCAGGAACAGTGGTGTCTCTCCCTGACTCCCACTAAATGCTCTGATGATCAAACACAGCATCACCAGGGATATCCTGGTACTATGGTCAGTCCTCAAGTCACCAGTTTGGTGAGACTAAAGGCTGATGGAGTCTGACCCCAGGGGTGACCCCAGGGGTTCCAGAAGATCGTAAGCGCTATGAGTAACATGGCTCTGGATTGTTGACACTGTGATACTGACAGCACCGGAGGCAAAGATCTGTAAATAAAAGATTTTTCTGCTAGGAACTAAGGCACTGAACACCCATCATGCACCCGCACGACTGTAACTCACTAAGTGCAACACCTGAAGCCTCCAGGATCCCATTCAGACACTTCGGGGTTTTTTTCTCCCTTCTCACTCATTAACAAATAAAAGAAATGGCTGACAATTAACTAAAAACCACCGACACCAATTAGAAGCTGGGAGTCTGCTGGAGGCAAGCGCATGAAGCTCTGTCTTGAGAGGAGAGCAGCAGTAGTCTGAGGAATGAGGAGTAACAAAGGATAAGTATGCTGCATTCGGACACCTCAAGCACTTGGAGTGGTAACTCAAGGGAGATAAATGTAGTCGTTCAAAATGGCTTTATTCTGAGAGAAAGCAGGCAATCAGATCAGGAAACATTAAGGGGGGGGGCGCAAAAAAATAAAGAAGGAACTAGAAAAGAGGTGACTGGCGGGGGTGGTTTGAGTCCAGGTCTGATTTGTATTCTGTCAAAATACAGAGTCCTATCTCCAAGCTTCTGCTTCCTGCCAGCTCTGAGTGCTCATGGACCTGCAACAGTCAGAATGACCCAGACTGCCAATATTTTCAAGGCACGGATCTCAATTTTGGGGCAGTGAGGAACATTTTAGGATCCTGCACAGACACCACTTTGCAGCAAGGTTAGGGGAAGGGACTCCCTGGGGAGAAGGGGAACAGCACAGGCCTCTAGAGCCACACCCCTGGGCATGACGGGAAATAACTAACACCAGCTGTGGTAGGTGTTGGTTTGGAGAATCCTGTTATTCCACACATATCTTAAGCTCTTCTCCATGCAGAGTTTCTGGCAATTTGCTCTAGTTTTAGCTGAATTTATCTTGCTAGTCAAATAAGATTGCAAAACAACAAACTGCGTCAAACACCTTCGATTAAGTCAGAGCTGCATAAAGGCCTCACCGTGCAACCACATACCCAGGGAAGCATATATTGTCTGCCATAATTTTTAACAGTATCTCTCTTTTTGGTTTTTGTGCATGTTAAAGCTGTCACCTCCAAGAAAAAAAGGAGAAATGATCAGACCACGCTTTATTCATGTGGTAAAGAAGCATCCCATTCAAGTAATGACTCATTTTTACTTAGAGCCATTGACTTCCAAAGGACGTTCTAGAAAACGCAAAGCATACTGAAAACTTGATTTCTACAAATGTCTAAGACGCCTCTTAGAATTTACCTTGCTCTGCCAACCACAACTGTCTGCGCCCAGGGCTGCATGATCTCCAGGAATGAGCCATTGTCAAAGAAACCACTTAGCCACTGTCCTTTTTGACCTAAAGGGAAGGGGAAAAAATGGAAACATCAGAGGAGGAAGAAGGGAGGGAAGAAAGGAGAGAGAAAACGAAAGAGGCAACTGAAACTTGCTTAAAATGCCAATCAGAGAACTTGGCACAGTCTTTTTATTTATTTATTTTTAAACAGATTATAATACAAGGGAACATTAGACAGCTGAGCATTTGTCTGCCTTCAGCCATCATGTCTTATTTCATTTGCTAGTCTGCATAAAGACAGTCATTTATCAGCAAAAGTATAATTTATTGTTAACCGATGGGGTTCGGATAGCAGAGGGACTTTGCGTGCTTTTAAATAAATAACTTGTTTTTTTCAAGACAATACAAACATTTGTCAAAAGGCAGGGAAGTCATTTTCAAAATGCCTGTTTCTACTTTAAAACTTACTTCACATTTTTCTCTTCATTCTGCTGAAGAAATTCAGGAACTAAATATAAAAATTTCTTTAATTTTTAAAACCAGACCACACACCTGAGCACATTTCACATATTCCTCTAGAAAACCTGATATTACCTACTTTGATACCGAAAGCCTACTTGCTTGGTAGGAAATGCCAGAGGATGCAGTACCCTCTAAACTAAAGCAGGCTTTAAGAGCCACCATCCTGGATGAGACCATGTGCTATCAGAGCTGTTCTCTTGCTGAAAGAAGGCAGCAGCTTCCTAATGCTTGAGAGAAATCAACCTGTTTTCCCAAAGAGCACATTGCCAAGATGACTGTGCAGTTCTGAGAGATATAAACTCTTCCTGACCCTTGCAGACAATCACCTTCTACCCTGAAATACAAAGGTCTGATAACCTGACCATGCTAACTCCAAGCTGGCATTAGTTGCCCTTTACAAAGCCAGTGCTGTATCAGGGTTGGGGTTCCTCCTGAATCACAAACTCCAACACACTGACAAGACCTCTCCCTCCCCATGTGCGACAACAGATCTGCACAGCTACCAATGCACACACATTCCTTCAAGTACATTTCTCAGGATGACAACTACTCCTACAGGAAGTAGGGGTGGCAGTGCATGGCGTGTTTCTCTTCACTATGAATGTGTTAAGCCTCACAATGCCATCCTGGGCAGTGGGAAAGCACTGTTTCCTCTATCCAGACAGGAAGACCATGCAGGAAGGTTTTCCAATATTTCAGCTTGGACCCTACTCCAGAGAATAGGGAAGAACACCACTAAGAGCTCTCAATTGGGCTCATGATGGACAGGGGAGTGACAAGATTTGCAGACAGCTCTCTCCGCAGTCTTCAGACTGTGTAAGCCTTATTTCCCGAAGTCCAGGCATGAAGATCCTCTACCCATTCAATTACAGAAGTTTGGGGGCAACTGCTTTCCACTGGGGCTTCACGAAGCTCTGAAAAGAAACTCCCCAAAGCTCCAACCCCAAATCCCTCCCAGCTTTAACCCTTGGCACAGAGCTTCTGCGGAATGCTTTAATCTGAACAAGCACCTCTGTTTCTGCAAACCCAAGTCCAAAACCAATTAAAAGTGGAGATCCAAGCAAGCTAACCCCTGCTGACTTAAACAGGATGGAGAGTGTTTTATCAAGACCAAACTTGTAATTACTGTGTTCTACATTCCTTGCCTCTGTGGCCCCACTGTAAAATGTGACCATCCATTTCAAAATTATCTCTTTATCGTGAGCCCAAAGCTGATCGTTTAGATTCTGGCCTCGTGTCGGGCGTCAGTTTGAAGAATATCACGGCAATATCTCCTCTAATAAATGGCTTTAACTTTTCACCTAGGAGATATCTGCTTTAACTTATCACAGGGAATCATCTGCTTTCCTTAACGCTTCCACTAAATTAAATCTGAAGTCACTCGATTTGGAAGCCAGTGTTAGCTGCACTCAGACAGCTGGATGAATTACTTGAGAGATGATGAAAAAATATTATCCAAAACCAGAAAACTTAGTTTATCACAAATCTCATTTTAGCCCCCCAAACTCATTAATAACAGCAAGCATAATGGTCACCCAGTTTGCAGCTTGTACGTACACAGGCTTCACAACCCCAAAAATGTGTGTGTGGGTTCAATGGTTTGCAGTGCTTCCAACGTAATTATTTGCCAAGATCTGCAGGAATACTGTAATTCCTTCAATGTAAAGACTTTTGTACACATACTTTCCTCTGAACCATTAAAAAAAACCTACAAAAGTAACTAATAATTGTAAGTGTCCTCAAGCACTCAGAATTTACAAGCTATTTTGACATATTACATTTAAATTGTTGAAAACTAATTATTTTATAAGGTCTGAAATATGTTTGGATTGCAGACACAAAGCCTTGACAAACAGTCATGCAACAAGATGCATTATTGCGTATCCTGTCCCAAAAGATGTACGTACTTGGATTTGGGCGTCCAGCCAGCATCCAGCGAGGATCATAGGGCGTCTTGGTAGGAACAAAATCTATGGTTCTGTCTATGGGATCCTTGACTTTGAGGATAGGAACAGGGCTGTATACACTCTAAGGGAACAAGAAAAATATTGAAGGAAGGGATTCTCCCACATGGCTTTGCACCAAACATTAACTCTACAGGACCTGGTTGCAGTCCTCTCTCCCCAACACTGCACAACCCTTTGACCGATGGGATTCCATGACAAGAGTCCAAGGAAACTTCCAAGGTGCTCCATATACTGTCTACAACTTTCCTTCAGCATCACACAGCATACGTTGTACTTCATTCGCTCTTGAACTTCTGGCATAGCCAGCATTAGTGAGGGCCTGCAATTTAATTTCTGAAAGGTGACCAGGCCACCTGACTCATTCCATGCGCTCTTTCCTGAAGGAAGGTGACCTGTGTTTTCTTGTTGCCATCTTCCTGGCTGCACAGCAGCTTACACATATACATCAACTACAAATTACTGCCTCAGAGAAGAACTCTTCTCGGTAAGAGACAATTCAGTGCTTACACAAAACCCTGTTGCCCAGTGTACCGAGGGTAGCAGACCAGGAGAGTGATGTGAAAGTACCTAAGGCAGCTCCTGGCTGCCCCGCAACCCAGCTCCTGCAAGAACTACTTTGTGCACTTCAAAATAACAGACTTGATCATGAGCCTAAACCTCTTTGCTAGGCTGCATATAAACAGAAAAACCCCAAGGATACAGCCCCTCGTCTCCCAAAATCCTGTGAAAAAAGCAAACAGGTAATCACAGAATCATTAGGTTGGAAAAGACCCACAGGATCATCGAGTCCAACCATTCCGATCAAATGGAACCTTGCACTGCGGCAGGGCCAGGCATTACCTTTGGCATGTAGGAAAGCCACTGCAGAATAGTGTAAACTCCTTCAAAATCGTCACACACCGTGCTGTGTGTCACTCCATTGTTGTGCATTATCTGGATCCCACCCAGCTGGTTGTTGGAGGTATAAACTTCCCGTCCAAGCACCTTTTGAAAGCAAAACAGGAAAACCATCAGAGGACAAGATGTGACAAGGAGATGTTGGCTAAGGAGATGCATACAAGCCCACCTCTGCTACAAGCCATGATCACCTCAACACCCCTTCCCAGAGACCTTCCCAAGGCCTGTGTGTAGCTGAGATCTTATGAATAGTGATCACCAAGGGGAATGGCACAAACTGGGAAACTGAGGCAGGTGGCAGTTACAGACTTGCCCTTGTCAAGCAGTGATGGAGCTGATCCATGACCAAGTCTCCCAGGTGCTGACCCAAGCTCAGCTCACTAATTCAAAACTAAGATGACTGGTAGGATGGACCCATTTAAAGCTTTAACTGGGCAAAAAGCAAACACTGTGCGCAAAGACGGGTAGAGCAAAGACAAAGCCTCACCAGCTCCTTGGAGAGACCAGGAAGAATAAGACTCTGAGTGCAGGGCTTCCAATTCTCCTGCACGGCTCCATCTCTAATCTCAGCCCAGGCACCGCAGCTCTTTTCTCATTCTCCTGCTGTCTCTTTCCATTTGCCCTCTCACTGACTGATACACTGATCTCTCGGTCACTCGGCTTTCTGCTCCACTGAGTCCATATTACTAATAACACCTCTGCCACGGCCAGTTTACCTCATGAAGGCAGGAGCACATCATTACAAAATAAACTCATAACTTTGACATTCTAGCAAATACATGCCGTTTGTTATTTTTATGGGTTGAGTCTTTCTAACAGACAGAGGGCATTACATACCTGCTTCATTTAGATCTTAAAAACCCCCTCAAACACACATAAACAACCAGCCCTCCCCCACCAAATGAGCAGCACAGCTTATTTTAGGGAGAAGGGCTACACCAAGAAAGGAGCAGCCTGGAGCCTAAGGCAACCCAGTCCTTGCAGAAGAGATGTTTGGGATTGACTTCATCCCCATCCTGACATCCTACAATGAGTGCTCAGCACATAACTCATCTTACCCAGAGTAGAGAGGAACTCCACATTTCTCAGGATTTGACCTTTTGGAGCTGAAAGTAAGAAGGTGCTGAAGGGATATGCAAATAGAAAATCTTAATCTGGTTATAAAACTACACTGGACCAATTAGCTTTCTTCCCACACTCCCCCCAGTTAATCATGGCTGGGGTCAGGGAGCTGCTGTGTCCATCTAAAGGGTTGTCAAACCAGCAAGGCATAACGCCACCACTTGCGATCTCCAAATTTATTTTCCTTCGGGGGAGAAAACACTTGGTGGCTTGGCATTTCACAAAACTCAACATCTACATGCACAGAACTCCCCATGAAACGCATGTCAGTCAAGGCTTATGGACAGAAGTTACGCCACCAGCCCCAAAATGTAGAAGTCACTGTAAGCAATGTGGTTTTGCACAGAGATGTTCCCGGTCTCCCTTCTGAGCTCAAACACCTTCATCTTCCTCTAACAAAATCAGTGTCAGGAAAAGGCATGGCAGAAAAGACAGCAACAGAGATTTAGGTTCAAGGAAATGATAAGCACAGGCCTGCAGATGCCAGGCACAAGCCTAGCTAAATGCTTTCCACAGAGGAAAATAAAAATAAAGAGGATTTAAACTCCCCATCTATGAACTAATGCAAACGTATGTACATGCAAAATGGGCCTCTGCTTCTGCTTATCTAGAGACACTGTAGACAGCTCAGGTTTACCACCGCTGACAGGCAATGAAAACAGTCTAATATACCGCCTGCTCTCGCCCTTAAATCCCTTTTTGGAGATCAAGATAAATATGCAGTTCCTTCTCCCGAGTGCTCCAGACATTTCAGTGAAGTGGCAGAGCATTGTGAGGGGCTGTGCAAATGAAATCCCTCTGTAATACTGAACGAGCGTACTATTTACTTGTCAGTGTTTGTCAGCAGAGGCAACGCAGTCCCAAGCTGCTTTTAAAAGTTGTACCGACGAGCGCTCGCTGCCTTCATTTGTATGACATAGATGTCCACACATGTGCTCCTGTGCCAGTGCAGAGTGCAGTGGAAGGGATATGTCATATGGGTGCACGCAAGCTCTAAATCACAGCCTGACTTAAGCACAGTCCAAATGCAAAACAAGCTGCTCCCCTCCCTGGTGCAGAAACCGTGCAGCCAAGGGGTTAAAGAGGCTGTTGTCCAGGGATGCTGCTAGGCCGGGTGCTGGTCCCCTAACCTGCTTCTGCACGGGCTCTGCTGTCTCCTCAGGAAGGAACAGAGATGCCACCAACTTGCTTCACACCTACAGCCGCAGACTGACTTGGGAGGCAGAGGTTAAAAGGCAGTGAGGGGCTAGCCAGCTTTGAGACAATGATCATGGGGCTTGAGAAAAAAATGAACGCAATAGCTCATCCATTCGGCTCTGCTAACCACCTCATCTCTGACCTCGAAGGACTACATTTTTAAAGGCTGACAAGTAATTCAATCTCCAATTAACAATCTTAAATGGTGCAATGCATATTGCTGTGTAAATGTTTCTGCAAGAAAATATCCAAGGGTGAAAGAGAATACATCTGCTGGAGAAGTCCAAAACTGATGCTTCTTCAATTAAAGGACTCTGATGTTCCTCAATAAGAAACGCGGTCAGCAAAGGCACAAGTGCATGTAGAAATGTTGCTAAATCAGTTAGTCAAGTAATGCTAGAATCAAACTTGTGGGAGAAAAGACCTCACAGGATTAAATCCTGAATCTGATACGAGCAGGATCTGTCAAAAGGGTAACCTTCAAACCCTCAGTCTGCCAGGAAGGCAACATTGAGTCACGTAAGCAGGAGGTTAAGAAGTGGAAGTAGCTTTAGCCCAAGGTTTAAGGAAGGCATCTGTTTAACAGCCAAATACGTGCATGGAAGGGTTAAGTTTGCAAAGCAGGTCCTTCCTAGCAGAAAGGTTACTGGCACTCCAGGGAACAGTCAAAGGAGCAGCTCTCAGAGTCAGCTGCCACAGACCAGAGATCAAGAAAGGTCCAGAACAAGGGATCGGAAAGAACAGGGTCCAGGATTTTAAAGCTGAGATACACAAAACACACACACCTGACTACCAGTAATATTTGACCTCTGATCTTACGCTTAATCTGATGGCAAAAACAGACAAAAACGAGCAGCCATGAACAGCAAAGCACCAGACAGCAAGCTTCTGGCACCAGAAAACTTGCTTTAAATCAAAATTCTTTCCAGCCCATAGAAGCCAGAAAACCCAGAAACCAGGTTTCTGTCCACCCAGCATTTGACAGGCTACCAGTAAGGAAGCTGCTGTGGACGACTCACACCCCATAGAGATCCCAAACTGACCCCTTCTGAGGCGTCCAGTGAGGACCTCTCACTGCTGTTACTACTGCTTTCCTACACATTATCCCAGTTCTTTGCATTTTGGATATTCTTTCCCCTTTCCAGTTCAGCGGCAGCCGGTGTGACATTTCAGTGGGTTGCAGCAAGTGCTGGAAGGCATCAGCAAACGTGTCTGCTCTCCCTTGTCCCAGTGGCCTTTCCCTTGCCTCCCCTCCACGCGCAAACATTAACCATAACCAACAAAGCAGGACTGTCACCCCCTACTCCTTGTGTGTTTGATGCCAAACAGTCTCCCGGTCCCTAGGAATCCCAGTGGGATTTGGGTGAGCCACTCAGCCTCCCCTTCCTTTGCTCCTGAAGACTCAAATGTGCAGAAAGCAGGGCAATTAATAGGGTCACAGGATGAAACGCTTCCTCCACACCCCCATCCCAACAATACAAGGACATCAGCGTCAGAAGGCAATGCCAGGGCTAGAACAGCACATGTCAAAGCTCAGCCTGTGACTGCAAGAATAACCTATTTTCCAGAGAACGCAACCTTTGATATCCACACGCCTACAAAACACATGGGCGATATTGTCAACACTTACTTCATTTGCCCCTCCAAAAGCCACTCTCCCTATCGTAAAGGGAAACCACATTTCTTTTTACTTCAGCAGATCTTTTGCAAAGTACAAAGGAGAGCCAGGATTCTAGCACTCTTCCCAGCCTTTAAAAGACCGTCCTCAACAGGTCTGTAGCTGTGCCATATGCATATTAATCATTTTCTAGCACTCAAACCCTGAGGACCAGCTGCTTTCTCCGTGCAACGCAGCCACTAGTTAGTTGAGACATTCACTGCGAAGCTGGTTTGGCTGCAAACTTGATTGGCTCATATGTTCCATCAAAGATGAAAGATCTGAAAAAATGACAGCAGAGGGCTTGAATGGGAATCATTATGTAACATAAGTGCTGTTATTATTCAGAGCATATCATGTGTTTATATCAAATATAAGTGCCAGATTTTTATCTGAATAATTTCAATAATTGCAATTCCCATCCCACAATTTATATTATCTGCCAGAAACCTGAAGCAGAAAAGGCACACGCACATACTATAAATAGCCTATTTTTCATAAACAGGCAGAAATGATCAGAATGAATGTCTCATCAGAAAACACAATGTAGGAACTTAAAACCTGACTGCTATTATGTGCAGTCAAGCCTCAACAGATCTTACAGTGTTCATTTCTATCGCTCAGCTCTTCCCCACACACATCGTGTCATTAGAGGGTAAAACAGCAGCACCACCGAAGAGCAGAACCCAGTGGAGGAAGGATGCCAGCACGAGCCATGCTCCTGAACAGACCCGCTCCCGAGACCTCAGCCCATCTCGATGGTGGCGTGAGCGCAGAGTCCTCCCCTCTGCCTGGAGACAGACCGTGCTTCTTGCATTTCTAATCTATGAATGTGTGCAGTTCCTGCACTTTTAATTTACGAGCGTTCGGTGGGAGACCCTTCTGACTTGGGAACATATTGGCTCAGTCTAATGCTTGGAGATTATTAAAGTCAGAGCTATACTCCACTATCAAGTCTACAGATCTTTTATTTAGAAGATATGGTGCTCTAAATGCACAAAGAGCTCCCTGTCACCTTCACATTAAAGCCCCTAGTGCCTGGTAAATGGAATTATATAGCTGTCATCTCCTTTCCCCAAAGTTTTAAGAGTACAATGGGCTCATTTTTTCCCACTCCATCCCAGCTTCAGAACTAAGAGACCTACTTTGTATTGATTTAAAGTCTCAGAAATAAATAAACCTGCTTCACCAATGTGATTCACAAGAAATTCATGATACACTATTGCATGATATATTTCAGGCTGTGGCTCCAGCTCTTTTTTTCCTTTGGTGAGTGATGGGGGAGGTGGGAGGCAGGGGGAGGTGGGGGGAAGCTGACAGCCTGATGGTTATTGGAGATGGCTACTGACTGCAAATCCAGAAGCAGTTCTTGCTGGTGAAGTCTTTTTTCTTGCTTTAATTTGGTGAGATCAGAGGGGAAAGGGGGAAAAGCAATTGCACTTCACCTCGGAGGCAGCAGGGGAAGACACATCCAGATGGACACTGCAACTGCAGCTGGCCCTTCTACACTTTCTACTTTCTTCTGCCTGAAGACCCCAAAGCACTTTACCAATACGACAAGAGCAGGGCTCCACGGGGATCAGATACAGAAGAGGCAACCTCTCTGTCTGTGGATGGCAACAAAAATGTTATTGGGAGGAAACAGTTGTTCTATCCTGCAATAATTCATGGAGATTTTTTAAAACTTCTATTGCAACAGAAAAATTTTACAATCTTGAGATCTGAACAAATATCAGACAGGGTTAAGATGATTGCTTTTGACTTCTGAAATATTTGCTGTAGATATTAGAGATACTAATTTGGAAAGAAAAGCCTGTTGAGGTGGGGGGGAAGAACTTTTCATTGGACCACAAAAATTCCAATGACAAATTCATCAAAACTGATACTTTTTTCCCCAAGGAGTTCCAGTTTCAGTGAACTGGCATTTCCAAATGAAAAATGCCTTGTCAAAAAACTCCTGCCGAGCTCTCCTTTCGTGGTGTAGGGAGACTGCATGTTTTGCTCAAGGTCACTCCAACAGTCAGCAGTAAATCAAAAGGACTCAACATACTTAGCAAACTAAAATTACAGCCCCCTATTCTGAATGGTGCAAACACTCATAAATCCCACCTGTCTCAGCTAAGGGTTCCCTCTAATCTAGACACTAGCCCTATAAACAATATTAATGATTGTCTCCATGATAATTCAAGATCCTGTTTTGGTCATTCCCTTGGTCACCTTCTGGATCCCAACAGAACCCTCTCATTTAGAGCCCATCCAAGGGGACTGGCTGCAGTGGAGGAAACGATTCCATCAGAGCAAAGAAACTTTCTTCGCTTTGCAGTGTGCACTTAGACTTAATCAGGAGGTATGTGACAGCTCTCCAACGCCATTCCTGGAGTTCCCACTCATGTGTCCAGAACGGCAGATAATTTCTCCACAATTCCCTGCAGAAAAGACAGCCAGGCTGGTCACGCTGCTATCCTAGTGACACCCGAAGAGAGGGGTGCTGAGGACCAGTTATTCCAGTATATGCTTGAGAAGTGCAAGTGCCTTCTGTTCAGCTCCAGTGGAACATCAGGTACCAGAGTTAATGCTCCAGTAACAACTTACCCTGCAGGATCACTGGAAACTGGGATACAATTCTGGTTACATGCAGTATGTTTGGAATACATAGGACTTTCCCTGGAACGCATGGGAAGGGATTTAGACAGGCAGTATATGAGCCACTACGCCAAACTCCTCTTCAGCAGTGATAAATACGCGCACAGCCCCCATAGCACAGGTACCACCCACACAGATGAAATGATCAAGGTCCATATTAAAAATGATAGAAGCAGGGAGGAAAAAAAAGTCAACAGAAATCTATTAGACTTTCTTCCCTAAGCAAACATAAAGGGACTGATAATGCAATGCCTGGGACGTAAATTGTCTCTAATGGGAACAATACACAAATATTGCCACTTAAAGGAAGGCAATTAAAAATAAAATGTAGAAATGGAGGGTGGTGTTTGTTTATTTGCACTCATCTGAAGTCCAGGCATCCATCCTGCTTTCATTAATTTCTCTACACAGAGCAAAGGCCTTTGTGTTACCAGGACTGCCACCAACCACTCTCCCAGCAGTTAATGCCTCTCACTGGCCTTGAAAGAAATGAATTCTACTCTCTTCATCTTGCCAAATATTGCTAACCTGAGACTGACTCTTAAAACAGCTCTGCTCTGTGTTCCCAAACCCAAAGATGGGCTTTGTTAGGGTGTGAGGATTGGTGCCCTATGCCAGGGAGACCTCCAATAGCACTAAGGTCCTGCATCGGTTCTGAAAGAGTTGCAGAAAGCAACTTCCATCCACGAAACCACCCTTGCTCTCACCACATCATCTGCCATAACCAAACAAGGCACAGGAGAGCAGCCCCTCCTGCTTCCCGAGCCAAGAGCAGGGTAACCTTGGAGAGATCCACGAGAGGAACCGACTGACGGTTAATGCTGTTGAAGTGTCAATTTCTGTTTGACATTTCCTAGACCCTCTTTGATTAGCATTCTCAAACACCCTGCGCCCATACGTATCTTCCTAATAGTCTTGCTGTGCCACTACAGAAAGATTCATATCATGCATTAATAATTATAATGCTTCTTTGAATGACAGGGATGGCACTTGCTGTTCTAACTCACATGATTGCTCTCACATGATTGCTTTGATTTAATCCCAAGACTGGAGTCATCTTGAGTAGATACTGAGCTATCCCTGACTTGAATCTCAAAAAAAGAGCTTTCTGCATTCTGTATTTTACAGTAAAATCCCTAAACAGCATCTGCCTCACCAGGCTTTTATTTATTTTTCCAGATTGTGAAACTGATGGGTAAATATTGCTGCTTGTGGTACTAAAGACCGATCACTCACACAAGATAGACTGACAGACTGTGTGAGCTTCCTACTCCTCAGCCCAGAGGTCTTCCAGCGAGCCTCAGACCTGGTGCAGCAGCCTCTCAGGTGGGCACAGCACCTCCGAGCAGCTCTGCCTATCCCTCCCAAGTCCTGACCTGTCGTTCCACTCCATTAATTCCACCGCACCCTGCAAGTTCTGCAGGTTCCCCCAGCCTTGATCTTCAACCCTCAGGTCAGTGCCAGAATGCTTGAGGACAGAGATCAAATGACATCCCAACAGTCACAAAGATGATCAGAGGGCTGGGAAAGTTTGGTTTGTGCAGCCTGGAGATGAGAAGGCTCTGGGATGACCTTAGAGCAGCTTCCAGTACTGAAAGGGGCTCCAGGAAAGCTGGGGAGGGGCTCTTGATCAGTGAGTACAGGGATAGGACAAGAGGAATGGGTTTAAGCTGAAAGAGGGAATATTTAGATTGCATAATTAGGAAGAAATGTTTTCCTGTGAGGGCTGGTGAGGCACTGGCCCTGGTTGCCCAGAGAAGTGGTGGCTGCCCCATCCCTGGAGGTGTTCAAAGCCTGGCTGGGATGGGACTTTGAGCAACCTGATCTAGTCGAAGGTGTCCCTGCCCATGGCAGGGGGATTGGAACTGGATGATCTTGAAGGTCCCTTCCAACCTAAATCATTCTATGATTCTGTGATAAGTGGGGAGGTACATTAACATGTCAGTCAGAAATCACTTAACGCCAACCAACAGCAGAGAGCCATGTTGGCTGAACTGCCTCAAAAAAACCTTATTTCACTGAGCAGCTTACAGGCAGGGGTAGCCAATATCCCTGTGAGCTGGTTTCAAGGTAGCTCCTCTGCCTGTCGTGTGGATGGTCCCACAGCTCCACTCCAATCCCACCCCAGTTCTACACCAATGACACCATAAATGTCCTTAACAGCAGCCACGTTGCTCTGAGTTCTGGCTGTGACACTTGGTACAATTGAGGACTGTATTTAAAATACAAGGATATTCTCTTCTGGCCTCGTGCAAAGGGGTTCTTGGGTTTTAAATGCAGATTGTCAAAAGGATCCTTGCAGCAATTATGGTCTGTTGTATCAACAAGTCCTTGGGGACCCAACCACAGTGATGGGATTGACACATACCCTGCGCTGCCTTGACACTGGATGGCACGTGCCATGTTAACATCTTCACCATGCACGAGCAGCATCTGCACTAATGAAAGATGTACTCAGGAAAGGTCACTGGACAATTGCTGGACAAGGCTTACGAATTTCTTAGATATTTACATATTGCATGAGCAAGCCATCAGTTTTTCACTAATCAGTTTCTCTCTCAAACATCCCTCTTAACACTGTTCTTCAAAAGTCTTTTCTCCTCCTAAAAAGCACAAATTCCAAGTGCCAGAAACAGTGCATCTGGTAAATACGTTCCTGAGCTCTTTGAGGTCTAGAATAAGCTAGACATGCAGACACATTGCTTAAATTAAGATCATTTTGAAGCTAAAACTTCCACAGAAAGAAATCCTGAAGATGGGTTTACCTACGCTGCCAAGGCACAGGCAGGTACTTATCTGATGAGCTCAAAACCAATTGCAAATACAAATAGTGAGGTTTCAAGACCAAGTTGTCAGCAGGTACTGCCACCATACCCCTTCTGATAAAAAATGCCAGACTATAAGCAGCAGGCAGTTGGCTGCCAGCAGAGAAACGAAGCCCAGAATTCTAGATTTTAAACTTTGCTTTGAACATTTCCTATGTCAGACTCTTCATCTTCACTGCCTCTTCCCCAACATGGACACATTCCCCTAGCAAGTGGTATTTCTCCAGTTCACACTTGGATGTTCTTGACAAACCCTAGGGACGAGCACACCAGAGGACCGGTCTGATGCTCATACAGGTTGGCCAAGCCTGGGGAGTTTAGTGGAAAACAAAGCTAAACAGGAGAGAGAGGAAACAGAACAGCCTGCTGGTTAGATGCCTCCCTTCACCAGAAGAAGGGATGGCCACTTCATCTCCTGCCGGCAAGTGCAACGTGTGGGACAGTTCTTCAACATCACTCAGAAAATGAACTGTTTGAGATCCCACGCTGAACATCTCTGTAACAAACTGAAATTAGCGGTGGCTCCTGAAAACCTCTGCTAAATCTGGTTTCCCTTCGAAAAAGCCTAGAACTTGTATCTGGAGAGAAAACGTGATTGAATGCCACTATTTGTTTACGTCTTAAAGACAGGATTTCTTTAAAACACAAAAGACGAAGAGGAGCAAACTAATTAAAAACAGGTCAGCAACAGACTTGGGAACATCCTTGTGAGGGCTGAAACGAAATTTAGTCCTGGAAGCTTGAACCTTATAAGCAATGCATAAATTGGGAGTGCTGGGCTCTTCAGTCTTGCTTCTATTAAAAAGAAAACCAACAGAAATTAACCTGTTAGCACTTGGCAGCAGCATGTCACCTACCTCATATGAAATCGCTCCATGTTAAGCTTATGACGAGGAAAGGGAGTTGAGGGAGGTGGAGGAAGGTACAGGGGTGGAAAAAGGGGGAGGCATGGAAAGTTAAAAAAAAAAATAAAAATCTCTGCCTCAGCAAAAGTTTTCATTAAAATTTTAGACAAATGATCTCTGTGTCCTTCTCCCATGCTGCCTGGGGCTCCATGCTATTTCTATGCAAATAACAACCTCGTGGTTTATATCTTATTATTTCCACCGGAGCTGCGGCGACATGACCCGAGACGTGTGTGAGGTAGACAGCGAAAGAGAGAGAGGGAGAGAAAGAGAGGGAGAGGCAGGGAGAGAGATGGAGTGGCTGCTCGCTCAAGTGTGAAAAAATATTGTCAGGAGTGAGCGGCAAGAACAAAAAAAAAATTGCAGGGATAACGTGTTTATTTCAGCCCCTCTCCCCATGTGAACCAGCACCTTTTAAAATTCATTGGGCATCAGGCGATCATGCACAATCCATCTGCTTTCACTTTATCATTTGCATTTCATGCCTCCTGGCTTTTGATGTGCTGATACTTTGATGCAGTCAGGAGACACGCATTATCATTATTTCAATTTTCAGGGGGGTCAGCGGGCTCGGCACAGGCGCGCGCACACACTCACAGGAGAGGAATGAAATGTCATTTCCACCTCTCCACCCCCTGCTGAAATGCAATGGCGAAGACAAAAGGGGTCCAGATGAAATGCAGCCCTGGTGCCCCACACGCAGAGCGCTGGCCCCACCACAGAGCATCACACCTTTCCCCCAGGTCTCTCCCTCGCCCGTCGGTCTGGACTATAAACAAAGACAGCTTCATCAGGAGCAGAAGGAAACCTTGCACAGCTCTTGTGCAGTTCCCCTGTCACCACGACAGGCAACGGGGCTCAGAGAATCCTTAAACCTGCCTGCTATCAGGTGTCTCACATGATATGCTTCTCTACTTACAAAGCAGTGACACGGACACAGTGAACAGGCAGCCTGTGATTAGTCAGCTTCTAGAACCAAACATTAACTTCAGCCAAAAACCATATTGACCTTGAGCTCATCGTCTAAGTTATAGGTTACTGTCTGGTTTTGGCAGCTGGACCTTTCCCTCTACACCTAAACCCGCAGGCTAGTTTTACATAATGATAATGAACGAGACCAACAACAGATCTGCTGGCACATAATGTTTGTCGCAGTCCCCCTCTGCTCCCTCTGTAAATTAAGAAGAATCCAGTATTTCACAGGAAAGAATTAACATTAAAAGAACAAGCAACTTTCCAGAAAAAACCTTCCTGCTCTCTGAAAGCCTCATTGTCTCCATTGCTGCGGAAACATTTTCGCACTGCGCATTCTCTTCTTACAGAGAGAAGACATTTTGAAGATGTGCGTGCAGACAAGACTCAGTGTAAGCTTTGTACAGCATCCTCTGTGAAGACAGAAACTAGATGTCACCAATGGAAAAAATTGTCCCAGATCTCTGGCACCCAACTGGGAAAAGCTAAAGGAATACACGTGTGCAACTGTGCTAGAAAACATTCAGCTCCAACTGGCATGCAAGGTAGCGGTTCACCGGTATTTATTTTTGTTTCAGTCATGATCTTTCCTCAAGACCCCAGATTGGTGTCCTTCTAATTCCCCCAAAGGAAAGCATCGGCTTTGCTGCGCAGGGCTCTTCTCACCATGTACTCTAAGGGAACGAGCAGCAGCAAGGCTCATTCGCTCCACAGATAAAATTTGACCTGTCTAAATCTGAGGGATGAGTATTTAACAATTTACATATAAGAACAGAGAGACAGAGGACAAGTCTGAGGTAGATACTGCTGCCATGGCAGGATGATGGAAATGCATTGGCATTCTCTATTGGCTTCACACCATCCTTAAGACTCAACTGGACTGAGCTTGGTCATTTCAGGTTAGCACCAGGCACCGTGCCACCACTTCAGACACACTTCTGAGGCACAGCTAGAGCTGGATCCAACCAAGAAGCTCTGAGCAGAACTGTAGGGACTGGAAAAATCATAGAATCATAGAACGGTCTGGGTTGGAAGGGACCTTAAAGATCATCCAGTTCCAAAGCCCCTGCCACGGGCAGGGACACTTCCCACTAGACCAGGCTGCTCGAGGCCCCATCCAACCTGCATGATGTAACGAAGACCGTCACATCACACAACCTCAATGAGTGGGTGGGGATTCCCAGTCTGCCACCGTTCAAGGACAGGCAGAATTACTGTTTGGTCTGGGCCTAGCTGTCCTACTGGGAAAGCTGGATAGGATGCAGTAGGTTCCTCCTTTGCCAGACCTTTAGGTTCAGTGTTCGTAAAAATATATGCCTTTCCAATAAGGCAGGGAGGAGAGAATTACGGGATGGGATTATTCAGCCCACAAATTCTTGGGATAGGATGTCACTCCCAGAAAGCATCTCCTTCTGCCTACAACTGCTTGCAGATGCCAGGTGCTTTACTATAACTAAATCCTTTATTTTTAAGTGCCTAAAACTTAGTGAGATTAATCTGCTCCTATAAAAACATTCACTCTGGGGGTAGAGAGCACAGTTAAACCTGGAAAGAAGAGAGCAGAAGAGGAGGACTAAACAGTCTGGCCCTGCCATCTGGGAAACTCTGCAGGGCCCCGATCCCCAACAAATGACAGCTGGAACCAGGCAACTTACTCCACTTCAGCAAGCACTAAACTGACTCAATTTCTTTTTAAAGGATGGATCTTCAAATGCCTCTTTTCCTTCCATTGATGCAGGTGTGTGTGATGTGTGTAAGAGATCTAACTCAGGGTGCTGTATCCTAGAGTTGACAAGGATCAATGCTTCATTTTCTGCACGGCCCCCTTTATTCAGGGGAATAATTCAACGAGAGACTATTTTCCTTTTATCTCCCATTGTCAGGCAGGCACTCCTTGAAACGCAGCTTGCAATGAAGCACAACCACCCCAGGTGCTGCAGAGTGCCTGAGAACAAAGCTGCACAATGGGGAAGGGCACTCGCGCCCACACAATCCTAACTCCCACGTAAACAAAGCCCTCAGTGAGAGGGACAAGAGTGGAGTTGGCTGTAAGCCGTGTCTGCTACAGACAAGGAGCTGGAGGCTGTGATATTAATAGGCTTGGAGCAGCAAGGGAGAAAAACCACCTCTGGTGGGGAAAAAAAAGAAGAGCCACTTAAGTAGTGAAAGCAGTAAGTTTTCTTACAGCCTGAGTTATTCCCTCTTGCCCCTACAACTGAGATTTCCAGCAGGTCTGACCCCTGGAAAATCGTCATCCACACACTCTCTCAGGCTTCAGAGCTCCCCAGCGTTAATGTAATGCTGTGGATGGCTGAAAGTTGAGAGTGATTCTGGCCCACGTATGTTGAAACACGGTCTTCCAGACACTGGAAACAGCCCCGTTTCCTCAGTCACAGTACACAGTGGGTGGGAAAAGAAGCTGCCCTGTCAGTGGGCTTCTCTACTTCTGTCAATTAGTCACTGCATACAACCTATGGGAAAAGCTGCTTCTCCTTCTTCCCCTTCACCTGGTTTGTGCTCAAGCCCTTAAATCTGCAGTTCTGCCTAGTTCCCCTGCCAACTTCCATCCAGGATGCCTGGAACAGTGCCTCTGGCTGCCACTACAATGTTCTTGTCAAGAAAAACAGATGCCTGGGAGGACTTCTTTCTGACCAGAGAGAAAAGAGAAAAAGACTGCAAAGGCACTAAGTATCACAGCTGCTGCCTTGTGTCAGTTCTCTTCCTTGATCAAGAGGAGCCTAAGAATGGAGAAAGCAAAAGGGACCAAGCGCAATGACAGGTACAGCGGTGGCAGCTCCCGAGCCTCTGGCAGAACTCACAGAAACACCAACTCAATACACACAGCTCTGAAGACTGAAATGCAAAGACTTACTTTGTTGAGGGCTCCACAGCCAGTCAGGATTATATGAGAGTTCTCGACCTGGATAGTCCTCTGGCCTAGCCGAACAAGATAAGCCCCAATTCCAATTGCCCGACACGTAACCTTAAAAAAAAGAAAAAGAAAAAAAAGAAATCACATTGATTTCTGTCTTACCACACAGCCAAAACCTATCGATTCAAACATCTAGATAAAGCTAGGCATGTTTGTATTACAAGGCTATAAAATCTACTCTCACTGCAAACTCCAGAATCTTATGTTTTTGTACAACACAGTACCTGAAAATATGTGTATTTTACTTTAAAAAAGAGAACCTGTAACTTACAGACTGAGTAAACGCAAAGCCAAATTAAAAGTGTTTTAAACTTAGTCTGAAAGGGATCCAGCCCTGTAACGGTGCCAGCAGCATTGCTCAAAGCCCACAGGAGCCAATTTACATCAACCAGAAGTCTGATCCCAGTTGTACCTTCTGGATTTCACTCTATGATTTCTAGCTGAAACAGACAATACCGTTTGAAGGACAGAAAGCAGTGGGGGATTACCAAGTTGATGGTGATAATACTGTCATAGGCTAAAGATGATTCTCCAGCAATCATGCCAGATCCTCTGAGGTTCTCTGTTCCAAGTCCATCTTCCTTTCCGATAATATCTGTTATCTTATACCTGAGGGAGACACAGACAGCCTTTGAGTCACAAGGTCCAGTGAGTTGCTGAATCAGTTTGCTACGAAGAAAATGAAAAGTGACTAAATATCATTAAAATTCCAATGAGTAATGTGCATAAAACCTGGCCAGGACCTGTCCATGGGCTCATTCTGCAGTCTTGCTGAACACCACAGAACAGTCCTACACAGAGCAGCCAAAGGAGCACTGCAAGATGAAATGCAAAGGGAGAGGAAAGCCTGTAAAAAGTGTTCCTCTGTCATGCTCCCTGCTCTGATCACACACAGCTACTGCTTGGTACATATCTGGATCCTAACAAATGCCCTAGATGAAGATAAGGATGCATCACCTTGTATATCCAAGGCTGAACAGAAAGCTTTTCTTTCCAACCTGTCTGTTCTTACCTGGACTCTCCATTGTCCTCCACGTGTTCACAATGAACCGAGTTCAGAGCACTGACTTTCTTATAGTCTTGAGGAGTCAGATACAAGTACTTGTAACCCTGCAGGGAAGAAAAGTCCTTTTATCTCATTCCCACCTGTAGTCCCTTCCCGATCCCCAATAAACCCTTCCAAAGAGAAAGTTTCAAAGGAGCAGAATTTAATTTCAGAGAGCAGTAACAGCACGCTCTCTTAACATGGGAGCTCCAGCTGAGGTTGGTGAAAGCTAGGGATGTTTTCAATATTTAGCACTAACTCATTCCAGGTGACAATCCTGCTGCCCAAGAGATCCAATGCCAAGGACAACTCCAGACCTAATAGACTGGCAAATATTTACCTCATCTCTGTTAATGAGGTGGTGTAAAAATAAGATTCTTTGGTGAGCTGTTGCAGAATTCCACCTCTGTACCACTGATCTCGTGCCTCCTTACCTTGTATGGGTCATCTGGGTCTTCCCAAGCTACATGGAACATGTGCCGAATCTCCTCAGCCAAACCAATCCTGGCTCCACTGTTGGCAGCCACATAGATACGGGGGATGCCATGTGTTCGAGCAAGCTCTGAAGCTCTCAGGAACAGCACATCCTCCTGAGGCCCAAAAGAACCTATTCTGTATGTAATGTCATTGCCAATGACAATGATATCACGGCCTTCTGGATACTCGGGGGTCCTGAGAGTCATCTTCCAGGCCACCATCCCAATCTGCAATCAAAGAGCAGAGAACAACTAAAACTAAATTTATATCTTCAAGATGTGAAAGAGGGGAATCACTCAGGGTCATTTTTCTTTTGTGTACTGCACATTACATGTTTTCTCTGGGGACTCAGATAGCAGCAGCTCTGACATGCACTGCCAGCGCAGAGCACAGCTGGCAGGACTTGATCCTTTCCACACTCGCTGGAGCACGTCCTCCATTGCTCTCTTCCCACCCAAGACACTAATACTGGCCCTCCCTCGCCCTATTCAGGGATTTGTCACAGGTCCAAAACACATTCTGCAAACACTCCTCTCGCAGGGTGCTGCATTCACTCTGTGTGCCAGTTCTCCCAGGGTGAGGATGGATGTGCTGCTGTACAGGACTCGTGACCATCTGCTGAGGCTACCCGGATATCACCCCAGAAACTCATCACACTGTTTGTACCTCACTCTGCCCTCATTTTAATAATCCTTTTATTTCATAACTATGTCAATTATTTCCCTGTATTTCCTTTCATTCCTCTGGCTCTTCCCTTTTTCCTTCCCAAACACTGCAGCAGTTTCTTTCCAAGCCTGCCTAGATAAGTAATGCTTTTTGCAGCATATTTTTCTTTTTAAAATCATCGGATGATCTCTTCTGGCCCATCTTATGGAGATCAGCAACATCTGCACCCTGCATCTCCCATCTCTCAGCTGCCACACAGCGCTGCGCTGGGGAGTTGGCCATCCTGGAATGCCATTAACAGATGGAAATAGCAGCGTCCCTTGAAAGCCACATGCATCACCCAGTCTCTGCTTGCCCAAGGATCATAAGCTCTGAGTACACATTCCTCAAGCCAATTGCACATCCTCTGCAATCAAGAGGGTTGAAACTCTCATTGTGGAGACTCTGAATTCTGAACATGATGAACTAAAGCAGGAGGGGGAGAGGAGAGAGGCAGCAGATAGATATGTGCCATTTAATCCAAATCAAAACGGCACAATACACCGTTGAGATCCAATCAGCATCTGCAATAAGATATGCCAGAACAGGCTCATTAAAAAAAATAAAAAGGCAGAGGAATTAATCAAAGGGTCATTGGAAGTAAAGCAGGCAGCAATCCAAAAATATTACAACTGCCTACTGGCAGATCCTTCCCTCATACCTCCCTGTTAGAGCTGAGATTGCAAGTTAACAGAATGATGGTGTTTCAGTTCACATTCTCCTTGGTCTCAGTTTCACCCACTGCTATTTTGGCTGATATGTCATAAGGGATTCATTTGTTTGCCTCTGAATATTTGCAGATTTACAGTTACATCTTAGCATCCAAATGCAGTGTTTGGGAGAGAGAGAGACTGCAATAGGTGCAAAGACAGGAGCATAAATCCCTAAAAGTCAGTGGGATGCTTTGCTAAAATATTAGTATTGCAAAATTATAGGGGGAATTTGCAATGCTGAAAACCAAGTGGAGGCAGCTGCTGGTCACGCACAGGGACCAAAAGTGTATGCAGAGACCAGGGGTCACACAGACAACCAGTCTTGGAGTCTGGAAGAGCAACCAAATTCATCTCAAAGCTACACAGAGACATTCCTTGTCCTTCTGCTCTTCTACTACTGGCCTTACATGGCAGAAAAAGGAATAATAAAGGCTAAAAAAGGAGAAGAAAAGTAAACTTTGTCCTTCTAACCTGACCATTGCAGGAAAAGAGATGCCAGAGATGGACATTGTCCCTCTCTTCCCTTTAAAACTGTGCCATAAACTTCTTCCAAAATACCACACAAATACCACTGATTCACAGGTTTATGCCTATGTAGCTGTTTCCTCACGGCTGGGCTGATGCCATCAGCCAGGACCACACCAGGAAGCTTCCAGCACCATCGGATGAACACAAGCCACATGAGCAGAAATGCTCAGGCTTTGTATTGGCTAAATACTTGTCACCACAGTAAACTGCAAGATAGAAGCACAGGAAGACACTGCCAGAAACCCACATAATAATCACAACATACTGTAAGTGAAATCCTAGCACTTCCATGAATTGCTCCAGGGCTTAGGGACTCATGACCGAGCTCAGTTAGTACCCAGGACTGGTCACACACGCTGTCTCACCTAAGATGCAAGAGATTTTCCTCACCTTCATTAGCCTGATGATTTTTGAGAGAGCAGAAAACAGGCAAATTAAAAGCATTTCCTATTTAGAAAATCCAGACTGTAACGGAAGTCTTGGAATAGTTCCCTAACCCAAGATCATGTATCCTCTACAGAAATAAAATCCCTTTTGCTAATGCTCACTAGGAGAACTACCGAGCCAGGACACAGCAAACATGAACTCCTGAACATAGTTTATAGCTGATACACAGTAATCATATGCAGTTCAAGAAAAGAAAAAGTCAAGTGCACCACTTCATTAACTTGTGGATCTTTGCCTTCCCAGTACATGGCATGGTTTGTGCCATTTATCCAGCAATAAAAATCACAGGGCACAACTGAAGATTTTTTTTTCTATGAACAATGCAGATTCTGTTTAAATTTATGGGTGGTGGATGATGGCTTTCTATTTCAGGAGAAAGAAAAAAGATTAGATTTTTAAGTTAAGGGCAGCATGCCAAAAAAATGGAGAGTTCACAGGTTAATTAGACAGGCTGAGCTAATCACCTAAGAGCACTGTCAGAACAATAATGGGTGATGGTAGGCGGCAGTGGCTTCAAAAGGGGCTCTTTTTAAGAGCCAGTGCAGTTTGGAAGTGTTTCTCCTGCCACAGCTCTATTCCCAGCACACCCAGGAATGAAGGAGAGAGGGAGGAAAAAAATAAAAGCAGGAACCGTCTTATTTAACTGTTTTTATGTTGGCAAAATGATTTGTGCCACAGTATTTCCATAAGAAGTGGGACCATTATTCTCCTGTAGGAACACATTTGGTTTGAAAAGTATCACTGGACAGAACGTGGAAATCAAACCAGATGAATTATTCACAACCTCCGATCAGAAGTGATCATTATTTCTGATGTTCCAAACTGTGATTAGGATTCAGTGCTCAGATGCCATTTGCTCCCTGAATAGCACCAGCAATGCAGAATTGTATGACACACACATATAACACTCAAGTTTTAGATATATAATTTTAAACACACCTTCTCCCACTGGATCTTTGCCTTAATGTAACCATTAGCAGATAGTAAAAACACGATATTAACTAACGTTCGTTTTCATGGTGCTCATAAATGCCATTAGTTTGACACACAGTGTCAACACTAATCACGGCCTAAAATTAACACCAAAATTGACTTCAACATTAATTGCGCTATCGATGTGAACAGTAATACACACACTGATGCAGTTACAAATTGACTGCTAGTGGCAGCCGGAGCTGTTGACAACAGGCACCGAGGGGAATGGAGAAGAAACCGATCCCAGCCTCCCTCCTGAACGCAGAACAGATGCCGAATGAAGGGGAGTCAGTGCGAATGGTGGCTGGGGTTCAGGCAGAGGGAGCTTTTAAGCCTCTTCCTAGCTGGATCTGTAATTCCTAGAGAAGCATAGCTGACAGAAAATCTGATGTAAATGAGAACAGCTTATTATTTGACAGCATCTGTGCTTGGGCCGTGCCAATTGCATTGGTTTATTCAACTCCTCTCACAACAAGGACGATGCTTGAGCCCAGCTACTTTATGCCATGCTTCTTTTTATTCAATTACATCCAAATTTGGAAACCTGAATGCAGGTCTTCACATCTCTAAGCAGGACAATTGAACCTACAGAACCCTGACAGCAATTCTTTCTTGTTCTCCTTCTGGTGCATCTGCGTCATGTGTAAGTTTTATGTGTAAAATTATATAAAAGATGTGAATGTATGTGTATGTCAGTAATTTTTACATAGAAAAGTCATAATAAGAAATGCAAGTTGTAGTGGTCCAGCATGTGAGCACTGGAAATGCCGGAGCTAAATGTTACTGAAGGCACATTTCTCCCCACTGTGCACGCATGTTCTGGTATTGTTAAATCAAGGAACACGTGTTTTATTCCCCTTCGCAACCTCTGTCTTTCCTGGAGGTAAACCACTGACCCTGGGGTACAGAACCACTCTGCTGCACAGCCACAGAGAAGGTGTGTTTATAGAAGGGAATAAAGACATCCTCAGAAATTTAATTTGATGCAGATGTAGCAATTTTGGCATTTCATCATTCAAACCTGATGCCCAGAACTTCAGATCTAGAAGAGAGACTCTCTGCACTTATGCTGTGACCAAAAGCTGTAAAATTTTTATCTTCAGCATGAACCAACTCCTAGGAAAAGGACATGGTGCACGTGGCTTGCTAGAGGCGTTCGGACTTAATGCCTTGACAAGGATGGAGTGCCAAAACCCAGGATTCCTTCATTCTCCTCTTGGCTCTGAAAAAGGTGTCATTTAGCAATCAGAGCAGTGGTCACAGGCAGCACAGCCAAGGACACATTGGCACAGTTCTCCTGAATAGCACACGGCCAAGTAGATGAGAGATGGGAAGAAGCAGTTCCAGGATGAGACGTGGCAAAGGCTTGCTCAGAAAAAGGCATCACGCAGTACAGGAACTGAAAAGCTGGCTGAATTCACAGGGTCTTGGTTTGTTGCGCTACACCAAAAGGCACTCGGATGGCAAGCCAGGAAGTGAACAGTAAAAGGTGAAAGCAGATGGACACACAGAACACCAAAAAGCTAAAAAAAAACCCCATTAAATACAGAGTAAAAGTAGGTTTTACTGCATTTGCATCTGTATTATGAGGTGTGAAGGCTGCAGAGTCTCTGGAGACAGCAAAAGACACTGACCTGCACCCAAAACAAATTTTCTATGAAATTCAAGTTGCTGCTCCAAGCCCACAAAAATCAACTTCGAGTAACACTTCTCTCACCAGAACAAAAGCATTTTTGATGAAGCTTTCCAAACTAAACAATAAACAACTTCTCCCTAGGCAGAATGCAAGGCTTGAAAATTGCAGCTGGAACAGTTTGCGTTTGGTGAAGTTACTGACAGATAAAGATCAGTTTACAGAGAGTGACAGATAATCTTCATTAGGAGCTTTCTCATAGGCAAGAACTTAGTCTACAGGACCCATACACATGCGTTCAAACATTCACGTCAAGATACAGAATAAAACTTTGTGCAGCCATTTACAACTCTGATCTAAAAATGCTCATATTTGAGGATTTTGAAACCCTTCAACAAATTTGGAGCTCTAGTTGCTCTTCAAATACGACATGATTTGGGCAGTCACTGCTTTCAGTATCCTCTGGGAGAATTCCTTGTTATGTGTAGGGTACCTTCTGCTCAAGAACTTTATATTCATAAGGCTTTAAGAAATATCACAAACACTTAATAATGGTGTGCTTTAAACATAAACAGTTGCTAGAAGTCAGAATTACAGGAAAAGTAACAATTAAGCTTCTGTTTTTGTTTGCTAGCATTATGATTAGATCTGATTATGTAGATATATAAAAATATGTTAAATTAATTTTCTTATAGCCTTCCAAAACTTAATCTTACTTAAATTACTATGATAAATACTAACTTAAAAGCATATGTTAGAGGCTCATCGCCTATATTTCTGCAAGGAAAGCCTTTTCAGAGCCTGAACTTCTAGTATTACTACAACATACATGTGTCTTTTTAAAAGCCAGGCCCCTGGAGACACTGCATCTACTGTGAGAAAGAGCACACTAAAGAATCTGATCTGCACGAACATTAACCCATCACACAATTCAAGGTATCACAGAGCACTCCTGCTTAACTGTACAGCTACTGTTCAGAGAAGGGGATGCTCCATATACACTGGGACATGCACCCATCCCGGCTCTAAAAGGCTTCAAGAGACTCCACACACCAGTCTCATCCTCCCATCCGTCCACCTGCTACTCTGAAAGCTACATTAAACGACCTCGGCATGAGAAAAAAAATCTGCTTTCAGTGATGCTAGAGGGACTCTCTTTTAATTTGTGTCACATTCCACTTGTCACAAGACTTTCCACCTTTTCCTAAAAATAAAGCTCTCCAGTCAGCGACAAAAACGTGCTCCATTCTGATCCCCACTCCCACATCTCACTGTGACCTCTGAGCATCCCACTGACAGGGGCTAAAATTATCCTACCCAAGGAGGATCACCCTCTGAAACGCATCACGCGTGTTTCGGATGAGGAGACACCACTTGCTGTGCAGCACAAATAGTTGTCCAGTTTCCCTGTTATTTGGACCCATCCCTACTGGCTTCAGGTCAGGATTATTCCTAAAACTCATCAAGAAGAAGGGTTGGGAAACACAAAGGAAAACAACAATTTTTACAGTAACCTCTGGGAAAAAGAATGGTGAGGCTGGGGCTGGGGGAGAAGATGCCTGGATGTTTTCCTTCACCCTCCTGTTATTTCACTGACTTTGCCCTCAGCCGTTCACCACTTTTTCTCCAGCACTCATCCACCCACTATAAGAAGCCCAGGGAATGTTTTAATTCCCTGTTTCTGTCATAAAATGCAGGAACACGAGGTGACAAAGCAGAACATGCAGTTCAACTATTAAGCTTTGCTTGTATAAAATTCATTAGCTACACCTTTCAGCCCCAGGCTGTCCGGGGAGCTGCTGAAGTGAAGTTCCAGCAGCCCTCTGCCCGCTGCCATCCTGAATTTCACCTGGCCAAACCTTCCCACATTCACGAGAAAGCATGCCTGCCAACGCTCCAGCTCTGATTATGGATTATTTCTGGTCCTTGTGCTACTGAAAAGGAAAAACTGTGACATCTAGTGCCAATATGGAAAATGACACATTTTGCATGGACACCGCACGAGACGGAGACGCAGGGTGATGTGCGGTGTTGCTGCAGGCGCTCCTTACACTCACTTTCTCCTTGTCCTTGGAGATGAGATGGGTCTTATCAGTGGATGGTGCAGCCCTAGTGCCAGAGGATCACAGTAAATTGCAGTCAAAATGCATAAAGTGCTATGGAAAAACATCAGAATGCCCGGCTCAAGAATGACAAGTAATGTACTGAGCTGCCAACCAGCTGAGGGAATTACCTTTCCACATTGAGATTCTGCTAATACGCTGATATTCACAACAAAGCTGTCCTCAATGGGCACTGGAAGAGGGTGTCACTGCATTACAGGTTGTGTCTTCAGCAGAGCTACTGCATCCAATGTGCTTTTAAACACTGTACGAGTTGTCATACGGCTCTGAACTCCAGCCCTGCGTGTCTGTCTGTGTTCACACCATTTCTGGCTCTTTCAGAGGCTTCACCAGTTTAGCACAGCCACGTAACCACAGAGCAACATCAAGGCTGAGAGGACAGGCAGGCGGAGCAAGCTGCCAGGGCAGCAGGTTCCCCAGGGGGTCAGCTCCTCTTCGCTGCCAAACAGGGTGAGGTGCTGCACTTTTTCAAACTCATCCCTCCCAACGCCAGTGCAGGAAGCCCCGGTCACACACCTCTAACCACACACCCCATGAAGGTCTTGGCCAGAAACACCAAAGACTGTGCCAATAAATAAGAAGGCTTCCACTTACCAATTTTTTTTTTCCAAATAATTAATTAAAATAGCAGGAATGTTAAAAGTCTTATGGTATCACCTAGACAGGCACCCAGGCCTGAACTGAATTTTCTTGAATTTGAAATTTTCTTGAACTTGAAATTTTCTTCTTAAAGACATTTTTAGAGTAAAACGTAGTTGGTTTTAATCTTGTTTTTTCCCTTTTCCCTATACAAACTCCATACATTTCAATGGTCTCTGTTTGTATTGAGTCAGATTGCAAACAGGCTGAGCATCCACCTGCTGCTGCTTAATTCCTTGATATGTTCACAATTGTACATTAAATTATATCCCGTTTGTCCCAAAGCCTTTATTCAGTCTTTACTCAGGAGCATCACAAGGGAGCTATAAACTGATGTTTGATTTTGCTGACAAAATACTGTCTTCTTCGGCTCCCTTCTGTATCCACTGGCTCTGAAAATTATTTACAAACTGTTCTTAACTTTTTAGTGTGGCACATTCAGTGTTGTCAAGGGTGTCGGGCTTACTGAAATCCTACTGTACCAGACAAAGCTCAGCAGAACAGCCTCACACGTCAGCAGAGGTGTCAAAGCAGCCAGAGCAGTAATAGAGGACACGCAAAAAAAGAACCAAAAACCCAACCCAACAACAAAAAACGAGTAATTAGAGACCAAGACACAGTTCACAAGCTTAAAGGGGACCTACAGGAAAGCTGGGGAAGGGCCCAGGGAGTGCAGGGATAGGAAAAGGGGAATGGTTTTAAAGTGAAAGAGAGGATACTTACATGAGATATTAGGGAGAAATGTTTTGCTGGGAGTGTGGGGAGGCCCAGGTTGCCTAGAAAAGCCACGGCTGCCCCTGAAGATGTTCAAGGCCAGGCTGGATGAGTTTTTGAGCAACCTGTTCCAGTGGGAGGTGTCCCTGTCCATGGCAAGGGGGTTCAAACTGGACAGGCTTTAAGGTCCCTACAAGCCCAAACTATTTTGTGATTCTACAATCCAGAACAGAAATCATCTAGCAGAAAGTTCCAGGCAGCATCCAGGACTCTGTCTGCTGGCCAAAGCAAGAGCAGATGCACTTCAGAAAGACCTCTGGCTGTGCTGGGTGGACAAGAGGTTGGGAAAAGTCCCTGCATTAATGAAGTCTTCTGCACTGCAAGAGCAGGCGGCTGGGCCAGCAGCACTGTAAGCTCCCTCGCGTGGCTGTGACAAGTCACAGGATCCTCTGCTCAGAGGGAGCAAGCACTGCTGGGGAATAAATAGCAAGTTGTATTTTCATGGTCCATTAAGTCCTCGGCTTCTTTGTTGAGACTACTAGCAAAGAGATAATTACTGCCAAATGAGGTGGTGGGCTATGTGAAGTGGTCACAAGCTAAGCAGAGAAAAATCTCTTGTATTGTATTGTGTAAGTTCTTGGGAATTCCCATTTCATAGATTATCCTGAAAACTTAGACAGTTTGGCTCGGTCAGCCCAGAACACTGCTTGTAAACTCTGCAAAGACGGGAGAATCCCGGCTCCGAGCAGGGATCACAGCGTCAGTTGTTGACATCCAGCTGAACACACGGACCACAAATCTCCTGGAGTTTATGCTGGTTTCTCAATTTCGCCTCCTAGCTAAAACAATTAGGGCACTCAGCTCAACTGAATGCTTTGAGAGGAAGAGTGTCTTGACCCCTTTTCACATGGAGAAAATGTAATTGTTCATAGTGTGTCACACAGCTCGGACAGAAAAGACAAGCCCTGCCTCAGAACGGCTGATATCCTGATGGTAATGCTCATTTGCAGTGTGGGAAGACCAGTGTTCGAGTCTGATCTAGAACAATTAGGACAGTAATAGGAACCTAAACAAACCAACCAGCAGCTATATTCACCACATTCCGAAGTTTTCAACAGACACTTCCTCTTCAGTGAAAAACACATGATGTACCATTTCTCAAATGACTTTGGATTCAGAAAATCAGCAGCTTTGACCAGGGAAAAAGAAATAAATAAAATAATCACACTTACTTAGAAAGTTCCTACTGAGCACTGTCCCCATCTGAACCGGGAACAGCTCCTGCCACCGGAGCTCTGGGGCACACACTGACCACCAAACACTGCTAAACAAAACTGGGGGATGGTCCACATGGCATCCAGCACTTAGCAAGTAGAAATTCAACGACTCTCATATCATGTTGGTCTAAGTCATCCTTACAACACCCAAAGCGGCTCCATCTTATTAGGATATGAACAAACTGAAGCAGGGAACACTCTTGACTAAAGCTGCCAAGCCAGCCACTGCAAAGCTTGGGAACCTTGACTTCCCTGCTCATTCCTTCAGGGATCATCTCCCATCGACCATAATTTTCAGCGTAAATGGGCTTCTGGCATTTTGAAGTCAAATAAATCCATTTGAGGACAAAACTCTTCTTTAACAAACTCAGACAGTTTAAAGAGCCAACAAAACAAGCCATATTTTGGGAATGGTTTAGCCATTGTATTGTATAGAAGAAGGGCAGATCCAGTTCTACAAGGAGCTCCTGCTCCTTGTTGCACATCTCTTCCTATGCAATACTACCAGCCACTGCCACAACGATGGATTACCCCAAGGATCTTTGCTTCCTGGCAGATAAGATGCTGTATTTCTCTGCCCAGATGCTACGCAGACTGATTCCCAAGAAAAGCAGAATGGACCCACTTAGACTCTTAACAAAGAAAAGGCTTATGCTCTGAATTTATGTAGCATCCTGCCTCTTCCTTCCCCACCCCTCCAGCCATTTCCTTTGGAAAGAGAACCTTGAGTGCCCGTTTGTGAAAATTTGTTTCCTCAGCTGAACGAATTAAACCATAAAAGCCTAAAGTCAGCTCATCCAGATAAAGAAAGTGCAGCACGGAGGAATGAATCTGTTCAGCAGCTCGTCACCTCCTGAATGTCAGCTGTCCTTCAGACTGCTGCTGGCACCTCTTCCTCAGATTGACCGCTCTCACCTGTGAATGAGTGCTATTGTGCACAGAGGCTATTGGTAACAGAATTCAATAACTGAGCCTAAAAACTCATTCCAGCTGCACGTGGTCTCACCGCACCTCGGGCAGCTGCAGACAGGCTGAGTTGACAGCAGAGCACTCCCAGATGTGACCTGCAGCCTCTCTGGGTGCGCACAGAGTGCTCCCTCAGTCTGGACGCTCGCTGTCTTCGACGGGACACCGAACCCTGGGCTGGGGTTTCATCTGCAGCCAGCACCCTCACCTCATTTTGGGGGAGTCACTAAAAAGCAGGTTAGAGTCTGCAATACGCCTCCACAAGATGTGATCTTCAGCAGCCAGACCAAAAATGCAGGGGTAACATTGTATTTCCCCCTTGTTTATCTCACTTTCCACTCACTCAGCCCCTCAGCATAACAGCCACAGAGGCAGGGCCTGAGCCTGTACGTTAGATAAAATGCTATGCACACCGCAACAGCCCTGTAATTTCTTTTCAGACTAAGCACAACAAAGTCTAGCAAGGGTT
The DNA here is from genome assembly GCF_032191515.1 of Phaenicophaeus curvirostris. Lineage (NCBI taxonomy): Eukaryota > Metazoa > Chordata > Aves > Cuculiformes > Cuculidae > Phaenicophaeus > Phaenicophaeus curvirostris. Next base: position 6,878,877 of record NC_091412.1, on the reverse strand, counting down.
AAAAATACTTCTAATTTTTTTTGGTGGTCTTTGGGTACAGAATCTCTTATAATAAGACTATTTGTATTCATACTGGCAGAGTAAACACTACATGTTCATGCCCAGGCAGCTCTGTGCTTGTAATTTCAGCAAAAACAGAGCTACGTCCCTGAGGGACTTTGCTATTTCCCCAGCCACCATCCACTCAAGCGCTGAATGAGAGCAGAGAAAGTGAGAAAGATGATGGCATAAGCTTCCACCGCACCACAGCCTCAGCTTTCGCTAAGAATACAGGGAATAGCTCATTTCAGGTTTAATTATACTAGTTAAAACGTGTCTTCTATAGGCCAGCAAAAGACAAGGACGTAGTGCTCCCATAGTCACCATTTACTGATTAGGTTCAATTTAAAAACATCATATTCAAAACCTTCCCCTGACAAAACAGTAAATAGTGATGGAAACCCCTATTTCCTCCCATCACTATACTTGACGTTTTTAAACGGAGCTTTTGCAAACCTTAAGTTATATTTCTAGTCAAAGGACGGTGCTGGTTCAAGGATGCCAAGTTAAAAATAATGACACCACGGCTTGGAACTGTTTAAATGTAAATTACTGGAGGAACATGCTGAACCCCACCTTGCCTAGGCAAAAATATAAACACATTTCTAGCAGTTACCTTTATTCTCCAGGCATCTCAATGCTGCAGTCTTTGGCTTGCTAAGGAAAGGACACACCAGCAAACCCCCTCCAGCAGCACAGCCTATTCCTGCCTGAGCCAAAGCAGTAACTCTACCATCCCAACAGCATCGGCTTGTTGTTGGACTCAAGAACATCATTCACTAGAGGGGGATGTTGCACACACCTTGCCACTGTGCTACACAAACACGGCATCATCAGCATTTAAACGGAAAGCATTCAATTGGGCTTTCATTTTTAAAGCAAATAAAAACATTTCTATTTAGTCTCGTAAAACATATTTTGCTCTAATACAAACCCCGGTTACCTGGAATAGCTGAATGAGCACATTTTAATTATGAAGGAAAAACAGCACGGGCACAGGTTTGAAATGGAATCATCATTTACTATGGAGCTTAAACTACCCATTGTATGGAAAGTATTAATTTTTAATGAAACAAAAATCTCATTTTCAATAGAGAGATTTCATCTGTGAAAGACTGAATGAATAGATTTTGTGCCTGGCTGGTAAATTTTCATTACAATTGTCAAACCTGGTCCAAACCACAATGTATCGCAGGACACAGAAAGAAAAGTAGCGTTAAAGAAAGTGCAACTTGCCTCATTTCCTCCCGGCAGCCTGTTCATGTGCACGAGTTGGCCCTGATCATCCAACACCAATTCAGTGTACGTTAGTATGTCAGAAGGCAGCGGTGGTGTCGGTAGGAATGCATGCTCATTCATAGAGTTCCAGAGTTTAATCAAAGACTAGAGGATGAAAAGATAAATTCTTGTTTAGAATATCATCTGCTAATATTTTTATTCAATCCACTGTGAACTAATATTCCAGAAAGAACAAAAAGAAATATCCCTCCTCCCACTTTGACTAACAATATTCAGTGGATATCACTTACTTTGGTATTTAAACCATGAAACACTGTTTTGTCAAAGTATTGTAATTCAAATTATGTAATTCAGGATAGTACCAGCGAATCAGACATACAATCAATTCTGCAACTCATTAATACATTCCAAGATGTCCTATTCTAGGATCTATCACCCCTGCACAGTTCAATCCTCTAGGAAGGCTGGATAACAGGGTGGGAAAACAAAGAAACACAAAAAACAAGAAGCACAAGACACTTCACATTTCATCTTCTGTTGTTTGACTCATTAATGGAGCCACCCCAGCAGCGTATCAGGAGGCCTAATTTCTCTCTGAGCAGACTCAATCCATAGCTGTAGAGACCCTCAAGCACCACTGTTAGCCACACCAGGCCACTTGTTTCCCTGACAAGCAGGAATGGCAACTGACAGAAGTGCTTTGCAGGTACAAAAGTTTAAAACAACCTGCTGCCGTTGTTCTTAAGAACACTCACCTGCCGAAACATCTCAGGAATGTCATAGACATACGATGTCCCTAAAGACTGCGCCTGGAATCTCTTGGACTGAAGCAGGTCTTTGGTCACATATGGGGTATTGATGAGCATCCCATGAAGTGGTCCCTGTTTATCCCCATACGCCTGGAACATAATCTGCAGCACAAAACAGGATCAATTACAGATGAATCCACTTATTCCATCTCATCCAGGCTTTACAAAAGATTGTCAGGCTATTCCAGACTGTTTCTGTTCTCTACAAATATGTTAATACTGCATACCCTGTAACACCGTGCTCCATCATGCATTACTACCCTTCGGAGACAGCGCTGGACCATTACTGCATGGATCTGAGTATCACTGACTTATTACCATATCACAGCGGAAAGCAAAGTGAACAGAGCCACATCCCCACAGAAAAAAGCTGTGACTTAGATGACTTCACATTCACCAGTATTTCCCCTGACACCGTATCTATGCCGATGGATTGTGATAGCTGGGAGCAGAGAGGAGAACTCTGTTATTTATATAGTCGAACAGCACGGTATCCATATCTCCACTGACTGATCATGGAAGCTAGGTCAAGACTTGCATATGTCATTTGGCTTGAAGTTTTGATATTATAAGTTTAAAAGATTTTCCCAGAGTAGCAACATGAATTATCAGCTGCCACGCTTCATGGCACTATATATTCCACTCAGAAAGGACTCGGAAAGGAATCTATTTCAAGTAAGAAATGCAAGGAGCACTGCTTAACTGGGACAACACTGCACAAATGCTGCTGAAAAGAAACACACCTGATGGAAGCAACACAATTCGGCTGTTTTTAACGGAACAGTAATCAGATTCTATACTATAAACGGCAGGTCTACTTCTAATTGAAGATGAACTAATTAAAAAACTCCACTAAAGATAAAATTCAGTAAGTAAAGCCTGTGTTAGTTTTTAGATAAAAAACAGCGGTTTGTGCTTTTCTCAGTCTTCATCACTACTTTGTGAAGTAGCTTCTTCAATGGGGGAAATACTTATTCAAGGCAATAAGCACTTGTGAGAGTGCCTGCGTTAGGATCTGCTACTGCACTTGGGGCCCGATTCTGCTTAAATCTCTGGAAAACTTCAGAGCAGATCTGTGAGAACTGGCGAAGGTTGTATCAAGCATCGCCGCTCAGTACCACAAAAACTGCAGAACAAGAAATCAGGGCCATTCTCTCACAATTAATCTATCTTTCCATTTTTCATAAGTCATGGAAGTGCCTGGCACCCAGTACATCAGTAATGTCTGAATTATTTTAAAAGAATTCCCTCCATTCAAAATAACCTTCTGAAAACACAGGAAAAAAATACATAGATCTGAATCCATCTTATAAACCTCATCATGAGGGGGAAGATTTACTGAAGCTTCTTAAAAACCTAACACCTTCAAGCTTTCTAAGACAAACCTTCCTCCCAACTACTCCAAGAGTTAATAGAAATAATTTCCATCAGTAGAATTTTTTAATAGAACCTGGTTTAATAACCTGAAAAAAAAATTAAAAATTCCAATACTGGAGAAGTTGCTACAAGATGCAGACACACAAGAACATTCCCCTAGCTTTAAAACAATAGAGCTCATCAGAGACAAGAGTTTAAGAGGAGAGGTGACCTTCACAAATGACTAACAAAACCAAAGCGTCAAGCTTAGCTACTGGAGATTATCAAAATGTTCCTTTCTTTCCTCATCTCCACTCAAAGGCAGAAATGAAGTAAAACATATGGACGTTATCTGTTCTGGGATCTCCAGAACCAGACGGACTGTACGGCCAAGCAGCTAGCTGGAAAAATTTAAATGGAGAAGAGGGGGAGAAAAGGTGACTCAGCACTTTGTGTTCAACATTAACGGTGCCCAAGTGATTTATTCTGCTGCTACCACTGCATGGCAGAGAGATTATTACAGAGGGAGATGTAAACATTGCTGTATTTAAATATTTTTCGTGCATCCTATGCTCCATGTATTTTAGCATATGTAGGTATTTCAGTTAACCACACTATTTCTCTGCCACGAAAAGCAGAAACACCAGAATAGCCACAACCATTACAAAAGAGCCCATTATGCTTCATAAAAATGATATAAAAGCACCTTCAGTAATTTTATATCATCCTACTCAGGTCATTCCCTATATCTTTGCAATATAAAAGACAAGTTCACAGATTTTCTCTATCTACTCAGGGAAACATATAATTAATAATACTTTTTATTACAACCTACAGGATGAGCATGAACACTCACTCCTCTATTACCTTTTTGAGCACTCTGCCCCAGAGGAACACAGCTGTACAAATGCCTTTTGGTATGTACAAAACAATTAGAAGCTCTGCACTTTTACCTAACTGATTACATACTGCAAACCTACACATCTATTGCAAGATCATCTTTACATCCTCCTTCCTTTGGCAAAGTTGAATGGCAATTTTATATTACCTGAAAACAGCACAAAGCACAGATATTCTTCATCAGGTACAACGTGCCCCTCTAAATAATTTGCTTATCAAACCATGGAGCCTATGGAACCATACCTGCGCGGTTCTGGAGTCTGTCACTTCTTTGTAGAGGCTGATGTCCAAATAGTAGCCTGACTCATTGGTCAAGAAGAGACGAATAGGAATTGCCTTCCCAGTAGGTGTCAAGCGAATGTTGATCTTCAGCTCGGCTTGGAGGACGCGGAGCTTCCACAGGCGACTCCCATAGCGCATCACCATGCTCCGCACAGATTCTTCAATCTTAGAACACAGGAGAAGAGTTTCCCTCATCTTTCTGGATACATCTACCACTTTGCCACTCCTCTATCCCACTGCTAGAAGGTCCTGCTCAAAGGGGCACCCCAACCTTCAGGGGGAACATCACAGGAGGGAGGGAAGCACCTGGGGCTGTTATGGGACCTCAGTGACCTGTCTGTTCTCCTCCTAACGAGCCTTGAGATAGGCAGGAACTGAACACAGCCTGGGGACTGTGTTCTAGACCTCGTCTACCTGGAGGCTGAGGGACAACGTTGGATTCACAACCCTGTTTCCTCCCAGCACATCACACTCCAGCAAGGCACAACATGCCCATGGCTTCCCCTTCATTTCCCTTTCTTCCTGCAAGCATAGCTCACAGCTAAGAACTACAAAACACAGGAAAGCGAAATCCTTGACAAACAGTTCTGTAGCACTTCCACGCACAATAATCATGTTTCACCACACATGCAAGTACAGTGCCTTAAATCAGCAAAGCAATTACTACTTGGAGCCTGGCCTTCTGGTGTTCTATTAAACTTTATAATATACTACTGTTGGCAAATAGCGCATATTAAAAGAAGGCAATTTATAGGCTGTTTTTAACATTCTTTCAAAAGTAAAAAGTCTTTTTTCCACTGCAGCTCCAGGAAAAGCCACGGTACATGGCTGAGAGCAGCCCAGCTTCTTCTGAACTTCTTGGGAACTAAAGATTTTGGATGCATCGAGAGAAGATTTATTCAAAAGCGATTTAAGCCACCAATTTTTAATCATGATTTAAAAGTCAGCAAGCAATAGGTAGTTATTTTGATAACCAATTCATCTTTTCAAACTTTCAGTCATACTTATAAGGAAAGGTCAGCTCTCATCTTTTGGTAACCATGAACAGAATTTTGATTTCCACCTAACTGCAGCCTTTGTGGTTTATTTGGGACTTTCATTGTGGTGGTTCTGCTAACCAGGAACATGCTTTATGCTTCAACACTTCCATTTACGCATCTACAAAGCTTAATGTTAATTTATTTAGAATGCTGATCCCTGTGCTTCTATATCAGAATGAAAATGAGGCATTTCTTTTTGTGGCTGAATTTACAAATTCTTTTTAAGATCATGATTTGTCTCACATTTTGTTTAGAATCTGAACTTTTGTAACAAACAGGCGAGCATTTAAAGACATTTCCTTATTAAAATCGTTTTTCTCAAACACATAATGGAAAAAATAAGTGTAATTTCAAAAACAAAACGTATTTTTAATAAACCGTTCCTGAGTTTACACAAAGGAAGTTAACTGCATGGCCCGAAGGACAGTGTTAATCCACTAAAAATAAGAGCTCTGCCAGTTCTGAAATCTTACACTTAATATTTACTCACAAATTGGAAGGAAAAACAAAGCTTGCTTCCTTCCTCACTGCCAAACAGGTTCCTAATGTCAAACAAAACTGCTTGATTTAACCAGCTAAAGTAAAAAGCGTTCACTCTGCTTTTGAAGAGAACTTGGTTTAGCAGCTCCACAACCAATCTTTAGAGATGTCCATTAATTATGTGGCTCCACTTCCTTTACTGAAAAGCCAAACTCCAGTATTTGCAGAGTAACTACACTGACCCTCATCTCACCATCTCTAATATGGTCCCCAACTGCTCTGTCATACAATGGCTAGAAGAAACCGCACGTCATTCACCAATAGTATTAAAATGTACTCAATCACAGGTGCACTTTCATAGCATAAAAAGGCAATAAAAGATTTAGTTCTGGTGAGTCAAGCCCAAGAAAAACAAGCAGTCCAGAACTAGGGAAGAGATCATACCTTAGATGGGTCCATGATGACAGTAGGCACGAAATTTAAGAAGATGTGATTGCAGTCAGTGCGCACGTTGGTATTATTAAAAGCAACCTCCAACTCATCCATAGCTTCCAAGAGCAATCGCTCTCCCTCATTTTGCAGATATTCAAAGGAGGCCTCCTGCCAGATATCATCAACAAATAATTTATTTTCTAGAAAATACATAGCCCAACAATACAGCGTTTGAAAAACTGCAGAAGGACTTGACTGGGAAAACTGGTTCCATCAGTTTCAGCAGGATGTGCAGCCCTGAAACAGATCTATCACAGTCCTCAAGCCAGTGCTCCCATTGCCTGGACTTGCAAACCCAGCTGACTTGTGCCCTCGTTTAGGCCCAGCATAAATCCAAAACCAGACAGGGCAAATCACTAGCGCAGGAGAAACACAGAAAAACAACTACTGCCTCGAAGTGCAAGGATTTCTGACTGTCCACTAGGCCACAGAAAAACCTCCCTGAGGCATAGGAATACCAAGTCTGCGAAAACACGCTTCTGCAGAGCCAATACTAGCAAAGACAGGGCACAAAGCCACTATACTCTGTACAGGCATTACGTTTGCATGCAGGTTCCTAGAATGATTTAGTGTTTCATACAGTGTTTGGGAAAGAGACCTTGCAGGGGTGACAAAACGCACCTTGGTAACCAGATCTGAATGCCTTATGATAGCCCTGACGAAGAACCTGTAGTCTGTCACTTCTGTTCCCACTTCAACTTTAGCTGCTCCCAGGTAGAGATGCATTTTGTGATTGGCACACGGAATGGCAGTGAGATCAAAGTTTCGCATTCGATTCAACTCTAGCTGAAAGGCCAGAGCTGGCTCCAGATGACGGTAGATCCTATCTTCCTCAAACTGGAGGTAGAAAGAACATTAAAGAGGAAGGTGGGTTAAGAAGCCGAAACACTGATGACAGGCAGAGACAGACAATACCCGTTACAAAATTTTATATTTAATTAAAAAGCTAAAAATTCAAATAAATCCATTCCAAATTCTCTATCTGATGCAGAGTCATCAGCACTAAGAGATGCGTTGAAATGCCAACAGCAGGAGACACATTGTAAGACAGCAAGTTCTCAAGCTCACCCCCCAAAACCCTCTTTTTCACTGAAACCAAAAAGTTTGGTGTTGAAGTGCTGTACTGCTTCCAATGCCCCCTTGATACACTCTGAATAAAATCCTCAAAACCAAAAGCTTCAGGTGAGGCTTCCAGATGCATGAATTTTATCTCTAAATACCAGAGACCCATCACTGTTACTGATATCAGTTGCTGCACATGCAGGTTACTGGCCTAGCAACAGAGGAGAAAATAGCACCCTAAGCAGTGAAGTTGGGCTGGAGTCGCTCCCACCCTCTTGAACTGGAAAGGAACAGCTACGTGGGAGAAGGATAAAGCCAAGACTTAGAGAAAATTTTTAAGAATATATAACTTACCTTATCCCGGGCACGGAATGTGAAGAACTTTGGAAATTCCCTCTGTTTTAAAATAAAAACAATGATGTCAGCCCTCTAAAATTAAGCTATTTGACCTACTCAGAGAGTGCTCACAGGCCAAGCCCAGAGCAGATGACAGCAGTTCTTACAAACTACTTTTCCAAAATCACAAAGGGTGGTGGAAAATGAAGTTACCCTCCACGAGGCAGCAGAGGTAGTTTAAACCTGTCTGCACTGCTAAGGCAATGCATGCTGCTTGATTGGCTTTTGATTATTATTGTCTATTATCAACAGACAATAACATGGAACTGTCCAGACGCGGTAGCGGAAAACGTCTACTTCTATTATGATGATGATTACTGTGGAAATGTTTGGGAGCCATACAATGATATTAACACCCCATTATGTGAGCAGATGTACCCAAAACAATGCTCTGTATTCTATAGCTCTCTTCATGCTATTACTGCCAGAAATATTCTCTTCCCAAGAAAAACTATGAATTGTAATAAAATAACTTTATCCTCATGTATTAAACAGTAGTCTACAAAAAATGGCCCAAATATGATTGGTTTTCTCTGTTATTCTATCACACAGATAAAATCACAGCCAATTATAAGGGCTTTATGGTTTTGTGGTGTGCTGCACATGTCTTCGAAGAAAGACGGACTTGAGAGCATCCTTCTACCTACCCCTCCAGTGCCATCCAAGCAAAGCCCCCCATTTCTGTGGAATTATACTTCTACTGGGTGGAGGAACTTCCATGAATGCTTTGCACCACCGTGAGAATACCAGCCTTCTATGCAAAAGGTGAGTAATCTGCTCGTCACCTTCTTGACCTCCTATACAAAACAGTCCCTAGAACTTCACCTGATGACTCTCAGTTGAACGAAATGACTTGGATTTGCCTGGAGTGAGTCTTCCAGATGAGTCAGTGGTACAGGGAATCCTGCCTGCAAATTCAGGCAATGGCCATATTGGGCGAGCCCATGAGCATCAACCACACTCTAGGAAACAACCACTTCCATATTTCCTCACTTCTCTTCCAAATCCCTCCTACCTGTCCTCCTCCACACGCTGCCAATTTCTCCTAACACCATCCATGCTCATTCTATCACTAATGTAATTGCTTCCAAGGCATTTGCCTAGTGTGGTGGGCAAATATAATAATTAGATGTGCACACATACAAAAATTCTCAGTGCTGTGGTACCAAAATCCAAAAGAGTGCTCCATTTCCTAAGCAGGAGAATTATACCCCTGCTGTGTTCTAATCAACCAACCATCATCAAGACAATCAAAATAATTTGCCTAAATTAGCCAATCAAGACACCCTGCAAACTGCAGAATGTGAAAAGCTACAACAGAAATCATCATAGTTGATTATTATACTAATAATCACGTTAAAAACCTAATGAGATGAGGAAATTGGAAGCTTGCTGGAGCAACTCTCTATTACCTCAACATGCTGGGAACTAATTATATAGACTGTAATTAAAACAAAAACAAACCCAAGCCCAGGCTCTGGCTAAGTTAATAGTTGGTCCAGTAATAAACAGAATAGAATAGGAGATAGTAATAAAGACTGACACTCGCAGAAGATCCCAGAGGTACTCTACAAACTTTGCAAGCAGATGACACACCACGTTGCCTCCTCTGGCTTAGGAACCAGGAGCATCCTAACAGGGCATCGCTCCAAATGGCAGCTCAGGGCAAACTTTGTGATGACTCCTTTTATTCTTTGCCTCTTTTCCAACCGCTGGCACATGCTATGTTGTTTTTCATTCCCCATGTATCGGTTCAGTTCTCTTAAATGTCCTTTTTTAAATCTAAAACTTGGATTTTCTTGCTTAAGGTCCAAACACCTCTCCAGAGAGCCCCGTTTCCTACAGAAGCTGTTGACTGCTACATCTCTGTACCTGTACTGTGGGCAGCAATTCCCATGTGGTGACACTCGCGTTTGTTCAAATACTAGTTTTGCTGATTTTTAAATGAGTTTTCCTTTAGTGAAGCATGCTAGGCAAGGTGTGTTGAGCATAGGGTGAGTTTCTTGTGCTTTAAAGACTCATAATAACCTCCAGAGCTGTAAAGTAGATACACGAGGGATAAAAATCTGGCATATGACTTACACCACCACCTTGAAAACAGGGCTAACCTAGTCCTCACTGATGCCTAAGCCCTGGGAGAAGTAATTCTTAGCAGTAAGAGCATCAAACATTTTCCACATTGCTAAGTCATTATGCGAAATTTAGCACGTCACTTCAATTACTCCTCTAAGTTATTTTAAAATCAGTGAGAAGCCTAAAGAAATCACCACACTACATAAGAAATATAAAAACTGAGTTGTTTAATGACATTTTAGAATACAAAACTCCACTGAAACAAACCAGACCTTTATTAATGTGGCAGTCATGAGTTCAGCCAGGTAACAAGAAAACTTTAATGTGCGACTGGCCCCACTGAATGCAAAAGGCCCAGTCTTGTATTTGAAATTCAATGTTTGTTTAAGTTCTTCACTTAAATCTGACATCAATGTTGGCATTAAATGCCTGACTAAGGACCAAGTGAGAAGCCTAGAGCCACTTACATGTCTCCTGGCCTCAGGTCAAGAATACCACCGTGTTCTAGGCCCTTTTACTTACATGAAATCTCTGATCCACCTCATAGTTGACCTGTTTCCTGAAGTCCTTACAAACGAGACATACAAACATAGGAAGACAAGAAAAAAAAAAAAAAAGCAGAAGAAAGCTAGCAATTAGGATGAAAATCAAAAATCAATTAACTCAAGAATACAAGAGATGCCAAGATTGTTTACAATTGTAAATTAATTTTTAAGCAGATGCATCAAAAACATCTCAAATTTTAGAGAACAAAAACAGTGAAGAGAGAACTAAATACAGTTAATGCAGCATTTAATCTGGGAAAGAACGCATCAAATATCGATGCGATTATGAGCTAAAAATCCAAGAGTTCTGAGCAGCATGAGAGATATTAAAATACCTTTTGTGCTACAAGGAAAGTCAGCCTCCGAATCCCATGTTCAATCAGGACCGATTTCTGTAAAAAGACAAGCATGGAGTCAGGTGACCAGATTAACAGAAAAAGAGCACATCAAAAACATGTTAAAGTCTTCCATGAACTGAAAAAGCTCTAGAGATCCTCCTGCATCAATGCTGTACGTTCCAGTCCACTTCAGTCCCCTTATAGCCGAGATCTCTCATTTGATGATCATCTAGTAGCAAACAAATTAAATGTGAAGAGGTAAGTAACCAAATCACAAGAACATGGCATTCCAGCTGAGCCTTGCTAGCAAGTGAAGCAGAAGAGGCGTGTACAAGTCTTGCAGGATAAGTTCTTGTTCATTTCCCAAAGTAAGTTGCTCTTTTTAGCAAAGATTAAAGATTACTTTTTGAAGGGAGCACAGCATAGACATGACAAGGCCATGGAAAATGATAGAAAACCAGTTCTAAAGGAACTGACTCAAGGAAGCATGTAGCACATCCTTGATTTGGGCACAAGAAGCACAGAGACAACCCAGACTAATGGACAGATACATCAGTACTGCAAAGGTGAGTCATGATAGGTCTTACTGAGCTTTTTTAAAATGATGAGAGAATATCCATTTCCATTGTTTCCTTACCAAACTCCACTAAGCCACATTTCAAACAAGTGCTGCCACCAGCATTCACCACACCACTGATCTTTACAAGTGTTAAGATCTTGTAATTCTGCTCCCCATCTAAAACTTTTTCCTTTCTCCTCCTTTTTCCAATTTAAAAGCAAAGGAGGGGGGGAAAAAAGGAAGAACAAAAAAGAAACAAGAACTCTGCTAGACCAGGAACAAAACAACCCCTTTCAGCACAGACTGAAATGTTTTACTAAGGTTAAGCCCTTTGAAAATGAGCATCAGTGACTCTATTCATGGCAAGAGGAAGAAAATAACTTTAATAATGCCATGATTTAAAAAGCAAAAATTGTTATTGCTTTTAAAATTCCACAAGTGGCAGACAATAACAGCATAGCAACAGGATTCTGATTACATTGTAATAATGTGGGTCTCACAGCAAGTCCACAGCTATTACAGAGCGATTAGCCATCAGCACCTGGAGAAACTCCATTTACACTGACTGCCTCAATCTCCTCCACAAGTCATTTACAAGTATATGATCCTAATTTCTATTAAAAAAACCACACACAACATGCTGGGACTAGAAGATTATTTGGACAATTTGGACCAACCTATTTGATAGTTTAATGTGGTTTGGAATTTTTTTCTCTTATTTCTTTCCTTTTATTCCCTCCCATAAAACGCCTGGAGCACTATCAAGCAGACGAAAAGCAGAACTAGCTTTCATTTTTATATTTGATTATTTTCTTTGCTTAAAGAGACAGGAAGCTGCTGAAGTTGTACGGATCCCAGCCCCATGTTGGAACCCCTCATTTCTGCAGAATGTATTACCTCTTCCCACCCTGGGAAGTGAGGTTAGAAACTACTCGCTCCATCCTCCCCTCCGCATTGCAGGTACCACGGACACAGCAGGGTCCCAGTGCCTGATGGGCTATTCACATCCAGATGCCAGCTGAGCTCTTCACATCAACCAGCAAGTGCAGGCAGATACCAGAGCACAGAGCGGACAGGAGGGGACTGCCCCCAACCCGCAGTGTCTCAAGTGACCACAGGACTAACATCTGGTAATCTGAAGGGCATCCCATACTTCCAGAGCAACAGAACACACTACCAGTTCCACCTTGTGCCAGAAATATCATACCAGGTGGAAAGCTCCAGCATGCCAACACAGAGATCTAATTTTAATTTGATTAAGACCATCGTTATACAGAAAACAGACCATTTTAATGTCCCTTTCCATGCCTCTGTTACTCTTTTAGCAACTTTACCACCAGGGAGACGGATACAGCACGTTCTTTCAGAGCATCTAGCAACGGATACTGGAGATTGATCTGATGTGTTTAAAACCTCAGAAGTCTTTTACCCTATAAAAAATTCAAGGGAAGAAGTCCTGACCTGATGAATTAGAATGCACTGCAAAGAGAAAGGGTGACCTGGAGTCTTCAGAAAGGTGCAGCTATATCCAGTCAAAGAAATGGTAAGATTTTAGATGGGATAAATTAAGGATGTAACTCAACAAACAAACAAAAAACTGAGGAACATACTGACTTTTTCCAAAGCAGACAGAACTGTCCTGCACAATCACACAGTTCCAGAAAGGAACAAAGGCAACTTACCTTGCTTTGTGTGAACTCTCTGAACATGGCTGCCAGCCCGTCATCATCAACGTCACTGTCAGTTTTAATAGCAACATTAAGAATGTGAATGGGCTCTTCACGGGCAGTCTGCAATTTAAAGAAAATATTCCCTATAAAGAAACTATTAACAACTTAACACCCGCAAGGTCTCAAAAGACGCTCCCAAAATACAACTCTAAAATACAGATGCCCTAGGGAAAAATGACCTCAGCAGAGCATGCTGTAAACCAGCAAGGGAAATCCTTGATCAAGCAGCCTCACACATTCGTAATTTCACAGAAGAGTTAACGTCCACAAACAGCAAACTGGAGCTCCCTTTAGAGAATCCAATTCTGATTGTCACATCTGATACGGTTAACTCAAGTGTGCTTCATTTGGATGCCAAAGGAAGGGAGGGTCAGGTCCCCTCTTTATGAGATGCAGTACAGGCAGGACATAGAGGATTTAGGCATCAAGAGAGGTTATGCAATGTAGAAAAATCAAAGTGTAGGATAAAACAACGTGTGTTTTCACACCTACAGCAAAATGAAATAATGTGGAAGCATCAATTACATTAGAGCTCTAAGAAATGACAAATTTAGCACTTGAGAGCCTGCGGCTAATCGTGAAAAACTATGCATTAACAGGCTGTTATCCTTGGTGAGGTGAGGGGGAGGCAAAGAGAGAGATCTGAGGACATTAAGGCTGATGGTAATATTCTGGAACTTACAGTACTCACACCCATAAAGATCAATGGATCAGTTTAAAACTGAGCCCTATTCTGGACACAGACTGTATTCCAACAAAGTTCCACACTGTTGGGGGCAGGACAGAGCAGTGGAGCAGCTACCTGCATATCTGAGGGCAACAGGTCTCCTGCCACTAAGGATTACAAACCATCCACTTCCTCTGTGCATCAATTCTCCACATCAATGCCCAAATTGATGGGTTCCTCTCACCTTTTTCTCTTAACAACAGTTCTAAGAGGAAGAATAAGGATGTAACATGACTAGAAAGAGTGTAAGACAAAGTACAGCAAGTCAGACTTAAGTTAAGGCAGCTGAATAAGCAGTTCAACGCCCTGATAACCAGAGAAGGCTTGGAAAGCTAATTGTAGGTCTAAACTCTCAGTTACGCTGCTGTGGATCCAGTAATACTGCTGATGTTGAAAGCTACACACTAAATTTACATTGAGAGCAAGAGACTTAGTTCTAGTTTTAGAATGGAGTGAGAAAATGGCCACCTGCTTTGAATCCCTTGTTGTGGAACAAGCAAACAAATCACGTACATAAATACATAAAGCTCTTAACTCCTGCTTCCAGCACTCTCACTAGTGAAAAGTGTCTACCCTGCAGTCACTGCAGCATGCTGCACACCTTCTATTTCAAACCTGAGAGCATTCTCGAGAGAAAATAGCACTGTACCTTGTCTTCATCATACAAGGAAGCATGGCCAGCTTCAGGGAAGGTTGGGCTCTGGGGAGGAGAGTCACAGAAGCAACCCATCACTTCATCAAAGATTCTGAAATACACCAGAGAAGTATTAGTCATCACCACACTGCTGCTGGCCCACTGCAAGCATACAGCACTAAAATCCACAAATCATGTGGCTAAGGAGGGGAGGGAGAGAAAAGGATTCCTTTCTTTTGCAGCATTGAAACTCAAAGGATGAGGAGGCAATACCTTCTCCACACCTCAAACCAAAGGAGGGGCAGACACTCCAAAACTTGTCAGAGATGTCATGGTTACAGGCCCTCATGACTGCTAGGGGTTTTGATAGGGTTTTTTGCCTATCCCTAAAAGGGTGAAAGCATAAAGAACATCCTCCCACCTACAGAAGTGTGAACAAGTGCATCAAAAGAAATCAGCATATTTGAAAATGACCTCAAACCAACAGAAATTCAAGACGTTGATCCTTCTGGCTGCAAACTGCTCTTACGGCAGTCTGAAATTTCAAGGAGGCATATGAGGAGATCCAAGCAAATGTCCAATTCAAAGTCCAGAAACTTAGCAAATCAACCCAGGACCAGCTTAAACCTGACTCTAGACGCAGCCAAGACTTTGTCCAGTTCCATTTGGCTCACCTAGGATGCTGCAACACAAACAATTGTCACCTTTCCCCACATACCTGACAAAATCTTCAAACGTGCGGAAGGAGACCATTCCACCCATTCGCTGGCACGGCGGAGTGAATGAATTGTCTAGCAGTACATCACTCACGCTAGCTACATGGACCATCCCGTAGTGATTGAGGTTGGAAGAGAAGGACATTCTAAATGGCAATTCAATAAAACCACAGTTAGTAGGAACAAGGGAGAGGAGAATATCACTGGAAAAAGATCTGTGCATGTGCATATGCATTGACCACTTGAAGTGTGGCTGTTTTTCCAATATAACCGATTTGTTAGATTCTTCAGCACGACAGGCCTGCCGTGCTGTCTTCTCCAAAGTTCCTGCGACCCTGGCATGCCTCTGGTGCCAATTAATACCTTTACTTGGATCTTGTCCCATTAATGCCCTTACCTGGACCTTGTCCCAGTGTACAGGAACAGTTAAGAATTAGGAAATAATGTTACAATCCTTTAAAATAGGTATTTCTTAGGGAGTATCTTGAGATGACAGGTGAATTATGACTATGCAAAGCTGACTGCATTTTTCCTCCCATAGGTATGTTTTGCTTTACAGGTAGACTATTGAGATAAACAACAATAATTCTAAGTTTGTACACGTGAAAGATTCACTAAATTTGACAAATTAAGTTCAAGCGTACTGAGCTGCATTATCGTATTGCTTCCACGTTTTTTCTGGTCATACTATAATTTATGCTGCTCAATTGCAGTGTGGTACAGTGACCCCTCTAAAAATCCTACACTGCAAACAGGGTTTTTTATAGTCCTACACTAGGTATTCCCACCCTAAATAAAGTCCTATCACAGTGCCTTCCGCTTCAACTGCTGACCAAGTTAACATGTTCTTCCATCTAATTTAATCCACACTTTAAAAACATTGTAACTCCACCCTACTGATTTATTTTGTTCAGTTTAGGTGGTTGTAAGGTGGCTGCTAAATACGAGCAGTTGGCCACAAAAGACATGTCTTAAGGAGCAAGGAAGGCAGAGCTCTGATACTCCCTGCTCATACCCATACCCAATACCTGCTGTTCAAGCACTGAGCTACATTACAGCGAGGTCTTCTATTTAAAGCAGGAGCACCATTCACTAAAGGTCAGCATTCCTTCCTGGCAGAGGGCAAGATCCTGGATACACTTAAGTACCACTGAGGTTTTGCACAGTTCAACTGCTATGGCAGCACACACCAGCTGTGAAACACTTTGTGTTATCTGGGGATTCGGGATATTACTATTATTTTTATATTCTTTTTGAAGACCCACAATGTTCTGGTCAAGATGAGCAGAGGAAGTTTCTCACATATTGAACAAAAAGCATACTACAGCTAACTAGACAACCTTTCCCTCATTACTAGAATCAGGGCTTGCCTTCTCTGCAATAATAATTTCTAATTTCTGAACTGTGCTACACGGTCATCTTGAATCACTGAGGGACCAACTTCAAAAGCTCCTCGCAACATGGTGAGACCTTCAAGCTTTGCTCTAAAGAGACAGAGATGCCGAGCTGGCGCATGACAGTGCTCTGCAACACAGGAACAGCTCACTCTCATTTGGTTCACTCTCCCCAGGGCTTAGAAAGACATTAACGAAGTTTCTGTCCTCTCCAACTGGTGCCACAACAGGAGGCAGAAGGGAAAAAATCAGGGCGCTAACTGAGCACAGCACGTGCTTGACTTACAGCTTGTAAAGTCAAGATGATGCTCAGCTGCTGGGCTGGATGAGCCACCAGAGGCAAACTGGGGGTCCAGCCACACTGGCCACAGAATTGCCACCAGCCACACAGCTGCAGGACCAAACCGTGGATTGCTGACAGTGACACTTACTGGCTTTCCTAAGATTTCTTTCTGTCCATGTACAGAAAACCATTGTGACATGGTCCTAAGTATACTGTTAACAAGTCTAAAGTACCATCAGTTTGATTAATAGCTCTCCATGTTTAAAGTCACTCTATGTTTCTGTAATTTACCTCTGATTAAGAGCCGTGAGACTTTCAAGCCCATTTTTACTGTTTTTCCCTAAACAGGCTTGTAAGCAGTAATAAATAATAGGTATTCACATTTTGGACGAGAAAAATTTTTCAGGATGTGCTTCGGTGTACGCTCCTTACAACTAATACAAAAAATACCACAGAACAGTAACTAAACAAAAAGACAGGAGACATTTTTCATGTATTATTTAAAACAAGAAATAATTTTCAACTGAGACATGGGAGGAAAAATTAGCGTCCAAAACACAACAAAACATGCTGTCAGCTGTTTGAGATGTAGATTCATCTATGGCGTGAGGGAGGTGAAACAGCCTCGACAAATTCTAAGCTAGTTGCAAGAACCCGGAGTAGCACCAGGTCTACTATCGGCTAGGGGTACCTGCCTGTTCCACTGTGACTCCCTGCCAGAGGGGCAACAGCCAGGAGTCCAGATCCAAAGCAGAGACCCGAGAAACATCATTCTGCTACACATTTGCTGTGTACCAAACTGCAGGTGAGCCGACTCACCTGGCAAATTTCATTTTAAGGACTGCTGCATGCGAAGCTTTTTTTAAAGGGTAAAGAAAAGCTGAAAACATGTTTTAGACAAAGGGAGAGGAAAAGGGAAGGAAAATAAGAGTTATGTTTGAGAGCTTCCCAAGTAAAGCTAAGGGCACTAAAACAAAACACGTTAAAACATTAAGTATTAGGCTACTTCTTTCTAGTCCGTCTTTTCAAATTTTAAAAGATGACAAGTACCATACCTGTTTAGCGTGGGGATGTTCCCTCTGTAATCAAACAACCACAGTTAGTTACAGATTGGTTAGTGAAAGCCATAATAAAGAACTATCATCAAGCTGATTCATGACCAGCAACAAGTTTACAATTTACTAAACCAAAATTTGTCACCCATCAGGTATCAGGTAGAATTCAATTTCATGGACCCTGAGAAGGCACCCACCACCTGACTTCGCTTGCCATGCCTGCCACAGGAACGAGCAGAGGCCATGCGCATAACAGGCAAGCAATGCACCCCAAGAAAACACATTGCATTTGCGAGGTACCCTGCTTTTCTACAGCATCTTTGATCATACCCACTTCAAACCCTTTGCACGCACAGAGTGAGCTTCACAAGCAAGTCCAGAGCAGGGAGCTGCCGCTCCCTGACTGAAGGGCAGACAGCAGAGGTGCAAAAAGTGACGGTATCACACCAGAAGATTGCAACAGGTTAAGGAAAACAAGCCAAATCCTCATTGCTCAACCTCTATGCTATGCAGCAGCCCACACACTGGTATCCACAACAATGCAGTAATAAAGCAACCACATACACATAAACACTTTGCATTTTCAGCGTTCAAGGCCCTGAATAACAAAAAGAACAAGCAGAACTTCAGGCTAATTTAAAGAAAATTCTACAGTTCCTTTTATAACCTCAGTCCAACTCTTCATATTTCTGCATGCAGATTGGGGCTCAGCAATGCACATGAGACAGGAAGAAGGCGAGGAGCACATTTTCACACCAGCGTAAGAACAACAGAGTCTAGACCGTCCCGACTACATTCATGAAAGCATAAGGTGCCATATTGCTCCATGCAAGACGTAGAAATTATTGTGATCTGACATTCAAAACAGTAAAGATTAAACTGAAAAAAAAATACATGCACACAGAAGGCTCGTACAGAGAGATCAGCAAACACAGGAAGATTGAAAGCAAAGCTTCAGGGAGCGTGTAACTGGCGCATTCACCCTCCCTTCCATGCAGAAACCTGTGGGATATCAAACCATGGAGTTTCTTAACACTCTTGACCATAGGAAAGACTCCAAGTTACTGGGCGTGAAGTCTCAGTACTTAAAGACCAGTGTATTCTCATGGTCACATCACTAAATGTGCTGACTGCACCCGGTCCTGCACTCAAACTGGTTTGTCACAGCAGCATGACAGTCACTACAAGGCTGTGTGTTTCGTGCATTACTGGCAGAGGCACGAAGAGTTCCCATCAGCTCCTTAAGCCACAGAGGAGACAGCACCAAATGGCCTAAAGACGTACCTTTTCCATGGTAACTAAGACAAGTATTTAATTCCATTTGGGGGCAGTGGGAAGAAGCACTGTGCTGATGAGCCTGTGGTTAGGACCAGAAGGGCCATGAGGCCTCAGGGAACTGTGATTTTTTTTTTTTCTTTTAGCTTGGCAAATGCTGGGAAAGCTGCATGTGATCTACTTCCACTGAGAAAAACAGTCTACAGAGGACAGACAGTTCCTACACCCGATACACTTGTGTAGCGGGCCCTGGAAACCTTTCAGAAGACAGAAAAACATCCAGCATAACAAATGTTCCTTTCCATCTCAAAAAGAGAGCCCTGTTGCCTTGCTCCAGGAACTGTTCTCTAACCATTCAGTATGGAACTGAAGAGACTATGGCAAGAATCACAGTGAGGGAGCCAGAAGACTCAGTGGCTGGAGATGCCAGAAAATAACAGTCTTCAAAGTGTATACTGTGGGGCTGGCTTTTCATTTACCAGGCACTGTAGCTACGGAGGGCTTTTTCCTTAAGAGAAGCTGAGCTGTCACTTGCCACTGAAATGCACTCAGAGGTGAAGGTTTGATGTTTGCAGCACAACCAGACTTCATGAGCGGGCGTCCCAGCACACCCACCGAGCTGCACCTCTGCAGCTCTGGCAAATACAACACCAGCTGCAAGCCAGCCTGCTCACCCTTATGGCAATATCAGAGTAAAGAGCAGCACTGCGGTTCAGGGACCTGAATAAAGGCACAGCTGATGGAGCACACACTGACAGCTCCATACAGCTGATGACAGGATCAGACACCCTCTCACCACACCAGCCCCAGCCCTTCTCCCTGTCTCTTCTGAACTTCTAAAAGGACCCTTCTTGACCAGGGAAGCTGATCTCACTAGGAATCTGCTCCATACCAATTCAAGCTCCACTGTTACAATTACTCCTTCTGCTCAAGCAAACAAGAATCCCCTTACCTTCCCCCTGCACCTCCTGCTCAAACCTGAATTTGTTTCCCCTTGCCCCTCCCTTTCTTTTCTTTAAACAAGAGCGCTCCCCTATGAAAATGAAGGCAGTGCATGCAAAGCGCCACTGGTTATATCAAGCTGTGATTGAGTGCCAGCGCAGGGCAAAGCTTTTGAAATCAGGCAGCAAAGCGGAATCAGCAGAGGTCGGCTGAATAACCCACTTGTAGTTATTAACAGCAGTACCACAGGAGAAAGAGCAATTCCACTGGCTGTGACCAGTGGCATTCCTCTTATGTTTCTTCATTTCTGTGGAAGAATCTAAACAGAAGGCTGTGAAACATGCCTCAAACCATACATTTTGATTGGGTTTTTCCTCTCCCTCTTTCTTTCCTTATTCTCTGCTCCCTCTGTGATTCAGCCAAGCTGAATCTGCTACTGAAGTCCAATTTGCATAAAATTATCGTCGTTCCATTCAGTTTGCTGCCCCTTCAACAGCCCCTTCTTTGCTCTGTTGGAAGATTTTGCCCTTTCTGAAACAGGCAAGCCAAGGGAACTGCAACACATTACTGCTGCCTGCTGTCTAATTAACATCAAACCCCCAGCATGGAACTGCAGGGATTTACAGGTGTCCTCAAATCATTTTCCCCTCCTCCTTTCCAATATCAGCCAGTCTCCCGCAACAAGGAGGGGACCTCAGGCTACCTAACGATACCCTGCGAGCTACGCGCTCGGGTCTCCAGGCCCATACACTCAGAATCCAAAGTGGCACAACCGATTCAGTACCAGCAACCCAAAGACTGATGCAAGAGGATGTTTCTGCAGCTATTGTAACCCACTGAAAACATTTCCATTTTGTCAGAAATTCCAATCTTATGAATATAACATGAAAGATAGTAGGAAGGAACCTATAAACCCTGCTCCAAGCATAAACACCTTTGGGGTTCTTGTTCTCCTGTAAAAAAACTCTTTGGAAACAGCATTATTTAACCTGGCTTTCAGCCTTCAAAGTGGTTTCTACCTAGAAGCTAAGGCAGAGGCTGACAAAAAAGAACAACCAAAATATTCCATAGATGATAAAACATCAAGAGACAGCAAAGGAGAGTTCATGCACCACTCTTAAGCATTGTTATCAGCAACATCAAAGTCCAAGTAGGGTGTCAACAAACATCCACAAGCACAGAAAGAGAAGATACTGGGGTAAAACCAAGCACAAGATACTTGAGACATTTATACTGATATGCCTGGAAAGACAAAGCAACTAATGGCTAGACTCGAATTCCACCCTCGAAAGTATCATGGACAGCAGTATGCATTCCCAATAATTAATTCAACCTAGACAAGTCTAAGTAAGGCATTTCCCTGCATGTCCATGTTTGCCAAGCTGTGTGCATTCCTAACTCCGAACGCATCTAGGGTTAGCTGGTATCAGATACCTTGGCTATCCAGTTTCCAAAGCAGACCTTGCTTTAAAGCTAAATAAGCCAATTATCCAAACTTTAATCTTAACCTGCAGCACTAAAACTCTCCCTCCCTTCCACCTGCCAGTGGTACACCCTGACTCAAGATTCCCCAGGACGTCTCAAGGGCAGGCGTGGCAGTTTGGGGTGGCACATGGGACAAAAGGAAGGCATGGGCTCAAGGCACACATGGTTGGGAACGCATGGCTAAGGCAAGCGAGCAAAACAGACTGAGTTACACTTGAGTTTCCATTGGGGCTCAATGTATTCAGAAAGCAGAGCCCTCTGGTATCACTGCCATACCCCAAAATAAAGACATACCCAGGCAGCGTCTCTAAGTCACCCTTGTCGGCAATTGTCTTGGCACTGACAGAGGGAACGCATCATCCTCTGAGTAAAACAGGGGGATCTGTTTTGTGTGAACAAATTTACCTCTGAGTTCTTCCCCTGTGATCTTCCAGCATATCTGCTACTGAGGAAGGAAAGATCAAGAGAGCACTGAACAACCTGGCCAGGGGATGTGGTGAGCTGAAGAAAAGGGGATGCTTAGGAGGAGCAGGGCAGAAGCACAGCTCTGCTGCAGGCTCCAAAAGCTAGCTACAGAAGACAACATCCCAGTTCAATTTAAACTCTACAGCTTCAGACACAAGAAAGGCTGCCTGAAAGCAGGAGAGGGGGATTATTAGAAAACCTTCTCCTGTTGAAAAAGCACTATAATTCCCTCTCCCTATACTAGACACACAATGTTTCTTTGAACAGAAGATTTTAAGCTAAGAATAGGCAAGCAGTGTTTCATGTGCTGAACACCTAAGAAAGGCCTTTCAGTGTCTGTCACCTGGCTTACCATTCTCACAAAGGAAGCTGAACTCTCTAAACACCAGTCAATATTCCACCAGCTTCCCATCTCAGCAGGGCAGTCTGAACAAGAGGGAAGCAAAGAACAGCTCAGAACGGGGCTCATTTCTTTCTCTCATCTTTTCTCACCAGGACTCTAGGTGACTGGAAGAGGCAGGTTGTCCAAATGCAAGGGGCTCTGCACATAAGCATTCGTTTGCAGTACCCTGCTGCAGCACACAGCCATCAGCATCCTGTAGATGCCCTCGTATTGCTTCCCCGGGATCAGATAACTGCAACGCCCTCTACTTGGAGAGGGCTTGCAAAATGCACTTACTGCAAAAGGCACCAGATGGTTACACTGTACTCCTCATCTGCCTTGCACCGGGCAATAAGGAATGCTGGTTTTGATCTATAAAGCTCTCTATGGTTTCAATTATAAGAGGTTTTTCTCCATATGTCTTACCCTTGCAATCGGGATCAGTGGGGATTCTTCCAACAGGATGTTTTCTATTAATTTAAACAAATAATTCCCATAACAGTTTTTGCCCACAAACCCCCCCAGGAGCATGTTGCATTCTATGACTCTGTTAGTAGATTTAACAGTTTTTCTTTCCTTTCTGCTTCCATGTGCAGCCTTCCTGTGGGTAGCTGATGGCAATCATTCAGTGGCCAAAAGTACAAAGTCTGAGGGCCTAACTGTGATTAGACAGATCAGAAGCAGTGATTGTGATTTTTTTTTCCTGTTGCAATTAAAGGCAGGCATAGCCGGGTTAAATACCAATAGCAAAGAATTTAAATATAGCAACCATTACCAGTTTGCAATTTTCTCTACATGATTATTTGCTCCAGTACAATTCAGGCCCTTTAATGTTCTCAGAAATCAAACATAGAAGGGGCCAGGACTTGAAAAGTTGCAAAATGTGGGGCACCACACAACTAACACCAGCTCCAAAACAGAATGCTCTCTGAAGGGCTCTCTGGTATCCACTCCTGATTCACCAGGATTCAATCCTGCAGAGCCTCGAGGGACATTTTTCTTGGCCACCTGGGACATTTTGGCTTTGGAGCTTGCCATTGGAATGCATTTTTAGCACAGAAAAACATACAATGGACATAGAACATGGTCAAAACCAACGAAGACTTAAGCAAGACAATATCAGAGTTCTGAGATTTCTGTGTCTTGGGCTTAACATAAGGTCTGCCTTCACAGCTAGCTTAAATCTACACGCTCGGTGTGAATTTAAGACCCTAGGTACCCTGGTACGGGCTGTGCTTCAGCACCCAGCTACACAATAGCCACACAGGTCGGTACACACTGCAAGAAGCTGCATCAAGCAACAGGAGCCAAATTAATCGCTAACAGACGGAGGTGCAACTCAAAGGAACTGAACCCGCCTATGCAAGCAGTGAATTTGTCCCCAAGCTTGCTTGCCTCACAAGGACTGCGATGCATTTTCAGTTGAAAAGCAGAACCAAGCTTCAGAACATTGCCCCAGCAAATTCAGTGTAAAGGAGAGAGGAGATGGCAGGACAAAGCAGCTGTTCCCCAAGCAGGTAACAGCTCTCCTATTCCAGCTGACCTTGTCCAATTAAGCCTGCGCACAGTAATAGAGCAGTGGTCAGCATGGGCAAGCCAAACAACCCCCATGAAACAGAGGTAACCGAGACCAGCAAAGAGAAGAAATGAAGAAAGAATGGCACAGGGAGAGAGTATTATAAAGGGGCACTAAAAATAGTATGCAATTATTTACAAATATTCTAGAAATGTAGGAAACAGATGAGACCAAATGCATGTCCCATTTGTATCATGAGTGTTTTGTGCTGCTTGTTGAGGACGGTTATTCATTTCTAGCAAACCAGATTCTGAAAACCATTTCATACAATGTACTGATGGATTCTCAATGAAGCGAGACTGGACCCCATTGCCCAGCCCCGCCAAAAATAAAATAAGGAAAAAGATGTTTGGAAACAAAGGAGAAAAATAGCTCTGGTACCATCCTGCCAGACCAGCACAGATCAACAGTGGCACCCGGCGGCCACAGAGACTCATTGCACCTCTTGGATCCTGCATGCTCCCTCGCTGCCTGGGACAAAAATAAGGTATCTTCTAAAACACCCCCTCGGGCTCCTGTTGCGAATGAAAACATACAGAAACTCTCTAACCTAACAGATGCTGAGGAGGTTCTGCTAATCAAATTTGTTTGGTTTTTTGTTTTAAAATTATCTTAGCACATGCTGGGAGCCTCCTTCTACAAGGCAGGGCAGCCAATGGTCGATGCTTTCTGTTGCAGTCATGAGAAAGACATTCTGAAAAACACTGACTGGGAACCAAAGTACACCGGCTGCAGGGTTTCTGTATAAAATATATTTATACAGGCAGCTTGGTCTTCTCAGTCAAAACCCTGCATGCTAGGAAATATTTCACCTTATCCAGTAAAGCTAGGTTTGAATCTAGAGCCCATTTCAAACAGTTACAAAGGACTGGCAGGGCAGCGCTGCAGGAAGGGAACAGAGACTGCTGGACTGGTTGTTATTACAGTTCCGAGTAATTGATTATTCTCTCTGGAATTGTGTCTTTTGCAATCTAGAACTTAATTTCTAGAGGATAGTTACCACACAAGCTGAACTTAAAAATTGGAAAATACATGAAAACGGTATATTTAAATGCATCCAAACTGTAGGAAGTACTACCCACAGCTCCTGAGATTTTAAATAACTCAGGAGAAGGAACTGGGTAATGTAGGGTTTCATCTCCCATAATTTGTGCTTATTTGAGGCACTGGGACTCTCCCTTTCTCCACCAATTCTACTGCAAGTTTTCTTTGCCAAGATAAGATGTAGCCCCTCATAAGCTTCCGATTCCAAAGGCACCTGAACACGTGATCTGACCTGTTTGGATGGGAGGTAGGTAGCATGAACTGGAACTCCACCACACAAGTGTTATCCTTCAGCTGGCGATGCTGGACACTGTTTAACTCGTAGGCAATATATGCCCTTCGAACGTACACCTAGTTAGAGAGAAATTTGATCAGTCCAACTGTGCTAAGGAGGCAGAACAAGAGAAAGAAGTAATACACTAGAGACTTCAAAAATACTAAAAACCAAACAGATACCATTAAATTAACATCTAGATTGAACTCTTAATTCCACCAGAACTTGAAATTATTCTTTGAGGAAGGCCAGTCTGGCAGAATACAGTATCAGTACATGGCACACAGGGTAGGCCAACCAAATTCTCTGACACCAGGTTACTTTCAATCCTTTCAACCTCCTGAGTTTCCTTCAAGCAAAGCAGATAATTTGAGTCTGAAATTTCAGTCAGTTATGAATATTAATGCTGTTAAATGCCAGACTCCAAGTATGCCAGACTGCACAAAGTCTACAGCTCTTTTAATTTTGCAGGGTAACAATGCTCAAACCCAACAATGCAAAAAACCCAAAAGCTAAAACTCAAACTAAAATCACAGAAAGATTAAAAATATTTAGTTTTTCAACAGGAACAAACTTACCTCCAAAGCTGCCATTCTTACCACCTGGTTACTATGGTAGAAAAAGTTGGGTAGCACATCAAAGATGGATGTCTCAGACAAAATGAGTTTCTAGAAGAGATCAAAGAATCATAGCATCACCAGGTTGGAAAAGATCTCTTGGAACATTGAGTCCAACCATTCCTATCTGTCACTAAACCATGTCCCTGAGCACCTCGTCTACCCATCTTTTAAATACCTCCAGGGATGGTGACTCAACCACCTCCCTGGGCAGCGTGTTCCAGTGCATGATGACCCCTTCTGTGAAAAAATTTTCTGATCTCCAGTCTGATCCTCCCCTGGTGCAGCTTGAGGCCACTGTGCAATTTTAAAAACAAACTGCCTGTCTTGCAGAGTCAGAGAAAAATAGCAAAAACCCCTAATCAGGCCTCACTAGTTCCAATTTCCATGCCTGTCCTGCTGTTCATCAAAGATTATGATCTTCTTACATGAAATCATTGAATATCTCAAGTTGGAAGGGACTCATAAGGACCGTTAAGTCCAATTCCCTGCTCCTTACAGGACTACCAACCTAAAACTAAGACATATGACTAAAAGCATCATCCAAACACTCCTCAAACTCTGGCAGGCTTGGTGCCATGACTACTGCCCTGGGGAGTCTGTTCCAGTGACCAACCAGCCTTTCAGTGAAGCATCTTTTCCTAGTGTCCAATCTGAACTTTCCCTGGTGCAGCTTCATCCCATTTCCTCATGCCCTATCGCTGGTCACCAGAGCGAGGAGATCGAGACCTCCTCTTCTGCTTCCCCACTGAAGGAAGTTGTGGACTGCGATGAGGTCATTCTCTTACCAGTACAGGAATGTAAACAAAAACATGGGGAAGCTAGAAACCAGAACAATATGATTTAAAGCTTCAAGGACCTTGTGACTACAGGTGAGATTTAATACAGAAACATTAAGATCAGTGAGAAGGAAGCAGGGAAACAAGGAGAGAAGTCTGGTAGATACCTGCAGGTTCTCAATGCAGAACTGGTGCCCATACATGTCAATAGCGGACAGGAAGATGGACTCCACCTGGTTGTGCCGCAGCTCATAGGACGGCAAATGGGAAGCAATGAGAACCTGGTAAATGGCAAACACAAGGAATGTCAGTGAAAGGAGCTCTGATCGGCCATCGGCAGGAGGCTGTTACCTCAAAGGCAGCAATAGTCTGCTCCATCCCAGAAGAGGCAGTCGGTGTCTCCTGTGAATTCTGTGGCACCTGGGTGATGCTGCAAACCCTCTCCCCTCCCCAGCCTCATTTGTGTATCTGCTCGGTTTGTATTATTGGCAATTCCCCATGGAGAAAAGGAACAGCTTCAATCAAGTTCCATCAGTGCATGTGATTTAGCACTGCAGAGCTGCTAGTCCTGGGGATTGCCTGACCGGCTGTTAATTGGAAAGCAGATCTGGCAGGCAGCAGCTGTGGGGAGGCCAGCAACGGAGACCGCCTTTCACAGCTTCCAAGCAGAGGAAGCAAGAGACACTGGTGCCAGGTATTAAAAGCCCAACATGAAGGATACAGAGATAGGAAGGGGGAGCAGCTTGCAGGGGAAAATGAAGTGAAAGAGCAACATAAAGACATACACAAGGACTGCAGTACCATCCCCAGCATGCTGCTGAGAGGTTCAATAACCGAACGGTTCAAGGACACAAATACAATCCTGAAGGAAACAGAAGGTCATTGAGCAGCTTCAAACAGCCCATTCATTTTCAATAGTCAAGCTCTGAAATAAAAGGAGAGATCCTCAACGTGTCAGCTTTCCTGCTGAAGGCTTTTAGACTGGAGATAAGGACTGTAGAGTGAGAGGAGTGATCAGACTACAGGGTTAGCACTACCATGAAACGATTGTGCCCTCTCAATCTTTCCTGGCTATGGACTAACTGCTAAAGAGGAAACTCACAATAATATCCAGGTGGATATCTGGCATTCAAATTATTATCTGTACCAGACTCTTGGAATTGGCAATATCAAGTTTTTTTCCTATTATTTTCAGGTTGAAAAGGAATTGACAAAACGCAACTCAAAAGCTAGAAGAAACCCTGCAAAAGAACAACCCAGTTCTTTGAAAAAGCTCTTTAGCAGCTGCAAACAACATCTGGGTCCTGTGTAAATTTTTCTCTCAGCTCTCCACACACCCTGATTCACAACTGTAAGGTAGCTGATCAACCTGGGCAGATTATAAAGCCAGATGGAACAACAGTGACCATATATTTTGACCATACGCTGCTCTCAATTAACTCCTATTTGAGCCAGACAAACTATTTTGAAGAGCAGAAACAAAGGAATGTAATCTTAACTTCAAATTTTACAGTGATTGGGAATCCCCTGCAAGCTTTGTTAGACTGCCACAATGGTTAATTGTTGGTTAATTAGCTTCATTATTAAAGTGGTGCTCACAGTAATCTACTCTTCACATTTACATAGTAATCAAAATAACATCCAGAGAGACAGACTTCCCAAAAGAGCGAGCTCCAAGTGGGAGCAGTCTGTATTGATCTGGTCAGCAACGGCACAGTCTGCCTCTAGCAGGGATCAGCTTGGATTGCTAAACACGCTCCCTTACCTGCCGTGCTCGCAGGGCCACTTTGGCATTGGTTGTCTTGCTGAGCTGGGTCAGCTCTGTCAGAATATTAATCAGCTCATCTGTCAAGGTGGGGTCACGGCCACATAGCTGGTCCTAAAAATAAAGAGAACTG
Organism: Phaenicophaeus curvirostris; assembly: GCF_032191515.1. Lineage (NCBI taxonomy): Eukaryota > Metazoa > Chordata > Aves > Cuculiformes > Cuculidae > Phaenicophaeus > Phaenicophaeus curvirostris. The sequence continues at coordinate 6,849,991 of NC_091412.1, read as the reverse complement.
AAAATGTTTAGAATAGAGGAAAATCATCTTCCATCCTCCTACGAAGGAGTTTAAACCTGAAATATGTATATATGTGCACTCAGGTACTGGACCACAGCACCTCTAGAGGTCCCCATCTAAATTATTCTGTCATTCTGTACTCAGAGGAGTACAAGTGTTAGGCTTTCAATAATTTTACACATGTAAATAAAGCTACAGAAGAAGAGACTGGCACCATCACCCATTTTCTTATTTGCAGCATGTGTTTTGGCATCCAAACACGAGAAATACTGACTTGTCAAAGAGACTCAACTAAAACATTTTCCCATTACCCAATTTCAGTTTTGTGCCAGAAGTCTCCCCTAGCAGCAATGCAAAATTCAAAGAGCATTTAATTGTAGCAAAATGTCTTCTGTGGCATGCAAAGATTAGCAAACCTTCATCATGAAAGGTGACCAAACAGAAGGAGTTTAACCGCTGAGAGAACCTCCTGAAACCCACTTAAAAAACACCTCAAAACCCAAAAATGCCCCACAACTCCACAACCACAAACCAACCGCTTGCGTTGTACAGCTCCCGCAACACCAGGAAAAAAGATCCTGTCATTCCTCTAACACGGTAAAGCTAACTAAAACCATAAATGATATGAGTTTCCTGCCATGGTACAGGACTGACTCCATAAAACTTCTTCTAATCATGGGATCCTGGTTCTCAGGCAGTTCACTGGCTTACTTACTGTCTAAAACGTTTGGATAAAACAGTAAAACTGAACAGCACAATTTTCAGTGTTAACACCATTTGAAAACTCTTTTGGATTCAGCCATTCAAAAAAAAACACAAGCAGGAAAGACTTTAACCTGTTTTGTTTTCTGAACAGAGGAGGGGCATACTTCCTCCCAAAAATAGTTATAATTCCCATGAATAATCCCACAGTCTTCAACTACTTCCACTGGCTTCTGAGCCTCTTCCCTCCCACTCCCAAAGCTGGAAACCCTCTAGGAGTATCTGATGTGTTTCTGCTATACAGCACTTAACAGTCTTCCTCTGGGTAAATGAATCACAGGAGGAAAATGCAAGATGGAACAGGGATTTGGAATAAGAAAGAGAGCCGGTGTCTTAAAGTTTTAAGACATTTTAAACACATACAGTTGAGAAAAGGCCCTATGAAGGAAAAGGGAAACCTCTGCACAGCAGGTTAGATTTAGAAGCCCACCAGGAAAAATAAAGAACAAAAACCAAATAACCTAAGTCCCATACAGTAACAGCTAACAGCATGTACTGCGCGCGATTCCAAAGCTAAACAGTTTTTCCCTGACACTGCTCTTGGCCCCTTTCTCTCCAGCCCCACTCAAGCACAATGGCAACCCTAGGAATGATGCTGTGCATCTCAGGGAGAGAGACCACAGCCAAATCACTCGTATTAAAAAAACCTAAGCTACTGATTCATATTAGATTGTTGTCCCCTGCTAAACCGTTGTGGGCCAGCAAACACTACAATGACTGTTCCCAAAGAAAGTTCTGTACATTTATCCACTCCAGGTCAATGTGAATTCACAGCAAACAGTTTGAGAAGTGCCTTCGTCGTATCTGAAATACAGATTCCTGGGTGATGTAATGTTACTGCTCAAGGTAACAAATATTCCATAGGAGGCAAGGCATCTGCCATGCCACAAGCAGTTCTGTCCAGTTAAGGCTAGGACGTGCGTACAACAGTCGTTAAGTACATAAAATGAACATACAACTTCAAATCACACTATATTTCAACAAATACATGACGGATGAAATAGTTCCCATCCTGCCTTAAACGCCTGCTAGCTAAAAAAGGTGAATGATAGCAGCAAAACGCTATTACTAAAACCATCCTCAGAGCCCCTTGTTAATAATGGATTCCTAGGGATACATCAATAACAGCAACATAAGCATCAAGGTATTTTGACATGACGTGTGCCCTTGGAGGACAAACTGAACCATCCCACACAAATAGCTTGGTAACCCATACAATGCCACAGCCTTCACCATGATTACACCAACTGTGCCACGGGGTTCCCCAGACACAAAGAGTAATGTGAGTCAGAAGAAAGAGGAATGACAGTGTTCTGGTTAACAGCATGACCTGTAACTCAGTAGACAGTGATCCCTAGCTGTGCCATGGTGATGGGTGACATGGTGACACTGTGACCAATGGCATGTTGCCCCTGCAGAGCCTCCATTAACCCTCTCCGTCTAAGAAGCCCTGCACCACAGCGCTCACATGGAACCCCTTTGCGAGACCTTGGGTGCTGCGCTGGCAGAGGCCACAAATGCCGCTCAGATCACTGGCTCGCTGTCTATCTGCTCCTCCATAATGTCCACCGTGGTTTCTCCAGTATATTTTAAGTTCTGGAAAACTGAAATGTCAGCCTTCTCTTGAGTAGAAGTAACTGGCAGTGGCAAGAAGAAAGACTACACCAGCAGGAAAAAGGAAAAGTCTTTGATGCTTCTCTGTGTTTCCTATCTCCCAGCACGGCCTTCACTCCCTCAGATGGACATCCTGCTGGCAAATGGAGGCGAAAAACTAGACAAATAGTTTCAGTCCCATTTTGCCAAGAAATAATCAGGATGACAACAGCAATAGAAAGCAGGTAGCTGGCGCTGCACTGGCTTTTGCCTGCACTGATTGGCAAAGGCAGTGAGCAAAGCCTCAAACCAGCTCTTTGACAAGGGCTAACGCCTCCCCGGCACCCCCGTGTAATTACACACTTGAGTGACCGGACTCTGAAGAAAATTGAAGGCCTGAGCTGCGAACAGCTGCCATTTTCTCTCTCCATCACGCCAGCATGATTACTTGAGAAATGAACAGCCCCGGCTCAAAGCTACTCCAGAATTCTCAGAGGAAATATGGCTCCGTGTTCAAATAATGAGATTCTTAAGGCAAGCGTTACTTACAATCACACCACACACCAAAAAGGGAAAGAGAAAAAAAGGGGGGGAAAAGGAGAATCAGAAAGAAAGGATGCCAGGGTCTTTATATCTTACAAATTCAAGTTTAGGAAACACAGCCTCAGCCTAGGACAATTATGACTATTTTTCTGCTTTTGAGTGTTATTCTGTGGATGGCTACTTTGGACATATTTTTGGCAGTAAAAGAGCAGATTATGTTTGGAGAAAAAGAAAAGAAAAGGTGGTGGGGAAAGAGAGAGAGAGAGAATTGTAATTAAAAAAAAAAAAAGCAGGACACCTAACTCCAGTCTGTTGAAAATCATGTCACAGCTAAATTCATCCTGCACTGGGGAAGGTGGACATTCATTCTGCGTCAAAGCACTACATGGGACAAGGATTTCTTGAGGCTTTTTAGGAAACAGGAAAAAAAGAGACAGGACTCAAATGTTGTTTTTTAATTATTTTTCCTGGGAATATAGTTTAGCGGGATCTTTATCCATTACAGTGGAACTGATGAGAACGGATATTTTTCATGGAGTAACAAGCCAGAAAAACACGAGAAGGTGATGGCAGGTCCTGGCATGAGGTTTCTAGGGTGGAATCTATGTCTGTCCAAGAGGAACTCCAACCCCAGGAGATATCCCATCCCTTTGCAAGGTCCTCAGACAGCCACACACCATCCTAAGGGTCAGAGATCTAATCTGGAGTGACCAGCTGAGATACTGGATATTGCTGAGATACTGAGTTCTAGTCAGATTCCATCAGGCAGCCCAGAGTACAGGGGCCCAAAAGCACCACTGCAGACCTGAGATAAGACTTCTGAGACTATAACCAGGAAGAAGCCAAGAAGCCACTGCCAAACCTTTAAGACCAAACTATGGCTGATCAAGGACAAGCATGTGAAACCCCTCAAGGGCTCCATATGGGCTACCTAATGCCATTTACTGCCAAGACATCATCCTCATTAGTAATGAGGGACTATAAAAATATTGCTATTACAGAATTATTACTACAAAAAAAAAATCTCATTTTTGTGCTGGTAGCATATTGCTTTACTTTCCAAGCAACTCCAGTTTGAGTGCCATGAACTGTATAAAAACAGGACCTCTCTGAGACCCCTGAAGATGAAGACGCAGACTAAATCAAGTACAAAGTCATAGCCCGGTGTCTGAAAGCTAGCATCCTCTCAATGTAAGAGTTAAGTCTCTATTCTTATCTTCCCACAGATGCTCACAAATCACTTGCATAATTAGCCTTCATTGCAGTCTGATAGGCAATCAATGCAGGACAGTCATGAACCAGAAGTTGCACAGACGCTGAGCTGAACAGCATGCTTTGGGTCTCCTCTAATGCATGGCTTGCACACCCTAAGAACATGTGAAGAAACTCCACACCACTGCAGCTAGAAGGTTTGCATCTTTCAGCATGACAGCTGCCAATTCAGAGACTTATAAAGCATCAAACACACAGCTACAAGGAAAAGCAAATTCTGAGAGTACCAATAAACAACTTACAATGAGCATCGTAACGAGCAGGTTCTTCTTTGTGACCTGAGCGTGTGAGAAGATGTAGTTCAATACTGCATTCATATCACTTTTATTCTCTTCCCGAAGGGTGAAGACACATTTGTCATAGTGACCTGCAATCAGAAATGCACATTTTTCCAGTCTCCACACCTCTCTGTCAAGGAATACAAGTTACTAAATGTGTCTTTATTTTTCTACATATATGTTTTGAGAATCTTCTTTGCATCATCCACACAATTCTGGGAAGGAAGCACTCCTCCCACCATCACTCCCTCAACTGCAAACTTTAATTTAAACATCCTTATTAAAACAGTTCTAATATCAAATACATCCTTGTAAGCAACACAAAGAGGGGAGCACTGAGCTCAGTCTTTCACTCAAATGACAATAAAAATAAATAGGAAAAAGACTTGCATCATCCTCTACTACCAGCAAACTGAAGTGAAACGAATCTGCAGTAGCATTAGGCTGGTGCAGGTATTAGAGCTGGACAAAAGAAAAGTGGAATCTAAACTACCTGTAGGAGCTAGAGCCTCAAAATTAGCTAGTGCTTCATTGCCATCTTGTGCCTGGATACAGCAGTGCAATGCATTCATTTCAATGCTCAATTCCAGGATGAGGTTTGTTGTTAAGAACAACAAGCGGCTTCCTGGTATCTCACAGCAGGTGCAGAGAACTCAGAGACTTTGTTTTACTGTATTTGATTTTCCTACTATAGAATTTAGTGAATAGGCAAGACAGAACTAAATAACGTGGTGAATTTAAACAGTTTTTCTGATTCTAATTTTTCTGCAGATGCTCAAGAATCAGGAAGTAAAAATCAAGCTTCTCATATGAAGCTTTTACATGTGGAATACCCAAACAGGAGAGCTCTCCAGTGCCAGGCCACTGCTGACAGAGTCGGTGAGGGAATGCAACGAGAACTGTTTCATCCCTGATCTAGAACAAGCACACAGACTGGCTGAGTCTTAGTGACCTCAATATCAGATCAGAAAAGGCAACACAAAGAAACTCACAATTCAGTGAGTCTGTCTTTTTACTCCAGGTCATAAAAAAAGCCCTCACTGAGAGGATCATAAACCCACATAAGAGCTATTCTTTTAAAGACTGACAGGCATATTCTGACATGTAAACTGTGGAATAGATGGCACGGGATGTAAAAGATGATGGATATGCCACAGTGGAAAACCAGTATGACAAACAGCATTGAGATGGAGTCTGTCATTGGCTGGTCATAAGCATTATGTGCACTCTTGCCATGAAAGCTCCAACCAGACATAAAGCTGCTCTAAAAAAACCAAGATCTGATTGGCAGCCTTGGAAGAAAACCTGCGCAGCTTAGCCTCACCATAAACTCAGACTTTCAGAAATCAAATCCTTGATGTGCTTAGAGACTCACCGTGCTGAAACTGAGTCTCCACCTTCAGATACTGACGGAGCAGATCCATCACCACTGCTTTCATGTGACCCCGGATACCACTGCGGTACCTGCAGAAGGAAACAAGTCAAACCTAGCACTGAGACTGGCAAACAAATAACGAGCGGCAGAATAAGCCCATTTGCTTACAGAAAGAAGCATACTTTGTTCTGAAAAGCTCCACTGTTATGTGAATACATAACTCCACCATTAAAGTTGTGTGATAGCATGGCTCACGTTTTGGATTAAAATGTCCTTTTTCTTCTAAAAATACTCAAAACTCTGGATGCTGAAAGCATAACACACACCAGCAGCTTGATGAAATGGCCATAGTATGGTTAGTATCAAGACAGAAGTTAAATCTTTCTTTCATATGGCAAAGGTAAAAAGAGGAAGGATCTCTGTGTGTTTCACACAGGCAGCCAAGAGCGACACGCAGTTCTCTCACTGTGGACCTTGCTGAGGCAAGTATGCAGGTTTATTCCTAGAGATTTAGAGTCTGAGTGTAATAAAACCAACTGAATAAAGACAAGCAGGCTCAGGTCTTTCCAACAGCAGCAAAAAAAGTCAGGAGGCACCCCTGAAAATGGCTCACCTCTGCACAAGCTGCACAATGCTCTGAGTGTTCATGAAGAAGACCTCACGCTCTGATTTGCGGTTCAAGGTGGCCGCATGGCTATCCAAGATATTGGCAATCTGAAAGAGAGCAATCACATGTCCTGGATGGGATGATCTGGCTGAAGAACCTGCAGAGAAGCCAAGACCTTCCAGACAGACAGACCAGAGCTCCAGCAGAGTCCAAAGGCCAAAGCTGAAACTGCTAAGGAAGTTAATGACCTGACATTGATGCAAAAAATCAATGCACAATATTGTATACTGGAGAAATCATCTTCCAGCATCCCATGACCTCATCAGGCCTCCTTTAATTGCAATTACAATCATAGAATCACCAGTTGGAAGAGACCCACCAGATCATCAAGTCCAACCAATTAGGCTCTTTTAAGGTTACATTGACACTACATATCACACCACAGTATATGTGCCAGGCAAAAAGTAAACAAATAAATGCCCACAAGGCCACTGATACGATTAAACTGCTTCCAAACTGCCTGTTTAAAGTTATACTGAGCAGAGAACACAGACCCTTCAGCACAGCTAAAGGAGGCAACCGTTTAAGCTCAAGTGATTCAGGTAAGAATCTTTCATGTTGAAATACACTTTCCGGGTCCTATCAACTACCAGATAATTTAAAGGAACTTTCTCTCTGCCCCAACACAAACCAGTTTTTATTCCTCTATGTAAGTGTGGTTAATCACCTGCTGGCTGGGAAACTGGCAAAGAACTGATGTGATGTTGCTGGCATACTGAGCCATCTCCTTCTTGATGGACTTCTCTACATTGGGTGGGATCCGTCCAGAAACACTTGTCATGATGTCCTGAAGTTCCAGCAGAGGCAAAGATGGATCTCTCAGCGTCTTCATTAGTCGCTCAACCCAGCCTTTCACCTAGAGAGAGACAAGTCAGTGTAAAGACAAACACAAAGAAAAGAATAAGCAGCAAGAAAGAAGAAAAAGAAAGGCTTTTCAGTGAGGTCTTCTTCAATACTGTTTTATCACACAGCTAGTCCAGGGACTAAAAGTGAGAACTGAGGTGGTAGATGACAAAGCTGTTGTGCTACCTTATGTCAACAGCTGACTTAGGCTTGTCCACCTTCTTTCCTCCTCCCTCTAGAACTTCTGCCACAGCTGGCTCTACCTGCAGCTCCCATGTACAAGGCTGCAGGCACAAGCAGTAAAGATCCAGCTTGATTTTGTCCTTGTTTTGGGTACCACACATGGGACTCTTCCACCTTTCTTTATGGAGAGACTCAATATAAGGAAACCTAAGCAAGAAAACTGAATCAAGCTGTCACCAGCAGAGCAGTATGGCACCACCTCTTGATCCTCTGGCTGCAACGTGCAAATTGGCCAGCCTTTCCTTGAACTGAAAGAGTATTTGTGCTCTCACTCTGAAAGAAGTAACCAGTACCTTGCTACTGAAGTAGGGCTCTGGCAGGCAGTATCCGTTCATCACATTGACCAGGTTATCTAGGACATAATGGAAGATGCGATGGAGTTTCTCGCCTCGAAGTGCTGTGCTCTGGATCTGTGGCAAGGCACCTGTGTGCAGTTCAGCCTGGAAACACAATGAACAGCACGGTGTCACTAATCTTTCCATATGGTATCGGTCCTGATTGTAACATCCAGTCATACTCAGCTGGAGGCTCAGATTTCACTTGAAAGAATGCTCAGCATGGAAAATGCACTTGGTTGAGGGAGGGAAAAGTTATGAACTGCATCTCCAACAGTTCTATGTTGTATACAATCTCTTTCCAGCTGCACTTCCTGCAGCTTCTCACCTGCTGAACCCTGCTGGGATCATCCAGCTGGAGCTTGGCAATCACACAGCCAGGATCCAACACCGCCCCTGGGCGTTTGACATAATGGATGCAGCCCGATTCTCCTGCTGTTAACGTCATCACCATTTTCATCACCTGTAGCAAGGAAAACAGGTTACATGCTCAGCTTCCAGGTTACACACTCAGCTTCCATGTTCCCCAAATGGTTCTAGTTTTGTAAGCCAGCACCCAATACCCTCCCAAGATAAACTAGCCAGCATGAGCACCTTTTGGTTCAGGTTTTCTCAAAGGCTTAAAAGCACACACATTGGAAATGAAACCCGACACAAAAGTGAATCATAGAACAAACTTCTAGGCCACAAATTAGTGCAGCAGGAAGCCATCCCTGGGCAGCCTGATCTAGTGGGATGTGTCCCTGCCCATGGCAGAGGGGTTGGAACTAGATGATCTTCAAGGTCCCTTCCAACCCAAACCTTTCTATGATTCTATGATCCCCAGGAACATCACCTGTTCCACATCGCTTGGAACAACAGGTACTCAGAAGCCCTACATCCAACACAACAAATGAAGCAGATACAATTTGCTGCTGCAACAGCCACAGTCTATAGCTAGAAGTGGGAAAGCCCACATCCACTTTTAGCAGAGGGAACTCTGCTTTCTAGAGGTCACTGGTCTCCATAAACAGACATGCCTCCTTAGATCAACCATAGATGCTCCTGCCTTTGGAGCAGAAGGGTTGGGCATCGGGGGAAGCAGTCTAGTTTTACCACTGCTATACAATACATCACAACTGGAAACACAGGAGTTGAGTAGGTGGCTCCTTCTTAGCCATGGCTCTGTTGCAGTGTCAAAGCACTTACACAAAATATCTGGATCTCTGCCTTGATATTCTTCTCCTACACATTGTCCCCAACGACTTTAACTACCCCTCTGTCAACATACACTTCCCTCCCTCAAATTCGTTTTGAGCCATGCACTCCTACACAACCACTTGTGCTTTCCTCACAGTGATGCAGAAGTTGTTCATCCTCCTCGTCTCTACGAGTTAAGTAACTTCCAAGAGAAAAGGGAGAAATGACATTTATTAACTCATTTGATCAATCTGATAAATGATCAGGTAATCAGAGAAGTCTTAATTTGTCACTTACTCCTGGCATATAAACTCTGCTTCTAAGTCCATGTTAGTACCAAGGTCTACAAGCAGGTGGCCTGCTTGACCACTGGTAGAACACACAGTACACACGGAGCCCACTCTCCTTTGGTGTCACAGCAAGGTGATAACCATAGTCTCATTGCTGAGAAATTTTGCTTATCACTTGGTACACAGTCATTAATACTCAATTTCCCGTTGTTATGTAACTTCTTCCCCACCCAACCACTCTCGCTGCTGATTCCCACATTAGTCTCGGTTAAAACACAGACAGAAGTTGGAAAGGAAATACTATGAACTATCCCTCACCCTCAATTCCCAGTTCCAAAGCATTCAACTTTTTATCTCCCCAGCTTTTCCCTGGGCAGATTCAGCACTCACAGCCAAGTCAGTTCTTTTAGACTCTTTTACCTCTATTTCTGCAAAGCACTGGCCTGCAAACACGTGCCCCCCATCCTCCACCACATACTGGATAAGCTTCCCAGCCGAAGGTGAGCGCAGAATGGAGGGATCATTCTCCTTTTCAAACACACAGGTCTTGTTACCTATAGTAATGCGATACCTAGGAATGAACAGGACAAATCACTGCAACAGAATTTCTTGTGGAAAACATGGGATGGGGAAAATCCATTCTCTCTTTCCTTACTCTACCACAAAACAAAACTAAAGAAAACCACCCCAAACAGCTTTTCTGAGATGAATGGTACAGCTCTGCATATGAAAGTTCAGATTACTCATGTCAGAAGAGAACTATGGAAGCAAGAGATCAGAAACCAGACAAAACAGCTCTTAACAAGGTTGTATGTATGTTAGTTTTGTGATTCTTCTGTACCAAAGGTATCACTCTCTGTCAGAACCAGAACCAACGAAGTTCAAGACTTCATATGAACAAAAACTGACATCAGTGGAGCTTACACTTGCCATACATAACACACAATACCTTCACCAAACTGCCCACCTCATGCAAAATCCTTTTGTATACAGAGCACACCTGGGAAGAGCAGGATGTACCCACACAGCCAACTGAGAGGTTGAGATTTTATAGCATTTTCCAACCCAGAAAGTTACCCAAACCCTCTGTACTCCTGCCCAGATTCATTACATTTGTCACGGGAAAGAAAGCAGCAGAGTGGGGAGTGGTTCACATTCCAGAAGCTCGAGATTTACCAGCCTTGTGGCTAGGATCCCCATGGGGAATTTTGAAGTAATGCACTGAAATAGGAAATCATGTGCCTGTTTCTACGGCAGCTGTGGAGTTTAAAGGATTTTGCAGATTTTCACGTTCTGGTTTTGTTTGGTGGGGTTTTCTTTTCTAATTGAAAAGGACGCTTTTAAAGAACCAGCACGAGAATATGGACTCCACACTGGTCACAGGCAGATCTTTCTTCTAACAGCAGGCAAGACCTGTTCTTCAGGTGAAGGCAACTTCTCCCTTTAAACTTATCCACAACACGTCTAGTAACCCCTTCCTAGGAGAAAATTCCATTCCCAACTGATCTTTGGGAGGCGTAAATATACAAGTACACATAATTTCAGCTACTATCTAAGTGCTACATGTTAATGTTTACAGGCCAGTACCTGTCCACTTCTTCTTTCATGTAGGTGGTATAGCTGCTACCATCATAAGACAGGAGCAGTCCTCCATCACTGAGCCGGTGCACATCAACTTCCACGCATGAGCTGTTCATGATGACCACATAGGAATTGGGAGACTGTCGGGTCACCTGCAGAGCCACAAGAATGGTACGTATCACATGAAATGCACACAGCACTGATAGTGCCTCGGTTGCCACAACATACACGGTTTTCCAAACACTGCAACAGTGGCAATTAAAGAAGGAGAACAGAGTCATTTGTTTTCATGTTAGATAGGAAAAAAAGATATAACAATATTTGGGATCACAAAGCCAAACATTTTTCACAGAGATGCAGGGGTGAAGAATTCTTACAGCTGCAAGAAACAGTATATGGCCGTGTCATTAAGAATGTCACCATAATGAATTTGCCCAAGAAAGCTAATTAAGTTTGCAAAGGCAATCTTAAGTCTAATATTTCCTAACTTCTATGTGCTTGGTTTTGCAACCTTTAAACAGTTTTTCCAACATTTTTTTTGTCCACAGCAGAGAAAATGCAACATTGAAGGGAAAATTGCTACAAATCCTGTCATCCTGATGAAACTGGATCTACTCAACAGTTGAGTAGATCTACATGTTCAGAAACATTAATTAAAAGTTTTGGTCAACCAACAGGCAGTGGTCTTGGCCTATAGCAGAGAATTCCTCACCCTTTGCATAGCATTTCTTGACCCCAAAGGGTTAAAATCTTTAGAGAGAAACACAGAGACATTGCAATGGAAAGACGTGATGGGGCATTATCACAAGGAACACTGTACCGATTTCTTAACTCCCCTAGAGCAGAGAAAATAAACCCTGCACAGATTTAATTCCAATAATTACATGTATTACAAAGATTAAACCAGAGCAGCATGTTTCCAAGTAAAACTGGCAAGAGGATGGGTTTCTGCATTGCACAACGTACCTTCAGCACATACTTCCGTCCTTCATAGATGAGTTCCACATCCACAGTGTTTAGCAGAGTATGAGCAGGGAGGACTTGGCCCCTTGAAAGTGAAATACAAAACAAAACTTGTCTTCCAGAAGCCACCAAATGGCTATCAGGAGCCCAAGCAGGTTCAAAGATACATGCCAGAATATGGAAAGCGCTGCTAAGAATGAACCTTCCTAGATTATACAAGGCTTAGCCTGACAGAATGTGAGGACTAGTTCCCCTACGGTGCCTGCTCTTAAAGCAGCAGGAGCAGAGAGGGTTTTCTAAGAACTTGTGGAAAACATTACATTTGGAAAATTATCTCAAATCTGGAAAATCTGGGGAAGAAATTAACCTTCAGGAAGGTTAAGGAAGACAATATCTGGTGATTAAAGACTCCCTAATGTTGCTCTAGCAGCACGCAGAGAAAGAACTCCACATTTCTCAGCCATTACTTGTAGTTTGTGCTAAAACTGCCAGAAACCAACCCAATCAGCAGGGGATACTTTAAAGAGACGCACAGGTAACTGCCAGTCTTCTCTGGCTATTAGTTAAGCAGTTTCTTTGTGCCAAAGAACAGGCAGCAGATAACAAGCCTGGTGTGCTTCTGGACTGTACAGGACTTGAACAAAACTTGCAAATCAAAACTAGTTCCTATGTGATTACTGGCTATCTATCAGACCAGCTTGCAATTTTACCTTTCTAGAGAGTGCAGGAAGTTTGAGACACTGTTTCGGAAGCTGACATCAGCTACATGCAGAGCTCCACACACCACGCCCAGCATGGTATCAGGCCTTTCAGCCTAGAAAGAAACAGGACATAACACAGTCACTTCTCCTTCAGCTTCAGACCATTCTGGACACCCACTTAAAGAACAGTCTCAGCTCTGGTTTTGGTTCAAGGTCAATCTCTCTTTAAAAGTAAGTTGGTGTAGCATCCATGCAAGCACTATAAAGAAGCAAGTAGCTCTGTAACTCCTTAAAAGAAAACCTCAATTTTGATTTTCCTGGATGAAATCTTGAGGACCCACAGTTGCTTTTCTGGACAACTTTATGACCACTTTTCCCTGACAGGGGTGACCTGGGATTTTGAAATGTATAAGAATTAAGCCCAGTGAAAAGGTTTACTAATAAAATGGTAAATGGAAATTAACCACTCCTAAATCTTTGTCCTCCTGCAACCAGTATGCACCAAACTTGCCTCACCTTCCTTTCCCTCCTCACTCCAATTTGTAGCCCAGTAAAGAAGCAGCTGTACCTGCACTTTCTCAGCAATAAGCCGATCCAACCAGCCGGTGTCGATGCGGTTCTGCTGGAAGCTTTCCGTTTCCAACAGTTTAATCAAGTACTCAACAGTGGTTCGGAAATCCCCTCGGATGGACAGCTCCTTCAAAGCCACTACCATGTTTCTGAAAGAGAAAAGAATACCTGTTTTCTACCCCATACTAACAGCAACGTGTAAACTGGTAACTTTAGATAGTTCCTCATGAGCCATTCAGAAAAAACGGTCCAATAGTAACAGCAGAAGAGCATGCGTATTAGAGCAAGATCCTATATGACGTCCTTGGGAATGAGGGAATATTGAACTTCTTCAATCTGCTGCTGCTGTAAGCACAGCAACTCAGACAGCATCAGCTACAAGACCAGCAGCTCCCACTGTTATCATCATCTAGGCACCTACCACCTGTTAGAGGTAGAGACAGACATGGTCTCTATCCCACCCAGAATGGAATAGAGGAAAGGCTCTGGATGAAAAATGGCATGGATGACAGGTCAGAGTCCTGTCTTATGATAGATGCTTTCATGTTCCACACCACTTAAACACTCAGTGGTTTATAAACTGATATAAGACACAGATATAGTGAGTTATCAATGTTTTTTCTCTAAGAAGTTTTCCACCAGAATGCTTCCAAAGAGGGAATTCAACACAACAGTAGCTATGTCATATCCCACCAGCAGGTGTACAAGGCAGGAATGAAACAGAAAGGAAAAAGAAAGAGAAGTAAGCAAAAAGTTAAGAAATGTAGGTGCAACACAGTGGAACTGCAAAGCAAGACAGGATGGGAAGCCTGACCATGATATGAAAAACAAGGTAAAGAGAGGGAAGTTTCTCTTAAAACTCCTAGAAGTAAGGAGTCTTGTTTTATCCATGGCAGTTTGGTTCACCCCGAGGTGCTAAGGGGCATGGTTTAGTGTTTGATAGGAACGGTTGGACTCGATGATCCGGTGGGTCTCTTCCAACCTGGTTATTCTATGATTCTATGATTCTATGAAAAAGGACCAAAACTAGCAGTTTCCAAGGTTATATAACTTTTCTGACTACTTACGAGATGGCTTCTTCACGATTTTCTCCCCAAGAGAAGCAGTGACCAAACTGAGAATCGGCAAATTCATGAAGCCCTCCTGCAGCAGCAACACTGAAATAGCCCCAGACATTCTTATTGCTGCGGAAATTCAGTTCCTGAACGGTACCAGAACTGGGCTTAAATCCCTGTAAAGACAGACAGACATGGCTATACAACCTAAAGAAAAAGTACATAATTCAGAATTAGGGAAGTCATTAGAGTTCAGAAGGCTAGAGCACCTCTCTGTGCTGCAACATGACACATACACAAATAAGTTCAGGCTGTGCCTAGCCAGGGTCTACAGAAGCATCAGGTAAGTGAGATAAGGGAAGGATAATCTCTCAAACTTAGAATCATAGAATGGTTTGGGTTGGAAGTGACCTTAAAGATCAGTTTATGTTTTCAAGTTTCAACCCCAAGCTGTCAAAGTCTTCATGGTCAGCAGTAGGGACTGAACCTCAGCGTAAAGCCTACAGTTATCAGAGTGCAATCGGTAACTACGGAATTTAACCACTCACCTCATCAGGATTCTCGCTGGTGATACGTGCGGCAATGACATGGCCACGTGGACAGGGGACATGGGCTGAATTCTCAAAATCAATAGATGTATCTCCCCATGGAGACACACCATACATCACTCGGATGTCCTTGATCCTGTGGAGGGGAATTCCCATGGCAATCTAAGGAATAATAATAACAATAATAATAATAAACCATCACTAAGTCAGCTTTCCTCCTCACAGAGAGCACCTATTCCTTGAAGAATTAATTTCACCATTTCTTTGCAGAAGCTGATGCAGCAGTTCCAGCACAGCAAATACGCACACTTGCTTTCTGCTGTGAGTGTTCTCCACTGAAATGTCTTGGAACATCCATATTTCTTAGGACAGCTGAGCTCCATGTAATATCCACCTTAGGCCCTTCAGCCAGTATTTTCCGTTGACTGATCAAAAGGCTCCAGAGAAAGCTGGCCAATGCTAGGTCAGCTGAGGATGGGCATGCATTAGGCCTGTTAAAAATATACTAAGGTCCTAGTGAGACAGAGGGCCCCTAACTGGTTATACGAAACTGGTATTTTACAGCTATAAACCGTGGAGAGAGTAACTCGCAGAGCTGGCTGCATCCTTATGGAGCAAAATCTCACTTCTTCTGTTCATTACCAAAATAGGCTTTGAGTTATGGGGTATTTTCACTCCAGAGGAAATGTGAGGGAGTAGCGTATCACCTGTCTGCACATGAGGATATAGGTCGTATTTGGTATATTTCTTTACCTTCTCTCCTCTATCAGTACAAAGATCTAGCAATCTGCATAATGCCACTGTGTGAGCCAGCTTTAACACAGCACCCTGGCTGTGACTCAGGCAATCCTCCGCCTCCCGGTTTTACTAAGGTTTCAGCAAAACAGGTTTTTCATGCTCAGGCCTCTTCAACGTCCACAGTTTGAGTACTCCTGAAAGCCTCGAGGAGCAAGGAGCGAGAAGCGGAGGGCCTGGGCACCTGACTCACCTGGAGTTGCGCTGCTGGCAGATTAACATCAGCTACCATCTCCGTGCAGGGGTGCTCCACTTGTAGGCGGGGATTCAACTCCAGAAAGTAGAAACTGCCATCCTGACTGTACAGATATTCCACCGTGCCTGCACTCACATATCCCACCATTTTGGCAAGCTTCACTGCACACTAGGGTACATGAAAGAAGACTATTTAATTTCCAGGCCCCATTCTCAGTCACCTATGCTCTGTTCATCCACACCACCCACTTCGGACATTTTTGCTGGCATTCTGAAACAAAAGCTTGTAACACGCTCGAAAACTGTGCAAAGAAAAGCACATGGCACAGGAGTTTTGAATTCCAAGTTATTTCA
The DNA here is from genome assembly GCF_032191515.1 of Phaenicophaeus curvirostris. Taxonomy (NCBI): domain Eukaryota; kingdom Metazoa; phylum Chordata; class Aves; order Cuculiformes; family Cuculidae; genus Phaenicophaeus; species Phaenicophaeus curvirostris. The sequence continues at coordinate 6,833,849 of NC_091412.1, read as the reverse complement.
TTTACAATTTACAGAAGGCAGAGTTTGAAGCAAATATTTATAATACTCGGGAGCAGACAATTCATACAACTCCTGCAGCTTGCTTTTAGCATAACAATATATATTTAAAACACAATTCCCTTGAATTTTTGAAGGGAGCTCTACAGCTGTTTGTCAGCATGTAGTGAACTCAGTTTTGGAAATCTAAGTCATTGCCCAATCTAAGTAGTTTAAGACACGCAACCCTACGTTGCTCCTTTAAAAGATTCAACAGTGCAAATCGCTTGGCAACGTGAAAGAAAAAATCCTGTCTTGCAAGGAAAAGATAAATTGCAGAACCACTCTCACCTGTTCCATGTGCTCGAACACCACTGAAGTCGCAATAGAAGCGGGGGCCTCCTCAATAATCTTCTGGTGCCTGCGCTGCACGGAGCAATCCCGGCCAAAGAGAGAGATGGCATTGCCATACTGATCTGCCAGGATCTGTACCTCCAAGTGGCGGGACTGTTTGGCAAGTCTCATTACAAAGATTGGAGAGCCTGGGACTTCAGCTTGAACCTGCAGCAGAGACAGTGTCAGAGGCAGATGATTTTTAGTAAGCACCTGTTTTAGTCATCTCAAGTTCATTTTTAAGCAAGAACCATCCATGAAATTTCCCGTGGCCCATTTGAGGCCGAAAATACCCTGTGTTTCTGCTCAGGTTTCCTAGATAACCCATAAATCAAAGAAGGCTCAGGTGCCTCAACATTTTTGAGTCACACTGCAGACGCCTTCCATTATTTGGATTTTTTCAGCATCTCCTATGATGTTTGGCCATTTGACAACTCTATTGGATATGCAGATAGATCAAAACCCTACCAAGATACAGAGTAAAGACAGCATGAACTCATCATTCAAAGTAGCTAAACAGGCTCTGATACATAACGCAGACTTTTTCAGTACTTTAATATTTCTGATTCACCGCTCTCAGAACCACCCGACCTGAACATTTAGAACAAAACAGTACAAATTAACAGGAAACATTACCTGTCTAAATAGGCTGGGGAAATCATCCGCATTGTTAACTTTCCTGATTCCTTTACCTCCTCCTCCCTCAGAAGCCTTGATCATGACAGGGTAGCCAACCTCCTCAGCAGCCTGATCACAATGGGCAGAAAAACACAGGTACATACAAAAAGTTATCAGAATCAAGTTGAAAAGATCATTATTTCCCTATTAATTTGTGTCCAAGATTCCATATTTGATTTCATTTAGCAACCAAGACATGAATGGGACAGAAAGCAAATATTCCAGATTGAGAGGGTGCCTGTAGCTGGAAAAATAAGCAATGATTTGGTGACTACAGAGAATTCTAGCCTCTCAAAGTGGTCACAAATTCCTTTGTCAGTGCTTCACACCATTGGATTTACAATCTTACAGAAGAGGTGTTTTGTAATAACGAAAATCATTCATCTTGGGCAACGTGGAAAAATCATACACTCCACCTCCTCTCTTCACAAAGGAATCCTGTATTGTGCAAGGAATGTTTCTTATTCTAGAAATCTTCCTCAAAGAAACACTTAGCAAAAGATGAATCCAAGTGTGAGGTCATGGGTCTCTATTAAAAACACCTTCTTCCAGCATTAAACAAAATGCAGAAGAAAGCCCTTAATGAAACACAACTCTGTTCCCATGTTTAACTCCTTCTCCTAATTCTCACTAAATTCTGCAGGCTTGGCCCAAAGACAATACGTGAAAGATCACTTTCCAATTTCCAAGACTCAGCTCCGCGAGGCTGACAGTCTGTTTCTCGTTTCTATTCCCATTAAAAATAAACTAAGCCTCTAGCTCTCTCCAGGTGTGCGTACAGCAAGACCTCAAATACCTTCAAACTACAGCCCACCTACCCGCAGCCCATCATCTGCGTCTTTCACATAGCCTTTCTCATAGAGTTCCTGAGGAACATTCAAGATGCGCTTCTGAAGATCATTCTCCTGCCAGTCCACTCGAAGACCTGAAACACAGTGTTAATGTCTTAGCTCATTCTGCAAGGCTCAGTGAGAACTCACACGTCAGGCAGTGGCAAAACAAACAGCAGTCGTAGTTCCACAAGTAACTAGCCTGGAAGCATTTACAAAAGAATGAATGTGAATGTAAACAGACATTTCTGTTTTCTGGGTAGCGGATATTTTCATCCAAATAATTATATCCTCTTTCATTTACAGTATGCAATTCTGAGAAACAGGCTGTTATTTATAACCTTTTGAAACTGAATAGAGCTTCCATGAAAGCAAGGTATTGGCCGTGTGCTCCAAAAGTAAATGCTAGAAAAGAAGAGACTGCAGAAATACAGGAATATTACAGCTAGACTGTCAGACTAACAGTACATTACACAACATGCAAATTTTGCTTTATATATCCTTACAGATCATAATCACTATGTCTAAGCCTCAAATACTACAAATTTGAAATCCTAAACAGATGCAACACCTCTTCAAATGCCTTTTTGTGCACAGACACTTCTTAAAGATTAGATGAGTTGAAGAAAAAAAAAGATCAGAACGGTCTTGACAAACACAGCAATTTCCTTCTTACCACTGCCGCTCCAAGGAAGAGTTGGAATGCCAGCAGTCTGCGCCACTATGGAAGAAGCAATTTTATCTCCCAAGGCCCACATTGCTTGGCTTGGAGGACCTGGAAAGAGCAAAAGCAATGCATGAGAAAGACACAAGAGATGCCAGACACTTGGGAAATGGCCAGGAGTCTGATTTGGGTTCCATATAAGAGGGATAAATAAACACTCTCAGCAGCATTGCTGCATGCTCATCTACATCATGCATCTCAACGACTATAAATCAACATTTCTGAACCAAAACAGAAAGCATTAATTGTATCAGCCAGGAAACTAAAGGCAAACAAACCTGAGCACTTTTGACCAAGAAAGAGGAAAAGGAAAATGAAACCATAGCAATGCAACCATAGACACATCAGAACAGGTCTTTAAGTGCCTGACCTGCTAAAGATGTCCTGGCACACACAGCTTGCAAGCACCGCTTCCAAGTGGCCTCAAGCTGGGCCTGCTCTCAAAGGGACAGCAGGCAGCAGTAACCCCTATCAAGCGTGCACAACACATGCTACTGGAATAATAAATCAGTGCCCTGATTTTACTTGAAATGTGATTGGCAAGAGATTTAAACTGGAATTAAACTACAGCTTTTAAACACACTCCTCTTCAAAGCTCCAGAGTGCTTCTGTGGTTATGGCTCAAGACATAACAGAAAAAAAGATCTGCTAGAATTCAGGCAGATAAAACTATCTCCAGGCTATGTTCAAACCATGACTTCTATCACAACTCCATCTTTAAACGCAGCACATGTCCAAAACCTTATCCAATATTCAGATCCATGTGGTTCAGGAGACGAGGCCTACTGCAACATCTCCAGAACTTGGTTAACTACACTGCTAACTAGACCACAAACTTTATGTATTGCCCTCATAGAAATCTACTATCGCCATAAAAGTGAATTACAAACACCCTCTTTAAAATGACAACAGGGGCATCCAGCTTTAGAAACAGTCTGCTTTAACAGGAATCTTTTCTGACTTTGTATCCCACAATATTCAAAGACAGGTTAGAGAACTTGCCACTTCTCCCATACAAGAACTGTTTCCCAGCATATGCACAAACTTTATCTAGTTTCATTAGCCTCAATGACTGGAAACAGACTACGCTGTTAGACAGCATATCCTGTTGCTCTGACTACTGTAGAGAACACAGCGTCCATCTCACATTTGTACACCATAACTCATGGCTCTGTTTTAGACTCAGGATCTTCTATCTCACTGAAACCACCCATTTTAAAATAAGGACTAGACAGTAAATCGGAAGTGTACATCCTCACCCATGAAAGCAATCCCATTTTTGTGGAGTAGTTCTGGCAGTTTAGGGTTCTCGGATGCATGGCCCCAGCCAGCCCATACGGCCTGCAGAAGGAAATAACATAATTCACTCTTTGTTTCAGTAAAACAAGCAAGTGAGCAGAAACAGAAAGCATGCAGACACTTCAAGTCTTTCTTGTCCTCACTGAAAACAGCCTCATGACATTCATAACCCAGACCAGCCTCCTGAACTACATGGCATGCTTGTTTAAAGGGCTAGCGTCTTGCATCCTGTAGATACGTCAAACAAAGCTGCCAAAGCAAACTGTTGAAGAGGAACTAAGTATAGCAAAGTGAAGGACTGAAGGGAACCTTCTGTCTCCTGCAGATATTCATACTGGGCAATCCACTGCATTGTAACATGCGCTGCCTTTTCATGCATAGGTGTATGTATAGTGCATATAGTATAGGTTTGCCATTTCCATTGCTTTGATCTGTCTTTTTCCCAAGATACAACTTATCATTTAAGGAGAGAAGGCTGCTTAGCGTTACCTCCTGTTCTGAAAACTACCTTTGACACTACTCACCTGCACTGGAATCCGCTTCGCGATATCAAGAATGAGTTCCACATTTGCATAGTTGTTGTTGTTTGGTCCTCCTGGAACTGGGACGTAGTGATCTGCCATTTTAATATACTCTGCAAAGACAAAGAAGGTCTCATTTAGATTGTATACCTAGAATAGTACTTGGTATAAGACTCCCTAAATGTACAGAACTGCAAGTACTTAATCTCCTCCCAGAAAAATCTGTTACTTGCCAGAATGGTATGCAATGCAGCGGAGGCACATTCAGCTTCTTGCATTCTTGTGGACACACAGCTCTGGGCAAGGTGAAGCCTTGTGCACCTTCGCTGGTCTTCACAACTCACCTGCATTTGCTTTCAGATCCTCGGGAGTCACCATGACAACAAATCTGATTGCCCGCTCATTCCGAAACATCTCATAGGACCAGCGTCGGATGGATCTCATGCATTTCACTGCTGCAATGCCATTATTTGCTATCAGGACCTGAATATAATAGAAGCAGGCATGAGACAGATGCTAAATAGCACAAAACACTAAACAATAATGAAAACTCTTTTTTCTCTGCAGACTCTTTGTTCAATTTTGGGGCTGTTTTGTTAGCTATCCTTCAATTCAGCAAGAACATTTAATGGCCCTTCAGTCAATTCAGAAATCAGCTCTTGCTCAACCATAAATATTTTAACGTATTAGGCTTTGCTTGGATTAAAGAGCAGAAGCACGTATGAGAATAGGTATAATGAGTGGCTAAAATGCTCAATATCTGAAAGGAAGAAACCTCATCCATTAAATGAAATGTATTTTTAAAATACATTTCTTAGTATTTTTTTTTCTGGTCTACTTTTGCTGTACCTGTCCTATAAATCCCTTTGCATCAGCAGCAGCACTCCAGCTCGCTCAGCTGTTTTTCCTATCACACTAAGCTAAAACAATGACATGTCTACTTCTCACACAGAAAGTAGAATGGAAACACAATTACAGGCAGATGTACAACTTTCATGCTCAGAAATATTCCTATTTTAATTTCTGCAAAGTACAGCCTTATGTAAAGAGAAGTCATCACTTAAAAGAAGGGAACAAAATGCTGTATGCTTAAGTAAGAAAGGTCAGTAACTTACCTTTTCAATAACTTTATTCCCTCCAAAACGAGTAACAAATTCTGCTGGAGAAGCCACAGTGAAATCCCGCTGCACGTCAACTTTCTTCCTGTCCCGGCCTTGCTTTGTGAGGTGTAAGCCAGACATGCTGGGCCTAAGGAAATTTGTGGGAGACAGAAAAAAGCAACTTGGCAGGGCAGGTGCACCCTAATAGATAAGGATATGTGAATAATTTATAAAGCTCCCCTTGGCCATATTCTCCATGTACTAAGCAGAATGACTCCTTGCTTCTGGACCACTGTGACGCCTGGTCCTCAGCTCTTACAGGGATTAATTTGGTTTTTAAATACCTTCCAGTTATGTCTCTGCAAAGGCCAGGTTATCTGGAAGAATTCTTGTTATGCTAATATATAAATAGGTGAAAAGACTTTCACTGTATATTGCTGCCCAACACAGAACAACAATATACCCCACATTGCTTTCAATTTATCTAGGGAAGCTGGGAAACAACGATAACATCTTCCGACTTTGGTGAACCAAGCTGCTAAGACCAGACTCTGCAAGGAAATCCTATTGGGGACCCACAGAGAATAAGAACAGTCTCCAGGTGAAAATGCAAGACTGAGACTGCCTACGTAAAATCACTTTCCAAGAATTTGTCACCATCCAGTCTTGAATATTTTCCACTAAAGTTCCGAGAGCCAGAGAACAAATTAATTACGTTAATTCTGCTAAAAGCAGTAAAAGCCAGTTTCGTGCCTGACAAGATCACACGCTTGCTCACCACCTTTCTGTGTGGTAATGGGGCTGTTGCCTCCCTTTCTTATGCTTCAGGTTCCACAGAAATAATACATGGATAAACCACCCTTTGCTTCTGCAGTCACTACAGAAGTTGATTTGCAAGGCTGAAACTGTGAGAGAAAACTCAACAGGAGAGCAAAGCCCTGCCCTCCACACGGTGCGTCCATCAAAGCACAGCACAACTGCGGCGACAGTGAGGTGCTTTCTATGTTAAAGCTGTACCTCTCAGACCACCCTACAGTTATCCTGGTTTTCTAACTGGATTCAGTGTGGGTTTTTTTACCAGGCTCTTTCCTCCCATCACACTGATGCAAAGTCCTTCCCCCTGCCACCACAGAGGATTACAGAACCTTCGTGTAGGAAGGAGAGGTGAATATAGAGAAGTTGTTGTAATGCCTCCCAGCTGCATCCAAGGGGGTCGGTGCCACTGCAGCAGCTGTGTAACCAGCACTGTCTGTCCCCGGGAGCCGCGCCGGCCTTGCTGGCTGCCCTTCAGCCACGGCGAACCCAGCAGGAACCTCTGGCCTCGTCAGCTGCTGAAGCGCAGCTACCATTGAGCAACTCCCCAGGGAAATGTGATGGGATGTGGTAGAAAGTGACTGGAATTGCTGGGGGAGGCCATGAAGGGAAAACCAACCCAAGGACAAGACAAGTCATGTACAATATCCAGAGGTCTTTCAAACACTGCCACCACGGGCAGGTAGCCCGAGAGCTGTACCTGTGAGGATCATTGCCCCACATGAAGTTTGGAGGAGCTACATTTGATGGGTTGGGGAGAGCTTGAGAGGAAGCACTCAGATTCCCCCCTAGCATACCCTTCAGAAACAAATTATGGCCTATGAAGATTTACCTAGCTGGAATGAAGATCCTCCTTGGCACTTCACCAGGAGTTGCACAACGCCACAAACCAGTATTTTGACTACAAAATTTGCCAATGAAAAAAGCCCTGAATAAACTATAGCTCATACCTGGTTTAAATCCAGATTCTTCTCCTACCCATCTTTCCTGCGAGTGATCATGGTACTAACAGAGAGCACATGTTGGCAGCAACGATCTTGACCCATATCATCTAGCACAACCTATTCAAAAAGGTACATACCAAATCCTGATTTAACCAACCAAGAACTGAACTAGAATGAAAGGCAAGCTTTCAAGTAAGGCAAGAACAGTGCCCAGCTCTGTCCATAAAGACGTCTTTATGCACCACACGTAGGATGGAGCGAATACTTCCCTTGCTCTCCACCTTCGAGCATTCCATTTGGCTGCGACGTTCTACTGTAGCACAACCCTGACAGCATGAGGATTTCCAGAACAGCAAGACAGCATATTTACAGCGCTTTAAAGTTGTGTTGTTCATTAACACATCAATCTTTCTCTCATACAGGTGACACATACCCATGATAAATGGCCACGGTGGCAGAGAACGTCAAGTTTTACTCTTGCAAAAGTTGAGCTTAACTAGGAACTGAAAACCTGTTCTAAGCACAGCGAAAGAAACTTGGAAGCAACACATGAAGCCAGAGCATGAGAAGGTAACAGGAGAAACAAGATCAATAGGCTGGTTTTAAAGCATGCTAAAAAAAAGTGGTATATCTCCAAGTGATAGTCTGGGACATGTAAATGGCTGTACCAGGTCAGACCAAAGCACAGCCAGTTCAGCAACTTGTCTCAAAAAGCTGCTGGCTGATACCAAGAAGGGCACAGGAACGAGTTAAGTGTGCAGAGGCTCTATGCACTTTCTCTGCTTCCGGCAAACTGCACTTTCAGAGATAAACGTTGTCACTGAACTTAAAACTTGTCCATATCAGCAAGCATTCACAGACTACTCAGTGATAATCTCAGCCCAGGAATTCAAAGACAGGAACCAACAGGCAAGAAAAAGACAAAAGGTATAATTAAGGTAGAATTTCTATTAAATTTGTGTATTTAAAGAGCATCAGAATCTATGGCACGGCAAGAATAGCACAGTCCAACAAGTGAGACAGGTTTATTCACTGCAGATTTATTGACAGTAGTCTCAACAAAAATAGAGAAAAGATAAAAATCTTGGGGCCAGAATCACTGAACACGTATGAATATGATCTATCCTGCCAAGCTAAATAATTACTACATGCATAAAGATACTGCTAGAGATAGGATGTCAATAAAACCAGAGCTTCATCATCCAGAATAATGCACAAAAACTTGTTCATAAGTAGAGTTCAGTTTAATTTGTGACAGTAAGCATTCCAAGAACATTGTTTATTTACTAATAACCACAGGATGCATATTAAAATCAAAACAGGAGAGAGGGGTTTTTTTGCTGGGTAATTTGAGGTAGAAGTTGGGCAGCAAGGAAGAACACTGAGCTCTAAACAAAACATAATAAATGCTGAGTTGGTAACAGTCATCCCTATTAATCATCAGCTCACAATTGCGATGCTTTGTTTACACAGGAATTTTCAAAATGCTCATCCATCCTTCAGAGTTCACAGAGGTTAGAAGTCGTGCAGAATCTCAAACTTCAACAATGATTCCCCAGCCAAGATGCATTCCAGCGTCCTTCTTACAGACTGCATGCAGATATCTCACAGTAACCGGTGAGGTTTCAGAGGATAAAATTAACATGGACAAATATCAGTAGACATTTCCAGTGCTGAGTGCCTGACTACCTCAGTCCCAGATGGCTGCTGCTATAAGGAGAATATTGTATCTGTAATTCTTACCTTTGCAGCATGTGATATCTCATTTCCTGACTCTGCTCTGCAGAATCCTCCATGCTGTCTCAGTGAAGGAATTAACAGATTTCAGGCTTGCTTATGACTCGCTTAGTGTAGCTGCTGATCTTTTAATTTTTTCAATACCACAGCTCAAAACCCAGCAGGAGAAAGCTGCAGAGAGCCTCTTGCACTCCGGCGAAGCAGTGACACTTCCCAGATTGCTTCAATCTCTTAACCTTTGTCCCTTGCTTTCCACCACCCCTCTCTCTCAGTCACTCTTCCTGTGACGCAGCATGCACGGAGAGGGGAGCAGCTTCCCTCTTCTGCATTCAGAGGAAAGCAGCTGATCAGGAAAGAGAGAAAATGATCTACAGGTTACGTAAGTGGGCTCAGCACCCATCAACTGCTGCTGCAGCCCACACGATGCACCGTGGATGTTTGCAGTGACGCTCAGCCCCAGTCCACGCTCCCCACGACGGGGGTCAGGTGAGGGAGCGGAGACAGCACAGTTTTCCCTCGCTTCCCCTTCCTGAATCCAGAGGAACACCGCACCGCCGGCTGCACAACTGTGCCGGGAGCAGGCGAGCATCTCCTCAGCAGCCAGCTTTGCATGAGCAAAGGAACAACTACAGGGGTCAACTTGCCTGAAGAACTGAATCGACATGTATGATTTAACATCTGATTTTCAGGGGGGTGGGGAAGTGACAAGGAAAGCGTTTGCAGGGCTGCAGAGAAGGAAGTCAGATGCAGTTTGTATGGGCACACAGAGCACAGTGAGACATGAGACAACAACCTGAAAGCTGGGAGACCCTGGACAGGTCACTTAAGTTTTCCGTGCCTTTGTTTCTCCACCTATGAAACAGGGGCGAGATCTTATAGCCAAATGCTCTAAGAATAAATATCCTCACAAGCAAAGGTGCTGCAGTGCTGTGGGGTCCATAACCTCACCGGGAGGGGGAAGAATGTGTGCTCACTGCCCAGCACACGCAAAAACATAAATTGCAAACTTTGGGTGGGGGAAGGATGAGCAAGGGCACTGACTGCCACAACACAGGGATGATCAAACCTGGACTGGAACTAGGACACAGCAACCGGGCTACATTTTTAACATGAGGACATTTGGGTTTGTCCTGGTGTAGGGTCACATGAGGTGGCACAGCTTTTATGGGATATACATACATTCCAAGAGCCTGAGCACAAGCCATGCAGTCAACCAGAGGGGATCACTCAAAAAAAGGAATGAGTACCCAAAGAAGAAGTGTCACACCAACACAATGACAGTATAGAACCTTGTGCCCTGACGGACAAGGTGAGGTCACTGCGGGAACTAAGAATAGTATGGGTGATAAGAGCAGCGACTGACAGCAAGTGCCACGTGTCCAATCAAGCACAAGCTAACAATTCTGTGCAGATCCAGTTTCCTTAGGCATTGTCACAGCAGGGCAAGGGGGCAGCGACACACTGTGGCTGTGAAGAGGGCAGCCACAGTGGGAATAAATCCTTCACCAGACAGCAGAAACGAGAGATCCCAGGGAAAGAATAGAGTTTGAACACACAAACCCCAAGATTATATGTCTACCTAATAACTAAATGACTCTCTCACCTATCATATGAATCATAGAGTGGTTTGGGTTGGAAGGAATCTTAAATCCCATCCAGTTCTGACTCCCCTGCTATGGGCAAGGACACCTTCCACTGGATCAGGCTGCTCAAAACCTCATCCAGTCTGGCCTTGAACATCTTCAAGTCTTTGCTTCCTCACTCAAGAACTACTCAAACTACCCACCTACGAAGTATACCAAAGATTTCCCATGTAACTCACTTTAACATGGGAGCACCCAAGGAAAAGCAGCTTGTCTTGAAATATTTTCCAGCGCTGTTTCCATCTCAAGAGACCTCTTGCTTAAGCACTTACCCAGCTGTGGTACAGATCTCAGAGTAGACTCAAGGTCCCTGCCTCACACATCCTGGCCCTGAAAGACTACTCTCCAGGCTCCCTACTTCCCTTCACCTCTGCAGTGAGGCTACCACAAACCCGCAACTTCACCGGTTCCAAAGAAGCCATCATAAAGGTAGAGTCAGGAGCCTACAGACACTGCTTGATAAAATCTGCGCCACACTCTCCTCAATCATCATTGTGTAGGACCAGCACAACCCAACAGACGTTCAGTGACTCTACAGCATAACCATTTCACGTAGAAAATGGTATATTCCATCACTTTCAAAATAAAATACTTGCACTATCTATGTTTCCATTTAATTTCTTCAGGGTTTTTATCTTGATTCCAGATTAAAATTTATACACGGTATAACTGAAACTTCATTTTTCAGTTTTTGTGAAAACTCTTTCCCAAATATTTGCCTGTGATCCAACCCCACACACAGTTTCTGACCACCGTAGCTACAGGGAAAAATAACCTACAGCTACACAGCTCGATGCCAGAGGAGCAACTTCAGCATTGGTTAAAAATATTCATCATGCCTTCCACCAACTGAATACGCTGCTGTGAAATCAATGGATACGATGCGCTGCAGATCCCTACAAAAACATGCTACGCAAGGGTATGTCGTTGTGATACAATACTTACCATCAAACACACACACAGACTACAAAGCTCATTTCCCAAACATAAATACTGCTCAGAACCCCATGGCAAACATTGTATGAGAACCATCCCCCTCTTCAGACCCCAGGCCTGCCGTTAGACAAAAGGACCGCCTGCGCCGTTCTCTCCTGTTCCAGCCTCCGAGAAAAAAAGCATTCATTACAGACACATACCTGACGCACATCGCAGCTAGGAGCCTGCATTGATCCCAGCACTGTAACATGCCAAGTACTATCCGTGACGTAGCAGTTTATTCCAAAGGCAGTGATGCATTAGCTGGCTCCTTTGAAAGGCAGCCGTGAGAAGACTGCAGCACACACACATATGCACACACACCCCGAGAAAGGGGGGTTTTGGGGTTTTTTTTCCCCTGGATTAGGCCTGCAAAGGGTGTGGAAAGACAGCAACTCTCATCATCAGTTTGGGCTTTATTTTTTGCAAATATGTAAGCATTGATATGAAAATGTGTCTGATCCGTTAAAGCACCAGTAAGATCTGCTCCAGTTTCAGATCTGCCCTTGCAACATCCTTCACAAAAAGGCAGTGAGATATAGCAAGCACACATGTGGTGCAGCAAGCTATACTGAATTCTGCAGCCAGAGTAAACGGTTTACTGTGTACTGGCTAACAGACACTGGGAGGCAGCAATTTGGATTTAATCAATGACAGGTTTTGCCTGCAAGTTTAAAGAGACAGAACAGTTGGCTTGAGCATAGATACTGCCAGAAACCAGAGCTTCAGCCTATAAATTGAAACAAAACGAGACTTGACTCAGCTCTGACAGCTTAAGGATTTCAGGCATTTAAATAAAGGGTACAGAACAAAACCGAACAACAGCCCTCTCCCTGCTCCCTGGCAAAATAACTTAACTCTCATGCTAAGGCAGATTTTGAACAGCCAAGACAGGTCTTTAGCCTAAAGCAGTAACTTGGGTTCCAAAACTACAGAGAGCTAGTGGGCACAAGCTGCTCGGATTCCTCTCAAACAATCAAGTACCAACAGCTGCGATGGATGCAGATTTTAAGTGCTGAATTACTTGCTCGTCATACAAGCAAATAATTTCTTTTCCGAAACCACATACCTGGCTCTTTATCTGCCATGGCCAAACTGGACCCTATCCATGGGAGACACAGACACCCCCACCCCCTAATCACTGCCATTATTATGGAAGGGAGCCTAACAATTTAAAGTTCACTGAGCTCCTCTGGGTCCCACACTCTTATGTACTATGATCAAAACCACTTCACTTCTGAGGCTCTTCCACACACTCCATGACCCATTCCCTCTGACAGTTCCTCCCAAGGCATTCTGCACTCAACAAGGAGCCTTTCAGGTGCTCTTTGACAAAGTTCAGGTGTTGTACAGATCTGGTCTGCGTGAATGCATCTTTTTAACAACTAGAATTAATGGGGCAGGCAAGGAAGCTTTGCATAAAATTTATGACTGAAAGACATTTGGCCTTGTGTAAGAGAATCCCATGTGGAAAGCACGGTGAAGCCCATTTCAGCTACTAGGCTTACAGACAGAGTTACGATACGAGTCAAAAGATCCAAGGCATTCCCTAGCCTGGAGAGTCTTTCCTTTCCCTACCCAAAATAGGTTTATAGACATTCAGCTCTTTTCCCAGATCTGTTGCAAGCCTACATTCACTGACAGCTTCTCCTGCAGCCACTGAAGATAGGAGCATTCGGCTGTGAGGGCATTTTGCAGAAGCACTTGTTGTGGGATTCCTTCGCTGCATGTCCCTGTCTGGGTGAAAAGCAAGGGCATTCAGTAAAATACAGGACAGCACCCTGCAGTATTCTGATCGGGACAAAGTATACTTCATTATCTTTTCAATTAGAAATAGCAGATAAGCAAACAAGTAGGAGACACTGTCACTTCTGTGGTATCTTAGCTAGGTAATCTTTGTGAAATCTCCCCACAAGTGAATTCAGAGGTGACATTTCCCATGAGGTCAGAGAGAGTAAAATACATTACACAAAAATAAGAATGCTACTTTTGAGAGGTATGCAGATGAAAAGCCCTTTAAAGTATATTTGTTGACTGAACAGAGCAGCTTTCAGAGAAGAAAAAAGCTCTAATTCACAGTTTATCAGTACCACCAGAAATAGCTCAGAATCCAGAATAAACTTACAAGCTTCCTCTTTTTCAATAGACACAGGAAGAAATTCAACTCCAGATGGACCGAGTTCAAAATATAAATCACAACATCGCCCACAGGCAGTTGTGGTAACAAAAGGGAACAAAATCCTTTCTTTTGGCAGGGGCTCCTTGAAGATGCACAGCTTTATTTCAGAAACTTGCAGAAATGTGCATCAGTATCATGCTCCCCCATCTATTGAGCCAAGAGCACTTGATCACACGCAAAGGAAAGCGTCTCAGCAAGCAGCACACAACACCAGTTTCATTAATGGCCTTCTGGTCCATGAGATGCAAACCCATGCGAGTCATCCTACACAAAAACCTCAGCAGCACCAAAGCAACTGCTGGCACAGTCAGTGGAGTAAGAGAAGGAGCCTTCAACTCTGGCAGCCAGGAGCATGCAGAAAGCCTGTAATGGGAAGGAATCGGTTCAGGAAAGGAAAAGTCCCTTTTGATACAGCTGGACCAGTCTTAGATGCAAGGGTGAAAGCGTCAGCCTTGCAGACATGAAAGCATACTCGTGCTTCTATGCACACATATGTGCATTAAGTTACAGCAACACTCATAATTTTACCAGATCAATGCTCTATAGCGTAACCTCCTAACCACAAACAGTCAGACTGGAAAGGATTTTTTTTTAAATTCAAAACAAGCTCAAAAGGGTTCTTTATTTCTTTTAACACTCAATGCAATCACTCTACGATTTCTCAGCAGACACACCATCCCAGTTCCAGGCTGGGTGTACTCAACACGCTGTTGTCCAGACTAACACTGAGATGCTCTTCCAAATTTACTTTAATAGATTCTTAATTCTTCTTAAGCATCTCAACAATTTATTGGGACTATTTACTGATAAGTCTGAATACTGTTAGACACTAAGGGCTAAAGTCTCCATGGGCTTAAAATCAAAGGTAACAGCTGAGCTACTTCCAAAAATTTGGCTTTCAGTTAGTACAAGTGGATTGTCAGGTGACTTTGTACACCCATTGCATTGCTTATGAAACCAGAGCCCAGATGTATAAATACCAGAAGACATGGCAGGATTTATTCTATTTTAAACAAGAATTTGATACAAGATACCACCTTTGAAGCTAGGAATTAAATTTAGCAATAGTCAAGAACAATTTATTAAACAAAACAAACAGATCCCAAATACTTTCCAAGCTGGTTTTACAGAGAAATTACTTCATCTACCAACAAAACTTCAAAAAGGAGCATAGCAACTGTCTAAGAGCTCACAACATGACAAGCAAAAGCTGTATTCCAGCAGGACCACTGCCTTCGGTTGGAAGCACTGATGGAAATTCCTGAACTCAAAAACCACCACCATTATTCCTGGAAATAGAAAATAGTAAGAATAGGCAATAAAACCAAACACGCTATTTTAAGGTGCAAATCGCAACATAGAGTAAATTTTGTTGCACACTGTGTACAAGTAGAATATTTTCTTTGAGAACACTTGTTTCAATGCTAGATGCTGTAACTAATAGAGCGGGGAGGACATTTACATTATTTTTATTACTGACACACTTTAAATAAAGGACAACTACAAGCAAGAAAACAATCAGGACATTTTAATCTGCATGGTTACTCTTACAACACACAATTTCTGTCAAGCACTTATGTACCACACAACATTCAAAGTTCATTATCAGAGCGTGGCTTTCTCAATCCTACAAAGTAGCAGCCAGCTGGCACAATCAAAGGTCTCCATAGATCTCTCGTGGCATGGCAGCCTACACTGTACAACCTGTCCCAGCAAGACTTTAGCAACACCATCAACACTTAACCAGATCAATAAGGTGATAGATGGAACAACAAAGCGCGCACACACTCTGCATGCCCAAATGAAGAAACAAGGAGTTGGCATAGAGACTAATCCACGGCTGGGTGAGGATATCTCACAATCCTGCCAGACAATAAGGCTCTCAGCAGTGTTTTCCAGTTCAGGCAGGGGAGCTGCAAATGGCAGGTACTGAACATATGCGAGGCAGCCTACTGAAACATCTACACTTCCTGAACTGACAATGTAATGATGCTTTTTGTGGGGCGGAAGGAGAGAGGTCCAAGAGCAAGAGAGAAGCTTGTCACTACAGGGAAAGAGGTTTCCAGATGAACAGATGTGATGCGAGGCACAGCTGCCATGAGACTCCCGTCCTGGCATCAGAGGCTCAAGCATCTCTCGCAAAGAGTTAAATTTGGCCTCTACCAGGATGAGTTAGTTTGTTATACACAAATATCGCACAAAAAGGACAGTTCATGAGAGCTGATGACCACGGAAGAGCATTTCTAATTATCAAAGTCATTCTGATTTTGAGATAGTGCTCTTCAGAGGGGTGAAAATCTGCTCAGGATGTCAAGACAAGCACTGGCACAGCTGCTGCACAGAAGGCGCAGTCACTAACTCTGAATATGATAGGATGGGTCAGACGGCCTTACAGCTGACACAAAGCAACAAAACAGAGCTTAGAGACGAAAGGAAGTTTTACCGTCTAAACTTCAGTAACCTAGAGTATGAGAGGAAAAAACAACTTGATTAGGTGGCTGACAACCATACCTTCCAGCTCTCCTGTGCTGCAAGAAGAAACCTCTTTTCTCCAGCTCTCAGAGCAAGAGACTTACTACACGGCACACTCTACAAAAAGGTGAAAGGATAGTTCAGGTACACTGACAAATCCTTTTTCAGCTGACTAAACTCTGGATCTTAGACCAAATGTTCCCTGAGAAGGAATACTCTGTAGCAAATCCCCTCACTTCAAACACAAGCTATCTTCACCAGACCAAAGCTTCCTGCATGAAACTAACCAGCAAATGGAAAGATTGTTGGCACCTTCTTCAAGAAGACACGCTCCCTTGCACCTGCACCTTGTTTGACCCATTGGTCAAACTGTACAGAACTCCCCACAAATTTATCTTTGTCACTTCAGAAAGTGGTGTACCTTTCTGACTACCAAGAGGAAGCTGGAAGCAAGAATACCCGTGTGTTCCATTAATTCACTGTCAGAGTCACTTCAGGCAAGTTGTTGAACTTATCTTTGTCTCGGTTTCTCCATTTGTAAACATTATTTTGAAATCTTTTGATGAAAGGGACCACCATCCTGGAAAATTATTTCAATCCATCTTTATCTTAGAAAAACAGCCTATAATGCTGTAACTTCTTTATTTGAATTGGCATTTCTCTCCAATTTAACTAAGAGTCAAGTACCCTCAAAAGAGTGCCAAAGTAAGCAAGTTACAACAGAGCTGCTCAAGGTTGTGAGCTTATTGCATTATAGCTCTGATGCAGGCAATGTCACAGAAGCTGTTTGATTTTCTTGCGTACCTATTGTCTGTTTCCACAGTAATGGTTATGTGTTCATCCCCTTTCTTCTCTTCCTAAAATATATACAGTTACAGGGCTAGATCTTTTCCTGCTTCAAAATTACCTTTTGTGTTGCCAAATTATTACAGAATCACAGAATAACCAGGTTGGAAGAGACCCACCGGATCACCGAGTCCAACCGTTCCTACCAAACACTAAACCATATCCCTCAGCACCTCGTCCACCCGTCTCTTAAACACCTCCAGGGAAGGTGACTCAACCACCTCCCTGGGCAGCCTGTTCCAGTGCCCAATGACCCTTTCTGTAAAGAATTTTTTCCTAACGTAAAGAATTTTTTCCTAACGTAACTGGCAGCCCTTGGAGTCTCAACTGCTGCAGTAAATTTGGATGCTAGCAACATTTTTGACACTGTCCAAAACTACATTTTCATAAACAGAACAAGTATACATGAAACAACTGCAAAGTAGTTGGAAACTCAGATGACGGTGAGCAACTGTTTTGTTAAACTGGAAGGCTTTGGTAAGGACGCATTCCAACACCAGCACAGTTTAACATTTTCTTTTTAGATTTATCAGTTATGACTTTCCATAAAACTGGGAATGACTGAAGGTGCTTTGGAATCCAAAACCTAATTCTAAAGGGATTTGACAAGGTGGCAAAGTAACCTGAAATGACCTGCAGCCATTCAGCAGTGACAAGTGCAAATATTATACACAGTAAAAGATAACTTTATCAATACTCAGTGTGGTGACTGTTCATGGGGCTCTGCTCCCCACATACCATACCTCCTCACTCTCTCTAGCCCTGAGAAGGGCTCAAAGTACAGTCCTGCATATAGGTCTGGCCACCAGACCTCCTGGAATATGGGAAATAGCTGAAGGGTATTTGGAAGAATGAAGGAAGACTGATCAGACACCAAGAAACTGTGATCTGCATGCACACTGAAAAGTACAAAATACGTAGCCCACCAGAGAGAAAAGCCAATGGGCACATCCCACTTCTGGTACACAAATCAGCAACATCACAAAAATACAGGTGTATTTTGACAACCAAATATTAACAACATGATGTCAAAAGCCCAGCTTCATCTAGCTCATTTGAGCCACGAAGAATTAGGAGCAGGAGGGAAACAGCCTTTCTCCCAGCTGTGAGGCCAGCACCTCACTGAGTGCAAGCAGCAGCAGCCACATCAAGCTTTGGCTTTTCACCACTTGCAGGATACCAGTCTTTAACAACCAACAAAATCTTCTCTATCCAAACCGAAAAACATTCCAAGTGCTATGGAGTCATTACTCTTAGCCAGGGGTCCTGCCAATTCTTGGGCTACATACAAAGCAGCAAATCCCACACAAAGACAAAATAAGCAAATAATACACTTGTTCTCAAACACAGCCCATCTAAAAAACACATGCAAGAGAAAACTCCAAAGATCTCAGTCAACACATCTCAGTTTTCTGAAAGCCAGAACAAGAGACAGGCAGTATAAGCAAGCCTACCGTAACAGTCAACGGCTGAGACATCCGAAAGGCGCTTAAGGAATTCAGGCACAGATATTTCATTAAAACCAGTGGAAAACAGAAGTTTTTGATAGACACAAACATACACAGGATCGTTTAGAAACAGAATGCTGGAAGATGTCTTGACACAACAAAAACATTTGAAGCCAAACCTGGATATATAAGGTTGAATCTTTGGATTAGCTCTCAAATGGATGGGGTAAAAAGACTGAAGGCTGAACCCAAGTACTGTTTATTCATACCTCATATGGCTTGCCGAGCCATCCTGAGCATTAGAAAGTCCTAGATCTGAAAGGGAGTCAGAGCTGACAGACACAGGTGACAAAGACCTCTCTTTCTCCTCCAGCAGATCAAGTTTCACCAACGAGCTCGTCTCATCTTCTGAGTTATCCTCTGACACAGAGCCAATAATAAAGCGAGAGTGAGGGTTCGTCTCCAGGGGTTTAGTGGGTTGGGAAGACTCTTCCATGGCTCCTACAAATTGGGCTCTCAGCACTGTAGGAGGTAAAGGAAAACAAAAACCAAAACCTGAGTTTAATACCTGCTATTGCAAGACAAAGGAGAAGACAAAGCAAGGTTGACCTCTGATAGGAAATGCAATGTGAAAACACCACAGCTGAACCCAGACAGGAGTCCAGGATCAAGAATAGTTACTTCTGTTATAATCATTGACTTTTCTGTTTGCACAGGGACTATGAGATCAAAGCCATCTGCTTTATCCATAACCTGAATAGATAAAGCTTTAGGAAAACTTCAATCTTCAAAGCTTATTCAAGTCTGAGGATAACTCACCACCAGGACGACTTTAACAAATCTAACAACCCATCTCTGTCAAAATGGAAGGTCTCGCTCCATTCATATCTACTTCTTCCTCTTTTTGCCCCAGCTATGTGTTCACATTGCCTATTTCCCACCAGCTTCAGTGCTTTTCAAACCACTCTCTGATCCAATTCAACAAAGGGATCAGAACTATAGCCAACCAAACAAGATAATTTCCTGTGCGGTTAGCAAGCAGAATTGGAGCAGCAAAGGGAGGTGATGGGAAGACACCGGTAAAGAATGAAGGGGACAGAAGCCAAATCAGCCCTTTTTGGCAGCAGTGAACTGCTAGACTGGCTCAGCCATCTTCTGTAACTTCACTCTGACTTTAACCCTCTTGGTCCTACATCATCCATGTCAATTACTGTCTGTTTTACAGTAATATATTGAAACTTAGTGGCATGACTCACAATTGTCAGGGGAAATACAACAGTTCAGGTCTCCATTTTCCATTTACAAAATCATTACATAGAAAGAGAAGAATCTCTCAATACAGAGAACTCTAAGTATCAAAAATTCAGTGTTGTTCCAACAGGAAATGAATGCACTTTCATCAAAATTTAAAAAAACTACCCAATAATTACAGCTGAGCATGACCAGTGGAGGAAACAAAGGAGCACCTCACAGCACAAAAACAGGTGGGACAAGGAATAAACATTTGATATGCCCTGCTCTGCCTGACTTTGGTGCATTTACAGGTTAACTACACACAGCTGTACAGGCCACATCATTAAACAATTAGGAATGCACTAACCTCTTGTTATTCTTGCAATCTGAGCAGTTATCCACCTCCAAAATGAACTGGAAAAGAAAAGAATCAACAGGTAAATATTATTATGAAGAACAGTCTATATGTGTTTTCCAGAGGACAGGAATCATTGAACACAAACCTGTCGGGAAAAAAGCACAGGTACAAAATGGACTAGATCACTCACTGCAGGTCACAGAGTACACTGGGAACTGAACCTGCAATGTTCCTGTCGCACCACGGCACCTCCAGCTTAGTCCATCGCTCTAGCAACTCCTGAGCAATGCGTTAGCACACACTTCATCATCCCACACGTATTTCAGTCCTATTTCTAAAAGAAACTACGCTTTATGCCAGTGCTATCTACTTGTGTCCAATTTGTTCCCCTGTCAGCTTCTGCATCTGCTGGCCAATTTCAGCTCAATTTGATGGTCAGGAGTAAATCCCTATGATAACTAGAAATCTCTGAAAAAATGGTACCTGGAAGACAAAGCCATATTTTCACATGAACAAACCCAATCGTTTACCGGCAGAACATGCGGTGATATGGTGATAAAGACAAAGATCAGACAAGGGGATGTTTATCAAAGGATCTCATCCTCCCAATAGGCACAGAAAGAACTTTTTAGATACCTTTATGTCTCACACCACATTGACATCCTACACTAGTGGGAAAACCCCGCCAGTCCCGCTAATTACAGCCGTGTTATACCAAGTACAGGGATGCAGGATACTCTGATATGATGGTTTGATATGAACATGACAGCTTCCATCCGGTACACAAGCAAAACTGGTCCATGGTATAACATAAATAGGACATGATGGTAGTTTAATTAAAAGTATAGACAAGGAATTTAGAGACTGCAATCCTTAAACACCATGCTCATTCTTTTCATTAGTAACTAAGAATTAAAAACTGATCTAACTGGCTTATGCACTTTTACCATGAATGTACTTGGCTGAATTATTTAGATCAAACTCTGTGTTGACATCCCTACTCCCACAAACTCCAGTTTCACCAGGGCCACAAGCAGTTCATTTTACAGAGATGTACTTAACCGTTTTGTGACTGAGAAGCTACAAACATCTCGCCAACACAGGGATAAAAAGGGTAGGTCAATCTGCCTTTTTTGAGGGTAAGATGGAGAAGGAGGGGAAGCGCAACCGTAAAGGCTGCGTACCTATACATCACACACAGAAAACAAACCGTATAGGAGCAGCTCTTTAACTGAGGTGCTTGGGCAGGACTTATAGCTCAGAGAGAACACAGGTTAATCAAATGTTGTTTGTGCATACAAGCATGAAGACAATATTTATGTGTATATTTATCTCAGCATCAGATCACTCCTACAGAATTTCATCCAGACAGATTTACTCTTCACACAATCATCAGCGCTGAAGAATCTGGGATACAGCCAAACTAACTTCAACTCTTTCTTAACGAAGAAAATATTTTTCTAATTTCAAGAACTTTTATGCTAATAAGCAAGTTTCAAGGCTATTTTATTTCTAAGCAGAGAAGGAAACAAGAGGAACAGGCAGTGAAGCATTTCACTGAAATACTCCATGAGAATGCAAATGCTAAGATTTCTGACCCTCAATGCCACACTCAAACAACTTGTTGGTACAACTCCATTCAGAAGCAGTTATTCAGAAAGCCCCATTCAAGCCCATTTACCTGTGCACTTCCAACCCCTTGTAGTCCAGTCCCAAAGCCATGAGCGCTCCCAAAGCTTTGCAATCAGCTGGTAACTCAACTTTGCATTGAATTAGACATAAGCTCAGTTTGTTCTCAGTACACTGAAATTTGTTATTCACTTTTTATAAATTAATTTCAGCATTGTCTGGGGCCAAATAAAATGCAGACTTCCTTGGAGATCTCCTCACAGAAGCCTTTTACTTTCTGTGCTGCCAACAGAATGCACAAGTCTCACCCAACCTCTGCAGATCAGGTTCACTGTCTGAAACGCAGCTGCTGTGGTTTCTAACAAGCACCTTGAGTTCAGCTGACCACCAAAACAATGTTCATGTACCACTAGCCACAAGAGATGTACTGTTTGTTTTAATAATGTTGAACTACACCCTAAAACCCAAAATTGTCTGGATCCTCAGCTATATAGAGCCCTTACACTTATTTGTGCAGGTGTCCATCGCCTGTCACACAATCTAACTTTTGCAGAGACTGAAAAAGAACCCTCTAATTATGGAATGATCCAGATTGAGAATTTGATCCTGTAAAGACTTAATAACAGGTAACATCATGCACTCTGAGCCTGCTCCGTTACATAAATAATGTTTAATCACAGTTGAATCTCCACAGAACCTGAGCCATGCTGTCCTCCTCCCTCCCTCCTGAAGCCAGCTCATGCTGAAGGCCTGCAGATACACAGCATTTTCCTAACTCCCCAGATCTGCAGGCATCAAGGTGTTTAAGACACAAATTGTGCTCTTTGTACGCCTCTGCACAAACAATGAAAACTCTGCAACCCAAATTCAAAAAGTAGTGTATCTTGTATTACCCATTCACTTCTCCCCTGCTCTACTACTGTCATTAGGGAAATATATGGCTTGCTAATAAAATGCATATGTAAAAATATTGGACTGCAGAAGTATTTTTAAGTTTCATTTTAAGATCACTTTTATTCTTTAAAATACACCCAGACACTAAATCTACATAGTGTCAGCTGGAAATAAAGTTTCTAGTTTTTTAAAACCACTCAGTTCTGAAGACAATTACACTATTGAGGAGAACCTCATTTCAGTGAAAAAGCATTGAGGTCTCCTTGAAAAGACTCAGAATAGTGCCTTTACAATACCAATAAGTCATATAACAAGGAAATCTAACAAGTTTGATTTAAAGATCTTCTGTTTAAAGCCAATGGATCTGTGGTATTACTAATCAACAAAAACAATTGTAAACCAACGAAAAGACACATGTAAGTCCACCACCTTAACTGAACGAACACAGGTAACAGAAAACAAAGGAAGAAAAATGTAAAAACGTAATAAAAAAAAGACGGTATCTGTTCAACAAGTTGACTATTCAAATGTTTTTCCTAAACACAAAAAAAAACAGTAACATGCTCACCTACACCAGGACTGAAAGTGAGTTTCCAGATCAGGAGATGACTTTTGCACCAAGACAGGCCACCAAGCATCAAACCATTCACCTGCAAAGCTGCCCGGCTGCCTTCTCCTACCAGCCCAGCTGCTGCAGTGTTTAAGGCTCACTCAGTCTCAAAACTGTGCCAGCCTCTATCTCTACACAAGCAGTGGGCCACGAGTCCAATTCTGCTCCACCTGTGCCATGCCTCCCCATTAATAACTGGGCATTGCTTCACTTCCTATCCCAAACTGTCCTCAGCAAATATCAAACACCCTGTGAAGTTCTCTTGCTCCTTCTGTGCTGAAAGATGCTTCACAAACTGGACATGAGCAGGTTAGGAGTTCTGGTTAGCTAGCATTCAGAGTCACCCTATCAACGTTAAACATATAAAGCTAAATATATAAAACAGAATAGATGCTTCCTGGGTCTGCCACTTCCAGAAGAACACAAATATAAAGAAAGAGCTTATATTTACAGCTATCCTACCTTGCTAAAACACCCTAGACTGTGCGTAAACACCAGCATCAAGGAGAGAAATAGAAATCGCTTGAATGGTTCACAGAACGTTTACACACTGCCACACTGAACAGACTACAGTTTTTCTTTGGATTTTTCTTTAAAACGCGGCGCATTTCATTTTAAAACTTTCTCAAGGAGATTTCACAAAGCAGAGGCGAGGATGTTTCCTGCCAATCCGCTTTTACAACTCCCATTTTTCCAGCACTTCCAGCCTCTCCACAAAAAATCAGGCCCCGCACTTTCCCCTCACGATCCCCAAATGCCCCCAGAGGCGGGAGAAGGCCGACAATTCGAGGGCTGCCCAGGCTCCAGAGCGCTCGCGGGGCACTCCTTTGTGGATCCCCTCCCTCCCACGAGGCCGAGCCGCCCTCCCCCGCCCCGCAGCGGCCCCCGGTGCAGCCCAGGCGGCGGGAGGAGCGCGGGGAGGCCCCGGCAGCCCCGCGGGGAGCGGGTCCCGCCGCCCCCCGCACTCACCTCAGCGTGCCGGCAGCTGCGGAGGCGCCGCGGGCCCCCGCGCTGGCGCGCCGCTGGCCACGCCCCCGGCCAGGCCACGCCCCCCCGGCCAGGCCACGCCCCCCGCCGCGGTGGTGTGATGCGACGGGTCACCGCGGGTCAGCCACCTCCGACCCCGCCCCGCCCGCGCCGCGCCCATTGGCTCCCGCGGGGGACGCAGCGGGGGGCGGGACCAATCGCAGCGGGCGCGGGGGGCGGGGCCAATGGGGAGATGGGCGGGGCTGGGGGGTGCGGGGGGCACGGGCAGGGACCGACACCCGGACAGAGATAGGAGACACAGGGACACGCAGGAGGCGCAGACACAATCGGAGATAGGTAACACACGGAAATACAGGGACACAGAGAAACACACAGAGAGGCATAGAGAGATAAGTGACACACAGATAGACACAGACACACAGAGATAGGAAATAGAGACACAGGGACACAGGCACACACAGTGGCACAGAGACAGGTAACACAGAGAGATACAGACACAGAGAGATAAGTGACACAGGTAACACACAGAGACACACGCAGGGCCACAGACACACATAGATACACACAGAGAGATGGGTAACAGACACACAGGGACACAGACATGGACAGACACAGAGATGGGTAACGTACAGAGACACACAGGGACACAGACACACGCACAGACAGATACACAGACACACAGATAGGTAATGGACTCATACAGGGATAGACACGTACACACAGACAGGTAACACACAGACACACACATGAACAGACACAGAGATAGGTAACACAGAGAGATACAGGGACATAGACAAACAGAGAGATAAGTGACACACAGGTGACACACACAGGGCCACAGACACGCACAGACAGATGCACACAGAGAGATGGGTAACAGACACACTGGGACACAGACACATACACAGAGACACACAGACATGGACAGACACAGAGATAGGTAACATACAAAGACACACAGGGACACAGACACACGCACAGACATACACAGACACACAGACATGGACAGACACAGAGATAGGTAACATACAAAGACACACAGGGACACAGACACACGCACAGACATACACAGACACACAGATAGGTAATGGACTCATACAGGGATAGACACGTACACACAGACAGGTAACACACAGACACACACATGAACAGACACAGAGATAGGTAACACAGAGAGATAAGTGACACAGGTAACACACAGAGGCACACGCAGGGCCACAGACACACACAGACAGATATACACAGAGAGATGGGTAACAGACACACAGGGACACAGACACATACACAGAGATACACAGACATGCACAGACACAGAGATAGGTAACATACAGAGACACACAGGGACACAGACACACACAGAGATACACAGACATGCACAGACACAGAGATAGGTAACATACAGAGACACACAGGGACACAGACACACGCATAGACAGATACACAGACGCACAGATAGATAATGGACTCATACAGGGACAGACACGTACACACAGACAGGTAACACAGACACACACATGAACAGACACAGAGACAGGTAACATACAGATACACAAGGGCACAGACACACTCAGAGTTAGGTAACACAGAGAAACAGACTCACAGAGGGACACAGACACACAGATACAGACACACAGACACACAGACACACAGATACAGACACAGACAGGGACACAGACACACAGAGACACACACAGACAGATAAAGAGACACAGACACATGCACAGACAGTCAGATGTACAGAGATGGATAACACACAGAGACCCATATACAGACACACTCACACAGACACACACGCCATCCTGTCTCTATATCACTGCATGAAACCCACACGAGGGTGTCTCTGCAGGTGGGAGCGAGCACCGGGCTGGTGCAGGGGCTGCCCAGGCAGCAGGACCCCTACCCTGCCAGCCCCTCGCCCATGGCAGCCACCGGCCATCACCGCACACCAGGCCTGGCACCTTGTGCCCAAGCAAGGACATGACCCGTGTGTCCCCTCCCAAGCACAGGCTGGGGACAGCAGATAGCGGTGGCCAGGATGCTGCAAGGTGGGCCAGGCACTGCCAGAGTGTCTCCTTGACCCTGAGCCGCTTGTTCTGCAGATGGACTATGGTTTAAAAAACTACCCCTGCTGGTTTTTTTCATTTTTTAAGCTTTGCTTAAAGATTATTGCATTACAAAGCTGCTGAAATGTAAATCTAATAAAGCAATGTGAGTTTAATTCTTGATGCTGCTGGATCTGGTAATTAGTTTAGGCAGATCCTCTTCTTGCTGGGAGTGGCAGTGGTGCCAGGGGGAGATAAAAGCAGAAATACCAGCACAGACAGCTTCCAACCATGAGCATCCTCAGAGTGCTCAGGAGGGACAGAATCAACCCCTGTACATCACTGTCCCTTCTCTCCTTCATGGGGAAATGGGGGGTTTGTGTATAATTTATATGTGCATTGGGCTTTTATTCCTGCACCTCAAACAAAAGTGATGCCAGGTTTGAGAGGAATTCCTGGGAGAGCTCCTCCTGGCTCTAGGGCTTGCTCTGGGACAGCCGTCTCTGACTCACAGACACCTCATGGCAGCAGCAGGAGTCAGAACTGTGGAATTCCTCAGCCACCGACTTCAGCTTAAAACCGCTAGAAATTTCTGTCTTGAAGTGTGTTTTGAGAATCAGCCAATGGTTATTGGGGATGTGAAACTGATTTCACAGGAAAAAACGACACGCTGACTTGGGAGCACATATTGGAATATGTGCCTAATGCAGGCAAGTACTACACATCTGGAAAATCTTACTGAAGGCTTTGTGGTTAATAATTTTATTAGAGGAACAGACCATGTTCCTGCCCCCATGAGAGCTAAATCTGGAAAATTATTCAGGGCACGGACATTTTTATTTATCTCTCTATAGACAGGCATTTAGTACGTAGGGAATCTTCCTCCATTTAAGCATTTGAATGGAGGAGCTAAAAGAGCAGGCTCATCAGTATTAGCTTAACATACACAGTACTAAATCCCAACTCACACAAAGTGAGGGGGAGTACTTGGCATGTGGAGGGATTGTGTCCTAAGTCACCGATAATAACCATCCATTGAACTTACAAAATCAGAGATTACGACAGGTGCTGAGTTCATCTTCTCTAGTGTTCCAAGTGCTCTGGTCGTGCCAAAACCTGCCTGCTGCCTGTCTGCCCTGCCCATTTCGTCCATTCAGTTAATACACACTATTCAAACACTGCTGGAGGACGGATTGCTACACATAATTAAATCCTGTGGCAACTCTCTCGTTCAAGGGCAAAGAGAGAAAAGAACATGAGAAAACAGCAAATGAAATACATTAACCTTAAAAATAAAGCATGGATTTGGAAGGTGCTTTTCAAATTAAACAGTAATAATAGCCTTGGGCCTTAAAGCAGCACTTCATTTATCATTGTAATGTTAATGGTTGGGCTTTTTCACACAGATAGATCCTAGGGCACGTTGTACAGAAGGACAGATGTTAATAGTCTGTAGACTTACAGCACAGAATAGATCCCAAAATATTCCATTATGGGAATCATACCCCAGCAAATAAAAGCTTTGGGCATGTTATCTTTCACACCTTCTCTCACCCACTGAAGCCAGCAAGCAAAACTCCTTCATTGTGAACAAGTGTTGGTGGAACACATTTTTTACAAAGAAAGACAATTTGTGAGGAATTGCAGTAACTGATTTGGAATATACTACAGGGTAAGGAATACCCAGCAATTGCTAACAGCCATGCTGAATCAAATCCTGCATTTAGGACACCTGGTGAGTTTTGCCAAGTTACATAGGCATTCAAAATTTCCCGTAATTCTAGACTGAATAGTTACAAAGGACTGGTTAAAAACATGCTCAAGCTTGAAACTGTGGGCAGTAACAATGCATATTTTAACACAGACATTGTTTCACAAAGCTCAGACATACTTTCCAATAGTTTTATCAGATTTTGAATCGTAACCTTATTTCTGGTTTTGGGCGAGGGGTTGGTTAAATATGTGTAGTTTTTCTATCATGTTCAGAAATTGCACATAGTACATGATTCACTCTTACATGACTTACGAGAGCCAAGCACTCTTTACATGTGCAACCCACCCACATTTTGTCAAAAAAACAAGTGTAGCCTTAATAATTCAAGTAAATAATTTAAAAAAAAAACCAAACAGGGAAAATGTTATTACCTTTTATGACGCCAAGTTAGGGTTCCACGTCTCTTCCCCAGTCTCCGATAACATCATCAGTGCAAACACAGAAGAGATCATCCCAGGTGAGGGGGGTTGGTGACACCGTCCATTCTGGCAGATCTCCCGTCCTGGCAGGCAAGTAAAAGACAGAAAGGTCAGACAGCTTTTTAAAGCAAAATCATGTTTCAGCTGTTTAGAAAATGTTAGAGAGGATTTTAAACATCAAAAATGAAACATTAATCCTCACCACGCTGACAGTATCTGCCTGTTTTCCAGGATAATCGCTACTAAACCCCCTCGTTCTCTCCAGTTAGCAGGTCAGATGCCATCACTAACTCAGTCAGCAAGATGTGCTGTTATTGGTCCCAAGTTTTCTTACAGCTTCAGGAAGCACCCTAAATCCTCGTGTAAAGCTGCAA
Organism: Phaenicophaeus curvirostris; assembly: GCF_032191515.1. NCBI lineage: Eukaryota > Metazoa > Chordata > Aves > Cuculiformes > Cuculidae > Phaenicophaeus > Phaenicophaeus curvirostris. The sequence goes on along the minus strand of NC_091412.1, from coordinate 6,804,951 downwards.
AGTTAGGCTTGTCTTGGCATTCCCAACCCAGGCAGAGACACAGCAGAATTAATCAGAAAGCGAAACTGAGCACTGTAGATGGGATGGTGAACATTTAGTGATGGTATTGAATAACTGCTTTAAAACCAAACATTAAGTTGTTTGAACTTATTTATAATCTAATTATCTGTACAATATTTTGAGGTTTTATCTACAGGCTGAGGATTTTATGATTTGTAATGATTTCTGTCTTGACGGAGTTGCATAAAAATCATCAAGTATGGAAAGATAGCTTAAAAAAAGGATACATAAGACATTCTGAGAACACATTTACTGACCAGATGATGAAATCCTCTAAAGGATCCTAATAGGTATCCCTTGGAGATCCATGCACTGCACTTCACAGGCAGAGAAATGTGAGTGAACACCTTTATTCTATTTTGCATTAATACATTATTTCCAAAATAAAAGATCAATTCAACTGGATGGTCATTTAAATGTGTTGATTTGGAGCTATATGTTCCTTTTACTGTGCTTGGTGTGAGGAATTGGAGTTTTATAGTCCTCAGGAGAATTCAAATTCTTATTTTTTTTACACTGGAAAATGGTGAATGGTATCCTTATTCTACATTCATTCTTTGTAACTGGTGTCAAGTTGGAGTTTGTGGTAACTGGGTGTCAGTTATGAACAAATACAGCACTTCATAAAAATATGAGGGCAGATTTATCGGGAAGCCCTCCTAGGTAAGGAGCAGGTCAAAGCTACCTCATACTAGCCATGCTATTTGAGATGCTAGAACTATCTTATCTTTTCATACCTTTACCATAGTGGGGCTTTTTTCCCAAGCCCAGTACTGCCTTTTCAATTTTAATTGAAAAAAAAATACTACCACTGAACTAGCAGCTGAACACAATAAAATAAAAAACCTGCCGAAAAGGGAAAGAGAACCTGGTTTTCATACCACCTGTTAGATTTTAAATATTCAATATCTATACTAAATCCATCCCACCATGAATATCTAAACAAAGTAGGCATGCAAAATAAATACTGATGTATAAGCCCTTGCCACTCCATTTGCTCTCTTTTTAAATCCAAGCATCTTCTGGCATTATCAGTGCTTATTGAAACGGTTTCTGGAGTCTCTAGAGTATCAGTCATTTGAAATGTCAGGGGTTATTTCAGAGTGAACAGCAATGTTCTTTCTGTGATCAGGGATACAAACCTGTAGTTACTCAGCATTTAAAAGCCCGAGGCTCTGGAAGATGCAAGGATTTCCATCGCCACCTTGTGTCTAGTACAGAAAAAGTGAGTTCCCCACAAACATTTCACCCGACAGCCTCAAGAAACCTCCCCAGGAGTTTTTTGGTTAAACCTGCAGACAGCAGCCTGATAATTTTCCCATTTCTTTCTGGATGCTGCCTTTACCCATCGCCTCCGAGTCTGCTGGGCACAGCCACTGCCTTTCACCCAGCGGCACAGGGCTCCAGACTGGATGCAATCCACACCAGGGGCAGCAGAAAAGCACAGGCTGCCTTAATTTCCTAAGCAATTTTAGGCTTTATCCATCATATAAAAGCCGAAAATGCCCAGGGACCAGGCTGCTTGGCATCACTTCTCCCCATAACAGAGCTACTCCCCCAGCTCTCTGACGGCTGTTGAAGACACTCTCTTTGTGGGAGAAGGCTGTAGGAAATGTTCCCTTGCCCTGTTCTAGAAGGAACTCTGCCCCACGGCCACCAGTGGCTCCCAGCCCACCCCAGGATCCCAGCAAGGGCCAGACCACTCTCCCACAAGATGCTGCATTTACCCAGTTCAGTGCATAACTCTGGGACTTCTTTCCAGGACCAGGGTTAATTTGTCACATACCTATTGAAAGGAGATTTGACTGACAGATAAGTTTTTTTTACAAGTCCATTTTTAACAAAATTCCACACCTCTGTTGACGGGATCAAAGCTAGAAATTAGTACAATTTATGGTGAATTAAGGCTCTCACTTTAAACCCTGCACATTGTTGACCACGTTAGAGTTGCAGGAGTTCAGAACAGGAACTATGTTACAGAGCTATTTCGGGATCTCTATTTATCAGTTCAGTATCTGCTCAAACACCTTTATGACACTACTCAGAGGAAGCACTAAAGATAAAAAGGGCTCTAAGATTATCAAGAGAAGATGTAATTATGCTCACAATATTAATATTTAGCTAAGTGCTTGCCCACAAAACTCTCATCAGAAAAGGTGAGTTCTTCAAACACTCCCAACTTCTGACTAAACCTAAAGATTTTTTAAGAGCATAACTTATGTAATATTATGAATAACTATATCTTTGTGTGCTAAGTTTCTCTCCTCTACCATATGCTGAACAAAGTCTTTCAACCATATTCCCTCACCTCAAATTCCTTTACTTTTGCTGTCAGCAAAACATTGACATTTAAAACTAATTACTAAAAAAAGGTAGTACTGACTTAACTGTGTCATAATTAAGTGTTTCATCCTTCACTCCATTCCCTCAGTCACCAAAGACTACAAATGTCATGTGGAAAATGCCTCAGAGTAAGAAATCTGAGCATCTCCCTGCAAGGAGTCCATGGGAGAGGAAAGCTGTGACGGCTCTTAATAGTGTGGGAAACATTTTCAGGAGATGTAAAGGACGGGAAAAGACACTGGCTTTCACACACACTGCTTCAACACAGTTCTCCCAAACAGGAATTTCTTAGAATAGCAGTACTGCCTCCACCAGTTAATGCATTGGCCCAGATGCTTTGTGAAGCCACGGATGCAACGAGAACAGCGGTGAAGCAGTGACTTGCACAAGAAGTTACCATGTCCAAGTGTGCCACAAGAGGGATCTGAGCTTCCCTTAAAAACCTTGCCTGGCATCAGCGGGAGGTTGCAAGCTTCACTAGTGTGACTGGGCTTACAGACCAATTTCATCTGGAGACCAGGCAGGAACTGAAAGACATTGGAAATATTTTAAAGCAAAAAGTTTCTGAGATTCTAGAGAGATTTACAGCTTCCTGTGAAAGTCTGTGGGAGACTTGGAACCGTTCTGCTCTGGTCCACCTATCTTAGCCCAACCTAACCAAAATTAAGATAATTTTGAGCTGTCAAAGACTTGTAAACACATTTGAAATACTCTATCTCATTTTAGATGGAATTCCATCCACAAATGACAAAGATACACTGAAGAGATAAAAAATAAACGTCATTACAGAAGCATTCATCGCTTGCATTCCTGGTAGCCTATGCAATATATGAGACCAGTACTGAGTCTCGTAGTGAGACCAGAGAGCCTGTTGACACACAAGAAGCCCTCTGGATATTACGCATACAGAACAAGCCACTTGAGAGCATTTAATTTTCAGTAAATAATTTCAAATAGCAAATGAAAATTACCTCATTTGTTAAAACTTCTGAGTAGAAAAAGGCAGCATGTGAGCACATTACTCATTGCAAATTATCCACTTGGATCTTCTTGGAGTGTAACTGTAGGGAAAAATGTGCTATAGTGAGAGGTTCTGAAATTGAACTGAGACCCTTAAGAGCCATTTCACACAAGCCATTGAACAACCATCAGGTGGTAAAACCTTTGGGCCCCTACTAAGCTGAAAACCATTTGAATAGACATAAGGCAAAAGAGTTTTTATGTCCTTGCACCCTCCAGGAGACATCAGGCATGCTGTAACTTTAGTTCAGTTCAGCCAGGAAATGTTGTCCCACTAAATGACAGATCAGCACTCGTGTAAGGCTCTAGGAATAGGGTGGCTTAACATTCCTCATGAATATTTTTTTCTTCCCTTCCCAGACAGAAGTGTAATAGCAAGATCCTTACAAGAAATGATCCAAAATCATTGTCATCCATGAAACCTACCCATGCACAGCTGCAGGTGGCAGAAGAACGCCCTTTTTACCAACAAAGGTGCACCATGGCTTAATGGGAACAGCAGAAAGCAGCCACTGAGAAGACATCCATATGCTGATTCCTTCCATTAACTACCCAGATTCTTATTTTAATTCTCAGATATAGGAAAAACTTGTGGCATAAGCAATAAATATTTCATTGATACTTCAAACTCTGCCTCTCCTAAATCTTTAATTTTTTTTCCCACAATTTTTCACATGCATTTGGGACCTGGGCTAAAGGAAAAGGAAACAATTGCCAGTATTCTTAGTCTTGCAGTTAAGTAGTTCGGACAAGGACCATACACATAGAAACATCCTAGGTATGAAAGACCTTCTCGTGCAGCCTTAACAGGAATCATGCAGATATTAATTACTGAGCTTTAACCTTTCCCTGGGTCTGAGTAGGTGCACATTCTCATGTGCTGATACAAAATGAATCTCTGATCTATTTGCAATGTACTCATATCTAATGCAATCTTCATCTCTCAGATCTGAACTGCCAAAGGCTACATCTGTCTGCTACAGAGAACAGCTCTCATCTCAGGTTCCCATGTGAAGGATTAAACGCTTCAGAATCTGCATAAATGAACAGACGAGCCTTCGAGCCTCGCAGTGAACAATGTACCACTTCCCCCCAGTGATGCAGATCCTGTTCATCTAAATCAACATCAAGCAGGCTCCGAGGGGCACCAGGAGAATTTCACACAAAATTAGTATCTTACAACAGCATAAAAACGTTGCACAGAAACAGTACTGATAGAAGTGTTTTGTGGAAGAGGTACGGGGTCACTGAGCTACCTGGGGCAGACATTTGGGGCTTTCCAGGTAGGTTGCATTTACTACAAGAACAGCACCCAAGTATAAGGAAGTATTTGAAAGTCATGAAAAAACAGTTACGTTTGCTAGCACCAAGGCACCATAAACATACAGAGAACCTACTTAACATTTATGTTGAACCACATTTTAATTGTCAGCGCTGTTGTTACAATTGCAGCAGGCTCTGAGTGAGTACTTTGTCCCCACAGGAACACAATGCAGTGTATGAAGTGACGAGAGGCGTGTGTTGCCGCTGTGCCAGGCTGGCTGTGCAGATGGTCAAATATGAAAACAGATTAGTATTTTAAATGAAGCAAGTTTAATCATTAACTCGAGCTTTAGGGTCCTGTGCAATGCAAAACTCATGAAGCCCTATTAAAATCATAGAATTATAAAATGGTTTGGGTCAGAGAGGCAACGAGGGGTAATTATAGAATACCCTTCTGTTCAGCACAGACCACACTGAACACAGTAGAATCATAGAATCATAGAATCACCAGGTTGGAAGAGACCCACAGGATCATCGAGTCCAACCATTCCTATCAAACACTAAACCATGTCCCTCAGCACCTCGTCCACCCGTGCCTTATTTTTAAACATATTATAGAATCATAGAATCAGTACCTGAAGGGGCTACAAGAAAGCTGGGGAGGGACTGTTTACAAAGGCTTGGAGTGATAGGATGAGGGGCAATGGGTATAATGGGGAGGGGCGGGCTTAGATTAGACATAAAGAGGAATTTCTTTGCCTCAGAGCAGTGAGGTGCTGGCACAGGTTGCCCAGGGAAGCTGTGGCTGCCCCATCCCTGGAGGTTCAAGGCCAGGTTGGATGGGTCTGATGCAGAGGGAGGTGTCCCTGCCCATGGCAGGGGGGCTGGAACTGGATGGGCTTTAAGGTCCCTTCCAACCCAAACTATTCTATGATTTTATGGTCTTCTCAAAGGGGCTATTCCTGGTCACTACACACTTCAACAGGGCTCACAAACCTTTGTCCAGATGACTTCTAAAATTATAACTCGGGAAGACAAAGCACACCGAGACGAACGCGTGCTGGCAGGGGGAGAAAGGCGCCGCTCGCCTCACGCTCCTCACGCCGCCTCGACCTGGAGGCTCCGCGGTGGCGCGCGGGGCGGGGCGGGAGGGGCGCGCGCGGGGCGGGGCGCGCGCTCGGAGGCGGGGCGGGCGCGCGCTCAGGGCGGGGCGCGGCGGCCCCTGGCGCGAGGGGGGCGCTGCCCGCTGCCCGGGCCTCAGGTGAGAGAGAGAGAGAGAGAGAGAGAGGAGAGGCGATGGCGCCGCTGCCCCGTCCCGTGAGAGGCCACGGGGAAGCCGTGATGGCAGCGTGGCGGGGAGGAGGCGGGGTGGGGGGGGTTGGGAAGCGGGAGAGGCGGTGTCGGGGCAGCCGGAGGGGGCGGGGGGATGGGAAAGGGCTGCCGGGAGCGCGTGCTCCGCTGTGGCGGCGCGCGGGGCGGGGCCTGTGGAGCGGAGGGGGCGGAGCCTTAGGGGGCGGGGCCTGCGACAACGAGGGGCGGAGTCGAGAGGGGCGAAGGGCGCCGCCTGGCGGTGATGGGATGTGGGGGGGTGGGAATGGGAGCAGGGATATGGGGAGTGGGGATGTGAGGACAGGCTGAGAGAGTTGGGGTTGTTCAGCCTGCAGAAGAGAAGGCTCTGAGGAGATCTTCTAGTGACCTTCCAGTGCCTGAAAGGGCTAAAAGAAGCTGGGGAGGGGCTGTTCACAAAGATTTGTGGTGATAGGATGAAAGGCAGTCGGTATAAACTGAAGAGGGACAGGCACTGAACATTTGGAAGAATTTCTTCACCACGAGCGTGGTGAGGCACTAGCTCAGGTTGCCCAGGGGAGTTGTGGATACCCCATCCCTGGAGGTTCAAGGCCAGACTGGATGGGGCTTAGGCGGCCTGATCCAGTGGGAGGTGTCCCTGCCCATCACAGAGGGGTTGGAACTAGATAATCTTTAAGGTCCCTTCCAACCCAAACTATTCTATGATTCTGTGATTCTGTGATCCTATCATATAGGGGAGCATGGACTGGAGACTGGGGAATGGGATATGGGCAGTGGGATATAGGGGAGTGGGGACTGGGGAGTGAGATATAGAGGTCTCGGAGGTTCAAATTGCTTTGTGGTACAACAGCAGTTCATAACTCTGCTCAGTGCATGCATTCCCACTGAAAGCCTGAGTTCAGAATTGGCTTACATCCCCATCACTTCACAGCTATTACTGCGTAGCCCGTCTTTCTCTATTTGATTTCTTCTCATATACAGAAAACAGACTCTCAGCCACATTAAATGGTCCCTGTTACGAAGATTGCTGACAGCCCTTTTGCTTTTCAGTTCAGGACGTTCCAGGAGGATCTCATCTCCGAGGGCTGTGTGAGCGGCATCCACAGGGAGAGGATCCCCTTCTGGGACATACTGGTTGGTTGGGGCAAGGCTTCCATTACAGGCTTTTAGGCAAGACGGGTTTTACTTGGAAGAGTAGGAACAACACCGAGGGAGAGGAATGGAGCGTCTGGCCTCCTTCAGTAGTAAGTACCATAAGATGATATTTGGAAAGTGTTTACCTTTATTTAAAGACTTTTGCAGCCGTCTCAGGTAGGGAGACAGAAAAGAAGCAGTATTGGCTCAGCAGGGTCACTTCTTTGATCAAATTCTCAAAAACAGGAGTACACAGAATCACCAGGTTGGAAAAGACCCATCGGATCATCGAGTCCATGAAAGATTCAGTGGGAATTTGGGTCTTTTTTCCTATCTACTTTTTATATGGCATAGTTCAAATCCATTTTCTCGGGAAAAAATGTGGCTTATAACTTGACGGTCTATTTATTTTTACTCATTTCCAATGAACAAAATAAGAAAATCTTGCAGAGCAGTGTTTCATTCCTTGTTCAGCAATATGAGCAGAGTCTGAGGTTTGGATGGGTTGCAGAACAATCGTGTTGATGCCTTTGCAACCACAATAAGATGCTTTACAAGTCTGACTTGAGGTGGATGGGTGGGAAACTGCAGCTGTCTGTGCAGTATTCTCTGCAATAATGTCTTGAGTCTGGTTTCCAGTGCAGAACACGAGCACGGGCACTGGATGAAATCACCCAGCTAGCACAGCTTCTGCCATCACTGATGAGTTGTACCAGGAGGTTGCACAGAGAAGGTTTTCTTTTGGCTCTGTTGCACAAGTTTAGATTTAGCCCTCAATGTAACAGGTCTGGTGGGGATGCAGTGCCACCATCTGTCTTCAACTCTAGCTGAACAAGGAACTTGTAACAGATACTTGGAGAAGCTGCAGGAAGAGGTTATTTACAGTTGAGTTCACTTAAAATTACTGGGTGCAGGTAAATTTAGATGACTGCAAACCAGTGCCTTGCTTGTGTTGCATGAGATTTACTTTTGGCTTCACAGATGACCCTTTTGATAAGCCTCCGTGCCGAGGTTGCTCTTCGTACCTCACAGAGCCTTACGTTAAGTGTGCTGAGTGTGGGCCTCCTCCTTTCCTCCTGTGTTTGCAGGTGAGTGCAAGGATAAAAGCAAAGGCATTAGTTTCTATGAGAAAGTCATCAAAAGCCTGCCCGGTGCCAAACTGTTCCATAAACACATTAATAACTGGTCTCTGTAAACTTGTATCAACACACTTATTTGCTCAGGGACAGGGAAATGACAAAGAAAATGTTGGAGGCTGTAGAACTGAGGCATGAGCAGCTGAAGGAGATCTTTGTGAAGGCAGCCTAAGCTACCTAAAGACATGCAGTCAGCCTGACTGCGTAATGGAGCATGCTGGTGCATGTCTAGAGAGCTATTGTTTCTGTCATTTTTTATGGCATGGAAAAGAAAAGCCATCAAGAAACACTCCTTCCCTGCCCCCACACATTGTTTTCTAACCCCCAAACGGAAAAAAAAAATTTGGGGAAAGTTTGCAATGTTGACAAAAGTTGTTTGTGACCAGATATTGTTCTTCAAAAATTATGTGGGTGATCTTATAACCACAGAAAATTCTGCTAATTTTAATTCTTAATAAATAAGTTTGCATTATTTATGGTTTGAAAATGGCAATAAGCTCTGGAACCAAAAAAAGAGCTTAGCATTGTGCTCGGATATGTACAAAAAACACAACGCCATGTTTTGTGTATTGAGTGTATTTTATTTACCTGTACTTAAAAAAAACCCAGAAATTTGACTGTTGAAAATAGTGGCAAATGAATGATGCTGGTGCTTTTCAAACGAAAACCAAGATTAAAGGGAAACTGTGCTTTCAAGACTTAGGAAATGATCTGTGCTCTCTCTCTAGAACAATCCACTTCAAAACATTCCACAAAGTTCCTTTCCCCTGCTTAACTTTGTCGTTAAGTTAATCTATGCAGATTCATGGGGGTTCTTTTCTTGGCGTAAAAGACAAGTAAGAATCAGGGGCAGATTTAATCAATTTTAATAAAGATTTTTCTACCATTTTATGTTTTTGCTAAAATGAAATCAGTAAAACAGAATATCTCTTTCAGCAAATCAGATGGCCAGTGCTGGATACCTAGTGGTCAAAAATAAATGGGAAAAACGGGGCAGTTAAAATGGTTTCAGACCAGAAGTGAGAGGCTAACATAACACTCATCTTTTGTTCTACAGTGTTTCACACGAGGATTTGAATACAAGAAACATCAAAGTGATCATACTTACGAGATAATGGTAAATAGTCCTTTCAGATAACACCTACTCAACCTTGAGCTTTCATAACTTCCCAGGAGTTAGTATTCCATTGCCATGTTCATACTGCATTGAAAAGTTAAGTGAGACAATTCTTTGATTTTGAGGTTTTAAACTGTTAAAAAAAAGTCTTCCTTGAGAGCAAATAAAAACATCCACCTGAAATATAATGGGATAGTGGAGACATTTAAAGCTACATTTTATTATTGTGCCTAGACAGCACAATGCATCTCACTAGACTTCCAATTACGTAACATTGTGAGTCAACTTCTGTTTCTATATTCTTGTTTTTTCTTTCCTAAAATGAAAAATTTTTAAAGTCTTCAGTAATTTTTATTGTGTTTCATAGCATCACATTGAGTTACACCTGGTAGATAAAACGTTTAAAAGTATATCAGAAGATCTGCGACGACAAACTAGTTTCTGCTGTAGCTGGTGACCTAGTGCCCTAAATAATTCAATGATTATTTGATCAGGTTTCATGGGGCACAGTAAAAGTTTAAAACTACCAGTACTATAAACTACATTGCCCTGTAGTTTAGAACTTCTTTGTTCTTCATGTAGTGGACTATAATAGAGGATCACAGCAGTTTGATTTGCTTTTTTCTTCTCTAGACTTCTGATTTCCCTGTCTTAGATCCTAACTGGACAGCTCAGGAGGAAATGGCACTCCTAGAAGCTGTGATGGACTGCGGATTTGGAAACTGGTGAGAGTTTAGTGGTTCGGCCAACTTTAGAGAATGATGGGTAGTTTCTCCTTTCATTTCACTGGATGTTACTGTTGAATACATCCCAGCCCTTTAGATGTTCAGTGACTTATTGTGGGTGAGACACTAATTTAGCAGGTACAATGGAAGACTGGGAGTAGTTCTGTTTTCAAATATGCAGTTAGATATACAGGGAAATTGTTAAAGGCATCTTGTGGGATGGAGGGCATCTCCAGTGAAGTACAGAACTCCCTCAGTTCACCTTAAAGTCATTAGATTTTGAAGGAACTCAACTGCTGCGCAAGATTTTCCATTCCTCGGTTTACTTCTATGTAAAAAACAACTACAGAATTTCTCATGCTGTGTGGTTTCAGTTCCCTTATAGTTGACTAGTTAGGTATTGTTAGTTTTGGAGGTTTCCAGCTTCTCTGTCATATATAGGATAGAGCACTGGAAATAGTTAATACTTTCTATAGTTGCTACGGGATTTTTGTGCATTTGTAGAGAAAGGAGCTCTTTAGTCACGAGTTAGCTCTCTTGCATGAAAAGTAGCTGTATTAAAAGTATAGAACTCCAGACTTCACTGAAACAGAACTGTGAGTTCCTATGTGTATATTGCTGTCATAATTAAGGCTGAAAACTGGTTGCTGTTATGTTCTGTAAGTATGCTGTCTGGTACAGTTTGCCCTACTTAGCAATGCAAGTAATCTTAACTTTTTCCTTAAACACTTGGATTTTTCCATCCTTTACCAAATAAAGGAAAAAAATTACTTTCCTCCCTGGAATTCATTGCATCCAGCTTTTAGTTTAACAGAAATTGAAATTATTGCTGCTTGTGGGTTGTTTGATTTTTTTTAAAGTCCTCAACTTAAGTAGCCATTTTATAAAGACAAAATATTTCATTTTTCTAGCCAACCACTTTTCCAAGAAATTTTGGCAAGGTTTCTAGAATGTGTTTTGTACAACCATTTTGGTATTTAAAAAAAACCTGTTTTAACATTGCTCCATCAAAGGGGAAAACACTATCCAGTTAAAACCACAAGAGAAGCTTAAGAAGCAGAATACAACTCCAGACTTAGATTTTACCATTACCTGGAGTTAGTAAAAGGAATGAAAAGCTGTCAAATAACAATACTAAATTGTTAAATCTATTAAAAGTTTGGTACATTCCACCAGTCAGGGAGTTTCTCATGTAATGGCAGTGAATTGTTTTACTTATTGCTACCCAATAAGTGCTCATAGCACTGTATTAAATGTCTTAAGTATTGTCTCAGTACACAAAATGTGAATTCAGACATCATCACAGAATGCAATCAATCTCTTGTCCAGAAGGAAAAAAAAACCAAACTTCAACATTCCTGTGTTCTTCGTATTAAGCCTCCCCCTCTTCCCACTTCAGGCAGGATGTAGCCAACCAGATGTGTACAAAATCCAAGGAGGAGTGTGAGAAACATTATATGAAACACTTTATCAACAATCCCTTGTTTGCGTCTACATTACTGAACCTGAAGCAGGCAGAGGAGGCGCAGCACAGCGAAACAGCCATTCCTTTCTACCGTGAGTATCCCCTGACCACTAGCACAGGCAGGGAGCTTCTGCTCAAGGTCTCTGCTCTTCCAGGACTGGAATGAGCAGCCTTTGGCCAAAGGTCTGATACAGACATCAGGGTCTCACAGCCAGAAGTTCCTGCACAGCCAGTGGAAATGGTCACTCATAGAAACCACCACAGCAAAAACCTGGAGGTACGTGTTAATTTAAAGGATGTGCTTCCTCAAAGCTGTTTCACACGTGGCATGATATAACAGCATGTCCGTCATGGTAAATACCAGCGTGAGTCTCACCCTGATGCTAGGCTGGTGACCTTTCTTGCAGTGTGAACTCAGAAGGGGTTTCTATCTTTAAAACATTTCACCTGATTATCCACTGTGTAGCGGGCCTAACTGCCAGTGTGATTTGTCATAAAATCACTCCTTTCAAACTATGCTGATTTCACATGTCTCCCTTTAAAAGTGCCTTCTAAAAAATTTATGTTAAATTTCAGCAATTTAACAAATTTTCAGTTTTCTTTACATTTAACATCTTTAGAATTCCCCCAGTCTAACAGCTGTTTCATTATAAAGCTCCCAGAATGGCTGAGTAAAGAGATTGCTTGATATCTGGAGGTTTAAATTTCACAATAAAGTGGTTAGAGCTAAAGCAGCGGGAACCAGACAATTTTGGTTCTGTCCCTGGCTGTCATTGATTTCTTTATTTGACCTGGGCCAAGACAAATTTTCTGTGCCTTGGTTTGCTTTATCTGTAGCATGGGACTTATAATCCTTAGCTCCTTCACAAGTGTGTTGTGAGCCTCGGTCCATTATTGTCTGTAAAACACTGAGCTCCTCAGCTGGGAAGCACTGTAAAAATTCCGAGTTGTATAGCTTTAATTGCAGCTCTCTGTAAATGGCACCCAGAAGATGGCAGATTTAACACCCCTGTTGCTATTAACTAAAAGAACCTGCACGCTGAGACCAAGTGATCTGCAGAGGTTTATTGCCGGGATGCTGAGCTCTGAAGTGTAGAGTTTACATTTTATAACCTATTTATTACCTTGAATTTCTGTGTTTGGCTTTTGAGAATACTATGAAGATCTCAGATTACTGCATTTTTCTCCATTTTTCTGTATATAACACTGAATAAAAGCCCAATCAGGGTTCAACTAATTATTCCCACTTTTCCTGCAAGAGATACGCCTATTTACAGATTGTTTTGTGTTAGAAAAGACCCCCAGCCCTACACAACAACTGAAAACCTCTATTTTTTTTTCAGCTGCTGATGATCCACCACGGCCTACTTTTGATTCCTTGCTCTCCAGGGACATGGCTGGGTATATGCCAGCGAGAGCTGACTTTGTTGAGGTAAGGCTCTCTCTTCTCACATTATCTTAGATTTGCTACCGAATTCAAGAACAACAGTTGCACACTTCACCCCTGCCTATAGGTCTTTACTCTTCACATTGCAAACATGAGGACAGGACAGAGTGATTAAACCAAGGAATTAATTATGGAGGTGGCGCTGCAGGCCCACAAAGCTGCCAGCAGGCAGTCTGGGTCCCTGGCTTTGTCCCTGTGTGCTGCCACCAGATGCCCGGTGAAGAATGGCTCTTATGTAAGTGGACTAGATGTTGTGAATTAGATGCTTAGCAAAAGGGGTCAGCTTCAGCATGCTTCTGTTTCCTTTCCCTTAGAGAAGCACATATGAGCCTGATCCAAAGATCACTTGAAAGACCTGCATTGTTCTCAGTGTTTTTAGCTGTGGGCCCAGGGCCCCAGTTCCTGTTGCAAAACAAGCTCCTGTACATGAAGTAATGAATTCAGCCATATAGGGACTTGTTGGTTTTGTACCTTTGAGCAGAATTTCCACCGCAGTGTGGGAGTCATGGAGATTACCTGATTAATTCTCATTATCCTATCCCGTCATCCTGTTCTGTTCCAGCCACAGGGGTGCATATTATATATTCCCTTGTTAAAGCTCCCCTGTGAAGTATGTTGATCAAGTATGGAACCTTGCGCAACTGCATATGAGTAAATGTCTCTGTTTTCACTACTTGTACTACTTGTATCATACTGAAACTTGATACCAATTTTTTAGTGCTAGTTAGTGACAATTTATTAATCACCTCTGAACAGGAGTTTGACAACTATGCTGAATGGGATTTGAGAGATATTGATTTTGTAGAAGATGATTCAGACATTTTGCATGGTAAGTCCCATATTTTCATACACTGTCTGAAAACAATGTTCCAGAGTGCCTACACAGCATTTCATTGGGTCTCTTTCTCTACACATTTTTGTTTTTAAAAGTGAACATGTGTTGGTTTTAGTCATCTCGCTTCCGTGTACTGGGATTTAAACCCTGCCATTTCTATGGTACTCACTTCCAAATGTCTTTTAAAAGCTCTTAATCAACTGATGTACAAATGGTACTTACGTATATACAGTAACGTACTTCCATCACTGCTGAAATGTAGCCAGTTGTGAAGAAGAACATGACTGAACTCAGATGGTCTCCACGGGTAGATGTCTCTTTAGGAAAGAAACAAATGATGTTTTTTCCAGTATAAACTCTAGAGAAGTTTAGTTAAGTAGAAGCAATTTGTCTGGAAACAGGTAGCAATGCATCAATGTTTGAATAAAGAGACCTGCAGGCCTATTAAGAATCAGAAACATCAATGCCTTGATATTTCTTCCGCTCCGTGACCGAAAGATACATAATGTTTGTGAGCATTGGAGTAAGGCATAATTTTTGTTCTGATTTAGAAGGAGGAATACTTTCTTCTCTGTTGCTAATACCTTTTTCCTCTACTATATCTACTTTCTTTGAAGATCTGTCAGTTATTCTAACCTCTGTTCTTTTAGGACATCTGGTATCAGGATAGGTATTAATGCAGGCAGCAAGAGGGTAGGTAGTTTAAGACGATGTGCAAAACATTGAAACTGTTCTACTCTTGAAGTTGTGTGATTTTTCATGTGTTAAACATGCACACTGAGTTATTAGCTGTATGTGTCGACTTACTTTTTTTGTTGTGAAGAGGATGGTCTGAGTCCCATTACTGCTAATAATACCAAATAACAGGAATTATTAAAATGACATTTTAATCCATAGAGAAGAAAAGATCATACTTTTCCCCACATTTATAAATACATATAGTGTTTAAAATTACCATGTTTATGCTTCAGAATTCTCCTATCTATGCCAGGCAGTTCGAAGCTAAAGCCTTGGCATCCTTTGGAGAAAGACAAATCCCATTATGTACAAACAGTCTTTCCAAACTTAAAAACTCAGTTTGAAATTTAGCAGCATGCACACAGCTTGAAAGAATGCAAACTCCCTGGGCTCAGAAAAGGTTATGAGAGTGGTATGTCAGTATGTCTTCCCTTTTAATGTTTATTAAAAGGAGGACTGGCTTGTGGACATGTCACGGATTCATCATACCAGCTCTCTACTAGTTTGGGTTTTTTTATTACAATGAAAAGATATATTTTCTTGCTTCCATATCCTATACAGAGTCCCACTAAACTGAAAAAGCAATATAATCTCCTAGTGCTATTATTAATTGTTAGTCTAATATTCATTCAAGCTGGTTTACCTGCACTGTCTTCCGTATCGTTCACACATCTTCACCTGGACAGTTCAGCCATTGAAGGTATCTCCTATCAGCTTCCTGTTGAAGTTGTCAATCTGAATGCAAAAATCAGCTTTCCTCATCTCTTCGTGAAGCTATGCAGGGCCAGACGCTTTGGTCTATAGCTCAGCATCAGTACTGCATAACAGGCACACAGGAGAGGAAAGTAAGGAAAGGTAGCTATAGGCAGATAGTTTTCCTGGCATATCTTCCACATCTCCTGCAGTGATAAGTTTAGAGACTCCTTGAGCCATAGGTTATGTTCAGACCATTTTGACCAAAGGACCTGTCCTCCATCAACTTAGCTGTCTACTGTTAGAACTATATATATTTGTACTTTTGCCCCTGTAACATCCTGTAGCAGAGAGTTCCACAATTGAGTTACGAGTTCTACAATTTAATTAGGTGTTGTGTGAAAAAATACTTCCCTCTGTCTGTCAGATCTTTTGCCTGATAATTTCATTGGATGTTCTCTAGTCCATTCTTCAGTTGTCTTCAGCATTTAGTATAGGATGTCAGTCATTTGCCCTGTGAAAACTGTTTGGCAGAGATTATGGGGTGTGATATTTTTGATCCCTTAGCTCAGGACCTCTGGCAGTTTCCTTCCCACAGCTGTCCTAGATCTGCCCACATGAGAAAGAACGTCTCTACAAATGAAGTCCCAGAGTCTCGCCAGCTGTTTTTCTCTTACACGATACATCTTGAGGAGAGAGGAATTATTTTCTAAAAGAAACTTTGGAATTAGGTCTTTCCATTCTCCAAATTAATACAAAAAAAGGAAAGAGCCACATCCTCCCTGTCCTGCAGTTTTAAAGATCTCAGGTGCTGACTTTGAGAGTATTTTGCAACCTAATTGTAGGATTGCGTACTGTAGAAAATGGCTCCACATTTGGAACTGAGGGAAGGGAAAGGCATTTGGATGATTTAAGAAACCTTTGTACTTTCTAGTTAACAGGCAGAGAAGGTTGTGAGGCAGCTCCGGAGGCCCAGGTTCTTGTAATCTCTCCCAAGGGTGTCTGTCCCACTACTTCCAGGCAGCAGATCTAACTGCCTCTTTACCCACTGGCAAACTTCTTACACTTGATCTTTTCAATTGCCCTTGAAAAGCAGCCCTGTGGCTGTCTTCCACACCTGTTCGCAACAATTTTTTGCTGGCCAAACAGCAACCTATATTTTTTTTAAAGATAAAAGTGTAAAACAGGGTTTTAACACTTTTTATAGCTCAGGGAAACATAAATGGGGTCTTGCAGCATGGATTAAGTATCAGGTTTGTGACAAAGTCCTTAGTTTGTTTTCCTGCCATACGTTAAACCTCACTGGGTTCAAGATTAATTTTTGAAAATTACTTTTATACTCCATTTTCCGAAAGCTACTCAAGCTAGACCCTGAGAACACACTGACCAGAATAATTTTCATGGCTTCTTTCTTTTATTTCCCAAGTCATAGATCAGTGCTGCAATGTCTGGGTTGCGCATACCACAGGAATATTGGATATTTTCATTGGAACAGAATTCTCCCTTCTTTCCTTTCCTCCACATTTCTGTCATTTTCTTGAAATTTCATAAAAATAATTTTATAAAAAGTTCTAGATCTTACCTTCTTGACCTGTGTTTCCTGATATTGCAGTATTTTCCCCGTTACATTTTCCTGTGTCACTCTAACCTAGTTCTCAGTATTTTCACAAGAAAGAAAAATGCAATTTAATACAAGGTGGGAAGACTCCCGGGCAGCTTTTTATGAGGACTACAGAAACCTGTACCTGCTGACTCACCAGAGCTCCTCCCAGCACACAGGAGGTCACAGGCATTGTTCAGTCACTTCTCTATTAGTGAGATGGTAGAAATTGTATGAAATCTCTCATATTTCAATTAACATCTCAGATGGTTAAGTTTTATTCAGTACTTGCAATATAATAAGTGCATGCAAATATACATTGCAGTTAAAGAAAAACATAATGGACAGATCAAAAGGAACAACTACTTACGAATCTAATTCAGCCCAGAGCGCTTGAATTTTTCATGAATTACAAGTTTTCATCAGGCTGAATTATAACCTTACTAATTTAATCTTTTTCCTAGCTTTTTCTCCTCTTTTCTTTTGCATATAAATGATTTTTACTTCTAACACTGGAAAGTAATTGCTGAAACCGCAAGCTAAGAAATGATTGGAAATGGACTGCAACCCTGGCTGTACGATAGTGAAATTTCATTTTATGAAACACCAGGCAGCCAATATCCTTGTAAATATTACATGGTGTTTATTCATTTGTGGAAGTTTCTGACATGCTCTGAAGGCAGATCCTCTGTTTGCTTAGGGTCCTGCTTTCCTCCAGGGAGGGCGAATTTGGGTTGTAGCCATGGAGTTTGTACCACCCAAGGTACACATTGGGTACACAGCCTGTTTACTCTGATTCGCTTGCATTCTTCCCATTATTTGGGCCTTGCATGCCAAACAGAGGTTAGCTAGCATGAAACAGAGGTCTCGCTCATTAGTGTTCAAAAAAGTTTCTGCAGACCAAATGAGGCTGAAGAGGAATGAAAAGCAAAGAAACTGTTTTGGACACACTCTTGAGAAACCAAAATATTTTGATTTTTTTTTTGGAATGAAGAAAAGAGCCTTGAATTTCTGCCTATCTCTGGATCCTTCAGAGCTACTCTGACCGTCTCAAAGAACCTTATCATTTCCCAAAATGGACACTTTGAACGCCGTGTCGGCTTGGATTATCTTAAGTTACCAGTACAAACAACTGCCTCCCTAGTATAGTCCGTGGGGAAAAGCACAGGCAAATCATTTTCATTCGTACAGCATCTCTTCTCTCATTTCAATGCAGCATGTAACAGTATAGTAGCCTGAGTTATTCATGCATTCCAGATTTTGTAATCGGCTGTTCCTGTGTGAATATGTCTATTAAAAACAAAAGCCTCTCCAGAAGTGCATGTGGCAGCAAATACTATTTTTTTTGTAAGCAGGAGTTCCATTTTTTTCCTTCATTTATTCTCACAAATGTTCCTTCCCCTCCCCAGCTGATCATAATTTCTTTCAGAATATTGTGCACTCAGGTGGAAGCATCAAAATGCAATGGTTATAGGTGCATAATTACTTGTGATATTTATAGAGGTTCTCCAGCGCAATTTCTTCATGTACTTATTAAGTTCTACCTACACAAACCCCAGAAAATAACGTGTTAGCTTAGCTTGCAGAGGGTTTAAAAATATAAAAATATTTTCCATAAATTGGCACCAATTCCAACACTTATTAATATATTTCATTCATGTTTAACTTGCTGCGCTTCCCAATTTATCATCCCCACATAAAGGCAAGAAGAGAATTTCCTACCTGTGCTTGTTTTTAAATTAGGAGACTTAAATACCTCTTGATGAAAATACATGATGAATCTTGAACGCTCTGGTTTGGCAAGAAATTTGCAAAAAGAATTAAGAATATTGTGCCACCCCTTATATCTCATATGTAATCTTTTGCTCCTAGATTAACATCAAATCAGGTTTGTATTTATATGAAGAGTCTTTTGCTGGTACAGGATCAGCAAGTGTAACTCAGAGCTCTTGGCTCCTGAGCTGATACGCTCAGCCTTTGGGCTTCAGCTGTCCCTGTTTATATGAGGTTTTATTACCCAGAGGACTGCACAGATGAATTGCCTAGAGGCTAGGGGCTTCCTGCTGTTTACATATACATACATATTTTAAAATAGGCACATAACCACACTTCTTTCTTAATTGCATTATTAATTATTTATTGGAGAGTGCAATCAATAAACCGCCAGTATCAGTTTTGCTCTTTTCTTGTAACTACAGAGAGAAGAGTGGATTCTGGATTGTGTCAGACTTGGGCCACCCCTGTTTGCCCTGCACAGTGGGCTGAGAGGGGACGTGCTCTTGCTTAGTTTCGAAGAGCTGCATGGTGTCTCTACAGACTGTAAACCCACTGTCAAGTCTTAAGCCTCCTCCTTCTGAGACCATATTAAAATGATTAATGTAAGGGAAAGAAAGCCAACCAAGAAATCAGCCAACCCTATGCTTATTTAATGACCTAGAATTTTTGCATTATTTAACATAATGAGGGTAGGGAAGGTGATAGGTTTCTCCTTATTTTTTCCTTCAAGAATTTACCAAAAAAGTTTATTAACCTACTGGTTGCAGGAGAAATAAGTTGAAAGATCTCCAAGTGGATTAGCCAGGCTGCATACAGATTTGATTTTGAAAAGGATATGATTTCTAATGAGCATGGCTTTTTCCTGTGCTTATTCACATTGTTGTGAACTATTGGCTTTATTCTTTTGGCAGACAGATGAGTTTAGACATTGACAAGCTAAAATCTTGTAGATGTTTTAAAGAACTATAGCGAAGGCTACATTGAATCTCCACAATTCAGAACTGGTCTTTCTATTTTTTTTTATTTCCTTGTTCTGTGCAAAGAAGCTTTGTCCAGAGATAATACCATAGATCCTTAAATCTGATTAATTTGCTTTTCAGAAGGAATAGTTAACAGCTGCATCTATGAAGGAACAAATAAATGCTAATAGTAAAACAGTCCAAAAAGGAAGAGAGTTCTCAGGTCCATACTTAGAAGCAGCAATGTATTTGGAAGGAGTAAGCAAAAGAAAGCTTCTACACGTAGCACATATAATCTGCAGGTCAGCCTCAGACGAGTTTATGACCCTGTGAAATTGCCACAGATTTTTAAAACAGCCAAGTAGAGTGACCATTTCAGCCTACCATAAACATAAAGGCATGAAAATTAGGATAATGCAGTGATTAATTATGTATTCTTTAATCTTTTTTGTTTGCTTGTTTTGCAGCTCTGAAGATTGCAGTTGTTGATATCTATCATTCCAGGTTAAAGGAAAGACAGAGAAGAAAAAAGTAAGTTTTCAAGCAATAACTGTATTCCTTTGCTTCATTACAATGTTTTGGTCCCCAGTGTTGTCCCTACACTAAACATAATTAATTTCCTATTGCTTTTAGTTCATGGAAGTCACATATGCAGTGCTCTGCATATTACTATCCCAAATCCAGTTATACATAAGTAAGTATGCTTGTAGCACACCCTGTGAGATCACGTAGCCATTCTGCAGAATGAGAAGCTGTAATACTCTCTGGGAAACGGGTCACAGATCCACGCCTAGAAACCAGAAAAATAAGAAGCAGATCTCTGTTCTTTTTGTTCTCTAATGCTCATGGACTGCACATAACTCATTTTCTGCTTTAGGGGATAAAAAAAAAAGCTGCCAGTCTGTGACTAATTGCTAGACCCCCACTTTCTCCACGGAAATGTTGCATCATTATTTTTAATTCTTAGTGGCCCATAAGTTAGTTTTCCACAATGTATAATGAAGATAACTCTATTGCTGACGTGAGTTTGAATAATTTATTCAGTTCATTTGACAGCTTTTTAGAATGACTCAATCTATTCATTAAATTCAGTTTTATTATAACTTTCAAATACTTTGTTCAATATTTTAAATTACATCTTGCCACATTACTCTCTGCTGGAAGAATAAGTAATTTGGAGTAAGGCTCCTCCATTCCCTCTCCTCATAATAGAGCATAGTTCTGCTGAATGATGGGTAAGAGTTGATATGTACTGACCCAGCTCTTTATAATTCATAAATAAAAAATATTTATGTGGTATAATTTCCATTATGATAAATCATGTCATACTAAAAAAATAGTGCCATGATAACTCAAATCAGTGTCAGTTTTTGTAAAGTTTCTACAGCAGGATAGGACAAAAATCTGGAAAATGACATAAAAATGCTGATGTCACTCACAGAAAGGCTTCTCTACATGGGACAGCAATATTCTTTTATGTATAGGAAAGAAAGTGTAATGGATTTAATAGAGCAACCTGACCTTGACGAGCCTGGCTTTGTAGTATCTCTTATCATTCACAAGAGTTGGGTGTTTATTGAATCACCACATGGCAATGACCACATGGCATTTGCTGAAACTTCTGACAAATGTAATTGTCATGCACTTACAGATGTCTTACCTGCCTTTTCACTCTGCTCATTTCCCTGATCCTGTCAGGAACACTTCAAACCTATGAGTTGCCTAAATTATTTTCCTCTTTTTAAAATCTAACCTGTCATGGAAAAATTCCTTCATCCTGCTCTTGGGGATGGAATTAACAGTCCCTCTCTCACCCTTGCTCCAGTAGAAGGACGTTTGTCTCCCTCAGAAGCTGAAAATCATGCTTCATGAGGCATTCCTCTACCTCCAGTTTTGGAAGGACAAGTTGTAAGATGCTGTAGATGCTAAATTTGTGCCGAAAGAAGCAATTTCAAACCTTTAAAGTGATTTTAGCTCCCTTTGTGCTTAGCGCTATCAGAGTTGGGCTAATGCACACCATTATCCAAAATTTATCCTGATTTAAACCATGTTGCATCACTACGTTTCTCAGCTCGACAGCTGAAAGGTTATGGAAATTTCTTATGTGTTTAGTTTTAGACTCCTCTGATGGTCTAAATCAAAGTTTCTTCTGAAGCCTTTGTATTTATGAGGTCACGTGCGAGTTAATGCCTTTTGTTAATAACATTTTGTTCTCAATTACAGAATTGTAAGAGATCATGGCCTGATCAACCTCAGAAAATTTCAAAGTGAGTATCAGGTGTAACTGCTAAACTTTGAAGAGGTCTTTACTCAAGAAGCAAATCTTTGCATTTTCACTGTTTCCACTGTGGTTTATTCATACTGGACCATATTCAGATGGTCTAAATTCCAGCAAATTTCCTGCTCCAACTGTTCCCAGCTGGCTGGCTCTAACTACTCCCAGCTCAGTGTTTTAGTTACTGCCTTGGAATTTTTCTTCAGAAGCATTTTGGGCTCCACTGAGCAGGGAGAGGGGTGAAGGTGAAATCTAGGCCTTTTAAATGCACCTCACTATTCTATAAAATTATCAGACAACATTTAAATACAACCCTTTATGTTGTCCCTAACATTTAAAAGCATAATTTTGTTGCTTTTACCTCAGCGATTTGTAGTTGTGACACCAGAATGGCCCAGAAGTGTACCAAGTCTGGATCTTCGGGCAGTTCACAGAGGCTGGTAGTGACTTCAAGTTCCACTGAATTTATTTTCTTCTCACATTAAAAGTGATAAGGTGTGTCACTTTTTCCCCCTCTAGTTTTGGAAAGGCGATATCCAAAGGAGGTTCAAGACCTTTATGAAACAATGCGACGATTTGCACGAATTCTTGGCCCAGTAGAGCACGATAAGTTCATTGAAAGCCATGCACGTGAGTAGTTTGAGGGTTTGCATATATGTTCTTCAACAGGCATAATGAGGAGTTGCATCATCTACAGTCTTTCCTAAATATATATACCACTTCTGGAAAGCAGGAGGTTGTCTTTGCCCTCCTTTCCGCTCTAACTACATCAGAAAAACAAACACATTTCTGGTTTGATACATTAAATGAGCAGCAAGCGTTTTCTTCCCCACTAAAAAGTCTGAGTTGTTTGTTTGATTTCTCAGTTGACTGAACATTCTGGTCATCTGTTAGAAGCAGTATTTTCTTATCAAAAGACTACTATTCATTTTCTGGGACTCTGCATCACTGAGAGAAGAAAATTCCTAAAATTTATGTCTGTATTGAGAGATCAGAAGCTGTGAAATTCTGTGAATTCTTTGAAAGATACATGTTAAACTATGACATGTGTACATAATTATATAGTACAGCTGTCATTATGTCCCTTACCTTAAGGGGAGAGGCATTGTTCCATCACCAAATCATCTCAAGTCTTTATGCATAATCATAACATGCATTTAGTTAAATTCCAGTACGAGTCATTACATCCTGCTTCATTCTGTGACTTGAACTGGGAAAACTGTTGCTCATTAGAAGGAAGAAAGCATTTAAACAGTTGTGACTGTGTTTTCAGGTGTGCAATACCAAAAGTATTATCCTGCAAAATCACGAGTCCCACATGTGAGTGCTCGTCCTGGAACCTAGTTCTGTTGTTGTAGTGACGGCCAAGTCCTCAAGTTAACCTGATAGTCAAGTACACGCAGTATACAGGTTTCCTGAGTAGTACGAGTAAACAAATCCAAGATAAGCAAAATTACTCATTGTAAAACTCAGCAATGCCTGGAGGCCAGCTGATAAAAGCTACAGGCAGTGATATCTCTGAGCAAAACATACACAGGTATTTCATCTTACTGACTGCAGAGAAAGAGTTGTCTGCAAGGAAAAATTTTGGAAGGTCCAGTTATGAAAATCGTGGCTCAAAGACAATATTAGGTGCTATAAGGAGCCTGGGTGGAGTAACTTTTCAAACCTACTGAAATGCCTTCCAGAAATGCTACGTTATTGTTGTTTGCCTGGTCCAAGGTATGGCAAAGGAAGTGTGAAAGCATGAAGATAACTTTTCTGAGTACACAAATGCTAGAAACCAGCTTAAATCTCTGATCTGGGAGTGTTAGGACACAGCAAGTTTGAGATCTGATACAGACTTGTGTGGAGGGGTTAACCCTTCCTTGTGATTCCATGTGCTTCATAGCCTAACTGTGTAGACAGATAAGAAATAGCAATGTTCCTGGTGCTCCACAGTTGACTGCCACCCCCACTGACCCGCATTTGTTTATTTTTAACTTTCCTTCTGCTTACTCTTGGGGTAAAACAGTGGAATTTGAACTACGAAGGGAAATAAAGCGACTGCAGGAATACAGAGCAGCAGGAATCACTGATTTCTGTAGTAAGTACCTGATGCATTATTCAGCCCATTCCCATTCATCAAGGTGCAGAAGGATGATTTTACAACATTTAGGATATGTTGAATAAAAAAACACTTACTTTTGAAATGTATTTGCCTTGCTCTTTAACTGAACAAGGCTTTAGCAATAATGCTTCAGTCCAGCTGTGCTCTTTTAAGGCTAGTTTGAGCCATCAGCCTGCAGAACATGCTGTCTTAGGAGAGCTCTGCTTTACTCGCTGCTTCACAAAAGATTCAGAAAAGAAATCCATATATATGTCATGGCACAGTGGTCTCCAGGGCTTCATCTCTGGCTGCTTTGACTGGCTATCAACAAGTGTGATATCTGGAGAGAGGCTTAAAACTGCTACATAAATTTGAATGGCTGTTTTATCCTGGAACTGGATCATGGAAGCCTTATTTGTTTGCATTTTTGGCCTATAATTAACGGGGGGAGGGGTGCAGGGTGGAATCTAGTACCTCCTGGTGCCAAGTAGTTGTCACGAGGGAGAATGGCAGAGTCTGGTCAAGAGCTAGAGAACAGTTTCTCACTTATTTCCTAAAGCAGAAAAACACCAGTCTGAAAATTCTGAGCGAGGCAGCCTGTGAGAGTGTGGTATCTGTTTGCCACAGGTGCCAGAACATACGATCACCTTAAGAAGACAAGAGATGAGGAACGCCTAAAGCGCACTATGCTTTCTGAAGTCCTGCAGTACATCCAGGACAGCAGCGCCTGCCAGCAGTGGCTCAGTCGACAAGCTGATATGTACGGTTACAGTAAGACTGTGCGTTTCACATAGCTGGGCTTGAGGCAGAGAGGTGCATCAAGCATGTTTTCCAAATAGCAAATGCATTCCCTATTTATTACAGTAGGAACAGTCTCCAAAATTCAGAAGGGCAAGAAAATGGATAATGGTAGCATTGCAGACAAGGAGGTGACTAGTAAGGGCTCAAAATCTGAGTTTTCTGTATTTTATATTTCTGGAACTTCGCTGCTGTTAATAAAGTCATGGAGGGAAGTAAGGTCTTTATGGATATTAATGAGGGCACAGATGACACTTGAAATGTTTCAGATGATTTTAGATGTATCAGCATTATTAATGTGTAGTCACCCTGCACAAGCACTTTGATTTAAGGAGCAAGCTGCAGTGCAAAGGAAGTGCATCCTGTGTGCTACGTGGTCAGAGAAGATGATTTGGAATTTCCCCAGTCAGTCTACATTGAATTTTTAGTTTGTTCTCCCCTTCTCTCCTCCCTCTTTTTTTAAAACAGGTTTCAGACATGGTCTTCAATCTGGGAGTGCTAAATATTTAGAAATCCTGTTAACTTCAGATCAGGGCCTGGCTTATGCAAGTTGAACTGTTTAATTATTAGAAGCTGGGGAAGAAAGTAGTTTCAGGGCCAGTAAAGGCAATTATTCTTAAAAAAAGTAATTTGAAAATTTCCTTTCTTTTCAGTGATTCCGGTCTGAGTCCCACAGTACCAGTTCCTTCGAATTCAGGTAACTGTTAGATGATGATCTGTCAGAAAAGCCATCAGTAATACCGTTCTGACAGGCAGTTGAACAGTGACTCTTTTGCTTGAGCACCAAAGTGTCAGTCCTCAAGCCTCACAATTAAACACTGCTCAGGTCAGCATTACCTCGATCTGCAACTCATTCCATGTGCAAATCCTGTAGGTTGTTTTGCTGAATTTCTAGATTTTTCTGACTACAGGTAGAAAACCCATCCTAAAGCAACATTAACAAGGCAGGAAAGAAAAGAATTTTCACATGCAAACAAAATTTTATCTTTAAAAGAGAAAGCTCATCCAGGTTTTTAATGAAGCTGTATAGCACATACTGTAGCAATATGAACCTCACAGAAAGCGAATTTGGAAGGACAAAACACCGAAAAACGGTTGCCTGAGAAGCAGGTAATGGCTCCAGCATTAAACACTCCAGAGGGATAGAATAAGATGACGCAGGCTGCCTATGCAACTTCAGTTTTCCTTTCCCGTGAATATGCTTTTATATTCTTTAATTCTGTAATCACAAATAATTCATTTTTCCACCAAGAGGACCACAACTTCCCAGTAAGGACAGATTCAGGGATCAGTTAAGGTCCTTGTGAACAAGACTTCTATAACATCCCATCCTCATTTGTTGAGGTCACAGGGATAAAGTTTTACTATAATTATACTTTACTACTGTATTGCCAGGGAAAACTGGCTTCTAACTCTGTCTCTTCATCCTGTTTTTATGTGGATGCTAGTAAACCAAACCACTCGAACCAAACTTCTCAGAGGTGGCCACTGAGTCTATGTGTTCTTCCTCATCTCTGCCAGGAGCCCTGAGAATTTGGGTCAGAATACCAAACAGTTACTCATTGCCATATGCGCTACGTTTTAAACTTGTTGAGCGATAGCTGAGATCCAGTGTTTGGTGAGAAGAAAGCATTGTGTATCTCAGGCTGGGCATCCAGAATCCATGAAGTGAGCACAGTACCCCCTCAGCTGTAGAGCAGGTAGGAGGAGTGGAGTTAATGTTTTATCAAGTATTCAGTGGCCAGTGAAGGTGATGAGCCCGAGAGAACATGAATTGCTCTGCCTGTGGAACTCAGGTAGCACGCAGTGTTTACAAGCAGTATGACACGTTGAACAAAACCCAAACAAAATACTGTATAGTTGGTAATTAAGCAAACATCCTGCACACTGAATAAGGCAAGGGAACTGCAGAAAACTGCCACGTGTCTGTATGATTAAAGACTGCATCATGCTCAATATACAATAGGGCAAATTAACATTGCTCAACTTTACTTCTAGATTCTAAGATCTTGACTTTGCAGTCTTAAGACATTTTCTTTAATGCAATTTGTGTGTCTGTTATTTCCTAGGTTTATGAAAGAATAAAACCACATTCTGTTATGTCTTATCATAGCATGCTCATTCCAGGCTATAGGAAAAGGCAGCAGTTCTGAGGAACAACTTTCTCTACACCTGTCAGAGACTCACTACTCCAGTTCTTCCCAGTTCTTCTGGGCCCCCCTCACCCAGACAAGCTCCCATCTGTTTCCTGCAGATGCAAAGAATAAAGAGAGAGACTTCGTAGTCCTAGAGTATAACCTGGACAGGACAGGGTCTGGAGCAGCGGCCAGCACAGTCCTTGGGAAAACAGCTGTGGATTTTCCAGGATCTCATCACATTGCCAAATCTGGGGAGTCTGTCCTAGAACAGAGATCTGTCTGTGACAGTACCAAATCTGCAGCTCATAGCACAGGGACAATAGACTTTCTAAATGTGTAAATAAATAACCCCAGCTTTGTTGTGAGCTTTGGAAGTTAGAAAAATAATAGGAAAAAACCAACCTGTAAGCAGACAGCCTTTGTGAAAGTTTAAGCTGCACCAGTTAAAGTTCAGCAGTTATAAACAATAGTGAAATGGAGAATTATCAGACTACCTTGTGGTACATACTTCTTTTAGTACCATTTATCATAATGTACAAAAATAAATCCGTGAGCTACATTTGCTTTACAATATCTGCATTATATGTAAAGGCGTTTAAAGAAAATCCTGCCTCGTGAAGTTGTCAGTAGTGCCAGAGATACTGGCTGCTAATCACACCAATACATGATTTCAGCATCCTTACAAGGCGCTGGTTTCACTGCTGCTGGGAGTTAGTCTGGTGCACTGTGCACACCCGGCACGCCCTCCAGCAGCACTGGCCTCCCTGACCCCAGCTAAAGAGTCGGTTTAGTCAGGAGGTGCAGCCCAGCTTAACCACGGTTGGTGCCAGCTTGACAGAAAGCTATTGTCTTTCGGTTCCTCCCAAGAGCCACTGAGCCAGGGTTGACAGCGTAAGAGTCCGCACGCAAGTATTCCCAGTGCTTAAGTGTGCCAGTTGCAAAATCAGACCTTTTATCAAATCAGCGCAGTTTTGTGTTAAGCCCTAAATAACCCCTGGATCATACTGGGTTAAAATCACAGTGATTTGACTGCCTCTGTGATAACACACCCAAACTGCTCCAAGTTCTTCAGTGCTTTCCTTTCTTGTCTCTGCAGGCAGACGGAGTGCCCCACCACTGAACCTCACAGGTCTCCCAGGAACAGAGAAACTTAATGAAAAGGAAAAGGAGGTGAGGAAAGAAGTGAAAAGATAATCTATATAAAACCTTATCTTCACAGTGCAGGGGTGCTCGCACCATCTGTCTCAGGTGCTGTGAATATCACCTCAGCTCTATGCCCTGACTACTCTTTCTTGCTCACAAAAATCATTCAGGTTTTCCAGTTGGCTTCTTAATTTCAGTTCCTGTACTTTACGTACAACATAGCTGCAGCACATTAGAATCATAGAATCATAGAATAACCAGGTTGGAAGAGACCCACCGGATCATCGAGTCCAACCGTTCCTATCAAACACTAAACCATTCCCCTTAGCACCTCGTCCACCTGTGCCTTAAACCCCTCCAGGGAAGGTGACTCAACCACCTCCCTGGGCAGCCTGTTCCAGTTCCCAGTGACCCTTTCTGTGAAGAATTTTTTGCTAATGTCCAGCCTAAACCTCCCCTGGCGGAGCTTGAGGCCATTCCCTCTTGTCCTGTCCCCTGTCACTTGGGAGAAGAGCCCAGCACCCTCCTCTCCACAACCTCCTTTCAGGTAGTTGTAGAGAGCAATGAGGTCTCCCCTCAGCCTCCTCTTCTCCAGGCTAAACACCCCCAGCTCTCTCAGCCGCTCCTCTCTCAGCCGCTCCTCAGCTTCCTTAGCTTGTTTAGCCAAGAAAGCTGGAGCACGCCAAGGTGCTGTTATCTGGACTGTGACATCCTTTTTCCTTTGTTGTGGGACCGGGGTGAGCAGAAGGGTTATTTTTTCTTAATGAACATTGGTTTTAAATATATTCGCAGAGGATTTTGTCAAGGGCTTCACTGGACACAGCCCTGAACCTGAGTAGCGGCCCTCTTTCCATGTTACAGATCTCTCACAGCCAGACCTAAGCAGTTGTGGTTGGCTTTTCACTGTAACATCAATGTGAACCACAGAGATGATAACAGCGTATTGTTCTTCCCGTGTTTTTTCCGTATTTCTGCTCCTCAGTGCATATACCAAGCTTTTTGTATGCACGTGTGGCAAAGAATGGAGTCTGGCTTTCTGTAAGCCATGGGTTGTTAGCTCAGCCTGGTCTCGCAGTTGCAGTCCCACATAGAGTGCAGGCACCTAAAGCAATCGAAGGCAGAGGGAAGATCAACAGAGCAGACAGAAATGGGACTGCAAGCTGTGCGGCAACCCCAGGAGAGGGAAACATTGCAGCCAGGGGCCTGCTGGGTATTTATGGCTCAGTTTCATCTGCTGCCCAGTATAGTCCACTACAATTCACCGAAAGGCAACACTGGAAAACTATTGAAATAAAAGGCTTATTTCTTTTTAATAGAAGCCATAATCTGTTCTTGGATTGTCCACAAGGCAGATTTCAGTGTGTGTGAAACGCAGATGTGTTTCAGACTTTTCCCTCTGTGCAGAAGCCGTTTCCCCTTCACTGGAGATGGCAGCATTGAAAATCAGATCACAGATTCACCATGGAACATGGCATTTCTGGCTCCATTCAGCATATAAATAATTGTGACTGGGACATTAGTGCATATGGGCAATCTGATTTCCTCGTCAGCTGAGACATAAAGTCTGAGTTCCTCCGAATTCTGCAATTTCCTATCAATGAGGAACAATCATTAAGTGTTTCCTTATTAAAAGGAGGAGACAGCCAGTATCCCCATTGGGACAATACAGTGCACCGTCTAGAGTCTGGTGTTTGGAAGCTAAATAGGAGCATTGCAAGCTAACAGCAGAGCACAGGGGCTTTTGAAAGCAATTCCTTTCACCAAACTTCCAAACACATAATGTTCTCCCTGCACAGTTCCCCATCCTAGACTTCCGGAAGGGGTGTGCGTAGCTGCTTTTGTAGAAAGGTATTAAAGACTTAGTCTGCAGGGGATTAATGGACAGATGCCCTCCCTGGCTTTCCTCCAGCATGCTGAATTGCTGGTTGCAAGTCTCTCTGGCATGTGTGCTTGCCTTGGTTTGTAAAGAACAACGCCCACACAGGGCACACTCATAGTTACGCTCCTGTGAGCCGAGAGCTTGCTTTCATCCTCCTAGTTTATTTTTTAGTCAGGAATGTTTTTGAATGCAGCAGCCAGCAAGCTCCTCCCCTCCCTACCTGTGGATCGGAACAGCTTATAACACAATCACTGTACGCCTCCCCCAGACAAAAAAACCCCACATCTAAAATATTTTCAGAAAAATATTCACATTGTTACTCCCCCAACAGGGATCACAGAATGAAAGAGCATGACAAGTGTTAGTGTTTATTAACTTCACCTTTTGTCTTCCAGCTCTGTCAGATGGTGAGGTTGGTCCCTGGAGCCTATTTAGAATATAAAGCTGCTTTAGTGAACGAGTGCAACAAACAAGGAGGCCTGAGACTGGCGCAGGCGAGAGCGCTCATCAAGATCGATGTGAACAAAACCAGGAAAATCTATGACTTCCTTATCAGAGAAGGGTACATCACAAAAGCCTGAGGACAGACAGCAGCACTTTGGCTGGAGCAGGCAGATGTGGAGAAGCTTTGAAGTCACTTTAACAGTGCTGGAAGATTTTAACAGTGTTGAATGAAGGACATTTCCTTTTGTTTAAAATCTTTTGGGGCTTTTTTTTTTGTAAAAACAAGTAGGGAGCTTTGTTAAATTGTATGAATACTGACATTGCTTTGTCTCATTTCCTTTTGACTCTGTTTAACACCGCTGTTGTCAGAATTACGCTGCATAGCGCTGGAAAGAATCATATGCCATATAAGCTAATCTTAAATGTGAATGGGCATTCATTTCTAACACCTCCTGTAACTAAAAAGAGAATCATGGTACTTTTATTCTCACAGTGACACAGAATAAGGACAGCAGAGCAGCACGTAATGAGAGTCAAACTTTGACTTTGTGCGACTACCGGGGTATAGAAACGCAGTCCACTCCCTTCTTGTACTCCTCACTGAAACAGTGTCAGCTTTCAAAAGCAATAGCACATGCCCGAGGGTATAAAAATGGAGCTCACAGTGGTCCAGTCTTTTTAACTTAATTGTGATAAAGGATGGGAAAGGACATTGCAGGGAAGCTCCTCAACAGTTGTTACTTTTATGTGATATTAGCACATATCACAGCATGAGAGCGCTGTACAAACCAATAAGCTTCATCTGCTCACTACTTGACTTGTGACTGTCAAGTTATATATAATCCCCCAGTTTAAGTCTTCATTGCTCCAGCTTGTTGGGAAGGCTGGATGTTACAACCCGAGCGGCCCTTTGGAACATAAATAAAGAGACGCTCGGTACCCCAACATTGTTTCACAAGAGAAAACAAGCAAAGAGCAGCATAACAAATGACGCAGAGCACACGCTTCAGCCATTCCTGCCCTCCTGTTCAGGATCTTTCCCTCTCAATCTACCGCGTTAGCAGTGACATGCGCTGCTGCCCAACAAAGCAACGATGAGGAGCAACAGGTGCTGCACACATCCCATCCCACCCCACCCCATCCCATCTCATCCCATCCCATCCCATCACCCAGTGTACAACTTCAGTACACAACATCTACATTTGAAAAGATGACTGAGTGATGAAGATAGTTCTTTTCAGATGCAGTTTAGCACAGCTTAATGGTTGTAAAGTCTGTATCAAGCAGCTTCCATCGCTAACAGAGTGCGAAATAGTGCCAGAGGAAATAGGCAGAGCAGGAGGGATGTTGGGTGCTCTCAAGTCTGGGATCTCCTGTGGAAAAGCTGCATGAGCTGCAATCATACTGATACCTATTAAAGGTGCTTGGGGTCCCCCTCTCCCCCAAGAGTAATTATCCCGTGTACCCGAGGTGCCATTGAATGTGAATATTTTGGTTTGTAATAAAATCAAAATGACTTGAAACAATCTCATATCTGTGTTCCTGGACGCCAGGTGAGACTGTAAAGGTCATGCAGCTGCCTGTATCTATATCCATCAGCTTCTCACCACGAGAGAGAAGAGATAAAGGCACAACAGCACCTGTAAGGATGTGACCACCAAACTACCTAGAAAATATTACTATTTAAAGAAAAACAGCAGTACAAAACTACCCACTAAAGACAAAAGTCTGTAGAAATTGAGACTGTGTAGACTGCAAATGCCAAAGGAGGGGACAAAGTAAACTGCAAATCCTTGGGAATGTTTTTCCCAGTTATCTTTTGACGTTAAGCAAACAGCCAAACTGCCTTTCCTCCTCCCCAATCTCCAAAGTGGGAGGTGAGTCAAACACACTGGTACCTCCCATGACTGTCCCGAGATCAGCAACGTTCCCACCCAGCAAACCCCAGTGCTGTTCCTCCGCCCCAACGGGACCCAGCCATGACTGTGAGCTTCAAACAGAACTACCCAAACCGGAGCCGAGCCCTGAGCTTTGAGCAGTGCTGAATTATTTGGACACCTAGAAAATGTCAGGGAGAAAAGATCACTGGAAAGGGAGAGTTGTAGTCCTTTAGCCGGCCAGGATGGGAACCAGAAGAGATTTCTCTCCAAGGTAAGTAAAGGAACGTGAAGCAGTGTGGAAGCGAGGCTGGGATGTTGCCCTCAAACAGCATCAAAGGACACAAGCAGCAGGATTTTCCCCTTTCACAGGCCATTGCCCAAGCAGGAGATGCCCGGTAACGGCTCCCAGCGCACACGGGGTGGCCATGGCCACACACCCACTGAAGCACAATCTGGGGCTGGTCACACCCGTGGTTTGAGGACAGGAGAGCAACATGTCACCACAGACACACCCATGGCACGATTTAGGTATAAATCCAACCGCTTGTAGCCCCAGCTGGGGCCAGACAGCCTGACGCGGGGCACCCCTTCACCCCAGAGCTTTCAAACCGCTTCCGATAAACCCCAATGAGCAGACAAGCACAGACCACCCAGACTGTGCTGCTGAGGCTGAGCTTGTACGCTCGGGAGCAAGCTCAGCTGCGCTGGGTTTCCTCCAAGGCACAAGGGCTCAAGCCAACAGATCCCTGCCCTGTCAGTGACGAATGCTGCTCGTGCTTCCTCCCCACCAGCTCTCATGAGCACCATTAAACAGAGGAAAGAAAAGCCAACGCTCAGGCGCAGGGCATCACTTTTGTCCTCCTCCTCCTCCCAGCCGGGTGTGTGTTGCTATGGCCCCTCTGAACCATTTTCTGTCACACGGGGAAGAGGTTTTTCAGGAGAAAAGCCACCACTGAGCTCCTTTCTGCCTCTGCCACGCTGGTCCCTCCGCCTTTAAATCCCGGCTCCTCTCTGACTCCTCACAAAATGTCTCCGTTGCTGCCTGCCAGACCCGGCTCCAGCCTCCCAGGAGCTAGCTGTCGCCTTGATGTCATTTGGAGAGGCTTTGAAAGGGGGATCTATCTTTATCCGCGCTGGGAAGCGCCATGCGCGGCTCTGGCGCTGTGCAAGTAATTAACAATAATGAAAAGTTGGGGTTGCCATGGATATGCTGTTCTATTTACAACGCGCATCTCTCCCCATCACCCAAACCCGCGCAGCAACCAAGGGAAATCAGAACCCCATTCAGTGCCTTGGCGTGTGGTTTTATTTTTAACTAGGAGGCTGTAATAGGAAGGCAGCCAGGCAGGACGTCAGGGGCACGACAGCGGCTGCTCCTCAGGCCGGCTCCCCCTACGGAATCTTGGGATATGGCTTGAGAAGAGGCACACGAGGTTTCCGTGCCTCCTGCCTCACCCAGACATGAGCTCTCTGGACAGTGAAAAGAAGCCAAATAAAAGTGCTTTTCAGATCCCTCAAAACCAACCGGCTGTGTCTTTACTGTGAAAAAAAAGGGAGAAAATAAAAGACAGTTCCCCACACGCCGATTTTGAGAACTGGGCTGCTAACAGGCCCTCCCTTCAGACCCAGCTCTGGGAGCAGCGTTAGTTCAGGGGGTGAAAAAAAAGAGGGAAGAGGGAAAAAGAGAAAACAAAGCAGAAGAAATCCACCCGGGGGTTGTTTTGGGGGCTGCTGTGTGGGTCGTCCAGGCACGGCACTCCTGGAACGCAGGGCCTCGTTAGGACGCCGCAGGCTCTCAGCTACGGATTGCAGTTGGCTTAATTAGAGACTCAGGTGAACATGAAAGATTAAATATGGAACAAGGCTGGGGACGGGCGGGAAGAGAGCCGGTTTGGGTTAATGTGTCGATACGGGTACCTGCAGAAT
Source organism: Phaenicophaeus curvirostris (assembly GCF_032191515.1). NCBI lineage: Eukaryota > Metazoa > Chordata > Aves > Cuculiformes > Cuculidae > Phaenicophaeus > Phaenicophaeus curvirostris. Next base: position 6,770,760 of record NC_091412.1, on the reverse strand, counting down.
TAATTACAGCAGGACTCGGGTGCTGCAGGGAGGCTGTCGCTGCTCCATCCCAGCACTGTCTTAGTCACCGCTAATAGCTGTTGCACGAGGTATGCGCGGCATGAATCTGCTTCGGGGCTGTGTTATTCGCCTGTCATTAAAAGCATGGGGGGGTTTTTTTGGGTCTCACAGCTGCCGTCACAGCAGCAGCGAATGCACTCGGCCCGTTGGTGACTCAGTCCGGGGTGGTAGGGGCTGCCTGGAGCAGATCCCGGGGGCTCCCCCACTCCCCATCGCCGCTGCTGCGGAGCAGATAACGCCAATAACCAAGGCACAAGAAGCCCTACTTTTAGTGCCTGCTCGAATTCCCAGTCGGGGGGGCCCCGTGAAACCTAAACCTTTTGGAGACACCACCACGCTGGAACAGCAGCTTTTCAGCTGTAGTTAAAGAAACACCAGAGCTGCCCTCCAAGACGGTGCAAGATAAAAAAGGGAAAAAACACACAGCAATGCCCCATAGCCTCTGCTCTTCCAACAAACTGCTTCAGCGAGCTTCTGGGAAAAAACAGCATAGGTTTATCAGCGTGGAGAAAGCGCACCGAGCAACAACAGGAAAAGTACAGATGTTTCTACCCTTGATTCCTTCACCTGGAGACAATGGAGTGAACCTAACAGCAGCTGCATGCACACAAATGCCTGCAGCCCCCATAATGTCGTGCCACCATCCCATCAGCTCCCCATGGAGCATCCATAGGGGAACCCCAGGCCAGAGCTCACATCCTAGCATCAGCACACATGGCAGCGCTGGGTCAGGACTGTGTGGGAACCCAACAGGCAACAATGGAGCAGGAAAGAGCATAGGAAACCTAGTCATGGGGTTAAGCACCAGCTCAGAGGCTGCCACAGAGTGTCCAGCGTTCTGGACCTGTGAGGCAGGGAAGCTGCTTGGTAATGCCTGCTCCTCACCAGCCCCAAGCAAGGATTACTTTTTGCACCAGAGAAGGCAACCTAACATCCCTCGAGCTTTCTGTACAATCGCTAACACCTCGTTTCTTTTGCAAAGCCCGTATGGGAAGTTGATGTTTGATAAAGCAGAATCTGCAGGCGCCAGCACTCTCCAACCCTTCCCAGTAAACATGGTGGAGACGTGAGCTGGGAGCACCCCTGTGCAGCGCTCCGTGGGCTCCCAGGAGGTGTCTGAGGTCCCTGCGGTGGGACAGAGACCCTGGCTCAGCTGCCGGGGAGGCTGGAGGCATCGCACAGGCTGGGATGGGGAGGGAGGGAGCCGCAGTTGGAGAGGTGCGAGGAGCAGCAAGCGCCTCTGGGGAGGCTGAGCTGCCAGGCCACGTCAGTCCATCAGCCCTTGCTTCCTGGCCTGGCCACAGAGCCTTTCCCTGGGGCGCGGGGTCGGGGAAGGACGCGGAGCATCGCCCGCCAGCCAGGCTGGAGGCACAGCCCCGTGACTCAGTGGGTGAGCGCCCCGATGAAGCTCACCTCACCCTCCTGAGACCAAACAGCACCCCAGCAGCCCTCTGTGCCCAGCGTCTCACCGAGGGAATTGCCAAAACACAGCCCCTACCATGAGGTTCCTTGCACAATGCACCTGGCCACTCTGTCTCTGCTCCCAGCTGTCTATCAAGGGACCCCTCAGTGCCACAAACACCAAGAGCAGAGCTGCTTCCCATGGGCCTGTAGAGCCCACAGTAACCTGTAGCCCATCAGACAGGACAGTAAGGGAAAAACTGGCCTTGGGGATGGTGCTTTGCTCCAAGCAGCCCCGCCAGGCAGCTGGGAGCAGGCAGGGACGCCCGGGCTGCTGGGGCAAGGCACGAGGATTGCCCTGGTCATGACTAAATCCCTGGCACGCGTGGCTGCCCACAGCTGAACACGACCGGGGGCAACACAACTGGGTATGGAAACACTCCCTGCTTCACCCACTGCCCCTGTGAATTGGAGCACCCTGTGGATTTGGAAAGGGTCATATGCTCTCACACCCAACTGCAGACTAGCCATGTCCCAGGAGCCCCTAAGCCAAAATCTGCTCCTTCCCAGGGGCACTCGGGCTATGGGCTGGGATACACCACCCCCTCTGTTCCTTGTGTCCCTGGAGAGCAAGCAGAAATCCTGCCGTGTTGTGCCATTCCCCCTGCCTCCCTAAGCAAGGCCTCTGGTGATCCACATTCAGCCACTTAAATTGGACTCGGTGACCTAAAGCTCAGCTTTTGTTTCCCCCCATTAATAAGCCACGGCCCGAGCGCCTGCTCGCAGATCTCTGCTCCACGCTGTCACCTTGCATCGAACAAGATGCAGCCGATGGCTCTGCAGCTGGATTTATCCCCAGAGGATCACTCGCTGCTTCCCCCCAGGTGCCTGCTGCTGTTAGGGAGGTGAGGAGGAGAAAGCAGCACCCCAAAACCATGCTACGGTTCCCCCGAACACCTCAAGGATGCCCTTCAGCTGGGACACAAGTGCTGCTGGGACAGTCAGTGCCTGTTGCTCCACAGTTTGACCACCCTGGGATGCAGTTGTTGCTACCAAAAAGCAGGAGGTCCCACAACCCTGAGCGTTTTGCATCACGCGGGGACCTTTCTCTGCATCACGCCAGTGCAGGCGGCCGAAGGCGGGGAAGAGTAAACTCTGGCGTAGCCATGGAAACTGGAGAGAATGGATGGATGGATGGATGGTGGCGGATCCCTGCACACCACTCCACGGCCGGGCGGAAAGCAGCCATCTCCTCCCCACTCAGCTGGCCTGAGTGACCCTGCGGCTGCTGCCGATCACAGAGTGTGGCAGGAAAACACCCTGGTGATTAAGCTAATAACCCTAATGACCAGGTAATGGACTGCTGGCCAGACGCACCCTTCGGGAATGCGCCCGGGTCTGCACCCTGCCACACGCACCCCAGCACACTGGGCACGGCTGGTGTGTCTCTGCCAGGCTGGGATGCAGCAGAGATGTATTTGAGCCTTTCTAATGCCACTGCCCCCAAAAGGCACCGTGGGGCATAAGCAAGTGTCTCTGGTCCCGCTTCAAGCATCTTGCCCCTACACAGTCCTTGTACCTCTTCCAAGAGATACATAGATTTCTGCAGGAAGAGGGGTGATCCTGCCCGCAACATAATGTCTGCCTTACAGGAGAGCTGCTTCAGCCCCACATAACCTGGACTGTGCTTGCTGGAGCATCAGCTGCCTTCCTGAGGGGCCCACAGAGGCACCAGTGGTCTCCACGTGCCAGGGCAGAGGGCGAGCAGGCAGCCAAGAAAGCATTCACTGCCTGACACCCTCCCTGCGCTCAACAGCAAACCCTCTCCATCCCACCTGCCCCTCCACGCATCCATCCTGGCTAAAATGGCTTTTTGCAGGAGGGGTTGAGGAAACCAGCCTTTCAGAAGCCCCAAGCCTGCTCACTGAGTGCCCTCCACTTCCCCACTGCCGCTCCCAGCCGCCCACAAGCAAACCCTTTGCCAGGTCTGAGGGCATGAGAAGCTGACATTTCCTTTTAGCTCTGGTACCCGCTGCATTTGCTGTGTCCTTGGGTCAAAGGCCTCCTAAGTTTCCCTCTTTGCATCCTCTAACTCACACTAAAACCACACAAAGCTCCTGGCAAGGTGAAGGTTAAAAGCACAAGTTACACCAACATTAAAAACATCCGTGCACAGTTGTGCAAGCAAAGAAATGTCTAGGACCAGTGGTTAGAGCTGTGCAAGAGTCCATTTCTCATTTAATGACAGTCAAAGAAGGGGAGAAATGAGGGACTGAGATTCTTGGAGAGGGAACCCCACAGGTTGCTGAGGCTGCCACCCCAAATCCCATCCTCATCATTCCTTTCACTGCTGAAACCGCTGCAAAGGCTCCAAACACCCAGCTGAAGGCACAGTCCCTCAGACACCCCCACCGTACAGCTGTCTCTCAGCTCCTCAGTAGACTAGAGATCACCCAGGGGTTCGCCTCTACCCCTGAGATGGTGCAGCTCCAAGGAAGGCAGCAGAGCAGAGCTGATGCAATGTGGAGGCAAAGCAAACCTTGAGCTTACAGAGCCGAAATCCTTACATTTTCATTTTTTGGCCTTTTGAGGTTTTCTTAATTTGTCTATTTTTGTTCCTCACCCACCTCCGCGCTGAGTGTGACAAGAGCCTTCGCTGGAGAGGCAGGGTTTTAAGGAAGAGCGCTGGCTGTTATAAAGCAGTGAGGCTCATGGAAAAACAGCCTCTGGAGCAATAAACAGATTTGGTGCTGAGGGCTGTGAGGGACGGCTCCATCTGGGCTGCTGAGTCATGAAACCTGCTGAAGGGAGATACAAGCCAGAGGGCTCGGGGCAGGGGAAGCTTCCTATTAGAGATTTTTGCTATTTTGGTCTGAACGTGCGACAACAAAACCAGAAACTGAGCAAAAGCGAGCCGGGGTGGCAATGCTTTGCTCCAGCAGCCTGGGAGTTAGTGGAGGCTGCCCTCCTCCTCCTCCTCTCCCCAGTGCCAGGCAGCCTTGTCCCATCCCTGTTATGGCAGCGAGGTGGATGGGAGCAGATCCTTCCACCTTAGCCCGACAGTTTCCAGCCAAAGCCAAACGCTCCCCTTTGCTGTGCAGATCCCCCCTGCCCACACCACCCCTCCACGGGGATCCCAGCCTGCTCTGCCGCTGGCAAAGGACTTGCCTGGCCCCCAGCACAGTGGCCATGAGGAGCCATGGGAGCAAGGTGCCTCCCCCTTTCACCCTGGTTTCCAGTGCAAGGAGGACAGAGCAGCAGCTGTGGTTGAGGGATGTCCCACAGCCCACAAAGAACAGGTTAATCTCTCTTTAGGGCTGTCCCCCTCCCAACTGGGCACCCACTGCACCCCCACAGGGACCCTAATGTATCCACACACACACTAGCAGGGTCCCCATGGGGACATGACATGTCCCATCCGTTACAGGGACCCCATTATGCCCCTTCACGGACCCCGCCACATCCCTGTCCCCACAGGTACCCCACCGCATCCCCGCACGTGCTGGCAGGGGGACATGACATGTCTCATCCCTGAGACAGACCCTGTCCTGCCCCTGCGTGGATATGCCATGTCCCCACATGGTATCGTGTCCTCACAGGGACACCCTCATGTCCTTAGAGGGCCTCTGCCGCATCCTTATCCCTCTGCCACATCCTTATCCCCAAAGGGACCCTGTCATGTCCTTCCAAGGACTGTCACTTGTCCCCAGCCCCACAGGGACCCCACCACACCCACACAGTGCCATCTCCCCCCAGGAACTCTCACTTGTCCCCAGCCTCACAGGAACCCTTGCCATGCCTCCGTGTCCCCACAATCTGCCACATCCCCACAGAGACCCCAACATGTCCCCACAGGGATCCTCATTGTCCTCAGCCCCACAGGGACCCTGTCACGTCCCCACACCCACAGTGACCCTCTCATGTCCCCATAGGGACCCTGCCACGTCCTCACAGGGACATGGGACCTTGTCACATCCCCACACCCACAGGGATCCCACCATGTCTCCACAGGGACCACTCATGTTACCCCCGCCCTGCCATGTCTCCACATATTGCCATGTCCCTATAGGGACGCCCTCACGTCCCCATGCCGTGCTGTGTCCCCATAGGGACCTCTTCATGTCCCCACACTCTGCCATGTCCCCCCATACTGCCATATCATCACATGGACCCTGCTATGTCCCCACACATTGCCATGTCTCCCCAGGAACCCCCTCACGTCCCCACACCCTGCCACATCCCCACAGGGACCCTGCCATATCCCTATAGGTATCCCTCATGTCCCCACGCCCTGCCACGTCCCCATTGGGAACCCCCTCATGTCCCCACACCCTGCTGTGTCCCCATAGGGACCCATTCATGTTTCCACACTCTGCCATGTCCCCATAGGGACCTCATGATGTCTCCACACGCTGCCGTGTCCCCACAAGGACTCTGTCATGTCCTCATGGGACCTTGCCATGTTCCTATAGGGACTCCCTCATGTCCCCACACCCCACCACATCCCCCCATACTGCCATGTCCCCATAGGAACTCTGCCATGTCCTCATAGAAACCCTCCTACATCCCCATAGGAACTGCCTCACGTCCCCACACCCTGCCATGTCCCCACAGGGGCTCTGCCACGTCCTCATAGGGATCCTGCTATGTCCCCCTATCCTGCCATATCCCCATAGAATCACCAGGTTGGAAAGGACCCACTGGATCATCGAGTCCAACCATTCCCATCAAACACTAACCCATGTCCCTCAGCACCTCATCCACCCGTCCCTTAAACCCCTCCAGGGAAGGTGACTCAACCACCTCCCTGGGCAGCCTCTGCCAGTGCCCAATGACCCTTTCTGTGAAGAATTTTTTGCTAATGTCCAGCCTGAACCTCCCCTGGCGGAGCTTGAGGCCATTCCCTCTCGTCCTGTCCCCTGTCACTGGGGAGAAGAGCCCAGCTCCCTCCTCTCCACAACCTCCTTTCAGGTAGTTGCAGAGAGCAATGAGGTCTCCCCTCAGCCTCCTCTTCTCCAGGAAGGGACCCCACCATGTCCCCACCCCCTGCTGGGTTCCTATAGGGACCCCTCATGTCCCCACACCCTGCCACATCCCCCTAGGGATCCCCTCATGCTGCCACAGTGACCCTGTCATGTCCCCACAGGGATCCCCTCACGTCCCCACACCCTGCCATGTCCCCACAGGGGCCCTGCCACATCCTCGTAGGCATCCTGCCATGTCCCCCTATCCTGCCATATCCCCATAGGGACCCCACCATGTCCCCACACCCTGCTGTGCTCCTATAGGGACCCCTCATATCCCCAAACCGTGCCACATCCCCCCAGGGACCCCCTCATGCTGCCACAGGGACCCTGCCACGTCCTCATAGCGACTCCCTCATGTCCCCACAACCTGCCATGTCCCCCTATCCTGCCATATCCCCATAGGGACCCCGCCATGTCTCCACACCCTGCTGTGTTCCTACAGGGACCCCTCATGTCCCCACACCCTGCCACAGCCCCCTAGGGATCCCCTCATGCTGCCACAGGGACCCTGCCATGTCCCCACAGGGACCCCCTCATGTCCCCACACACTGCCATGTCTCCCCAGGGACCCCCTCATGTCCCCACAACCTGCCATGTCCCCCCCAGGGACACCCTCATGTGTGTCCCCGCCGCCATGTCCCCCCAGGGACCCCCTCATGTGTGTCCCCCCCGCCATGTCCCCCCAGGAACCCCCTCCCGTCCCCCCCCCCCCCCCCGTCCCGGCCCCTTTAAGGGCGGTGCGGGCGCTGCCCCCGCCCCGGGGCCGATCCGGGCGGCGCCGCCCGTAGCCTGGTAACCGCGGCTCGGCGGGGGGCGGGGGCGGCCCCGGCAGCGCCCGGTCAGGTGGCAGCGCCGGACACCGGCACCGGCTGCCCCCGATAAAAGTCCTGCCCGGCCCGCAGCCAGCGCCGAGTCGCCCGGCAGCCATGGTGAGAGCCGCAACGGGGGGAGCGCGGGGTGCAGCGAGGGCGGGGGGGGGAGCTCGGGGCGCACCGAGAAGGGGGGACGGGATTCAACGAGGGGAAGCGCCGTGATGGAACGAGACGGGGACGAGGGGAGCTCGGGGTGCAACGCGGGGAAGCGCCGGGATGGAACGAGAAGGGGACGAGGTGCGAGGAGGGCAGCGACGGGAAAGGGGACGGGGCGCAACGCGGGGAAGCGCCGGGTGCGAGGGAGGGAGCGCTCGGTGCTGAGGTTGCTGCCTTCCCCCGCTGTTTCTGCCTTATTGACCGCTCGCCGTGGTCAATGGGCTTTAAACCCACCTTCCTGCGCCGGCTGGGAGACCGCCAGTCCCCCCCCCAACCCCGGTACCCCAAGCCCCATCATCGTAGCCTCGGGTCTGTGCGGGGTACCCAGCTCCCCCTGCTGCTTCTGCCTTGTTTACAGCTCCCCCCCAATTCAATGTGCTTGGAATCGAGCATCCCGTTCCGGCTGGGAGACCGCTGGTCTTCCTCCACCACCACCACCACCCCCCTCTTTAATCCCGGTGCTCCAGCCCCTCATCGTGGCCTCGGGTCTGCGCGGGGGATGTGGGATCAACCCCCGGTGCAAAAGGAGCTGGATGGATCTCAGGTCAGCCCGGTGGGATGGGGCCAAGGCGGCGGCAAGGACAAGGAAAAGCCTGGTTGGGGGTGCTGAACCCCGGGAAAGCCTGGAGGGAGAGGGGGAGTCACTCCTTATAGACACCCCAACGGCTGAGCAAAGGGACAGGGTGTTTCCTCAACGTGGAAACAAGCCTGAGCCCGCATGGCACTGCCGGAGCATCCCTGCATCCCACCCATCGGGGTGCCAGAGCGTCCCTGTATCCCGCCCGTCGGGGTGCTGGCTGCCCTGGGCACCCCCGGCTCGCAGGGCATCCCAGCGCGTTTGTGCATCTGGCTGCCCTCAAAACCCACCCTGCTGCGTGCACGGCCCTTGACTCAGCGCCGGAGTCACTGCTTGGAGCGACACTCGTAATCGATGAGTGGCATTTGGCCGTAGGGAGGTTGGGAAGGGTTTACAACCTGTTCGACTGGGCAGCGAATGAGTCTCTTATTCTGCAGCTCTGAGTATTGACAGATGTCCTAATATCATGTTGCAAGTTCCGTTTGTCCCTAATGCCAGGGCCACAGGAATGGTGGAAGGGTTAGCCCTGACAAAGCACTGTTTTGCCTGCCCTGGCAGGGAGTGGATTCCTTCCTCTGGGCCTCTCCATCCACCTTGGTGTGAGCTGTCTTTTGGTGGCAGACACAGGCTCGGTAGCACTCCAAGCGATGGAAAAGAAGAGCCCCCAGTTTGGGGAGCGTGTGTCCATTCCCACCGGCAGAGCTCTGCTGCCATGACTTGGCTAACACAACCCTGGTGGATGTCAGGAGGGGAGCAGTAATGCAGCAGGTTTTAATCGATTTATGCCTAGAAGGTGTGAATGTGCAGCTCTGCCTGTCCTGTCGGCCCCCAAGAGCTCACCTGGGGCACACGCATCCCATCCCTTCTCTGGAAACAACAGTGAAATCCCAGGGATTTCATCCAAGCCCTTGCTGCTCTGTGGGGTCTGATCCGGGCTCCGGCACCGTTTCAATATTGAAATTTGCATGGCTTAATTCAATACCTGATCTCAGCTGGAATCTCCAAGCTGGAAAGGCAGAGCTTGCGCTGCTCTGGTGCTTAGAGACGTACAGGATGGGGGCGGAGGGGGAATAATCTGAGCCAGACATTATGGGAAGGAGGAAAAAAGCTGCAGAAGCGAACACAAGAAAGTCGCGGACAGACCTCTGATTTGAGAGTTGGTACCAGCTTTGTCCCAGGGAACTGGGCACATGGCACATCGGGGCATCTAGGCAGAAGTCAGGAATGAGGAGAGGTGAAAAGCATCTGGGCAAGGCAGTGGGTACCAGGAGGAGCTTTTCTCCTGCTCACCACACACTGGTCCCAGCAGAGCCTTCTAAACAAGGCTGTTCACCAGCACAGTGGAAAAGCCTTCCAGAGAAGGCTACCTTCTGCTGCAGGACCTTCCTCGCAGGGGCTGCCTACCACAGGGGTTTTCCCTAGAAGGCGTGGGTAATACCTTCTCCCAGCCCTTTACCAGGTACATCACCCTTGCCACACGCATGCTGATGTATTGCTTCAAAAAAACCAAAAAAGACAGACTGTAATGCTAACAGAAATGTGAGCATCTAGCAGACAGGGCTCTGGTATTTGGAAATAGCTTGGAAATCTCAGAACAGCAGCCCCAGCTCCCCAGCTGCTTAGAAATAAAGCCTTAAAACAGAACCCTTCGCTGGGCACTGCAGGGCTGGGGGCGGCTGCCCTGGCAGTGGTGCTTGCAGAGCACTCCCGAGTGCCAGCGCTACGGCTCGTGGGCTGGTCTCGCACAGCTACTCCCCCGCTTTAAAAAAAACAAACCAACCCTGAAATAATCAAGCAGGCTTTAGCTTCCCAGCAGGAACGCTCAACAGATGCTGCCAGACTCATTCCAGCACCGCACCCCACAGCAGGGCAGGTTTGGGATACCTGGACTGATGGGACTTGATTTTTCCCTCTGTCATCATCCCACCTGGCAGCACGGAGGGTTGGCTGTGGGTCGCTTCCCCTTGGAGAGAGGCTGAGCAGCAGCTCACGGGGGCAGGAGTCTTGATTCACGAGGGAATCTGAATTTACTTGGTGTCTGTTTAGCTCTGCGAAAGGCATTTGCTACCCAGCTTTGAGCAGGAGGCAAGGGGCACTGGCCTTGTGTCGCTTACATGGAAGTGTTTGCTACTGCATGTAAGCTCGATTTCCAACTAATTGATGAAAATTGGCCTCCCTTCCTGTTACCCTAAGCAAACCCATCGATGTGCTCGGAAAGGGACCTCATTCCTTAGAGCTGCTGCGGGCGAGCAGCTGGGCGCAGCTGGCCAGCCCATTCCCATCCTGCTTCCTTGCTGCTCTCCCATCAGCTCCGGCTTTTACTGCCCTGTTCCAAACCACTGGTTGGCCTTGAAAAGCATGGTCAGCCCCTGCCCACAGGGAATTCCTCCCGTGGGAGCACATCACCACCAGGTTTACTGGGGTGCCAGGCTTTGAGACCCCTCCTGAGAAGCGGGGCTGCATTCAGAGCTTGCAGCCGCTGGGTAAGCACCAGTTTCCAGGGCAGGTTATAATGAATTTGCAGCTGCTTCGATTTTAATGGTTTTGAGGTGGGCTGGCAGGGATGGGACGCAGAAGCAAGAGGCGAAACCCCAGGCAGAAAAGACCCTTTGCAAGCTGACCAGCCTTGGTGCCAGCAGAGAGCAGGGTCACACATGAGCAAACGCACCATGTCCCTGAACTAATAAGGAAGAGATTTTGTCTCTCCTGTCAGCTGTGACTGCACAGAGCACGTCCCCAGGAAAAACAAAGCTCCATCTTGCAGCACCCTGGGAGCCAGAGCTCCCCGAGCGTGCCCGGGCTCCTCTCCATCCACGCACCCCAGGGTCGCAGACACTCAGAGGCAAGGAGCAGGGGATGGAGCTTTTCTAAACTCCTGCTGCAATCCAGATACCATCAGCTGGCACTGAAACAAGCTACAGTGCTTCAGAACAGACCATATCTCCACCCAGGGTCCAAAACCAAGCCATGATATTCAGCTGTACACAACTGTAGGACCCTGTTCATGCCTCCTCAAGGCTAAACTCTGGGTTTTTCAAGAGGGTTTCATGCACCCAACCAGAGCTTTTAAGGAAGGCGAGGATGGCCACGCTGCTGGCTTGGAGCAGGACCCCGCAGGTGAGCCCCGTGTCCTCGCCGCTCTCGCCAAGTGGCTGCCTCGCAGAGCATGGTGCGTTCGAGCCGGCGGCTCCAAAATAGACGCTGCTTTAAAAAGAAAGATGGTTTGTTTTTCTTGCATAAAACCCTCTTGCTGGTTGTTGAGGGAAGCTGTCCCCAGAGCGGAGGGACTGTATCATGCCGGAGTTTATAAATACCAGCATGCGCCTGCTGCCCGTCTCGCTGCGCTCCGGCCAGGAGCTCTCCCCGTGGCGAGAGGTTTTGCGCGCGGCTGGCAGGATTCAGCTGTCAAGCCGAGAGGAAGCAACCCTGCCTGTTCCCCCTCCACGGCAGCAAGGAGGGGGCGGCTGCGTGGCAGGGAGCGTGTAACGTGGCCGTGGGCAGGCTCTGCCGCCTCGCTGAGAAATAGCGGCAGCGCGCATCGGGAGTCTACAGAGCCGCTTTCCCCTGCGAGGCAGCGGGAATGCAGGCAGCCAGGGACCCTGGCCAGTGGGCTAAATAGAACCCGTGGATGGATCCTTCCAAAAACATCACTACCCATTTTTCATCGGCTCCTTTGGTGCTGGGAAAATAGTAAATTGGGGAGGCAGGCATTGACTCGTAGAGCAAAGAAGGGTTGAGGAACTCATCAGCTAGGCATGTTGGGCTGATTTAGAAGTCACCAGCCATGAGGCATGCGCTGATGGTCTGTAAACACTTGCAATGCTACCCATGCTTCTTGCAATTGCTCGTTAACCCGTCCTAAGCTTGGTCAGTGTATTAACCTCCGCAGACTGAGGCTCAGGGGTGTGATGCCCCTGCAGCGTGAGCAGAGAATGGCTGCAAGAGTGAGGGTGCTGCTCCTGGGCTGCAGGAAGCAGCCAGGTGAGGTTTGCAGAGTACCTGGTCTGCCCAGAGCATCAGGCGTGCCGTCAGCGAGCCGTGACGCAGGATCATCTGCTGTCACCCCTCCAAAGGCAGCGTCACAGCAGGCTGGGACAGGCTAATCGGGGTTTGTCAGCCCTGCAGCCTAGAGAGCTGGCTCGGGTCATGGGAGCAGCCCCAAAACCAGGTGTGTGGAGGAGGCAGTGCCTTGCCCTGCCAGGGGAAACAAGGCTTTGTGCTTATGGACTACGCATGTCTGATCTGGGACTGTTAAGCCAGGATAAGCCTAGGACACTTTGCAGCCATACCCTGCGAGTTCCTTGGGTCGAGGGGAGGGACGCCTGAAATGCACCATGAAACCTTTTGAGAAGTTACCAGTGTGCTCTTGTGAGCACCAGGGACCTGGCTGTGCTGCGCAAGCAGCCAGGCCTGCTCAGAGCTTTGGGCAGACTGATTATTATCTTGATTTAACATCTGACAGCTCCCATCCTGTGCTTGCCTGAGAGACTAATACAGGCTGCAAGCAGGAATCAATCGGGGTTCTGTTGAGGCATCCTCTGTCACAGCCCAAATCACCCCACCATCCCCTCCCTCCTGCTTCCCTTTCCTTCTTTTCCGCTTCAAAACCGAACTGCTCATCCCTCCATCATGAGGATGTGCCGATAGCTCTGAACCATGAGCCGGAGAGGAGTCTGTAGCAGCTTCAGGAGCACATCCACAACAGCCAAAGGCAGGAAAGCAAAGACTCCAGTGGAGCGAGCAGAGAGCTGCGGTCGCTGCTGTGACAGCGGAGAGAGGCCGATGGCCTCGAGCCCACTTCAAACTCCCACAGACTCGGCACGAGCAAGACCTGACCCTGAGAATGGCTGCAGTTTGTGCTCTCTGCTGAAAATTATTTTAAATGCTATTCTCCGAGACCATTTCTGAAGCAATTTTGCTGTTCAGCCTGGCTAGGAAGAGCCCTGAGCAGGCTCGTTCATTCAGCGCCTGCAATATTGACTCTTCTCTTTACTGCAGCATTAGAGACCATTTGTCATCTCCAAAATGAATAACTTTCCCCCTCCTGGGAAGGGGGAGAAGGCTTGCTTCAGCACTGACATTTCACATACCCAGCCCACAAACCTGCTTCGAATCCCAGATGATGATGGTAGGAATAAAACCAGGGGCTTCGCTGTCTTTGCTTTATCAGCAAAGAATGGCCCACGACTCACCTGGTCCTCCCCACACGCTCGATTTGTCGTGGACTTCTCAGTCCTGCCCTCCACACCGCTCCAAGGATGCTCCTGGCAGTGCTGGGGGCAGGAGGAGCAGCTGCCAGAAAGTCAGAGCACCCAGGGAGCAGCAGCAAAGCCCGAGCAAGACCAGCGTTTCCTCTCCTCCGAGTCACACAAACGCACGATTTCATACAGTCCAGGAGAAGAAGAAGGGCCTGGGAGATGCTCTGACCTCTGCCAGGTACCAGCTACCTTGCCACGTTACTTACAGTCCACCACAAACTGCAGGTCTTACTCAAGTATCTCAGAATCAAGCCACAGCCTCTGCTCTCAAGCCAGAGGAGCCCTTAAAAAAAGAAAAAAATTAAAGAAAAACTCTCCCCAAAAAATCAGGGAAAACCACCCAGCAGCACCAGAATAAGAAACCAGAAGCTCAGACTTGCCAACTCATTGTCTAAAGATCAACAAACAAGGCTCTCCCCTCCTGTCCTAGGGATCACAGCATATTTAACTAATAGCTGTCTGTTTGCCTCTGTGTTTTGAGCTTTCAGAGGTGTTTTCGAGCCTTTTCTCAGGAGGCCCAGGAACCAGGAATGCTTTCCTGTGGGAATTTCAGCCTTTGTTTGCAGGACTGTGTTCCTGGGAACGAAAGCAAAAGAAACAAACTCCAACTATCGCAAGATTTGGAAGAACAGAGCCATAAGCATTGCCAGCAGCAACCTCTCCGAGGGACCAGACCACAAACCATTACATCGGTGTTGTAGGGCTTTTGAAAAACCCTCTTTTCTGAGGAGCAGCCGCTCTGACGGTGGGACATCCAGCCCAGGTGGGATACAACCTGGTATCGAACTGGTCAGCTCTGCAAAGGCACAGACCACGAGGCTTCGCAGGTACCACAGGCAAAGCATCTGCCCCTTCTCACGGGCCCAGCCGCAGATGAACCACACAGCTTAACCTTGAGTTACAGCAGAAACACGCGCGGTGCCCGATACGAGCTCGCCAGACTTACCCGAGCAGCGTGGCAGCGAGCGGTGGGTCTGCAGGATCCTGACCCCAGCGGGTGCTGGCAAAGTAACCCCTCCTCACAAACCTGCACCCAAGGACAGCCCTGCCTGGGAGCTGCGCAGAAAGGACCTGAAGGCTTTGAAGACCAGGCATCTCTAGGCTGTAATTACCCACTTGTTTCCCCCACCCCAAATTATGCAGATGAAAGAAATGGCAGAACCCACCAATCTGGTGGGGAGGGAGGAGGCTGCACCGGTCCAGCCCTTGTGTCACCAAGGCCAGGGACCCTGGGGACCCCCTGCCACCCAGGGGTACCCCAGCAGCCCAGCGGGGTGAGTACGTGGCAGCAGCGGGTCTGTGTGCAAGAGGAAGACTAAAGCAGAGCCTAGAAGGAGGCTTGCTATGGGCCAGGGCTGTTTCAAGACTAATTAATCCATTAACTGGAGTCAGTTTAGCAAACAAGGATGTGGTAGCAGAAACACCTGGTTGCTGCTGGACCACCACCAGCTGGGCTTTGCTCAAAGGACTACGCTGCACCCTCTGGGGATTTCATCCCTTTGCAGGAAACCACAGGAAATCTCTGGAAGGCGGCTTTCGGCTGCTTCTTTGGAGACAGCCCCAGTTCTGACCCCTCGACGTAACATTCCGCATCGCCTTGCGGCCGGGGCAGGGGTAACACAGCGTGACGAGCCCCCTGAGCCAGGCTCCAGCGCCCTAGGGACATCGACTTCAAGCTCCAGCCTACACAGCCGCTCAGAAACTCAAACCGAGAAGAACCAGAAGGCTGGGGTGGTCGCATGAGATGCTGTGGGGTGGCTGTATGGCTGCAGCCCTCCCTGGTGCGGCGCGGAGGTCGAACGAGGCAGGGCTGGACCCACAGCCAGCGCCAACCGCCGTGCCCGTGCAAGGAGCCTGTTTGCCACAGCCCTTTGCAGGTCCTGCAGGTGGCACAGCCGGGGCTGGGCTGTGTTCGTGCCTCATTGAGCTTAAGCCATTTTTCTTTTTTTTTTTTTTTTCACACAGCAACGGCTGAGAAGATGCTTTTCACTCTTTTTCTCTCTCTCTGCCCCAGCACAATGATGAGAACTATTGCATGAAGAGCAACAGTGTTGGATTACAGCAGGGACATGGCAGGATAAAGCGGGCGTGTTGAGAAAGGCAAATGGAGTTTCACAGGAACGAAACAGCAGACTTGAGGGAAGCCTTTGTCCGAGGCTGGCTGGGGCCAGGCAGGAGGGTTACGAGAAGCTGCAGCTATCGGGACAGATAAGGATTCACACCAGCAAGCCTGGTGGCTGCCGTCCGAGGCAGACGAGGCGCCTTTCATTTTCAGGCTCCCTGCGAGCCAGCAGCTGCTCAGCCTGGTGTGTGTGGGCAGGAGGACCGCGGCTTTGTCACATGCCTGAGACAGCGTGACGCAGTCGGTGGCATCCCAGCCAGCTCCTGCTGCGAGAGCCGTGAAGCACGGGAAGGGCTGCTGGCACCTGCCCCTCTCCTTTAGCAGTTTTCCCCCAGCACCTGCTCCTACCACGGCAGCATCCTCAGCTACCAGGGCCGAGGGAGCGCAGCAGCCTCATCGCTCACTTAAATAATCAACTCCTTCTCCAAAACGTTAAGACTTTCAGGATGAGAGCTGTTCAGGGTTGAGCAGAGGAGTGCTGCCTGGCGTCAGCCGAAGGGAAGTGATGCGCGTAGGTGGGATGTGGGACTGTGGGCACCCACCTGCATTCCCAGGGAACCCCAAAATCCACCCTGTTCCCCCCATGCTGCTGACAGCAAGCAGAGGTGGGATAGATGAGATGGGTGCCTCCCTACTCCTCTCTTCCTAAGGAGCAGCATGTCCTGTAGCAGGTATCCCCTCGTGCCTCGGCCACCGTGCAGAGCCATCCCAGGAGCTGCATGCGGGATGCAGGAAACCACAGCGGTTGAGTTTGTAGAGCGAGCCCAGCCTGTCACATGCAAACACCCGGATAAGCTGTTGCCTGCAAACAGGAACCAGTTTATGGAAAGCAGCAAAGCCCTTCCCAGCCTGCCCCGAGGAGCGTTCCGAGGCTGCCTGGCTTGCAGCTGGAGCCCAGGTGCAGCAGCGTGGATGCAGGGCAGGCCAGCGAGCTCAGCACCCAGCAGGACGTCAGGGCCCCACTGGGGCAGAGATCTGGGTGCCCCAGTCTGCAGGAGCAAAGCAGGGACGCTGCTGCCCTGCTCCCGGAGGTGCCGAGGCACCAGCTGGCCCTGGGCAGGCGCATGGGACGAGGTGGCAGCGCCCACCAGCTTCTCCCTTTGCCCTGCAGCACGTTTGCCGGTTGCCCTCCGCTGATGTATCCCAGCCTTCCTCAGGGGAGGTGCGGCATTCAAAAATCCTGTTTGGGTTTGGCCTCTGGCTGGTTTGTCTCAGCCCCAGAGCCTGCCGGCAGCCCTGTGCCATGGGGCTCAGCCCTGTGCAAAGCCTCCTCAGCGCAGCCATCGTGCCACGCAGCCTGCCTGAAGCACCTTTCCCTTCTCTGACTCCATCTCCAAAGCCGAGCCAGCCCCTTTCCCACCGACTCCTGCTCCAAAGCTCAGCATCCAGGTTCTTTCCTCATTTTAAAGCCACGCATGGAGAAAGCGAGCCCTTTTCCTGACACTCATGTCCCAGGGAGGGGGGCACGGAGCAGCCACCAGCCCCTCGCTGTCGGCCCCGCTGTGCTGGAAATGTATGAAAGCAGGGAGGGTGAGGGAAGGCAAATATTTTGGGGGCAGGTGTTGCTTCTACTCTCCTATGCTCCAGCAGCATCTCCCGGCAGACAGCCCCTTCACCTCTGCTCTGGCTGGAGAAATAAAAGAAGGGCATGCTGCCCCCATCTTCCACTTCACAGGAGCAGGATGCTGTGGCTCACACCAGTTCTGCCCCTTCCTTTTCTGCTTTGTAATTCCAGCAGTGGCTCAAGAATAGGACCAAGTGGTGCAGCCCTCACAGAGGGGCTCCCAGGACAGAACACTTTGGGCACCATGAAAAAAACAGCATCAGCTGTCTAGGACTAGGCGATCGTCTTGGTGGATGCTGAAGGAGATGTTAGAGCAAATTAATTACTTAAACTATTTTTTTTTTTTTTGAGTCATGCCTTTTGTGCCAGCCTCAGATTCCTGTGGGTGTAACATGATTTTGAATGCTGTTTTGGCAGCAATTGCCTTCCTGAGGCCTCTGTCTTGCCCTGGGGAGCAGGCAGGGAAGCCGTGGTCCTCTTTCCCAGTTCTTGGACGACGACCTAAATTTGGTGGCTTAAACGTACCTCAGCAGAGGGGGCTGCCTGGTGTCCTGTTTGGGCCCAGCACAGATCCCAGTAAACCCCGTGCTCTCTTCTCTCCCAGCTCAAGGTTGGACACACTCCATGAGACATCCCAGCTTCAGCCCACAGCGCTTGTGTGCCAGTCGGTGATTTGGAGCCGGACAGTTTGTTACCGAGTGTAAGTGCCCAAATCCTTTGCGTTGTCTGTAACAGCTATTTGAGAGCAGGGATTTCCCCTGCTCCAAGGACTTTATTCTTTTCAAAAAGCTCTGCCTTTCCTAGCTGCTGTAGCTGGGTGGCTGCGGTGGGGGTGTCCTCAGGGGAAGCCATGCGCTCACAGCTGCAGCAAAAAATCTTCTTGTTGGGACATGAACTCCTGCAGTGCCAGCACTTTGGGCCCTCAGCTTCAGGAGCTGCTCAGGTAGCTGCCAGCGGGGAACAAGCCACAGAGGAGACCAAGTTATGCTCATTATGTTACCGTACCGCAAAGCCATGCCAAAAATCTGCTGGCAGCATTACCAGCCGCTGCTGAGACCTGCCGGTGTTTCCCAGAGTGCAGCATGCAGGCAGATGGCTGTGCAGGGTCGGGGAGCTGCAGCTGGGGTCCCTCAGCCCTTTCAGGACTGTCTCTGACCCAGAGAGTTACCTGCTGGAGGGACAGGCTCTCTGTGCAAAGCCTGGTGACACTTGGGTGGGCTCAGATGTAGCTGGGCAGAGCAGGGACTCCCCAGCCTCTCCCATGGCCCATCTCTGGCTGGAGACTGCACAGCTAAAAGAGATTTAAAAATTATAAATATTCCAAGACTCATCCTCTTGCTTGCAGCTTCACTGGCTTCAGAGAAGCCCTAAAGGAGTAGGGGAAATAAAAGTGGGGTCCTTCTCGGGGAGCACAGCAGAGCTAGGCAGGAATGTGTGGCTCACACAGGCAAACCCGAGCCTTTGCAGAGCGCCTCTTTCTCCAAAGCATTAGTCAGTCATTAAAGCAGCAGGAAAAGAGCCTCCCTTGTCCCAGCCTCTGCTTTGGTTCTACTCTCAGCTTCTGACATAACCAGGTCACTCTTTCCACACTTCGCCACCCTAGATGAGAGCCGATTACTGATCTGGATGGACATGACTCACTACCTTTTCTAATGAGCAACTTTCTTCCGTTTATGTACTTTGGCGGGGCCTTTCATACACCTAAAACAGGAGAAGGGTGGCACTGGGGAGAGGGCAGGGTGATGGAAATTGCTGGCATCCGCATCCAGCCCGAGTGAGCTGTTCTCACCATCCCCTTGGACTCAGGCCAGTTATGAAGGTGCTGCTTTTGAGCATGAAAAAGGTGTAGCTAATCTTCCACGCGCTAATCCTGGTGAAATGCTGTCTGGGCCCACAGGTAGGCTGCTTAAACCCTCGACGAGTAATTTGAGCTAATTAGGCTGGGAGATTTTTTTTGTTAATATCTGTCCAGGCGATGCCCGAGGTCCCCAGGGTAATAAGCACTGTGCAAGCCCTGAACGACCTTATTCCATGGAGGTTTGCCAGTGGGAGATTATCCAGGCCACAGCTGGGCGAGCTGGATTTTCCTTGGTTTTCCTGTTCTCTCACACAGACATGGTCTCATCGGACAGCTGCCCCACTCATGTGGTGTTGCTTGTGTTTTGCAGTGACTAAGCAGAGGAAGCTCTTGCTGTCCCGGCATCACCAGGCTAGACAATCGTTCCCTTGGCTGAAGATCCCATTGGATCTCTTCCCATAATGGAAGTGTGAGTGCCAAGATCCTCCATGACCTCCAGAAGCCACAACTCCTTACCGAGAACTCTGATGGCTCCACGAATGCTTTCCGAAGGTGCCCTCGGGGGCATCGCCCAAATCACCCCCTCGCTGTACCTGAGCCGGGGCAGCGTCGCCTCCAACCGGCACCTGCTCCTCTCCCGGGGAATCACCTGCATAATCAACGCCACCATAGAGATTCCAAATTTTAACTGGCCCCAGTTTGAATATGTGAAAGTGCCTTTGGCTGACATGCCCAATGCCCCCATCTCCCTGTACTTCGACAGCGTTGCTGACAAGATCAACAGCGTGGCACGCAAGCACGGGGCCACCTTAGTCCATTGTGCCGCCGGCGTGAGCAGGTCAGCCACCCTCTGCATCGCCTACCTGATGAAGTACCACAAGGTGTCCCTCTTTGAGGCGTACAACTGGGTCAAAACGAGACGCCCCATTATACGCCCCAATGTGGGCTTCTGGAGGCAACTGATAGACTACGAGAGGAAGATCTTTGGGAAGACGACGGTTAAAATGGTACAGACACCCTATGGCATCATCCCAGACGTTTATGAGAGAGAGCGGAGACCCCTGATGCCTTACTGGGGAATTTAATGTGACTGCAGATGGGAAGCACAACAGAAGGGACACGCTGTTCTGAATCCACCAGACTGGAGACATTCCCTTCTCCTTCTACAGCCAACTGTGGTTCTTTTCCATACAGCAGAACCTCAACTAATTCTCACCTCACTAACCTACAAGGCCAACGATTCCCTTCAAAGCATTTCTCTCTACAGGGATTCCCCCATCCGCACTTCTCTGATTTAGCAGAATGAGGTCTCCTTATAAATTTATTCCTTTCGTAAAACCTTCTTCCCTTTTTTAGTCAGTTTATTGGCATCCTAAGAGGAAAGGCCTAAACGGCACTTGGCAGAGTTAATGAACAAAGTGCGCTTTGTGATGCGATATCCTGGATATTTCGTTGATAGCTTGTTTGCTTCCTTGCAAAATCCTGTAGTGGCATGGGAGCGGCACTAGCACGGAAGGAGCAAGGGTTTTTCCAAAAGCCAGGAAGGCAGGTGTGCAGGGTTGTGGTGCTAGTGCTGGTGTTTTCTTTAACATCTGTAGTGACTCTCAGTATATAGTGTTTGAGATCTTTAGTCAGCTCTTAATCTGTATTACAAGTCAAAAAAAAACACCAAAAAAAAAAAAAATAAAGTCAGTCCATGTCGGCCACAAGTGAAATAAAATTTGAACGATTCAAGTCAAATAAATACAAGATGCTTTTTCACTCATTCCATGCCAGGGCAGTGGTCCTGGGATACACTTACACTTCTTGTGTTTTTTGAGGGTGGAAAGTAAACAGATCTTGTCTAAATGTGGCTCAAGACAGAAGCTAGAGGTTAGCCCCCCTCCCCCTGCACTGGACAGCCAAAGAAACATTTAGGTGCATGGCCACCGTCCAAAGGGGATGGGCTGTGTTTTTTAATATTCAATCAACCAGTAAATTGGAAGTAGGTAAAACCGCTTGATTACTTTAGAGCTCAGTATGGTCGTGATCTGCCTTAGCCCATTTCTAAGTCACTTCATTATGTCCTTAAGGTTATGTTGCATTTTAGAATTATTCCACACAAAACGGCGATCTGTTCAACCTCCCGGACAAGGATGGCTTTATGGAGGAGGCTTTGCCTTGTTCCATGTGTGACGAGAACGATTCCAACCTGAGACGTGGGAGAAGCCTTTCCATGGTGTAGCCGCTGCCTCCTGGACGTCACTCCCATCCTCCTGGCGGATGGGAAGGGACTGGTTTCGTTAGCGCGTAACTGGATCACCAGGAGAGCAAGGCAAGTCTGTTCCTCAATGAGACATTTTTGTCCTCTGTTGCAGCTCAGAAGGAGGAATACGCAGATTGCTGAATGCTGAGATAGCTATCTGATTAAAATGAGATTCTATACTTGTAAAAAAAAAAATCAATAAAGATTAAACAAGAACATGTGTTGGTTTCCTATTCAGAACAGTGCTAATGTATCTCAAGTAACAGCGAGAACAGGGTGTAATGCCGAGCAGTGGCTTTTAACAAAGCTGGACCTCAGTCTTGGGAAAGATACTGTGGTCTGTTCCCGTCACTTGGCTAATCCATTTAAATCCATCCAGGTGTCCCGCAATTCCCCATCCTCATCACAAAAGCCAGGCAATTAATTTGGCTATCTCAAAGTTTTTATCTTCCAAAGTGCTAGTGGAACAGCTGAAGTGTCAAGGGACAGCAGACATGGTTAAAGGTTTTCTCCAAGCTGACCCAAGCTGCGTGAGGATTGCAGCACAAGCAAGTCTCCAGCTTCCCCAGACTAAAAGCCACTGGGGCTGATGTAGTTATCAGCGATAGAAAACAGCATGAATGGCCTTAGCCTCATTTGGATCAGGAGTGAAACCAGATCTGGTGGGAATAAAGGTCTAGATTAGAGTGAATTTGATATGGAGGCGTTGATCAGCTCCCACCCAGAAATCATGTTTCAAATCTACTTACTGCAGAGACCAAGTTTTACCACACCAGGCAAACGCCACTTGCTTAAAGCTGCTCACCCGGGGAAGGGAACGGTGCTCAGTGATCTCTCTGAGATCTGGCAGGAGGTCCAGCAAGATCAGCCAGAGCTGCTGTAGAAGTTCATGGACTAAACTAGGCCCAAGGCCACTGACTGGGGTGCTTGGTGGCGCACTGGCATGTTCCCCATGGAGGTGGAAGTCACAAGGTTGGCCACAGGTTCAACAAACACCTTCATGCCAAACCTGGGCACAGAGACACCACTGTGAAATGAGTTACTGCACATCCCTCAACACTGCAAGGGCACCCAAAGCCCAAAGGAGGTTTCTCATATGCAGTACGTACAGCCCGTTCCCCCTACAGACCCTTCTGTTACCCATTATCCAGGACGAACCACACATAAAACCCCCCAAATACTTCAACACCATTTTTTCCGACAATATCAACCCATGGATCTCTGTATCCTTCAGCATCACAAGCACAACGTGCAGCCCCACGCTGGCAGAGGGACCTCTCCTGCTTTTGCACGTGATCAAGAATGAACTTTTGGCCCACTGACTTATAAATTGAGTTTTGCCATCAAGCTGCAGACAGTTTGGGTTTCATGGTTGTGTCCCGGGTGTAAGCGACAAACAAGCAGACATAGCAGACTGACTGTCCATTTAAAAAATACATTCTACTCCTCTCTCTTTTTTTATCATGCGCTAGGGAAATGGTAAGTATGAAAAGGAACTAAAGATTAAATTCAAGACTAATCATTAATCTGGAGGCATTCTGAAAGCATGGCATTTCAAAGGGGAAAAAAAACCTGCTTTCAAAATTAAACTTTACCTATGTATGATTTAACAGTATTTTCTATATAAAAACTGGAAGGTAAAAATTCTCCCTTTGGAATAATTCTATACACTTTATACACGCGCTGCCCTAGTACCTAAGGGGGGAGGAAGATGCTGATGTTCAGCCAAGAAAGCATCAAGACTGACTTTTAAACAAAAAGGAAAGTTAGACCTATAAAAAACATAATAGCCTAATAAAGCACATTATGAAATAAAGAATTCACCTGCCATACCCATTAGGGATTCTATTATGGAGAAGCACACTGATATTAATGCTTGTAAGTATTTCTTTGCAAAAGCTCCTCTTGTGTGCATTCTAAGATATTTTACGAGAGTGTCTGGTGTTCGCCCCCTCAAAATCCAGTTTTTCATGCATCCTCAGATCTGTAGAAACCAAAGAAGAGCCAGAGCCACAGTTTAGCTCTGGAATGCTGCGAGCACACCAGCTGGATCTGAGGGGGAGATCATTCTTCCTGCTCCCTGTAGCCTTCTCCAAACGGTCGATATCTGAGTTGCTTATTATTTCATGTTGCTCGGTAAGAGAGCTTTTACATATTAGCCACACAGAAAGGTTCACTTATACAGTTCATTACATTTAAGGCCCTTTTTGTCAACGTTTCCAGAGCAGATTTCACCCTGCCCACGTAATCCTGTAGAGAACCCCCGCGGCCAGTGCCCGTAGAGCTCGTACTGGAGATGCCAACCTCTGGGTACCAGCAAGCAGCAAAAAACATTTCTTTCCAAGCTGCATCCTGATATAAGTGACTTCACAAGCTGGTGAGATAGGAAATGAGCTCTTTATTGAATATAAGGTTTGAATCTCAACAAAGGATTTATAAATCCTTGCAAGAATTAAGGGAGTAAACAAGGTACTAAAGTCAATTAATAACACTGATTCTCATTGGATTTAAAACATCAGCAGTGACTCCAGCATAGCACAAACCAAAACAGCTCCAAATACGAATCGCAAAACCACTTCTGGAAGAGAAATAACATTTGCCTAGAGGGCAGAATAAAGAATCACAATATAAAGAGAAGGTTTCTGATGACTTTTCTTCATAAAATTATGACATTTATATTTTAATATTGAGGACTGGAATTAAATACAGGCCCAGAGAGCGAAAAAATCTTTCAGAAAAAGTAGTTTGTACAATAGCAGCTTCTACTGAAAAGGCAGTTTTCACTTCAGGTTTAATTAATCTGACATGTAGCTAAATCAGAACATTCCTTGGGTTTTCATGAGCTGCTTCTCAGCCTTAGACTAAACTTCAACAATGCTTCATCTTCATACAGATGGCATGAATTTCAACGAGCTGCTCAAAACAAAGCCAGGTGAAAAGAGGCTGCTGGAGGGGAGGAAAAGTCAGTGGAGTGGTTAACGAAAGAAGGTAACAATTCCCACGCCACAAATAACCTCAAAGTGGCCACCACGGGCCAGCGAGCTGGGGGAGCTCAAAGAAAAGCACAGCGAGGGACGGGTGGGGGAAGAGGCTGGAGCAATCCCTCTGCTCCCCAGCACTCCTGCCACCCAGGAGAAACCCCAACACATGAGCACAGCACAGAAACATCAAAGCTATCACTGGGCAAAAGCCATATATACACTAAATACCCAAGGGAATAATCTCTTCAAATTCCAAACATACACAAATATATAGATAAATCACATTCCATAGGTAATCTCAAGGCAGCTCCAGAGAACACGTGCATTAAATAAAAAACAAAAACGGTTTCTCACTGTTTTCTAGTGAAAGACACAAGCGGGAAAAGGGGTTACATTTATGAAATTCAACACAACCCAAGCGAAAGGCAGCGTGTCCGTTAGCCTGTATGCAGAGGAAGCAGGGGGATGTGGTCTGTCACAATGCACTGTAGAAATTACTGTAACCTTGGATACAGATTGCAAGGGCACAGGGCTTTGGCTGGCAATGAAAGATCCGAGAAGGTGCTGAAAGCAACAGTGAGTCATTTTAATGACTAGGATATGTGAGATGATCCTCATTGCACAATGCCTTTATCGGGGGTATCTACGCGCAAACCAGTTGGTGTATTCCCATGATGTGAAAGTGTTCAGACCAGAAGAATGATTTCTGCTTGCCACAAACACAATAACATTGCCTGCTGCTTTCCCTTTTGTAGGGAGCAAGCAAGCAGTAGTGTCATACTTCAGTAAGCTCTGCTGCAATTATAATTGTTAATGTCAATTCCTTATTTTTATGGGCCAAAAGAGAGGCTGGATACATCTCCAAGAGGGAAATTACTTGCTTAACAAGTACAAGAAAAACGTCACTGAAAAACACTTTTGTAACAGCATAGCTGGTGCTGTATTTGAAATACTGGTTGCTGTAAGTTTCACATTGTGGTCTATTTTATTTGTGGCATTCTCTTTTAATTAGAAAAAAAAATCCCATCTAGCTAAGTGTTCAGGAACTGTGGTGGAAACCCACGCTAACAATAAACTCCCTTTTCCCAATATAGCATTTCATAAGCAACAGGCTTTGCGTCAGCCAGATACTCAAAACCACTTGAGAAGTCCCCTTGCTAGCAGCAAGATGAGGCTTCGCTTGAAGTCAAACAATGCTTAAGTGCTTCCGTAATTCAGCTCGCAGAAGCCAGTGCTGGCTTAGTGCGCTGAGCAGACCCCAAACATCAATGGGAATACAACAGCAACCCCGGATTACGATGGGAAACAATGTACGTGGTCAAAAACTACAGTGCTGACTGCTGTAACTATTTCACACCTAATAAATGAAATAGAGAGCAAGCTACAAATGACTGCCCTTTTTTTAATAATTACTGGGCAACAGAAGGCAGACAGTCACTGTGGCAGTACTGAAAATCCGCCACTTGATTAGCTTGAGCTTGTGACTGGAGGCACAAGTTGCTTATTATACGAATGAGCTAATTTCAGGCAGCAGGAAGATTTATTTTAATTTGTGTAAATAAGGGGTCAGACACCTAGCACTCTAATTAACCAAGATTGTTCCATAGTTTAGTATAACAGAGCTTTTTTTTTTTTTTTTAAAATATAAAACATTTTTCCTCACTGCAATTTCCATTTCGGCAAATAACCACTGGTCAGCATAAGTAACTCATAATGGAGGCAAGATTAACTTGGAAAAGCTGTCAATATCTTTGGAGAGAAAGGAGATTTTCTAGAAATCTGAGAAACTAAAATCAACTACCCACCTGTAGCAAGAATTAAGGGCTGTCCGAGTCCAAGAAACACATTATTACAGAGAGCACTAGACTGCACAAGTGACACAGGCATCCCAACAGGAAAAGCATATTAACATACAAAGAAGGTGATACATATATATATATATAGGAGCAGACACGCTGTATTAGTAGAGTCCAATTTTCAACAGCGATGCAGCCACACAACTACCAGGGGTTCAAGTGAAACAACAAATCACACCTGCAGGCTCAGGACAAGTCCAAGGAAGGAGTTAGTGGGTATTTACAAGAGTAGAAAAGAGTAAAGGTTTTAAATTCCAGCTGCCCATACTAAAGAATCCAGACATCACAGGGAAAATTTCAACAGCTCTTTCAAGTCCTTATCCACCAGTACTAACCAGTTATGCATATGAATACAGTATAATTTACAATATGGAACAGTGGAAGTATAAATATACAATGGCTCTGCACAGTCTCATTCCTTCTATGTCAGTAATTCATTTTGCCTTGAAAGCTACTGTGACTCGTGCATTGTAAGCATTGTAATATCATAGCAGCAAATATTTAAAGAAAAATATCATGGTCCATATACCAAAAACATTACAGAAAAGGGTTTTTTTGTTTTTGCAAATACGCTTCAAGTACTTAAGTGATCACTTCTATGCAAATCAGTCTAGCATTTCAGTTTTCTTTGGAAGTCAGCTACTGGCCTCTCTCAGAAGTTTATGCACATGGTTAGCAGACTGCTTTTTACAAAGAGTAACTCACTTTCATCTTGAGAAAGACTGAAATGCCACATTTTTTGCCAAACTACATTTTTTTCTGGTTACTTCTGAAAGTCTGGCCATTTCAAGTGAAATTCTTCACAAGAAACTTGTATGCTACAGCAAATTTAACCCGTTACGGTACAAAAATCAAACTGGAAACTTTTCAAGCACTAACTACACCTCAAGCCTTTCCACTTACCCTATCACACCATTTACCGCAAGTATCCTGCATTATTAGACCTGATACTCCATCTTCAGTGCAACTGCTTTCACAGCAGGTCTGGCAAAATGAGACCTGGAGGTTTGGGCTCCACACAGTTGATCCAGAAATTTGCACAGCTTGCATGGTATTGGTGCCCTCCATATGCCAGCTTAAAGTTATCCGTTTCTGAATTAAAGGCCTAAAATAACAAGAATTGAAATAAGCGTGACAGTCTCACCTACTCCAGGATGCAGAAACTAGAGTGGAAAATGGACACAGCACACAGGTATCATCCCAGAACAGCACAGCATAATGGAGCCTTCGCACTCTGAACAGACCCCCCAGTAAACAACATTATATTTTAGTCTGCAAAGTGTTTGCAGGTGGACAAAACACTCATCATCCCACCTGGTGAGTATTACTTTGCCTGTTACACCCTGCATTAAGGGAACCATCTGATTAGCATGCCACCTGATCTGACAACTGGTCACTAACTCACCTTGTTTCAAGCATCTCCTAGTTCTCCTACAAATCTATACAAGGTAAATGCTTGTTCTGCCAGCCAGCAGATAGCCACTGTATTTATTTCACCAAATCAAATTTTACTGTGATTTAGGCAGGTGCAATTCTTGATATTAGTGTTATTTTGGGCTGAATTTTATCTATTTTCTTCTCTTAATTGACTCTGCTTTACAATAGGAGCTTCTGAACAGAGTGTGAAGCCACGAACAAGCTTGAAACATCTTGAGCTTTGTTGCTAGGAGATGCTTTCCAATGCTTCACAGCTGCCTAGTTAAAAAAATATTCTAACCCTGCTCCCTACACCCTGGATTTCCTGCAGAGATTTCTAAAAATGCCACTGCCTACTACGTGTAACCAAAAGCCAATATTTGTAGCAACCCCCTCTACAGTTCCCCCTCTTCTGCAAGAGTGACACAGGCAGCCACAAATTCAGAAACTCACTGCAATGAATTTTCTACCACGCAACGGAAGAACAACAAAACCAGAAAGCTATCCACAAGATATGAGCATGCAGACAAGACAAAGGGGAGGCTCTAGAGCATGTTAGTTGATTGAATCAAGTGTTACGGTCACAAAAAATGACTGGAAGAAAAGGATTCATGATTGGTACAATTGAGAATGACAGCTGAAGGCCAGTTAGCAGTTCAGCCTTCCACACTGAACTAAGAATGATTCTAGAAAGAATGTGGGTTTTACAGATTCATACTTTTCTAGGAAGCTCTTCCACAGGTTTCTCTTCTTTCTGAAATAACGTTGAAACCAAAAAGTCAGCAAAACTGCCGATATACGTTAACTGGTTGGCATTACTCTGTACACATCCTGGGACTCCCTCCCAGCTCTGCTAATTTCAATAGTCCCCTCCTGGTGATCCTCGGAGATGTATTTAATAAAGAAGAGTTATTAAATTATTATTTTAGAATATATATATACTTTTTAAGTCTTAGTATCACAGTTTCTTCCCCATTATGGACAACTTAACTCAACCCTTTTTCCACATCTGTGTCATACCCAAAGCAAATGAAAATAGGACATTGTCAGATTTTGCCTTTGCCACTTCCAATTACAAATTATAGTCATGATTTTTTTTTTAACCACACCCTAGACCTAAATGAAAGTCCAAACTGTAAATTAAATATTAGTTTAGCAGTAGGGGTCATTGTACTCACTTTACTTCTGGAATCTACGTTTAGGAGGCACACTCCACAGGCAAGATCTTGGGCATTTTTAATCCCTGGACGCAGCATACAAGAAGAGAAATCCAGTGAGTTTTCATCTGGCTAAAGAAACGAGACAAAAAAGTTCAGGCATTTTCAGTGGCTGAAAAAGTTTCAGACATCATAACAAAAATTATTAATCTGGTTGCTACCAAGAGCCGTGGTATCGCACCAGCAATGTGGCAGAGATGACATATCACATTTTTCCATAGACCAATGTGCTATTTAATCAAAGCCATTACTATGTATTTGCAATCTTCTATGCAATCTCCATCAGCATTCATTTATAACACTCAAGCTCTTGAAAAAGGGTTAGACTACAAAGGAAAGAATTCTTTAGTTCCACATTCCCACATCAAAAGGGGAAGAAACTTCTGAGGAA
Source organism: Phaenicophaeus curvirostris (assembly GCF_032191515.1). Lineage (NCBI taxonomy): Eukaryota > Metazoa > Chordata > Aves > Cuculiformes > Cuculidae > Phaenicophaeus > Phaenicophaeus curvirostris. The sequence continues at coordinate 6,741,819 of NC_091412.1, read as the reverse complement.
AGAGGCCAGGCGGTGGCTGCTACATTTCAACTGCTCCTATTAAGAACTGGATGGAGATAAACACTAGTATGCAACAAGTATTTGTGCAGCTGCAAGGAAATGAGGCATCGGCCAGCCTGGCTTTCACACTGGGACTTGAAGTGGTGTCTCTATCGGCGCTGATTGTCCTGAATTCTGTATTATTGCCTGATCAAAAAAGGGCAGTTGAAAAAAAAAACTCCATCAGAAAGAATAACAATCTAGACTATGGCACAAAATTGGATAATAAGGTTAACCAGACCATAGGAGAATTAAGGTCACCAGCCATACACAAACTCAGGTTAAAGAGAGGCAAAGGTTGGGATAATAAGCCTGCAAATATGTATTAAATTAATATAGTCACTTTTCCAGTACAGTCTCACATTTCAGCCACAAGACAAATGATAATTTAAACTTTGCATAAGGATGGTGTAAAACTAATGAAGTTTTGCTTGGAGATGGTATTGCAAACAAAAACAAAGACTAGAAATGCAAGAAGCTTAAAAGAATGGTGTGATCCTAGAACACGTGTACTCTTAATGCGTACTCAAGTTATGCTGATCACGCTCCCCTGCTGAACGGCTGGAGAATAATTGGAATCTTGAAATACACACCCTTTAATCTTTAAGTAGATCAATCAAATTAATAAAGGCACTCTAATATTTGTTTACTAAATGCATGAGTGAAGCAAATGAGAAGGTCATCCTGTAATTTGCAGTGAAAAACCACAAGGCAGTGCATAGAATTACCTTGTAACAAAATCTTTTAAAAGATAAAATTAACCTTTCCAAGCACATGCCTCTGAGCTAGAATACTTCTCTCTACCTAATTGGCACTTCTACATCCTTTGGGATCTGTGACTGCAACACCAGGGAAGAAAGTATGGATTTCACACCTTCCAGTGACCCAGAGGGAGAAAAGAAACAGAAAGGGATGATTTTGAGAGCTACCGGAGGCAGGAATCCCAGTCTCTTGGATAGCTTCAGAGCTATCATCTGTGTATATGAGAAGTCATTGTTCACAGCTCCTAGTGTGCTTAAAATTTAGTTGGAGCTGCTACAGCTCGGAGAACATGTATCCAAGCTTCCGATTTCAAGGTAATCCCTGTAATCTTCCAAGGAAAAGCACCTTAAGGACTACATTTTAATCCACTTGGTTAAATCAGGAGAGGATCCGGACAGCTTTTTAGATTGTTACTAACAACAGTGCCAAAGTTCAAACAGATGAATCCTGCTCTATCAACTTCATCTGCCAAGCAGTGAATTATTGAAAGTATGAATTTCATACTATGACTGGCTTTGTGCAAGACCGTACATCACCAAAAACACTTCCTTGCCCCCACTGCTTGTACTGGAGAGGTTTAAAGTGTGTAAAAGGTGTGTAAAAAGGGATTGATATTTGATAATACCCATTTTGCAGTGAATGACAGTGAGCTGAAAATAGCCATTCAAGCAGAAACCAAGTATTCTGGGCCTTACTTACAAGCAAGTGTTTATTGGGGAGCAACAGTCTTCAGTACCCATAGTTGTGTTGCAAGAAGGAAGCCACGAATTAAAATGCTCAGGGAAAACAACCACGGTAACAATATCCTCATTAATGCTCGACGTGAGGTACTAATACTAACTAAGAGTTAAGAGACCCCTTAGGTATATACTGAGTTAAAGGGATCGATACCAAGCACCTACAGACAGACAATTCCCTGAAATAGGAGTTTTACAGCAGTTTAAAAAAAGTCATTTTGCACGTTGTATTTCCTGCAACACACACACACAAAGTGCCAAGTATTTAACAGCAAGGTGATTTTTTTTTCCTTCTAATTGTGCGTATTCTATACCTTGCCCTAGTGTGCCTCTCTCTCTCCCAGTTCCTTTGCAGACCCTTCCCATGGGTGCTCCTTCCTTTAAAGGCCACCCCCTCACTGTCTCTCCTTGGAACGCTCGCCCAGGTTTGTAGAAAGCTCTCAAGCTCCTACCAGACTGCCTCAGAGCAATGGAGCTTTTTCTGGCAGTTCCGTTTAGAGGAGGAAAAGCTATTTAGTCTGTAGCAGGAACCAAAACAAACTCAAGCATTTCCAAATGCAGACAGAAAAGAGAACAGTTTAGTTATTCCTGTGCTCTTATATTGTGTTGTCCTGTATTGTGAGCACTGAAACTAACTGCAGGGATATTACAGAGACGAGATACGTCTGCCCTATTCTGGCTTCATAAAATGGCTTATTTAAATTTTACTTTATTTCCCATATTGGAAAGGTCCACAGACCCACAAGGTATCATCTAGATCATTAAGACACTGAGTCAGGTAACATCATGCTTGCACATAACTAGCAGTTTTCCTCCTGAGAGCTTTAAAGTGGATATCACAATTACACACATTTACATTTTGCAAGAGAAAAATACAAACTGTAAGTTAGGACACCCCGTGAAGTCTCTTTACATATAATTACGACTTTTTTTTTTTTGTAAAGACATAACTCATTTTTGGTCTTACCGTTAAAGCAGCAAGTGACATGAAGCTTATTAGGTTGTTCCACACTTTATCAATATCCTTCAACAGCTGCTGAAGTTTCTCACTACAAACAGCAGTTGCTTTGATACCCAGCTCAACTCTCTTTGTTACTCTGTAGACTTCAACAACCCCTGTTGATATAAAACACAGTGAAGGATTGCAGAGAATTCACTGTAAGCACAGGTTCCTGAAACTTTAACTCAGAAATAGCACAAAATAGGCATGGCACACGGAAGGTGGTCATGGAGACTTATTTCAAAGCAGGAGTTACCTTTATTTAGCAAAAGAGGTGCTCATTATTTCGGTGCAGGCAAAGATTAAGATAAAAAACATACCATTTTGGAAAGAGTGATCATATATTACTGTGTTCCAGAGGAGGAATTTCAACGTAAGAGACATGGTAAATTAAAACATACCTAGCAAATATTCCATGCCTTGAGCAGACTGGATAACTTCAGTGCAAACCGATGAACTACTTATTCCATTTAAGGTATCATTTGCTTTCTTTATGACCTGGTGGAGAAGAGTTTCGTAAAATGGTGGTGTTATTTACCTTAAAATAATTATTACAAGCAAGATTGTCTCCAACAAAAAACGTTACACAAAAAGAAAAGGAGGCAAATTAAATAAGAAATAGTTGCCATACTTCATGATGTGTTTTTATACATTCATACTCTAATTATACGTAGATCAGGGGAAAAGTATGAACATTTAAAACCTTAATGTATTCCCCCAAATATTTTCATTGCCAAAACACAGTTTTAAGAGTATGCATGCATTGCTATCTAGTTTGATAACAGCATTCACAGTTTTAGTTTAAAAACTGTAATTACTTGGGCTCATTTGCACTGTTTCCATGCCCATACTGGTCTTAAAAACTGAATGAAGCAGTACCTACAGGAAGGAGGAAAAGGTTTCACGAGAGTCTATGCACTTACTTGCAGGGCACTCTCCAAGCATCTTTGCCACTCATACGCATACCTCTCACTTTCCTGTTTGAAAGAAAAGGACAGTTGGAATCTTGTTCCTACACATATTTCCCTCTCTCCTATCACAATACAGTAGACAGGTATTTTAAGAGACTGTTTGGCTCCTTATCAGGCAGTGCAGTGATAGGACGAGGGCTAATGGTTTTAAGATGAAAGAGAGGAGATTTAGATTAAACATTAGGAAAAAATTCTTTACCGTGAGGGTGGTGAGGCACTGGAACAGGTTGCCCAAAGAAGTTGTGGAAGCCCCACCCCTGAAGGTGTTCAAAGCCAGGTTGGATGGGGCCTTGGGCAGCCTGATCCAGTGGGAGGTGTCCCTGCCCGTGGCAGAGGGTGGAACTGGATGGGCTTTAAGGTCTTTCCGACCCAAACTATTCTATGATTAGCTATGTAAACGTTTAACATACCTAGTCCAAACTCTTTCCCCATTGTTTAAACATTTCATTTGCACCTGAACTCTAAAATTTGATTTCTGGGAGCTACGAGTTTCAAAAGGAAGAACATATATGAAAATATAAAAACTCTGCATTGCACATAGCTCCTCCCGACGCATTTGTTACAGGTTTTCTCTTCTAGAAATAGGGATTACCAGAATTTAATCTAAGTCCTTTTACCACCTATTCTTGGGAAGAGCAAGAGAAATAACTACCATACAGTCAAAAATGTTAAGCTGCTCCCCAAACCTATAGCCTCAGTGACAAAGCTGGGATTTAAGTCCTAACTAATTTCCAGTTACAAGCTTGGACTGCAATGTGATTCTGACTGACTTTCAGACAACAGCACATTTTCTCACTTCACAAGACTTCAAAGACAGGAAAGATTCCATTATGAGCAGTTTTCAATCAAAACATCTAACCTGATCCAGATGCCACCTTTGAATTATACCCTAAATTCTAACAGCTGAAGTACCAAAGAGTTGGATACAGAACACCCTTGATACCACAGTGATGAAAGTCACCGCCAATTTACTTGTATTCCAGCTAATTCCTTACCTCGACTTCCCCTGTTAAGTCTTTGTATTTGTCTCTGATGACGGGCAAAGCAGGCTTCTCACTCAGAGTATTTGAACGATCCCTGAATGGCTGTTCCAAAACTGGTAAAGGTGAAGAACGACTGATTTCTCTGTCACCTAGGCTTAAACTCCTTTTATGAGATCCTAAAAAGTTAGGATATAAACAAGTTAGTCTTTTATTCTTAAAGGCATGGACTATTTAAAATTAATACAGTGGTAACGAGGGATGCACAACTACTCCAGAAGAACGAAGCCTTCCAATTTACTCAGTGACCAGAACACAATTTTCCCAGTTCCTCACTTCTTACAACTTTTTTGGCATAATACTATTTTTCTTCTAGAGACCCAAATCCCACAGAAATCAATGAGGAGACTCAGTTTGTTTCCAGTAGCCTTTGGAACAACCACCACTGGGTAATTTATAATCTGATTAGAAAAATTGGCCTCTGATAAGCATATGTACCATGAACTTCCTCTACCCTCAGCAGGCTTACCTTGAACAGACAGGTCAAAGGTAGCCAGCTCACTCTTGATCATTTCTTCACTAGATTTCACCTTGCCTTGGGAAGTTGCCACCAAGAAGTCAAACTTGCTGATTTTTGGCTTTTCACTTTGGAATTCTCCAAAGTCATCTGTAGCCTCTCTTCGCAGTTCAGAGGAGATACCACTAGCAAGGAAGTCTGCCTCTTGATTTGAGTCAGCTGCTGCTGCATCCTGTGCTTCTGAGGAAGGTCTTGCAAAATCACCAAAGTCTCCAATGTCATCGTCACCTGGACCACTGGATATTGGTCCAGAGTCTTTAAAGTTTGCAAAGGCTGCAGAGGAAACGTCCTGTAAAGCATCCTCGCTAGAAAAGGTTGTCACTTTGGAAACCGTTGTCATGGTAATGTTTTCTGAGCTGCCAAACAAGGTCTCCTTCTTCTGAAGAACAGAAGTAGCCGCAGAGGATCCACTTCCTGCAGACTGGACAAAGGAGGAGAGCTTCTTGCCCTGCTGAAGGTCTTCTTTCTCGGACCAGTCATAGCTTGCCAGGCTGCTGACTGCAGACCCACTGTTATAGCTTCCAAATGGGGCACATTTTAAGTCATCTATATCTGAGAAAAACAAACCCCTACAATTAGAAACTGATGTTCAAGCATTAATCTCTCTATACTGTAAAAACAATAGCAACTTGCTAAGTCTTAAAGAACTGCACGAACACACAGTGAAATGTTGTTTCAATGAAACTTAAACTAGTAGTTGCATAAAAATAATCTGAAAAATATCTCCGCTTAATAAATATAAGCCTCAACCTTTGAACGTGGCCTTATATTTTAAGCTGAAAGTCACCATCTCACTGCAAGTAGCAAAGAAACGCTGAAAAACCAAATGTTTCTGGACAGTACTGACTGCACAGATCACCAGTTCAGTTTTCCAGCGCTGGTTGCACAATCTACCATCAAAGCGTAATGATTAACAAACATCTTATTATTTCATCTTATCAAAATCAACCACACAGACAACTAGGCTAACTTTCCCATACCCTCCAATGAAGTATTAATGCACTTCAATTTTATATTCATGCTTTGATACAAATAACGTATATAGAAGTGTGCTGCAAGAATTTTTTAGAAACAGAAATCCTGTTTAAGCTTATCACTGCTCCTTCAGTGCTGCACAGCCAACACGTCAAACTTACAGGTTCCAGAAATGACATTAATATTGCAAAGATTTTGGTTCAGCTTTTACAAACTATTTATTCTGGTAAGTATAGACAAACTCCAATTATTTTGCAGAAACCTCCAAACATTTATACTCACCTGGCAATTATATGAGCCAATAGGTTCTTCCCACTGCCATGAGGAGGTATAAGGTACAGTCTGGTCGCTTACATTAGAGCCAGCAAAGGAGCCTACGCAGTGACCAGGGTCTGCTGGGCTTTGTCCGCTACTCATTGAACTGATCTTTCACGTTTAGTCTGAGATTGATCCATAGCGAAGGCACAGAGAGCCAGGGGCTGGGTAGTTCTCATTAAAGCATTAGGGGGGGGAAAAAAAAAGAAAGCCCTACTCTAGGACGTTTGGCATTTGTTTTCCAGCATTAACAATTGTCAGTTTGGATTAGACATTCAGCCTCTGCTCAGTGCCTAGGGTCAAACGGGCTGGAGGTAAAGCAAACCCAGACCAGAAAATACATTCTTGTATCATCATTTTAGCTGAGACCCTTCTGATAAACATCATGGTCTTAAGAGGCTGGCACGCAGTTACAGCAACTTGGGTTTAATACAGACAGGGTGGGAACAAGCTGAATTTCCAGCTGCCCTCTTTATTCAATCTAGCCACACCAGCCTGACGATTAAGCCATTTTAACAAAACATTTCTGCTTTCATTTATTCATTTTACTGGAAGGGGAGACCATGCTACGCTTTAGGCTGGTTTCCAGGCATGACCCACATACATAGCTAATTAAAAAGTCCAACAAATATACAATATAATGATGGAGTTTAATGGCTCCTGCAACAAAAGGCCCTTTGCAATGGGTCAGCGAGGCACGGCGTGTCATCTGTCGGGTCCTCCTAAGGGACAGCATTCCTGCAGCTGCTGCATTTGCACATGACAGCATCTCAGTAACAAACCTGAGCACCTTGCATGTATACAGCAAGATTTCAAAGTGCCACTCGAATATTAAATTTGTAAAGCAAGCAGTTTACAGAGGGTAAACAGACGAGAGATGAAATCACCTGCTTCTGGCAAAACTGAAGAGAAAGAAGGCTCCGAGGTGAAAAGGAGCTGACTTGCAAGACATCGGTAATTTATCACCAGAAACCACACCTTGTGCTCTCAAACATACGGATTTGTTTAAAGAAGCTAAATGAAAGCTTCACTAGCATTAAAAAGAGTGCCAGAATAACCTACAAAATGCTAGCCAACTGTAATTAATCCTGGGATCTTGAAAACACCACAGTGTAATAGGCAGCCTCTTTTTATTTTCAACCTGTGTTGACTCCAAAACCCAGCAAAGATTTAAGTATCGCTATTGTTTTGGTGTTCACCAGGAAATGAAAAGGAACTGTAATGATCCTACTGTGAAGGTCTACATGTTCACATTCCATTATGAATGATTTCTTTGATAACTGGTAAGAAGTTGAGCCAAAAACACATCCTGATCTGACCTCGGCTCAGGTACAGGCAGAACCAGCAGCAGGCTTCTGGGGGAATCCTGACCTCCTCAGGCTTTGCCTGCAATCAATAGGTCACAGTAGGGAAAGCCAAACAATATTTTAATTATTCACAAACTAAGATCCAAGATCCTCTACGTGAATTCACACAGACGTGAAACTGAGCTGCATCAGTGTGAGAGCTGAAATGTTGTAGGTCAACTCTAGACATTTTATTTATTTGGATAGTTCCAGGAGGATTACTCTGGTGAATAAACTTCCCTGAGAATATTATATTACAGGGAAAACACCGTGTGCAGAGACAAAGTGTTGCCCAGGGAAGTTGTGGCTGCCCCATCCCTGGAGGGGTTCAAGGCCAGGTTGGATGGGGCTTGGAGCTCCTGATCCAGTGGGAGGTGTCCCTGCCCATGGCAGGGGGGTTGGAACCGGATGGGCTTTATGGTCCCTTCTGACCCAAACTATTCTATGTTTGCAGTTCAAGCAGTCCTAAAACAATTTACTGGAAAGTATACATACAAGTATGTATGTATAGCAGTCCGCAGTCCAAGGAAAACTAAGTTTTACAGGGATTCTTATTCCACTGCAAAAAACCACATATTTTGCTGTGCCACGCACTGCACTTCATAGAATCACTTGCCACAAGTTAGATGTTTTTCAATAGAGGAAGGAAAATCATAACCTTTGTCATAGCTACAGCAAAACTAAAGGCTTTAGCACATTTGCTGCACAATGGAGAGAGGAGTGTTTCCCCCCGATAAGTAGCAGAGCCACTTGCTGCCAGACTAATAAGAGAAGAAGCAGTTTACACGTGCAAAGCACTTCTCAGCTGACCCTGGAGAACTCTTCATGACGTGGGTATCTATTATTGGCAGAAAGATTGTTTTACTAAGCAGCATTAAGAACTGCTCCTACAACAGCACTTTTCTTAAAGACCACAGATGCGTTTAATGAATAAAAAAAGCTCCAGGTAAAACACTGCAGTTACCACCTCTGATGCAATGAAAGCTTTACTCTGCTGGTGTGGCAATTCAAACTTTTAAAAGATGCACGTGTATTAGTAGCATTTTTTTTTCAAAACAAGAGATGATTAAGTAGAAAAAAAATTAAGAATTTCTCTCTAAGCATCACACTTAGCAAAGACAGGTGGCGCGGAGCTGCCACCATTTCCTCCTGGAGGACACTTTCAATACAAACAGAATCTGAACTGATGAGAAGCATCAAGATTAATCCAAAAAAACCAAAAAAAAGAGAAAAGGCTAGATGCATCCAGAAGTCTATAATAATTCGTTTTGGGGATATGCATTTTTTCGTAAGGTTAAAAGTGATTTCTTCGCTTTTTTTGGAGAGCATACACCAAATTCCCTCTCAAAGCAGACCAAATCTTGACTGTGTTAGGAATCCTACAATTCTACCATAAGAAATATATCAATGAATTTCAGTAAAATTTATCATCATAGAACAGTATTCCTTAGTCATTTCAGTAGCAGTTCAGTGGCATCTTTCAGAAACACCCCCAGATTTGAGTTGAGATCTGATACAAAAATCCAAAAGCTCTTATTCCCACGTGGCATTGGCACTGTCAGTTTTGCACTGGTGAAACCACAAAACACACCCCAGATTAAAAACACTCGATACAGACTCTCAGATCACTTAAAGACGGGGGGAAGGTGGCATGGGGAGGGGTGTCTGCAAAAATCAAAGTCAAATCCATTCCAAAAATCCATTCAAAATGCATTTTTCCCCTACTTAAAAATATTTTCTAGTGAATCAAGAATGGAAGAAGTGATCTTCACAGCATCATGCTGGAGTGCAGCAAGTTTCCCAAAGCTTTCAAAACCAAACCCAACTTGTATTTCTTCTAAAGCAAAACATTTGAATTATTTACCATTCACTTTCCATTCATTTGGAATTACTGGAACCACATCCCAACCTGCCTGATAACCACCTGGGACAGCCACAACCCCACGAGCCAGCTGCTTAGAGAGGGGCAAAGTGAAGGCTGCTATAGAACGTACAGGAGAATCCTGACAGAGGGTGAAATGCAGTTAAAACACTGTGTTATCTCATCTACAGAAAAACATAACATCCTTCATTTGAGCCAACTATAACAATTTATTTCAGCTACCAAGGATTAAGTTATGGCTGGAGGCAATTTACAAGCTGGAGCCTTTAATGCCAACAGTTTCATCTTTTAAGGAAAACCCTTGACAGCCTTGGTGATATTCTAAAGAAAACAGAAAAAGGCGGTTGAGATGACTGTAATACATTTAGTGATTTTAACCAGCATAGGAGACTTTCAAGTTTTTATATTTCAGTTTGTATTAAATTCTGATGAATAAATACAACTCTTCTGTAATTTTCTGGTTGTGATGCAGGTGGTAGCTAGTTCTGTTCCTAGAGGAACAGCGCCAACGCACCAAAACCACAGCAGTTACGCTGGGAACATCACCAGCAGGAAGTCCATAGAGTGGATGAGGACAGGCACCACCTCCTCACTGCTTCCAGAGGGGCTTCACCTGATGAAGGTGTAGAAAAAATGGGAAGAACACAGAGGCTTGTAAGTACTGCTGCTGCCTGTGCCATCGGCAATCAGAAACATCCAAAGCTCATTTCTCAGCTGGTGAAGTCTGTATTGGAATTAATGGTAAGGGAGTTACCCCAACTTACTTGGTTGAAAAATGGAAATAGTTAGCACTGCAAAGGTGGAAAACACCAAGAATGCTGACTGTAAGATAAATTAAAACAAAGGGAAAAATGAGAGAAAAGCCCTCATAAACCTTGTGGTATTAAAGAACTTGTTAATTATTTTTTAATTATCATGATAAACAGTGTTTCACAGCAGAACAAAGACCCCCCCCAGAGCTTGTGTTGGAAGCAGAGCAACAGCTTAGTCCTGCGGAAGGCCAGGGCAGCTGCTGCATCTCTGAACCCTTTGGCTCAGCTTGGAAGGATTTCAGAAAACACATACCCACCCTCTGCTGTCAGGGGCCTTCAGCGAATAAATCAGTGTTGTTAAGCTGCTCTTGCAGAATTATACTAAAGGAGAGCAAGTGAGTGAATCTGACTGTCAAGTCTGGACAAAAAAGTAATAAAGTACAGTCATGAACATCACTCTCTCTCCTCCAGGTATGATTAACTGAACAAATGGTAACAGCACAAGCCCTGCAGAATTAAGTCTCAGGTTTACGTTCAAGCCTTCAGTTTAAAAAGCTTTAGGGCTATGTATAACTGCTGGTTCTCCATAATGAAGGAGGGGGGTGCTCGGGGTTTTTAATTTCCTTTTTTTTTATATTTTTTTTTTTTCTTGTGGCAAGGAACTACAAAACCCCAGTTTGTGCCGGCATAACACATTTGCTTTATTTCACACCTCCATTATTTTTAGCTTTTTAACTTCTCCGCTAATTTGATGTTAATCCCAAACTGGTAGTGGCCCAGGATTTGGAGAAATTCAAAGTGACATAATTACATGACACAAATTTGCAGCCGTCATGCCTGTCTGAAAGCTTCGATATTCAGTAAGCCAGGACTTCTCGAACAGAAAAACAAAGTAGGGCCCTTTACTTTGGGGCACTAAGTCACTCTATATTAGCTAAATAAATATCAGAATATTGTTTAATGGGCTCCTACTCATAAAGGCCTAAATAGCCATACATTTTCCAGTCAGTCCCCTTCCCAAAGGTGTATCATGAGCTTGGTTGGCAGCAGGGAACTCCAGACAAGGAGACAATGGGACAGAGGAAGCAGCATTTTTGTCTTCAGTCTGAACTACCACCATATCCTCAAAGTCAATGCACAGAAACAGCCCTGCTATCCACACACCTCCTCTATTCCATCCCTCTCAAAAATGGCTCATTTTAGCCTGTTCTGTAAAGTTTCAGCAGTACACAGGGAGCAAGGTTAAAGCCTTGGAAGAGGAGAAAGAAGCTCAACCACATGCTGTTCCACAAGAGAAAGGCACCTGCCAGCCTGAGGGGATACTATGACTTTAAACTTTGTCTTTTTCAGGATAGATACACACATTGTTGGTTTGCAACAAATCACACACATCCCCACATTTTCAAAATATGCCAAGATAATATTTATTAACACAGCAGGACTTACAGATCACAAAAGATAGTGATACAGAGGAGCTCGTAAGGGCGTTATCAGAATAAAGCATGCAGGTCAATACTTGCAGAAGAGAGATATCAAAGCAGATCTGAGAAGGCACATTCACACAGGAAATGTTTAGTTGAAATTAGACATTAGAAAAGCAGCAAAAACCCTGGAGTTGATTAAAACATACAGAGATCTCCAATAATGCCAAAGAAAAAGGTACTTTACAGATTTGTAAGTGCAGCAAATGGATAACCCTTTGAGAATACCTGGGCGAGGATATGGTCGTGCTGCAGCGTTCAGCACGATGCAGAACAAACTGGGTTCACATAACATGACTAGGTGCTAATTAAAATGCTTTAGTCTTGGAGTGAAACATAAATTTGGTTTAAAAGAAGCAGCCTGGTTGAAATTAAGAGCATGCAGCCAGTGCTCAAAGGGTTATATGAAGTAAATGCAAGAGAAATCAGGCAACATTAGAATAATCTACCTTCCACACAAAGAATTATAGCAAAGTTTAAAGAGACAGTATCCCCTTTGGAGAGAGCAAAACTGAAACCTTTTCTTCCCCCAGAGACCAAAGTCTGTCACATGGGAAGCAACTCAAGGACTTCTAACTCCCAGCATAAGCAACCTACCTGCCCATACCTGGAAGCTACGCAACATGAAACCTCAATAGCCAAAGGACACGGACCTCTGTATCGGTATGTGAGAAAAGTCAAATCATGTATTGGCACCTTCGTCCCACTGCTGCCTCACTGGAGTTGTTACACGGTGCTTGTTCCCCATGCCTAGTCTCTCATTTCTCAGCAGTGAGGATGACAAAGGGATACTGTCCCTTTTTGACATTAGATTTACAGATCAAAGAAAATTTTGAGGGAAAAGAATCTAATTTTTTTGTAAACTGAGAAAAAGGACTCAAACATCAGCAGTCCACAGCTTGAAATGCATCAAACATACGTAAGGGAACACATGAGCACAGAAGTATTCGTAACAGATCGTCCAGAGTGCACTCTGCTACGAGATCCAAACAGAGTTAAGTATAGTAAAACTCTCCCTGTGGAAAAACATCTAGCTTGGCACCATAGGAGAATACAGACTTGTTTAAGTTTAGTAAAAATAGCTTCTAATTAATACTTCAGAGTTCAAAAGTTTAGCAATGAGCACATGACAGCTAACCCCTTAAAACAAACCAAAAAAGTCTTTCCTGTCACAAATGGCAATTATTAATCACTGGTTGCTGTGGCAAAAGCTCACATCCTGTAGAAGAGCTACATAAGTCAAACTACCACCAAAAGAGGCTAGAAAAATATTAGGAAAAAGTGCTTTCAAAACCAAAGTAAACATTCAAGAATACACTGTAGGTGCTACGTTTTTGACAGCTCACTCAACTTGGAATTTTACCAAGCAGTAATATGAAAATTAAAATGTCTTCACTAATAAATTATTCCTGATATTTTGTACCCTGTTATAGAGTATATTCCATGTCAAAGTTGCCAACTTAATTCTCTCCCCTACTTAAAAATATCCTATAATGCAAAATTACAGTACTGTGTATTTTCTCTACCCATATCTGCAAAAATGGAAGAAATATTTCATATGGAAATAACCAATTCTTGCAGTAACAGCTTTTACACTGACAGTTTGTATGCTCCCCCCTGTTCAGAAAAGCCTTTGACTGCATACTACTTGTCACTAGAACACAGTAATGGTTCCCGTATTATCGAAGGCCACAGAACATTTAACTACATCTTATCTCCCTATGTACATATGAAAAGAAAAAGCAGGACACTTGAGAAATTTGTTTTATGATATGCGATCAGATCAGAGATGGTCAATTCACTCTCGAGAGTGTTTTCATAAAGGGAAATGAAAGAAAGTGAAAACCCGATGAGGATAAAGTAAAAGTCCAGTAGTTTTAAATTCAGGTCCAAAAGTTATCAATCGCGAGACTAGCATTTACAGGCCCTTCGCACTATTACTCCAATGAGGGCTCTAACTGTAAAAGGCGTATGTAATACTCCTGCTTGCAGGTCTGCAAAATACTGGCTACAAAGATTAAGCCCCACCGTAACGGGAATATGCTAGTGTTGTTGATTAGACAGCTTTTCATTAACAGCACAAATTAGTGTTCTGCCTACCCTTTTAGAAGCGCAGAGCAGGTTAAGTCCCCAAGCCAAGTGCTTTGTTAAAACCAAGAGACTAAGGTGGGATTCACTGCCATCCATCTTGCTAATATAAACAGAATGACATGGTTTGCATTAAAAAATTTTCCATCCCAGTCCCTTAAATGACAATAGCTAACAGGTACCAGTAATACAATGTTGTCAAATCTCAGAAATAATCTGGCATGGAGTTCAAACTGTTCCATCTATTTATAGTCTTCTAAGACAAAAAGTAAACGCTGCCCTGCTAAAGGGCCGTTGGCTAGCAGGTACAGAGATTTAGAAGTCTCTCACTACTGAAAGACTAGTGCATAATACTGTAATTTAGCACACAGAACATTGAAATCTCCATCACCTATGTTACCAGAGCAATCTAACCAGTTCCTCACCTGCTGCTGGTGGATGCTGGCCACTAACTGTTGGCAAATCCAAAGAGCTATCAGACATGACATGCTTAAGATCTCCTCCCACATCAGCCAGTTTCATGTCAAATTGAACAGACAACGCATCTTCAGAATCCTCCTTGCCAACACTGCTGCCACCAATGGAAGGGAGATCCAGAGACTTCACCGAAGCAGAATCTTCTTTGGCCTGCTTGAAAGCTGTGACTTTGTCCACCAGGGACTTATCTGTGCTGCTGCACGTGGAAGAAAACTTGTTGGAGTGAAAGTCGGCAAAATCATCATCGCTCTTCACTGAAGAAAGCGTGATGTCCTTCCCCTCCTCAAAGCCTGCTCCAGAGCCTTCCAGAGAAAGCTGTTTGAAGATATCGTATTTGGTGGGAGTAGCAGCGGTTGCAGAACTCTGCCCGCTCTTCACTGTGCTGGCAGATGAGCCAGACTGAGGAACAGGACCGGTCTCTAGCTTAAGTGCATTGTATTTGTCATCTGGTTTTTGTTCAGAAAATCCACTGCTGTTGTTGAAAGCCATAAAATCTGCAAAGTCATCCTGTCCGCTGGCTGATGCACAATTAGAAAATTCCCCAAAGAGGTTGAACTCTCCAAACTCATCAGCTAAGCTTGAACTTTTGCTGGGTGCTGGTTGGGCAGTGGTAGATGGAAGGGGTGGGGGAGGAAAGGAGCCCGATTTTGATGTATTAAATGCAGGCGGAAAGGATGGCTGCTTGTTTTCACCAGTAGAGGAAAAGAGATCCAAGTCTGCTAGATTCAAAGAGGTCTTTGCTTGTGTTTGTTGTTTTGACTGAACAGGCAGAGAAGGGAAGGGTACAGGGAAAGTTTTGTCTTTTGTAGGTGGCTCTAACGGTGAGATACTGTCAGCGGTTTTAAAATCTGTGAAACCATCATCGGCTCCTGCAGGCTTGAACTCTGCAAGGTTATCTCCTAAGAATAAAACCAACAAAAACCCAATAAGATGCAGCAGTGACACCACACACACCACACTCACACCATGCAAGCAAGCAAATTATTTCATGCAGTGTCAGAAGTCTTTATGCAAACTACTCAAATTAAGACCTCAGGATGCATGTAGAACCGCAAACTCAACTTCCATGAACCACACCAGTTTCAAGGTCAGCAATTCTAATAATCATTCCGGCACACACTTCAGTCTTCCAAATGGCCTCAAAGTCATATTAAATTCCCTTTACAAAAAGTTAGTAACAAAACACACCACAACTAGTAGGTTCAAAAGGTGACCTTTACTGTCTCGTTCAGCTTCCACATAAGTTCTTTTTCCCACCTCATCCTTCCCATATTTGCTAAGCAATGATTGTAAGCTTGAATTTCACCTTTACCAATATAGTATTTGCCTTCTTACAGAGGTAATTCTCCCTCCCTTCAAAATATTGCCCAAATGCAGTTTCCTCACAGGGCATCAGCAGAGGGTTGAGACAAAGAAATCCTGCTGATAAGCTGAAAGGGGGCATAGGAGAGACCAACTGGACTTGCTTGGTGGCTGAAGGTATTTTGGAAAACACTCACATAAAGAAGGCAGGCAGCCAACAGCCTATCCAACCGGGCACCACAGGAACCCAACGGCTGGAGGAGACAAAGCCCCAAACAAAAAAGAACGCAAGGCAGTGATCCTAACAGGTTTAGAACATTTTTAAGCTCTCATTTTAATCCATCCTGTTTTCCTTCTGCCACATTCACCTAAACGTACCAAATTGTTAAATGATCAGAACTTCAGTAAATGCAATATAACTCAGATGTCGTCCAGCCTCTGCTAAGACTGATTACAGTTTCACTAGGCAGCCTGGAGACAGACTTGCACATGAAAGTCAGTGTGATTAATCATAGGATGTGCAGATGTCTACTTCAACTCCATACTGAATGTAAAATAGTACTATGTAAGGATTAAAATTTAAACCTGATTAAGCATTAGGTAACATGTTTTGACTGAATTTACATTCAATATTTTGGTGTACTAATTTTATAAGTTTCTTCCTGTTCATACACGTTTTTTTTATAAAGGAATTTCTTT
Organism: Phaenicophaeus curvirostris; assembly: GCF_032191515.1. Classification (NCBI taxonomy): domain Eukaryota; kingdom Metazoa; phylum Chordata; class Aves; order Cuculiformes; family Cuculidae; genus Phaenicophaeus; species Phaenicophaeus curvirostris. The sequence goes on along the minus strand of NC_091412.1, from coordinate 6,725,436 downwards.
TGAACACAAAATACGCTGAGCTGTTTAACCCATTCACCAGCATGTAGGTACTTAGACAACTTATGATTTTAAAGTAGTGAAACATACTTTAAGACAAGGGTCCAATAAACAGATTTTGTTCTATTTTAGAAGCACACTGTTAATACTTAAATCTTAAGGTACCACAGCGCCATACTTTGAATTAGTTTAACCAAAATGTAAAACATTACTCCTTATAATGGTAATAAAGGACTGTGACTATACCTGACATTCTTCTATTCTCCCTCCCCTCCAAATCAATTCATTTGGCCCAGCAACAACACAAATAGTCGTGGAAATTTCTATTCATTGATCAAAACTAAAACATCACAGCAAACTAAAAACTTACTGATGAACTGCCAGCTTTTCCATTACAAATGTAAGCTGGTGAAAGGGTTAAATGTAGTCAGACCTGGATAGCAGGCAAATATAGTAATTTTCTATACTTTAGAACACATACAGAAAGAGATAAAATGCTATTTATTTTAATTGCATGCATTTAATCCTGAAGAGGTACTGAGCATGAAAACCTCACAAAACATTACAGGAGTTTCAGAAACCCAGTGTTTGAAAAAAAGAATTCTGGATTTGAAAAATAAGGAGTGAATCAAGGTGAAGAGTTTTATCCTGGAATCTAAAGTTGTCTTCTAACAGTGAAACAAAACACTGGGTATAAAAATTCTATGGAAGTTAAGGTACATTCATAGTATGTTTATCTTCTGGTCCTATTGACAACATACAAAAGTTTCTCCCCATCTGATTAAAAAGAAGAGATTACCACGTATAGTGCATAAATGAATGAGACATAGACGGTTCTGGAAAAGGCTTAGGGAGACTCAGGTTTCATAATTACAAGATGTTGCACTTCAGATGCCATCTGGATTTTACTTTTTCAATCCAAACTAGCTAAACCCTAATTTCAAAATAAGTGATCAGATTTATTCCTAGAGCACCAGAAACGGGGTAAAATTTAAATTCTGCCTTCACAATAGAAAAAAAGTTGCAAATTGTCCAGAAGCATTTTATTTCGTCTCCTAAGAACATATGACTCCTTAATTAAAATGAACAAACTCCAGCCATGCTGTTTTAACAAAATTCAAAGGCATCCAAAAGAGACACCAATCATCTAGAAATACAATTAGTAGATTATTCTAATAGTACATTACACTATTTTTTCAGGATACTTCCCGCTAAGTTGTTTGAAGGAGCAGAAGCACTATTATTCTAGAAATCTAGCAATGAAGATTCCACAGCTCAATAAAACAATCATGAAAACATGCTAAAACAGCTCAAACAAAAATAAATATACTACTTACCTAAGTATTTGCTCTCTGATGGTTGCTCTAATTCACGGAAAGCACTATACTTGTCTCCACAATCTAGTGAATATGAGAAAAGGAATACTTTTACATAAATACATGAGGAATTTGTATAATAATTTTTATATTGACATAATTGCTCTGATTTTTAAAATACTTATTTTTTTCAATGCAAAAACCAAGATACACTAAATAAATTGTTCATAGTGGTTGTATGATTTTCCTTTTACCTCCAAAAGTAGCTGTACTTTCAGAAGGCTTCTCAGCTGCAATTCCTTTAAACACAGCATACTTATCAGTTGATGAGAGTGTCTTACTACCTGGGACTGGCATTAGTAAAGAAGGAATACTAAAAACAAAAGAGATAAAAGCAAAATTCTTTAATTTATCCACAAGAAATCTAAGTTTCCAGGTTTTATTTAAAGAAGCCTCATATTATGACGACACAATTTGGATCACTAAATCTAAGCTTGTACCCTAAAGAGTTCTTAATCAAGAATCTGATGAAAACTACCTCGATATCTATTAAAAATAAGATCATGTAAACAGGCAGCTGGGTATCCAATGGGTAAATTCACACTTTGTCTTACCTAATCATATTCCTTTAAGACAGAAGTCAATTTTTATCCCTCATGATTTTAATTTGTACCAAAACAAATAAAATACTCCAGAACACTACACCATAGGAATTCTTAGCCCAGGAGAAAACAAGCACACAGACATATCCCAGGAATTACTAGTGTTTCATTTATGACTGTGCCCATTGCTACACAAGGACAATTCTCCCTAACAGAACTAGATATAAGTAAAGAGTTAAAACTGCATGAGATTTTTGCCTGCTTCATATTTTCAGCTTATCTACGTTTGATTATATTTCATTATACATTGCAAACATAAGAGAATAAAGTGGAACCACTGTTTAAAAGGAAGGAAAGGATAATTTTGAATCTGTCAGTGCAAATCAGCAAGTTTAGGTAGCTATCTAATCAGCAAAACGAGGATTAGTCCACAGTTACACAAGCAAATCTTTTTTGCGCATAAACACGTTCTACTTCGTCTAGTAAAACTGCCAGAATAACCTAACCCCTTGTTAGCAACTGCTGTAAGATTTAGAAGACTGCAAGAGCTTTGCTTGCCCTCCATACAACCCCCCTTATCAGACCTTGGCAGCTCTTCAGAACAACATCCTTTACATATGAATGATGCGCTTTACCTCTAGTTTATGGCATTCAATACTATGCACATTGAAAATGTGAATGAATTGCTATGGTGTTCTTCGGCCTGAAGCAAGAATCTTTCTGGAGCCATTTAAATCTCCTTATCAGCAGCCTACAAGCAACATACAAACCTAGCACTTGCACACACGTGCCAATGATGGTCTGTGATGCTCGCAGACAGACAGCACAATGTCAAAAAAAATATAGCTTATGGTAATATAATTAAATTCCACATCACTGCAAAACAGACTACTAGATATGCAATCTTGGCAAATGTAATAGTTAATCATCAGCACTCTACAGATGGTGCTTTTTTTTAAATAAAGCCCCATAAACAATTAGATTATATCATTGTAACATTGTGTTCAAAACTGAATGCTTTTACAACTGAATAAAGAGAATTGCTAGAACGAATAAGAAATACCTTTTCTTTTTTATAGGATTCCCTACTTCCCACTGTGGAATTCACAATATTTCTGTTTAAACTTTCAGTAACAGAATAGCTTTAATTGCAAAATGACATTTAACATGTCACTATAACAGATATATTTTAAGTAGGGCATCTCCAGATACAGGTGGCATTGCCTGACATCAGCAAAATTAAATTTCTTACACAGAATGCCATTAAGCACAGTGTAACAGAACATTTTTTTAGTATCCCCATTTGACGTTACTGTTGAGGAAGTAACTGGTAATCACTGCTTACCTGGAAAGTGCTAGTCCTGTTTGCAACTAAGAACGGTCAGTTCAATACATAGAAAATTTGTATGTCTAAAGTCAGACACCTGTGAGGTACATAAAAGCTTGCCACATGCAGAAAAAAGGAAATGACACGGAAATTTTGTAATCATGGGACTCTGAAAGATCAATTGTAAACGCTCCAAAGGAGTAAGCAATACTTACTTACTTTGTTATACAAAATTTGTCTGATCTGGAATTACATCTTGGCAGTCTCCCAAACGAAAAGCCAAGATTGCTTATGTCTGAATGAGATTACAATTGAGATTTATAGTCAGTTATCAAAAGTTTAAGCACTGGCCAGAGACACGACAGAAATAACAAAAACACCCTCCACTGGAGTTCTCAGTCATTTAAGTGGATGATGTCATGCTCTTTGCATGCATTTGGGGTCCATATTTATGGTCTGAAGAAAAACCTTGATGTCAGCAAATGGTTCAAGCCCAACAAGCATGGGGTCATAGTTCTATAGGAAATACACAGCACTAAATGCAGAACTCCCCTGTCCCAGGGTATTTTTCCTAAATAGCTTCTCTAAGATTCTTGCCTGAATGCACAGTATGAAGTAACTTTCAATAGCCTGTGCAGTAGTATAAACACTTGAAAAGCCATCCCCATACCTTGTAAATGCAATTTACCTCAGCGTGATGACTAGCACGCTAAAGAATGGCCAACCACCTATGAGACGTCAAATGTCATTTTTGATTCAGAAGGCCTAATTGTGGTTGTAACAACCTTCAAAAGGAACTGTCAGAGTAGAAGTCAGGTGACAGAAGAAAATTACAGACTAGAAAGCTACCCACAAAAGAGGAAAACATTTCATTTCTTCAGAGTTCTAAAATACAGAAAGGGTGGAAATCAAAGATCTACTACCTGCTCCGGTGCTGTGAACTGCCTGCTTTGGAGGAGCCAGCGGCATCCCCTTGGAAATCAGTGAAAGAATCATCTAGTGAGCCTGACTTTGAAGCATCTTGAAACTCCTGGAAGTCATCATCTTCTGGTTTTACTACCTGAATTAAAAAACATGTAAATGGCTGTATTGTTGTCTCTTCAAATTGTCATACAGCATGAAAGCAGCTCACAGCAGGGTGACCAACTTAAGGAAAAGAAAAAGGCAAAAGAAGGAAAAAACCTTCCAACATTAGCACACTAAATCAGCACCATCAGTGTTTCCACTTCACCTGCACCTCATCCAACTCCAAACACAAGGTATACAGGATTGCAAGTAGCTATGCATGAAGAACATGAACAAGTTTTAGTGTTTGGTAGGAACGGTTAGTGTTTGGTAGGAACGGTTGAACTCGGTGATCCGGTGGGTCTCTTCCAACCTGGTTATTCTGTGATTCTGTGATTCTGTGAAGGAACTCTACACTTTTCACATTAAATGTATTATTGATCATAGTAATAAACTTTTAATACAGGACAAATATTAATAATTTAAAACAATCAATAATTTAAAATCAATGCACATAGCAAAAGCATAAGAAGAAATACTTTCTGAAGAAAGATGAACCATACTTGCAAAGAGCAAAATTTACCCCTCCACAATCTAGTGTTGTAAGCCAAAGGTTTTTGTAGTTTTCAAATTCTCCTGAAAACTCCGACTTATTTTATCAGCTAACAGAGCCTGTTGTGTAGTTTAACCTAAAATTCCATTTTATGTACACTACAAAATCGTAACTACAAAGAATATTATCTTTCAAAGCAACTAGGCTGTAATGGAGAATACTTTCGTACCTCTTCTAACAACACCAGGAAGAAACAGAAAAAATAGAAGACCATCCTTAGTGGCATGACTTCATGTTTCCAGATGTCACATGCCAGATTTCAGCTCCAGCTTTTGCTGTCGACTTAAAATCTGCTGTCACTACGTAGCTTTGAAAGAGCTAGGCTAATTCTCTTCCCAGGACAATGGAGATGTGCCACGCAAGGAAAGAGAGCTCACCTGGCCAGGCGGGAAGGGAGGCAGGAACCCTCCCGAGGGCTGTGTTGCAGCTCCACCCGCTGGTGCTGCAATGTTCAGGCCCATCACGGCCGGCCCCATGCTCAGGGGCAGAGAGACAGGGGGTGTGGAGGGCATCAGAGGCTGCTGGCTCACTGTGGCAGGCAGCGGCATTGGAAACCCAGTTAAAGTAGGAACGGGGGCAGCTGGAAACTGGTTTAACACATCAGGACTCACTGCAGGTATTCCTCTCTGCAAAGGCAGAACAAAAACCAGATGTGTATACAACAGAAGAAAAACAGACAGCATTTTCTACTCAAAACATACATGTGTTTGGTAGAAATATCTAAGAACTACTTTCAACTGACTCTAAAGAAAGGAGTAACTGAAATGTAAGTGCAGAGGATGGAACTACAATCCCACTGAAGTTACAAGGGGAGTTTCTCCTTGTAGCATTTTACTACAAATGTGGTACACCAGCCATTTGTGCTAACACACAACCTGTAGCAGATCCACTAAGCGAACTCCCTCTCTGTACTAACCCCCAAAGTGTTAGTCATACCTGAGTTACCGCTATCATGGCCAGGACAGCATAGAGCTCTTCTTTTGTGAGTTTCCCAGGGGTGGTACGGTTGGCTAAAGCCCATATTTGTCCAAGGGTCTCTCTGGGCAATCCAGACGACATCAGTACTGGATAGAGTTTAGCTGTATCTATTCCAGTAGGAGTCAAAGTGCTTTCTAAAATTTTCTTATACAACTCTGTTAAAAGGGAGTTAGTATTAGCCAGTAGAAACCTTTGGTCTCATGTGAAATTAAGATTACTTTTCTATTTTGTCTCAAACTCAACGTTATGCCAAATTAGTAACACTGAAAGTGTGAGGCAACAACATTCTGACATCGTAGTGCACTGTCTGGTTTCATCTAAATGCGTTATTGGATGGTCTTTACAGACAAGTTTAAAACAAGCAAAGAAATAGTTCACAAAAAATACAGTTAGTGCTCCATTTCAAAACATGTTTCTTTAATGAAATTGCAGGATAATCCATATAAAACGATAGCTGCAACAGCTTTGTGTATTTAAATCTCAGAGTAATCAATATTTACTACAGCATTTAATTTTCTATTTACTGTGTTATTTGCATATGTAAGACAAACAGCCTTAAGAAATGAGCCTGCTTAATTGCAAGACATGCCAAAAAACATACTACCCGTGAAAGCAGTATTGTCAGCAATGCAACCTCTACCAGCATAATCTTCTGTCACAACAAATTCTAAATTAAACATTTAACATGCTTGACTAAAATCCATACTACTTCAAATTCAGATCAAGCCACCATAAACATCTAATACACCAAACATATAGGATTCATTTGATGATGGAAGAAAAACGCTTTGATCAATATACGGCAATGTAAGCACAGGTACGTTCACATTTTACCCACTTGGCTAAATTCCCACTTTCTTGTTTACCTGGGACCAAGTTATCGTTGTAAATCCAAGGAGGCATCATTTGCTGAATTGGGTCCTGTGAAGGGAATACTCCAACTCCTAAAAGTATTCCGTTCAATAAGAAAAAGACAGCTCTATTAGGATTTATAGATTCAGAGTATAAAGATCTCAGACACTACATTGTAGTTGGTCAGTATCATTTAGCATTTTAGGCAAAGATTTCAGAGAGGAATCACTGTGCTGAGGAGAAACAGCTACCGCAGGAACACGTATTTCAACATAACTAGAATGTTTTGGCAGCAACAGCAAGAATATAGTTGTGTACATAATAAAATAACAAGCTCCTCATTCACCTCCCTCTTAATTTCTAGTTGTATAGAGCCTCAAGTCTTGTTGTCTCCCAGAATTTCATAGCCCACATATCAAATTTAGCCTTTCCATCAATTATATGCTATTAGGGCTACTTGCAGAACAAGTAAATTCATACCTGCTGTAAGAGCTGCCATGTTCCACCAGAACATCCTTACCAGGGAAATCCACAAACAGCCAATCAGGCTGAATCTGGGTAAGATCTTTTCCCATGTTCACAAAAACTTATCCATTGCTTCACTGCTACTAGTCTTGAGATCCAGCCACCTTCACTGCTACAGGCTTTCATAATACGATCTGCCACGCTTTCCTCCCTGCAAATTGGTTATTTCCTTCTCCACCATGTGGGCTCTTCCCCTCAGACTCATGGTTTACTTCTCATCTATTTCTCTCTAAGCAGATTTTATGCTTATCTTGGATCGAGCTCTGACAAAAAAAATCAGAGTAATTTCAGATGCCATTATCTTTCCCAGTGTCCTTGTATCTCCTCATCCACATTGCTTTCTCCTGGCTGCAGCCTAATTTCTAACCATCCCACAACTCCAAGCATATTTTAACATAAGCAATTTCTTTCATTTCACCAACCCAGTAAAATAAATTTGCTACATCCTCCAATCTCACCATTCTTTAGCTTTAGCCACCTTTTCATACACTTCTGTACCCTACTGATTCTTGCTTTTTACCCTTCAATCTCTCTGACAAAATTTAATTAAATATGTGAAAAGGATTTGTCAGCCATATTTTGTTGACAGATAGAAGAGTCTTACTCAAAACTTTGAAAACATCGAAGTGACTAAGGGTCTGCTGGTTTTCAGCATTATCCCTTCACTACTGAACTGCTGTTCCTCACCAAGTACTTCAGCTCATCCTTCAAAGTGTCCTTAATATTAAGAATTATTCTTAACATTGCTGTTCTACAGGATCACTTCCAACACCATCGTCACCTGCAGGCTGTATTTAAACTCGCTGTCTTATACTCTTAAATCAGGCATTTCCTGCCTCTTCTCCCCCATGCTCTCTTTTTTGTTTTTTCCTAAAATTGGATTGGTACAATATGAGCTATGAATAAATTAACAGATCCTATCGCATGCCGTATATTCTTCAAAGCCACTTTTATCAATTTACTGTGTATTACAAAGCCCTTCCACTTATTAAAAATATCCATTAAAACCATTTCATTTCATCCAATAATGTTTTTAAAGTATATTGGATAAGAAAACACTTGAAAGCAACATATCTAGTGACAGAGGAGATGAACAGAGGAGTTTTAATAAAGTTATTGTACTTCTAGGAAAGAAATAACTGTTTGGGAAAGTGTCCAATTAAATTATCTACAGACAGGGAGCTGCCTTCTCCTCCTCCATCTCCTCACATCCCCCAGAAAAGTGAGATTACACAAAGGACTACATGTATTTTTATCGTATTTGACTACAGCAGAGCCCACATTTCAAGCAACCCTTGAGCACATCAGAGCACTCATGCAGGTGCACCAGAGACCTTGCATCTATTTTGACTGCAACAAAACCAAATAGTCAACAGTCAGCTTTAATAAAATCCAAACTGGAACTAAATCTTACTTAGAGTTTTCATCTAGTCCAGCTTTTAAAAAGTTGATCCCTGAAGCCCAAACAGTTACAGCCATAATGCATGAGAGTGGCAAACTGTCCAGGAAACAAGTATTAACTAGCTAAGAGTTTTTACCTCCTCAAAGTTAAAAGATGAAAACCCATCGTAACACTGACCATCTTTAATAAGTTCCCTTAAATACTTAAAAAACCCTATCTTTATAAAGCACATTTTTTTCCTCCAAGAAAGAGGACAGAATGTTTTAAAACAGCACACCTGATTAAACAAACATGTTAAGTGTGATTATAGCAGTAAATTCACGTGGAAAAGTTCAAAGCAAAATCACAGTTGTTACACTTTTAGCAAGGAGCAGGAGGCACTGACATATTATTCAAGCAGGCATTCAGAGCAAAATTATGCAGGATTTGCCTAAGAATTAGAGTGTTAGCATCCAAGCAGCATCTTATTAGGTTTAATTCTGTCAAATGTTTCATTTGCTCACCACACTCTTCAACTGCTATGTTTTGTTCTGAAGCCTTGTGCACCTCTGCAGCAGTGGTACCACTTTCTTGTCCACCTACAACATCCCAGTCATTCATGGTCAGACTGGGATGAACTTGGCTTGCAGCTGAGGCTTTGTGCCCAACTTCGGATGTTTTAAGTTTGGTTTGCTCTTGTTCAGATTCGTTTGAGCCATTATCTAAGACTTTCTCCTCCAAGGAAGAGCCTGAATAAACAGCAGTAGGAATTATTTGTATTTTGTTATTAACCACCCAGATGGTAATTCCACACTTTCAAAGGATAATTATTATTGGTACCACTGACGAGTTAAAGATGAGCATCTGTCCCAGCTCAGACCAACTACATCACCCTGCTCCAACACTTTTATAGCTTGATTCTGTCCTTTACTTACCACGCACAGACAACAATTTCAACAAACAAAAAGTAAGAAGAAGGAATACATGAAACTATTTTCTTCATTAGAACTACTGTTGCATAGTATCTAGGCATCAGTAGCAGAAGGGTCCAATATTTACTGACATCTACAAAATTCTTCACATTAATCTCACCAACATCCATTTAGCCTCCAAGACAGGAATCACAGAAGTGCTCCACATCAGCATAATAGTTGTTTTTGTTCCACCATCTCACCTGCATCTCTTTCTACTACACAGACTTAGGAGGATGCTAGCACACAAGAATTAATTCCCTTAAGACCAACAATATGCATATTTAGCCATCTCTGGATCCACAAATGACTTGCTTTTACAGTGTAGTTCTAAGGAAAGGAAAAAGGAGACTTAAATCTTTTCCCATGGATCAGCAAGTTTCTGCTTAATCGCCTAAACATTACTACTTTCAGACAGACTGATAAAAAGCCCAACAAAACAAGTGAAGATTGTGTAGCTCTATGACCAAAGGTGACACACACAAAAAAATTGATACTTTAGAGTTACCTGTTTTATGGATATTGGGTGAAGATGCAGAGGTAGGAAAATAAGGAACATGCTCAGTTGTACCATGCAGGATGGATAACACTGGAGCCTGGGCTGGTGGGTGAGGCTGGACCACAGCCTTTTCTGAAAGCAGTTGCCCAGCCTCAGCAGCAGAATGGAAAGGCTGAAAAGGCTGAGAGGCGGGTTGAGGCACCAGTTTGGGGATTTCAACAGGCCCTTGTATAAAGTCACTAAATTCTTCATCATCAAGAAAAGCAGAGTGGGAAACAGATACAGCAGAATGGGATGATGTGGAATGATCTGTAAAATGGAATGAACACAATGCAAAGCGATGAGGAAAAGGGCTCATAGGTGGAAAGGTAGGAAAAGTGGCAAATACTGGGTACACATAGCAAACAGGCAAGGGGAAACAGCATTGTATGCATTATTTGAAAGAGATGTGTGGAGTTGTTATTCTCAACAAAACAAACACACAAGGTAAAACTGAGCAGCCACTTCCAACTATGCATCTTCTCTCCCAGATGCTTATGATGTAAACACTTTGATCGAAACCTGGTTCTTAACACTGGCAATGGAAGTATTCTGTTTGTATTACCAGACTGGGTCAAAACAAATCAAGAGGTAGTAGTTCAAACTGGTTATAATGAGGGTGTGCACAGGGGGGGACATTCTCCCTCAAAGGAGTGTTTCACCCTCAAAAGCTCAATCATATATAAGATACATAAGAAACGTGTACTCATATAGACGATCTGCTGTTTAATCACTTACATAGTTACCCATTTTAACAGAACTGATGTAAGGCGAAGAAATCTGCAGACAGCAGAAAATTGTCAGAAGCCACCTGTAACTTCAAAATTATCAGAGCAAATCCATAGTACAGATAAAGATTTTGTACAGGGAAAAGTTTGTCTAGATAAGCTTTGTTTCAGGGTAGACACAAGATAAACTATGCTAAAACCCACAGGAATTCTTTAGTAGCAAATGTTACAAATGTAGTAATTACTGGGAAGAGAATACAGAAGGCTTTGATTCAATCATGCCCAGGCAATGATACACAAGCAAACTGTTACAGTCCACTGAAGTAATTTTACAACGTTTTGATCATTCTTAGCACTCGTATAGCACTTCTCAGCTTCAAAAGCATTCTGCAAAACATTAATTAATGCTTTAACTAGAAAAGAACAAACACATTATCAATTTCCATCATATTTCACATTAAAAGAAAGCTTAATGTACTGTGCTTCAAGTTTTGAGTCTTCTCATAAAAGCAATATTTAATATTGCACCCTTATAACCTGACCAAGCAAACAGATGCTGGAACTACACTATTTTACAAAACATTTAATCCACTCAGTGCGTACCACTGAATAAAAATACTTCACAGCATTAGTTCTCCCTGCTGAGGATTTCAGACATTAAGAGTTTTATTTTCAGTTGGAAGATGAGAAAAGTGACCAACCTGGCTTTTTCGGATGTGATGCTGGTGTTGGGTGCATTTTAGCATCTCTAGAAAAGCCATCTAAATTTCCTTTAATGGCTTCCAAAGCATCATCTCTGCTTTTTTCACCTGTCTAAAACACACACAACACATTTTGAGAAATGTACAGAACAGCTCCATTTTCTTTCAATATCCACACTTCTTCAGTATAAAAATCAGCAATGCCTGCTGGTAGATTAAACCCTTCTTTCTCCAGCAGGGCCTTTCTGAAGCGTATCAACAATAACTCCCATATTTAGAAAGCATTTATTTTGAAGACAACAGGATAACAGTGTTTCTCAGTCTTTAGACATAGCTTTATGCACAGGGACAATATGCAAACCTTACTCAGCTATGTGCACCCTTGCAGACAGGAGCCTTCAAGCTCACTGCAAGCATCCAAAACTTTGGACAAAGTCAACAAACAATCAACCAAACATTCTCTATTCTAGAACTTCAATCTGTTCCCAAATGTTACACAGCAGGTTGGTTTATTTTTCATAAGCTGATTCCATTTTCAACACCAGACTTTGTTTACACTATACCAAGAGTGTGTAAAGAACCATCTCCTCCAGATGCTTTCCAAGATGTAATCTGATATCTCATATAAGTTCCTCACTTGTTTGCTTGTTGAAAGTGACCATCTCATTAAAAAAAAAAAACAAACGCAAAACCAAGAAAGAAACACCCCACTTATTATTTAGGACATACCTTAGGTTTCACACTGCTTAGAAGTCTCAGCTTTTGTTTCTGCTCTTCAAACTGGCGCCGTTTTCTTTCTTCTTCTAAGAATTTCTGCTGGTGCTCAAACCTCTTCCTGAGGCAAAATTAAAAAAAATCTAAAAATAATTTTCATTACAGTTTTCATGACAAACTTCTACTTGATTTTTCCATTTCTTCTGTCTCCAATTCACGTGGTGTGGTGCACACAATTTCTTCTCAGAGCTGTACGACAGCCACTACTAGCTTCACAGATGGCCTTCAAATGCAATGGAATGATCTCAACAATATTCTACAGCACTAAATGGACTATTTTTCTAGAGAAGTTGTCAATAGTTCTACTGTGTGCACCACCCCTCCAGACTACATGTCCCTCTTAAAAAGGAAGGCTTTCCCAAGCATCAGTAAAGCATCACTTACTGCTGTTCCTCTGCAAACTGCTTCTGCATGTCAGGGGTGTACTGCGGGGCTGCTGGACGCATTCCCAGGAAAGAAGCCTGTCCCATGTAAGGCATTCCAGTTGCTGGCATTGGCCCTAAGGGCATGCCACCCTAGAACAAAACAAATAATACAACTCCAAGATTCTACGGTTTTGTTGCCCAGAAAAAGCCAAACTGCTGCCAATTACACCCTGCCAAATTGTGAGCCAGGCAGATCTTGTAAAACTAAGAGCGTTAAGTACAGCTGGATGAGCAGCTTCTGAACACAGGCAAGCTGTTACAGAACACAGCAGTGGTCATTCAGCAGATGGCACTCTTCCCTCTTAATAATGAATTGCAGCTCTTAACAGATTTTAGAAGGCAGGAAAGTCTCGTGGCCAAACACAAAAATTAAGTCTTCAAATCCATACAACCTACCTCAAAAGCAGGAAGGTTACAGGCATCCTGCACTGCTATAAAGTACCACGCTTTGGGTTTTTGTTTCCTAATCTACATGATTGTATAATACTTTTAAAATCCTTCCTGGAGGTGCAAACTCCTAACCAACAATGGGTGCTGGCAAAATGTGCTCTAATAGCTCATCTAGTGGGCTGAGGGAGGGAGAGAGCAAATGACAACAGCTAAGAGGAGACTTTCCTGAATAAGCTGCATCTATATCAGAAACATTTGCTGAAAAACATACTCTGGTACAGTTACAGCAGGAAAGCTTGCCTAAGATAGAGGGGCCTGGAAAATAACTTACTTTTCTTACCATTCATTTCATATTTGGGATCAGAACGCGTAGGGAGAGGACAAAAGCTGTTTATTATTTTTAGACCAGCTCTCATAAAAACATTTTCCAACAATACATTTTACAAAATAAATCTAATAAATTCCAGGTGGGGGTGGAAAGAGAAGATACAATAAATTCAATTTGTCACATAGTAATTTGGCTACAAAGCCATGCCAAAACGCTGAATTCCAGCAAAGTGCAAATTTGTACATAAGCACATATGGTGCTAAATAGAAAACAAAAAATTGAGAGAGGGAAAACATAGTATTTGCTACTCATATTTCATTCTTATTCTTCAATTAGCAACAGCAGAGTCAAAGACAAAGTTACTTTAGACAAGAAAAAGAATGAGAATGAAACATAGGAAGTAGGGCAAATGCGAAAACCAGTCATGTGAAAAAATAAAGCATATTTAAAAGATTCTTTGTTCCCTAGAACAAGGTATTTAAAAAGGAAGTTTATGAATTGCTACCTACACTCAGGAAACTTAACTCTATTATAAACTCCAGCATTTGAGTTACAAAAGGATAAAACAACTTGGTGAATTGGTCATGATCAACCAGAGCGTACACAGTCACTTCTTATCAGCTTACAAAGCTTACATTTAAAATACTAGACAATATGCCACCTTAACGGTAGGGACATGAAACCAAAGCAAAAGAAAAAAAAAGCATAAAGCAAAATTAAAAAGGCAAAAGATGTTTGTTGTGGGAGTTCTGAACTACAGTTGCTTAAGGACTCAATACTATTACTAACCACGCTTTGGAGTAGGTGGTATTTGGTAGCTTTTCAACATCTTGCTGATGCTTTTGTTTCCTTTTCTTTCCTGTTCAGAGACCATGCTTCTCTTATCCCACTTTGGTGTCATAACACGGCAAATGACATGAAAGTTCAGATCCTGACTCTCTGAATTGGCTATAATGTCCAAGTTACTTAATACTACTGACACTGTCCTTGTACTACGCTCTCATTTCTGTCTACACCAGTAACATACACCCAGCTCTCCTATGATCTCTATCCAGATCCCAGTGGAACTTGGAGAACTCTTTTAATTATCAGAAGTATCTTCAAAGAGAAAACTATAAAATATGATGTCCCACTATTGGACTAATACTCACACTTTGGTTTCTAGCCACGTTCCACCCTTTTACCCCATTGCAGATGTGAGAGCGCTACAGCATCAGCTGTCACCTTTCAGAGAGGCACAAAGGTATCTCACTTCAGTCCACGTTTTGTTGCCACGCACCTGCATGGTCATGGGTCCAGGAGGCATCTGAGAACCGTAATTCATTCCCATCATGCCTGGCATATTGGACTGCATGACAGGAACCATTGGAAATCCTTGCTGTTGCATAGGAATCATCCCTACAATGAAACATTAAACAAGGTAAGCTCCCAATTTGTATTAAAGCTATTTTTTTTTAACAAAACCAGCAAAGGAAAGGAAGAAAACTCTGATTTCCTGGACTGTTTAAAAAAAAAAATGTTTAAAAAAAAAAAAGCCACACTGAAGGCAGCCACGGAATTCCCTTAGTTTAGATATTGGTCAGCCTATGGGAAGAAATGCTATGGGGCTTTCCCAGTAACTAAGCTGACAAATTCTCCCACCACCCTAAGGTTCTCTGTGGGTTTCTTCCCATACAATTTTTGAAAGGGTCACTTCCAATTAACAACATTTAATTAACCAGGTTGATTGGTGCTGATGATTATCCATTTATCTTGAAAGGGTAAACTGGCAGCTTTTGAAGATAAATCTTAAGAAATAAACTCACCATTTCACAATGTAATGTCACACTCTGATCTGGCTGGGTAACTTGTCTGTAGGCTAATTAGCCCACTACATATATTAGAATGGTTACAATATTTGTCAGGAAAAGCTACACTTCAACAAAATCAGACAAATCAAGCTGGAATATATTAATTCACTGAATAAAGCAAACCAGACATGTTTCAATATCTTCACATCTCATATTCTGCTGTCTTGGGAGACATACACTAACACACATTAGTTACCAATGCACCGTGAGATAATTATAACTGTGCATAACTGAGCATCACATGCACAATCGCTCCGGGAGGGATGTGAAACTTAACAGTGATCCATAAATCAGCCCCCCAAGATTTTTGTAGGGAAAGTGGAGAGTTTTTTTATAAGTTCCCTTCGTGTTTTCCACTCATTAAACAAACAGCACTGTAACAGGAAGGAGAACAAAGGTAATTTAAGGCTGAGGCTCTCCTATTGTATTAATACTTTCCACACAGGTTGTGACTCTCGTCCCAGGGTCTTGCTGTGCTTTGTAAATATTTACCAGGTCTTGCAACACCCACACAATATGGGTATACACAGCTGGGAGATGAAGCATGAAGAGGTTAAATGCCACCCTCAAAATAACACAAAAATCTTAAAGGCAAATTCAGTTCAAAAACAGAGATGTAGTTTTCCTAGATCTTTAATCTATCATTCTGTTACACTGCTTCTTCAACAATGCACAGGCAGTTTTATAAATAGACTTGTGAGAGTTGGCTTACAAATACTGAATTCAAAGGGAAAAACAGCTACGGAGTTCAATTAATAATTACGTTCCTAAGCATCAGTGCAGAACTATTTAAAGTTGTTTAATGTATGTAAACAAAGTAAAGAACTTTATGCTCAAAATGTTAAATTCATACATACCTTGAGGGGGACCTAAACCACCTGCAACAGGAAACATGAAACTGCAGGAGGAAAACAAGGGTACATGAAAGTCTGCCATCGTAGTGCAAATATAAATGAATGAAAGCTACCTCGACTTGCACGTCAGCACCACCAGCCAAAGCCTCCCGCCTTCTCGGAAGTGCATCCACCTGCTCCCACAGACCTGGCAGAACCCAGTCCCACCACCGGGATAAGGTCACCCCTCCCAGGGATCGTCCAATGCACTGGAGAGCCCTGCCAGCACCGTCACAGGCTGCTAAGCTAGGAAGAAATAGATCTTATCCTCCACAGCAGCACTAAAATGGCTTTGACTCATCGACATCACCCACAAGAGAGTTTCGGCACCTACGCAGGTTGGTAACAGGTCAGTTGTTAGTGTAGGCTAGGCCTTCAAGCAACGCAGAATGAATAAGCATCTCCCACTGGAAGCATCTGATTCAGCAAGACCATACCTGCACCAGACAATAGTTCTCAGATGCTTAGTAGGAGTTTTCTGCAGAAGAACAAACCATCCATGAAACCCCACCACTTCTGCCTTCTCCCTCCACTTTGAAACATTGAGTATCACAAAATAACAGAGGTTCTATTTTCTAAATTAGACCTAATTGCAAGAAAAATCATGCCTTGGAAAAAAATATTCATTTAAATATCAAGGGTGAAGTGCAGCTGGAGGAAGAACTGTTAACATTTCAACCAAAATCATAATGGAAATGACTAGCCCTCACTTTCAAACTGTGGCATTAGCAAACAGTAAAAAAAGAACCTCGTTTAAATGAGGTTTCATTTGCAGGCAACTTTCAGAAGCCCAGGTCAGCAGTAATTCACCAAACAAGAACCTCTCAGAATCCCAGGCAGTATTGCATCAAAATACCATGGAAGGGAAATACACTTATAGGTATTCAATATTCCTCAGCACGAGTGTGGATGTTAAAAGAGAGTAAAGGAGAAAAAGCTATCTCTAAGGACTGCAGACAGTCTTTTAAGACCTGCAGGAAGTTCTGAAAGCCAACCTGGTTTATAAATATAAAAGAGCTGTGTAACATTAGTACTAAGATTAAACAAGGAATTTAAATTATGCATTTCTCCAGGAGCAAATTGCACCTGCCCAATATACAGACAGCAGGTTACATGGTCACCAAGACAACCCATGTTACTCTTCTCTAGCTCAGAACATTCCTAATGCTGAAGCTGCTTCTTTACTTTGACCACTATGTGCTAAATTCTACTTCCACAATGAACACACACCTACATCTTCTACCGCATACAGGTCCCATCATCCTCAACCATCACCAACCGTGGTTTCTCTCTTTGAAGCACTGTGTAAGCACACACTACCTCGTCTCAAAACAAGTGCTGGCCTTCTCTGGATTGGGGTCTTCATACCATTCACACAGTGACCTGGGTCCATGCAATGACTGTAGTCCCATTTGGACATTTTTAATCTACTTCTTTGCATACAAATATTAACAGCTGAGTGAGCATCACAGAGGGACCCAAGACTGAATGCCAGTGCTGGTCAGAAAAGCTGTTTTCTCCACTCAAGGGGTGAAGCCCAGTGAATTAAGTGGATTGTGCCTTTATTTGAGTTCACCTATGGGAACAGTTGTCATTACACAGTGCCTCCTTGGCAATACACCCCCTCAAAACGCATGCAAGTTCCGATGCGTGGTGCTTCGGTTGTAAGCCAGATCTGTGAGTGCAGGAATTTTAAGCACCACAAAAATACACCACTCTTAGTTTCATCTGAATGATGAAATACTAGAATTTATTTCTGAAAAGTGCGGAAAAGCTTTCATAGCCTCACGTTTTCCTTTCCTCTAGGGGAATTCAGTCAACAAGTATTCTTCCAAATCAGCAAACGCAATATAAATTGAACAAGCATAGCAAAGTACCACTGCTTGTTGGAAGCAAATAGAGGCCAAATTATTAAATATTTATCCCTTCCTACAGAGCTCTTGATTTATTTAGAAGCCTGTTGAAAAAAACCCCAGCAAAAAAATCAACAAAAAACCCTGCCACTAATTAGAGGGCACTGGAAGAACAGGTAGTTAAAAGTAGCAGAGCGAGCTCCTGCAGTACAGCACTCTGCACATGCAGCTTGGATTCACCACAGACCTTGTTCCAAGGCTTAGCTGCACAACTGCAGCCACACATGCACGCACACAAACCCAATCAACTTATTCCATCAAACAACAGGAACTTTATTTCTGAACTACTTTTTGGAGATTCCAAAGAAATGAAAAATCAGGCATCCAACTGATTTTCCTTGCTGAGAAAGCCAGCAGAGGCAAGTATTTCCTACATTACCTGAAGTGCTACAGAAAACCATGGGACTCAGCAATCATACATTACAGGAACAACATCAGAAGGAGCTCGCATTTAGAGAAAACATTTTAAAGTCCATTTTAAAGTTATCTCAAAATAACAACACTGACAAGAGAATTAAGAATAAACAGACAAAATTAGAACAGTGTCCCTTTCTCTTTTTTAAGAGAAAAAAACAGATGAGCATGATAAATTAAGCCATCTGTAAGGACCAATATACTACAGGGGGGCTGAAAGAACATTTATAGCCAGCTGAATACACTCTAAAATGAGCAAATGTACTTTCTAGACAATGGAAACTTTTATGACCCCCAATGTTTAAAGTATATCGATTAGTTGACTATTATCAAGCAAGCTATTTAAATATAGTTTCTTCCTCCTTATTAATTCCACAATGGTTTAAATGCAAACACCTCTGTTGTTCTCAACAGCAGAAGCACTTTACCACCTAGGTAGATGCAAACAGTCAGAACGCTTTGGGTAACACAGGATGAAAGTTTAATATATAGGATACACTGCGCACAATAAAATAAAGACAACAAAACAATTGCCCCACAACACGTCTCTTACAGTAGCAATATAAATTCCCATCAGATAAGTATCTTAAACATGGAGCTTAAAACAAACAAACAAACAAACAGCTTCCATCGCAGTGCAGGAGTGCACAGAGAAGGAACTCATTTTCTGTATACTTCCTTCACTATAAAAGTTCTAAACTACAGGTAACATTTTTCTGTCTGCAAGTGGATTTTTAAACCCCTTGATTCTTTATCAGCACAATGCTATCAGCACAAAACAGATTGTCACAGTTTTTCTGAATGGCAGAAATCCACAACAAATTGAAGTGAAACAAGGCCGAGAACCCACACAACCACAGAGAACAGAACTTTTCCTCTACCTCCAGACTTCAGTTTTAAAGAAATCAAGCTACTTGCAATAGGAAGCCATGATTTTTAAATCCTTTTCTTTTTCAAAATCTATAGCCTGCCGACTCCCCACTTTTGTTACCTTCCCACTAAATTGCTGAGCAGGCAGTGCAGCTCAAAGAGCTTGGATGGTTTAGCCAAATCCTCACAAGAATTATTTCAGATTTACACATGTAGGGAAACACAAAAATAGCCTTCCCTCCCTTCCACAGCATGCACAGGCAGACATATACGCTTCAGCCTGTTTCTTCCTAAGTATCCTAGAGCCAACACAAGGCAGCACCAACCCAGGTGCAGGTCATCCCACTGCAGACCTCCCCTCTTCATGTTCCCAATATCACCAACAAAACTGTAGGCTTCAGATATCCAAGAACTCAACTTAAACTCCCTTTGTCAAATCCAAAATTTACCCAGCCTCCCTAGAAGTAGGACAACAGATAAACAGCATGCAAGAATCTATGTTACAAAAATAATTACTAAGTCTTCAAAGGCAGCAAATACAGCTTCCTAACTTTTCCAGAAACACAATGACATGTTCACACAGCTCATTTACTGATATTTCCTTCCCCTGACATCAACCCTAAGCCCCCTTCACCGCTGAAGTGTTCTTTGTGTGAAAGTGGGGAAATCAATAACCCAAAGCAGTGGCCCCAAACCTGCCTGCTGACAACAAGCAATATTTACGGTTGCCGCCACCCTCAGCATCCACACAGGGATGCTGGAATCCTGAAATTCCTTCCCACCCCAATAGTTGAGATTGCAGCTATGGAGCCTGATGGCAAGTAGGCTGCAACTGCCCAAGCCCAGATGAGCTGGGGGATAAGGTGGGCTCCCAAAAGGCAAATACACTCCAGAGAACCGCAGAACAACCACGACTGCAGCCTCCACACCCTGTATGGGATGCCCATACCCCACCCATCACCCAACATACCCTACCTAGGCCCCCACCCCAGCACCTGGGACCTAACACATCCTCCCCTGGACCCAATATACCCTACCTAGAGCCCAACACACCCTGCCTGGGACCCCAGACCTCATCCAGGACACTACGTACCCTATCTAGGATCCTCCACATCCTGTCTAAGACCCCCCACACCTCACCCAGCAACCTACATACCCAACCCTAGGACCCCACACACCGTCCCTCCGGGCCCTGGCCCCTCTGCCTCCACATCCCACCTGCACCCTGAGCCCCATGCCCTGAGTCTCCTCCTCACCTCTGCACCCTGACCACCCATGAGCTCCCCCTATCTCTGCCCCCTTGTGACCTCCCGAGACCCTCTTAACCCTCCCATCTCTGCCCCCTCTGTGCCCCACTCAGTCCCCTCGTATCTTTCAGCTCCCCTATCTCTGCCCTTGGCCCCCTCCTCCCCACAACCCCCAATCTCTGCCCCCCAGTGTCCCCCTGAGAACCCCATCTCTGCCTCCTGTGTCAACCTCAGCCCCCCAAGGCCTCTCAGCTCCCCTATCTCCACCCCCACCCCCTCCTCTCCTCTGCCCCCCATCTCTGCCCCTCCACGGTCCTCCAATTCCCATCATCTCCTCTCTCTGTGCCTCCTTAAGCTTCCCCATCTCTGCTCCCCGTGTGCCCCTCAGCCCCCCCATCTCTGCCCCCCATGTTCCCCTAAGCTCCGTATCTCTGCCCCTCGTGTCCCCCTAAGCCCCCCTCTCTATCCCTCTCAGGCCTCCCCATCTCTGCCCCTCCATGTCCCACTCAGCCCCCCCTCTCTGTCCCTCTCAGGCCCCCCCATCTCTGCCCCCGGTGTCCCCACAATCCCCTCATCTCTGCCTCCGTGTTCCCCTCAGCCCCATATCCCTGCCCCTCACCTCCCTCCAAGCTCCCCATCTCTCTCCCTCAGCCCCGCATCTCTGCCCCTCCATACCCCCCTCAGCCTCCCCATCTCTGCTCCCCGTGTCGCCCTTCGCCCCCTCTCTTTCATCTCTGCCCCCTAAGTACCCTCATCTTTGTCCCCCATCCCTGCCCCCATGTCCCCCTCAGCCCCCCATCACTGCTCCCCGTGCCCCTCTCAGCCCCACCTCTGCCCCCCTCCCTATCCCCCCCCGTCTCCCCCCTCACCCCCCCCATCTCCGCCCCCCGTGTCCCCACAACCCCCCTCACCCTTTTCAGCTCCTCCGCGTTCCCCCCGCGTCCCCTCAGCCCCACACGCACCTGCCTCCCCCCCCGCCGGCCCCGGGCCGCAGCGCCATCTCCGCGCGGGTCAGACGGGCCCGGAGCTTCCGGGGGCGGCGCGGGGCGGGGCGGGGCGGGCACCGGCTCGGGGCTCAGGCGCCTCCCCCTGCCCGCCCCGGCCCCACGGCGGCCCCACAGCCGCCCCACAACCGCCAGCCTACCCCCACGGCCACGCACCGGCCCCACGCACCGGCCACATGGTCCCAGACCAGCCCCATGGCGACAAGTGCAGCTCCACGGCCGCCCATCAGCCCCACAGACTGGCCCTATGGCCACGGGTCAAGCCCCGCGAGCACCGACTGGCCCCACAGACCGGCCCCACACCCGTGGCCTTGGCCCCATGGCCACAGACTGACCCTATGGCTACAGGTTAAGCCCCATGGCTACTCACCGGCACCACAGACCAGCCACCAGCCCCACACCCGTGGCCCTGGCCCCGTGGCCACAGACTAGCCCCACAGACCAGACCCACTGCCACACTGGCCCATATAGAATCATAGAATCACCAGGTTGGAAAAGACCCACTGGATCATTGAGTACAACCATTCCCATCAATTACTAAACCATGTCCCTCAGCACCTCGTCCACCCGTGCCTTAAACCCCTCCAGGGAAGGCGACTCAACCCCCTCCCTGAGCAGCCTCTGCCAGTGCCCGATCACCCTTTCCATGAAATATTTCATCCTGATGTCCAGCTTGACCCTCCCCTGGCCACATTTCAAGCCACATGGCCACCCACCAACCCCACAGACAGGACCCATGCCCACAGACTGACCCTATGGCCACAGGTTAAGCCCCATGGCCACCCACTGGCCCCACAGACCAGCCCCACACCCATGGGCCTGGTCCCACGGCCACAGGCTAGATCCCTGGCCACAGACTGGCCCACATGGCCATGTGTCAAGCCCCACAGGCACCCACCAGCCCCACAGACAGGCCCCATGGCCAAAGACTGGCCCATGGCCAGAAGTCAAGCCCCACAGACCAGCCCCACACTCATGGTCCTGGCCCCACAGCCCTGGCCACAGCCCTATGGCCACAGCCCCATGACCATGGACCAGCCCCATGTGAGAGGACAAAGGGCTGAAGGGGATGAGAGGCCCTGCCTTCTCTTCAAGAACTCTCTTAAAACTAAGGCCATGTGTTGATAGAATCAACCTCAGGCATCTAAAAGCAAATATTTTTCGCCAAAAAGGAGAAATTGCCACCTTTCGGCCCAAACATCAGAGGGTATGCAGGGAACCCACCACCAGGGCTGACTAGAGACCCAGCTGCTGCTGAAGGTGCCTGGGCTGAGAAATATTAACTTATGGCATGGTCACTGCCAGCCAGAAACCTCAGAAGCTGTAAAATAAGCACTCCCAGACAGGGGAGCAAATCCTGAGCAAGGCCCCTGTATCAGCTTCTTGATAAGCAACTGATCGGTCTCAGAAATCACATTAAAATTATTAGTTATTTCAAATTATTTTATAATTATAAAAAGGTAGGAGGCACAAGACTTTACTTTCACACAAAATACCAGTAGCATTAGTCTGTTTTTCAAGTGTCCAGGCAAGTCTTTGATAGATGGATTTATCAAGCCTAAGTGTAAGCTTTGTGTGTTTTCTGCCACTGAATCTTCTGGAAGTCTGACAAATCTGAGATGATCTGAACACAGAACCAACAGTATTTTCAAAGAGTAGTACAGAACTGGGGGACAGCAACACAAACAGATGCTATTTTCAAACCACTGTTCAGAAACACAAGGCGTTTACTGCAAGAGCACACTCTTCAGCTTCTATAAGAAGCATTCAGTAACCCTGCGCTAGTACTACAGTAGAGACTTTCTTGTGTGTGAATGTCAATCCTCACCCAGAAGGAAACATAAGAAATATTCCTCCCCCTTCCCCTTTCTCATTATCTTCATTCTCCTGCTCTCCAGCATGGACAGAGGTGTTCGCACCAGCTGACAAGTAGGCAGATGCTGTTCAGCTTTTTGAAACAGCCTGTAATTTACTGTTGGCTTTATCTTCTTTAACTTTCTTTGTCTCCTTAATATTCTCCTTTGTAGTTTTCCTGCAAGAAACACAGTGGAGATCAAGACATCTGAACATTATAAATGCAGTACACAGCAGTGACACAGACATTAGTTGGTTTATAGCGTGTTAATGCAGCTGAACACAAATCCTTTGGTAGCAACGCTTCAAACCATGGGCAATGCTGGTTTTTTTCTGACCACTTCTACTATACCACATGGCTACATGGCAATCTTCTGCAAGCTCCGGCCATTACAACTTACAATCTCCTTCTTGTATCAATATTTCATGGGTTACAAGCCTTTTTCCAGAAAGGAGCAGATGGATTCTGTTAAACGAGAGCTGAGTCTGAACTCTGGCTTTAGGACCAGTGGTTTAAACTCCACGTGCTATCACCTGATACACGGCACTGCGTACAGCAAACTGATAGCATTAATCCAATTTTAACAGACAGGTACCGACACCAAAATTTCACCGTCACTAAAATCGTTATGACTGGGTGGTACATTCAAGTTATTCGTCATTTTAGAGGAAGCATGCTGGGCCTTCTCTGGATAAACAGTAAATCTCTTTCCCTCCCCTTGATTAAAAACTACTTACATTTTTCTTTTGGCTTTTTTTAAGAAGCACTGAGGAGTAGTACAAATGGACTCTCTTGTCAATGGTTTCTTAATTAATTTCTTCTTTTCTTTGCTGAGAACGACATTTAGTGAAGGAGGAGTAGATTATTTTAAAGGTCAAAAATTGGCAAGCAAAGGAAATAAAACAGTTAATGAAGATTTTTACTGGTTGTTAGGGATTTATGGGTCTGAATGTAATTTTCAGTGTCGTTTATCCCAAGATTAGTTCAGCCATATGATCTCCAAGACATTCAAACAAACTTTATTTTAATAAATGTTTACCATTTATATATGGATTTCTCATTTTAGAAACTATTAGGAGTTATGAAAAAGTGTAAAAACAAGAACTAATTAAAACAATTATCCATACAGATATATCCCTGCATCAATTTTTCTAAAGGTAACTCAGGAGTGAAGGACTTTCTTTCATGCATCAGAAGCTGAATCCATGAGTATGGACCTAGGGAGTCTAAAGCAGATTTCAGGGAACTCACAGTAAAATTCTCCACTTGAGGTTTTCCTGGAGTTAAGTACTTTTTTTTTGTTTCCATTTCTATCTGGATAAAAAACTGCCACAATCAACCTGTGTAAAATTCCTTTTGCAGCTAAACTGCAACTGTGTTGCAAATAACTAGTTCTTTTGTAACCCTTATGCACCCAGCACCACTCATGCAGGCTTTTAAAATGGGAAACAAACTGGTAATGTGTTCAAAATGAACATACCTTTGCAGCTTGGGCAAGTGTTTTATGTAGTCTGGCACAGGACAGCCAGCTCGCTGGATAACATTAGCTATACTAGAAAGGAAAACAGGGTAGAGATTAACTCGAGTGAGTGCTCAGACAACAGATAAGCTGCTTCTGTGGGAAGCAGCAATCCCCAATAACTGGTTGTTTGGTTTTTTTGTTTTGTTTTTTTTCTGTTGTGGTTTATTTAAAGCCAGAAATAAAGACATAGAAGCAAGCGTGAAGTACGGTTAGGAAGAAACAAAAAGTTTAAATGAAAGTAATATGCCCTTTAGGCAGTTTAAACAAACTTAAACTCTGTGTGTGTACAGTCTTAAAGGAGATGAAAAAAAAGCAACGTGCCAAAACAGACAATCATACCAAGTAGTTCTGGACATGAGTTAAAGAACTGATTAAAAAGGCTAAAGTGTAGCGTGAGGCAGTCATAATTCCTACACAGCAACTGGTTCGGGAAAACCAGAGCAGGAGCAAAGTCAGTTGTAACAGAAGCTGAACCTGCCCTTTAAGGAGGCTCAAATCAGAATAACTGAGTCTCACTTAAAGGTGCTACCAAGCAAACCATCGCATTGTCATTACTGCTAACATGACTGAGAGAAGTGAAAGGATGTGCGTTTTTCTCGGGCTGCATTAGTGAAAGGCTTCAAAAAGAAACCCTAAAATTGTCTCTCCCATACTGTGGTACCACTATGCAGTTTCACCACCTTGATAGAGTTCTTTCTCTATTTCTAACAGCTTTTTCCAGCAGTGTGGGATCTCCACAGCATGGCAACTCTGTGTGTACGAGGTGTGGGATACCAGACACAACCATATGGTTCAGCAGAGCACTAAACAATACACAAAAACCATTTTCGCAGTATCATGTTTTAAATTTACCTCCGTAATAAAGGTTTATCATCTTCTGTAAAGAAAGTGACTGCTTTTCCTCTGTGCCCTGCTCTTCCAGTACGACCTGCCAAACAAATTTTGCAAAGAGTAGAGACTTTACTTTAAACACCTCATTTTATTCTATTCCTCTTAACAGCCACAGCCCCCCAACATGCATTACTACACTACCAAGCAACTGATCCCCAAAGATTGCTCCTATTGAATGGAAGCGCAAGTACGTCTGAAGTATCTATGTATTTAAAGTTCATAGAAGACTGACAAAAAGTAATGCAGTTTCAGTGGAAGTTGAGCCCAGATATAACCTGAATCAAGCAGTGTAGAAGTTAGTGCTGCAGCAACAGAGGAGGCTTGGTTTCAGGACTTTTGCTCACACAAAAGGGCATCTAAATTAAGGATCCAGGAAACGAGAAAAAGAACATAATCTGTGAACAATCACTCACCTATCCTGTGGATATATTCCACTGCACTCGTTGGCAAATCGTAATTAATGACCATGTTCACTCCTTTGAAGTCAATTCCTCGAGCTAGTAAGGCTGAGCAGATGAGCACCCAGATCTTCCCAGATCTGAAACTGTGCACTACTTTATCTCTCTAGGAAAAAGGGAAAAAAGGGACTTGGAAACAGTCTCATTAGCAATTTGAGAAAGAAAGTGAACTTGTTTCCTGAAAGTCATCATGACATTAACAAACAAAGCTAATCCTCTGAACAAAAACCTTTGGTAATTTACTGTCAAAGTTACCTGAAGTTAGTTTAGAAAGAGAGGTAAAGGTAAGAGTGCTGTATTTGAGAAGAAATTCTATCCTCCTACCTGTTGCTGAGTTTTGCCTGCATGGATGACATCCACATTGATGCCTTCATAAATAAGTTCATGGAAAAGCTCTTTAGCCCTCTCAATAGACTGCACAAAAACAAGGACCGGAGGAGCAAAGCCCTGCAAAACAATAAGCCTTACTATTTTGCATCTCAGAGAATATTTCTTTTGACTAGCCAAATTGCTGCGAGTCAGAACTAAGCCAGTTCAGCCCCACTGCTTTTGATTGAACAGCTCCCGACTTCAGTGTTGGGCTGCAATTTAATCCACAGACTCTTTTTCCTACCCAATGTGAAGTACCCACTTACGTAGCCAAGTAAAATCAAGCAGACAGTTAGTGTAAACTGCTCCTAAGCAAGACTCAAATAAATAACCAAGAATGGGGAATGCTCTCAGTTTTCATGAGTAGGTACTTATTCTTCTTCTTGTACAGCAGATTTGGACAATGGTTTAACACGTGTCACAGAGAAGTTTTCACCTTAGGAAATGACGAGTCTTTGACAGAACACATAGCTCAGTGAAGTATAAGCAGAAAGAGCTCAATCTCTCCAAAATACCTTTTTAACAAGCTCTCTCATTGCCGTTAGTTTTCCTGTCTCAGATCCAACAAACAATAGCTCTTGTTCTACCGTCTCTGCTGCAGAGTTTCTGAAACCAGAAATACAACATAACTGTGCTACCATTAAGTTTATTTACATTTTCATAAACACTACACCCCATAAAATATTACTGGGCGAATGAGAACTATTCCACAACAGACTTATTTCACCAGTACACACTTCTAAGATTAATGTTTATTTGATGATAAAGCAATGGGTAAAAGAAAACAACTCTTTCCCCAGTATGCAAGGAGGATCCGTATCCCTACACAATGTTTTCTGGAGACAACCAACCTGCAGCACCAAGACGAACAACAGAAACATCTGACCACCCAGTCTCATGGTGCGAAGAAAGCAAATGATTTGCCCAGGAAAAAGAAAAAAAAAAACAATCACACAAGTTAGAGCAGAACTGTACACCAACCTTGCTCCAACAGACACCAGAATAACGCTGTCAAGGTTGAGCTTACACCACTCCTCCACATCGCGTGCAAAGGTTGCACTGAACAAGGCTCTTCTCACCAAGTGGGACGTGCACGCCAGGAAGATGGAGGCCAGCTGGTCTCGGAACCCCGATTTCCCATCTTCAAACAGTTTGTCCGACTCATCCACCACCAGCCACTCTACACTAGGAACAGAGAGGTTTGTTTTTCACTAGGAGCCATTCATGGAGAAGGCTAAGTTCTAAGAGACCATCCTAGATGCAAGGATGATGCATGCATCTGCTTTTCAGAGGCAAAGCTAGTAGCAAAGCCAGGTTTGATCAAGACTCTCAGTACCTGGTCAAGTCTATCGCTGGAGGATCTTGTTTCAGCAAATAAATAAGTCTGTTTGGAGTAGTAACTAGTATATCTACACAAAAAAAAAAGGCAAGACATTAAAGAAGACACAAAATTAACAGAGCCTGGAGAAACCCAAGTTCCATCCCATTTGCCAGAGGTACAACGTAACAAGGGCCACCCTCAGGCTCACTTCCCATTTCTTCCACGTCAGCTCCTTTTTTAGTGTTGAGCAATAGGTTGCATGTCTTGAGTGGCATTAACCAATCTCTTTAAAACCACACAGGCCAGAAGAGGAAAGTGAGTGACATTTTTGAAATTCTCAGAAGCACTTCAGTAGCTAAAACAATTACCATATTTCTTAGAAGACTTGGATCCAAACTTCTTAGCTGCTTCAGTGGCCTTGTGGATCATGTGTATTCTGAAGCCTGTCCCCTCAGACAACTTCA
This sequence comes from Phaenicophaeus curvirostris, assembly GCF_032191515.1. Classification (NCBI taxonomy): domain Eukaryota; kingdom Metazoa; phylum Chordata; class Aves; order Cuculiformes; family Cuculidae; genus Phaenicophaeus; species Phaenicophaeus curvirostris. The sequence continues at coordinate 6,696,914 of NC_091412.1, read as the reverse complement.
CCAGCTCCCGATGCGTCTGAAGAGGCAGCAGCAGAGATTAGGTTTTCACACTGAGCTGATGAGCTTTTCTAACTGAAAAAACTGCAGACAATCCTGAAGACACAGCTTCAAACATCTTTCAGTGCTAAGAGAAAGCTGCCTCGTTTTCTTAGCTTAATAAAATGCAGCTTTCTAAAATGTATTAGTCATTGGAAAGCTCTCATAGGTCTGACCACCATATTTTAACAACGTAGCTCTCATAAGCCTCCTCTTCCATATAAAGCAAAAATGGAACTCTGCCCTTAGTTGCTAATTTTTATTTCAGTTTAATAACAAAGCCTCAATATAAAGTTATTTGTTGAAATTCTGTGTTTGGGACAAACAGATAAATCTCTTGGAGCAATCTCAAATATGAAGGTCGGTATTAAAAGCACCTTAGTGTCAAGCAGTTTTAAAATATGATCAAAAAATCTCAAGCCTCTCATCTACCCATCTAGATTAGAGCAAGATTCTAGACAAGTCACTATTTTGCAGAAGACGAGAGATTTAAAAGAAAAGTTCAAATCAACTTTTTCTGATATCTTAGGGTAATAAAGGAGAAAAAAACATTTACTAAGCTGCTATTTTACTGATTCAGGGTGGAAGCTGTGAAATACATTGACACAACAATTTTTCCCCTGAACACACACCTGGCTAGCAAGCTCTCGGGTAGGTGATATGATCAGAGCTCTGAATCCTTTGTTACGAGGTTGCTTCAAATGTGCTAAGAGAGGAATGCAGAAGGCCAGTGTTTTTCCAGAGCCAGTAGGAGCTGAAGCTAGGAGTTCTCGACCCTTCAAGAAAATAAAGAAATGTGTTATATTTTACTAGGGAAAAAAAAAGGAGGAAAAAAAAATCATATCCACATAAATATTAATTCTACAAACTAACACAAAATAGGTAATATTGGAATGGCTAAGTTTTGACCTCTGATGCAGCTGACACATCTCTAAAGCTCTGCAGCCAACCACAACCCTATAGAGAGACCGTTCTCCCAGTTTTGCCAGGCTCCCTGTAACGAAATGCAGAACTGGAAAGCTTACATGAAGCATAACGGGAATGGCCTGCATCTGGATTGGTGTTGGGACCTGGAAGCCAGCAGCTTGAACATTCTCCATGATTTTAGGGTGGATTTTGTATTCCTTTTGAAGCTGATCAAACGTGGCAATGGGGTCAGGAAGATCCGTTCCCTGAACACTAATCTTGTGTCGATTTCTGAAGCGGTTTATCTAAAAGGCAAAAGACAAACCCTTTCTTTCTTTAACAGCATAAAACTAAGCATATACTGATTTACCTTCTAGTTATTTTCCCCATACTTGGTCACCTCCCTCCAAAGAGAAATTACCACAAATGAACTTCAATTTTCCAATGAAACAATCACAGAAACCAAGTGATCTTTCACGGTCTCACCTTTTCTCTTCTCAAGCGTTCAAGTTTTTCTGCAGTAGGTTTTTTGTCTTTTGCATCCTCGAATTTTACTTCCAGAGAGGACATCCACTTTATTCCATTACCTTCTGACAACTCTGGTATGGACGCTGTTTCAGAAAGTTCACAAAAATTGAAATTACCATTAGGAAAAAACAATCAAGAATTATTTGGTAGAAAAGTCCACCTCAGAACTCTTTTCCTCTCATTCATGCTAAAGTTAATGACAACTTCAGACACACATGGACCTGTTGGCATGGGCCACAAAAATGATCATAGGCCTGGAACACCTTCCCTATGAAGAGAGGCCGAGAGAGTTGAGGTTGTTCAGCTTGGAGGAGACCGTAATACTTAGAGGGAACTGATACGAAAGATGGGGAAAAAACTTTTTAGCAGGGCCCGTAGCAATAGGATTAGGGGTTATGGTTTTAAACTGAGAGAGGAGAAGTTTAGACCAGGTATTAGGAAGAAATGTTTTATGCTAAGGATGGTGAAATATTGGAACAGGTTGCCCAGAGAGGTAGGAGATGCCCCATTCCTGCAAACATCCAAGGCCAGGTTGGATGGGGTTCTGAGCAACCTGATCCAGTTGAAGATACCCCTGCTCACTGCAGGGGGGTTGGACCAGATGGGCTTTGTGGTCCCTCTCAACCCAAACCATTCCATGATTATATAACTGAAGAGGGGCAGATTTAAGCTAGATGTAAAGAGGAATTTCTTCACCATGAGAGTGGTGAGGCACTGGCACAGGTTGCCCAGGGAAGCTGTGGCTGCCCCATCCCTGGAGGTTCAAGGCCAGGTTGGATGGGGCTTGGGCAGCCTGATCCAGGGGGAGGTGTCCCTGCCCATGGTGGGTGGGTTGGAACTAGATAATCTTTAAGGTTCCTTCTAACCCAAACTATTCTATGATTCTATGCTACTACGAAGCATGAACTTCACCAGGGGCACAGGTACGCGTATATAATTACCTCGTGTCTTTTTCTTTTTTCTTTTCCCTTTGCTGCTTTCTGTCATTCTTTTTCTCTTTCCTGATGCCTCTCCAGCATTTCTCCCTGCTCCATCCTCCTCTTGCTCTTCACCTTTTACCTCTGCGAGCTCCCCGTCTTCCTCGGCAGATCCCAGAGGGACTTCCTCCTTGCGCCCGAAGAAGTCAAGGCTCTCCAGCGAGACACTGCTGCCACTGCCCTTTATCACCTGGGGTGAAAAGAGCACACGGAAAACGGTGAAGAAGCCTGGCCAGGCAGCCCCAAGGTCCCCGCTGAGGTGAAGGGATGGGGACTGAGGGGCCAACATCACAGAATCATAGAATCACTAGGCTGGAAAAGACATGTTAGAACGTCGAGTCCAACCATTCCTATCTGAACTAAACCATGTCCTTGAGCACCTTATCGATCCCTCTTTAAAATATCTCCAGGGATGGTGACTCTACCCCTCCCTGGGCAGCCTCTGCCAGGGACCAATGACCCTTTCTGTGAAAAAATTTTTCCTGATATCCAGTCTAAACCTCCCCTGGCAGAGCTTGAGGCCATTCCCTCTCATCCTGTCCCCTGTCACTGGGGAGAAGAGCCCAGCTCCCTCCTCTCCACAACCTCCTTTCAGGGAGTTGGAGAGAGCAATGAGGTCTCCCTTCAGCCTCCTCTTCTCCAGGTTAAACAACCCTAGCCCTCTCAGCCGTTCCTCATCAGGCCTGTTCTCCAGCCCCTTCCCCAGCTTCGTTGCTCTTCTCTGGACTTGCTCCAGAGCCTCAACATCCTTCTTGTAGTGAGGGGCCCAGAACTGAACACAGGATTCTAGGAGCGGTCTCACCAGTGCCGAGTACAGAGGGAGAATAACCTCCCTGGACCTGCTGGCCACGCCGTTTCTGATCCAAGCCAAGATGCCATTGGCCTTCTTGGCCACCTGGGCCCCTGCTGGCTCATGTTCAGTCGCTGTCAACCAACACCCCCAGGCCCTTCTCCTCAGGGCAGCTTTCTAGGGAGACTTCTCCTAGTCTGTAGCGCTGCACAGGGTTGTTGCGCCGCAAGTGCAGGACCCTCCGGGAACCCCCAGCTCCCTCTCTCCCTCTCCCGCACCCCAAACCGCTTGGCGTCTTCTCCGAACCGCCGCACATCGAAGCGAGCGCCGGCCCCCAAGCGCCGAAACAGCTCCTGCGCCTCCATGCTGCTCCCCGCACCGGAAGTCGGCCGCACTTCCGGCTGCGCGCGGCCCATCACCATGGCAACCGCCCGGCCTAGGCTTCACTCGGCCCCACGAGGCGCTGGGCCGCGCCGGGCGGGGGCACGGGGAGGAGCCGAGCCGGTGCGTGGGTCTTGTCCCAACAGCCCCAGGGCTTCGTGGCAGCTGTGTGGCTGTGGGTTCCTCCTGGCTGGCCCCTTCCAGACCCCGCACGGGGTCTACAAAGCTCCAAATTAACAGTGGACTGCTGTGAAGTTCATAACAACAAAACTAGTCCTTGTGAAGTAATAGAATTCTGGGAGAATTTATCCATAAGCAGGTAGGAGAGAAATCTGTTCCCGGCTCTTGTCTCACTGCACACGATCGATAGAGATCGCTCCCTTGTGTTGCCCACGCCTGATAAAAGGTCCTTGCTTTCTAAAACTCCAAGCCTTAGAGAGTTTTATTTGCTGGCGTTTTCAGTATTACCCTGTTCTTTTTTTTTTTTTTTTCTGCCTTTGGTTGTTTTTTGGTGATTTACAGTATCATTAGTTGTCTTGGAGGATGACCTCTATCCATCACAGTGCTGTCACGCAGAGATCACCAGCTCAGCTAGGCACTACTGCTCTGCCTCTCAGAGATGTAAATGGAGGCTCAAGGTATTTCTGAGGAGGTGAAACAGCGGCTTATTAGCACTTTTTATTGCCTGGATCATAGAATCGTAGGATCAGAGTCATAAATGGTTTGGATTGGAAGGGACCTTAAAGCCCATCCAGTTCCACCCCCCACCAGGGGCAGGGGCACCTCCCACTGGATCAGGTTGCTTAGGACCTCATCTAACCTGGCCTTGAACACCTCCAGGAATGGGGCAGTTACAACTTCTCCAGGCAACCTATGCCACTACCCTCCCGGGAAAACATTTCTTCCTAATATCTAATCTAAATCTCCCCTCTTTCACCTTAAAACTGTTCCCCCTCGTCCTATCCCTGCTCTTCCTGGGAAAGAGCCTGTCCCCAACTTTCCTGTAGCCCTTTTCAGTACTCAAAGCTGCTATATGGTCTCCCTGGAGCCTTCTCTTCTCCAAGCTGAACAAGCCCAACTCTCTCAGCCTGCCCTTGTATGGGAGGTGCTCCAGCCCTTGGGTCATCTTCATGGCGCTCTTCTGGACTCGCTCCAACAGATCCATGTATTTACATCATCCCGTAGTTTATAGTCTCATTGTGGATTGACAGAGTTCCATTTGTGATCCACAACAAGCAGCTCTGCCTTTTCTTGTGAACACACAGGGATGTTTTCTCTTCACTTGACTCTACCTCATTTTGTTAAAAATTACTTAGGGCTCAATCCTCTGCTACTCTCACGATTTTAAGACGAACTATGTCAGCATGTTTGGTGAAGCCAGTAGGCAGTCCCAGTGACACCAAAATTAAAGCCAGGAATGTGCCTGGTTAATTTAGTTAATCCCTGATTTCCTTTGATACAATCCAATCTCCCAACTGCGCTTGAAATAAAAAAAACCCTGCTAGAGGCAGTGGCAGGAGCAACCCAGGAACTGGCTCAGCTGCTCCGAGCGATCCAGAAATGCATAGATTGAAATCTGAAGTTATTTAACTCATGAGTTTATTAATTACGATAAACTGTGAGACCCCGTAGTACAGGGAACTCTCCTACTCTGTATCAGATCAAACAATATTGATATTTTTTCCTGGTTTACCTAAAGTAAACCAAACAGAAATCCAATTAAGCAACAACAGCGTTACAAAACCTGTCTTCTGTAATAAAAGTTTCAAAGGCTAAGCGTTTACATTGACAAAATCTGAGCACTCTAAGAGATACAGGCAATGGCTCTTCATCCTGCAACACCCTCTACTTTAATTACAAAATTTGAGATGAAAAATAGCACAAAGGCCAGCTTCCCCGCAGCCCCCTTCTGCCTGATTTGTAGCGCTGTTTCTTTGCCAACCTTTTGTCTTCCCAGCAGACGGGTGGAAGCAGCCGCATGGAGAGCTGGGCGGGCAGCGCTGGCATTTCCCTCGTTGGTGTCCCTGATGGCGTATTTACAGCGAATAAAGCCAGTGCAGGAGAGAGACTTGACGCCACATCCTTCGGGCTGTTCCCGGGCTAAGGCTCTTGCTTTTCCACTGGGAAAAGCGACTGATGGTTGCTGTGAGAGGATGGGGAAGAATGTGGAGGCATTTGTGTAACAAAGAACTATAAATCATCTCCAATATCCATCACTCACCAAGAAATGCTGTCAGCAGATTCAACAGTGAGGAAACAGGATTGTTCTCTTCATCAGTCGACTGGGAAATCCCTTTGTGTAAGGAGCCTTGCTCCCAAGGCGGCAGCGCCAGGCACTGACTGGACAGCAATTCGTGTGCCAGAAGCGTGGGACTCTCTGGTGGGAGCAGTCCCTGGCAGCACAATCCTATCTTCCAGCACGTGGGGCCACGGGGGCCGAGCTGCCTTATGCCGAAGTCATCATCTCTGGAGTGGTTGGAGGAGCCAGGCTGTGAGGGGTCATGTCCTGTGTCAGGGTGAAAGGGAGAAGTCAGTGAAGTAAAAAAACGGAGCAACTGAATTTAATGCAAAGCAAAACTGCTCTCATCACAGCATCGGGCTTATCTTTGCTTCCCCGGTGCTGCTCAATCAATTACTCAGTGCTAATTGCCAAGTCAGCACTGACACCAGATGACCAGCGAGGCCATTGCAGGGTTCGGTGGTGGAGGAGCGTGGGCCATTCGGCTCAGCCCAGCGGTGATTAATGCTCCAGCAGCCTGATGTAACCTGGGCAATCCTGTTTTATTAGCAGTGCTCACCAGGCTGGAGCTCAATTCCACAAAAGTCGGCTCAAAACTGCACCTGACCTCCAAAACTGATCCTCTGTCTGGATTGACCAGAGCTGATTCCACTCTTTTTCTGTGTTGTTCCTGCTTTGCTGAGCAAGGTGACCTAAAGCCTCTCAGAGAACAACCCCTCTCAGGTGCACACTGCAGAAATCCCGCACGGCAAAGGGTAACTTGCTTTGTTCCCTATAATTGATCCAAACCAGCAAAGAGCAAGCAAAGTGCTTCCTGCCAGGGAGTTCTCTCTCCATCTGCATCACAGCAAACAAGAGACAGCTACCTGTGCCAGCTAAGGGGGCGTCAGTGCCCCACAGCCGCAGTCAAATGGGGTGAATGCAGTAGTTACTGGACCATCTCATGGTCTTCACATTACCTCCCTGCACCTGCTCGTACATGCTGGGGAACACGGTGCTTCCGACGCACCGGGACTGGCAGAAAATTATAGCAGAGGAGGGTGAGCATGAGCCCTGTTCTGGCTGGAGCTGCTGGCAGAACGCCTGCAGACTGGACTGGGATGTGGGGGAGAGCTCAGACTGTATGGTTTTCCCCTTTCATTTGTCACTCTTGCGAGAGAGACCCTGGGACTGCAGGAGGTGCAGGTAGACGGTGTATAGCTCCCAACCCTGGAGCAGCCCTTGTCCTGCAGCAGTGCTCGAGGCACCTCTGTAAGCATGTGGAAACAGCCCAGGGGAGATGTGTTGGTCAGATCATTGGGCCGTGCCTAACACATAGGACTGAAATAAAACCCCATAAGACTGCAAAGCAAATCTGGTGAGTGCATGAATTAATTTCCTTACCCATGTAATCAGGTCAGAGATGCTCACCTGAAGCCACAGGCTCCCCTCCCAAGGAAAGCAGCTAAGGCCAGCATGCTTTTTGTTTAGCAGGTGTAAGACAGGAATTACAGGACAGCATTGTCAGTGGAACTTTTGCATATCTGCTCCCCACGTCCCACTATCCAACCGCATTATCATCACTAATATGCACATAACAGTCAATTAGCCCAGCTGAGTGCACTCATGACCTCTGATCCCTGCTGTGTCCCCCAATCCATTAACAGGCCCTCATCCTTTAGCTCTCAGTATGAATTGATGTAGCATCCATTCTCTTTCTGCAGAGAAACATGCTTCCTCATTCATCTGTCCATTTCCACTTTCTGTTCCTTTGTCATCCCCTTCTGTTCCCTGTGTTGCTAACCTGGTCACAACTTCTTGACCCCAAGTCCTCCCTCCCAAGGGTGTTGTAATCCCAACCACTACCAAAAAACTTTTACTTTTTTTCCCCTTTACCCACATCTTATTTAGCAAAAATGGTTTCCAGCAGTGTGGGAGCTTTGATCCCCCATTCAAGAAATCCTTGCAATGTTTTTTTTTAAAGACTTTCTTTCTAAGGCAAATGAATTCTTCATAAAGGGGGAAATGGTGTGCTAGTTGGTCTCTGTTCATCTGAGGAAGACAAATGATCTCTTTTATTACTTGAAAAGCATAACAGCTGAGTGTGTAGATTTGTGATTTATCTGTAATTAAGAATCCATTTGAGCAGCAAATTAATTACAGAGATGCGAATTAATTTTGCTGAATGTAAAGGTAAAAATCAAAGTTCCTGGAATTAGAAGATAAAGTGAAGTGCCTGAGGTTCAAGCTCTGTGTGGCTCTGTATTACATGCATACAGGGATGGGACAACTCTTTAGTGCACATGTGAGGTTTTTTGACACACTGAGTCAGAGAAATAAAATCCAGGGCATTAGAGACCTCGTCCCCAGATGCTGATGGCCCCCACAGCACTCCCATTGCCAGCTCATGCACCTCATCCCATTCTTTTGCCCCAGTGCTGCTGCAGGACCTGATGGTCTTTCACCATCTATAGAACAGGAGAATCATCCTTCAGGATTAAATGAATGCACAACCCACAAGCGCTGAGGGGAGCCAGACTGCCTGTACCAGCTTGAGCAGCCAAGTCCTGGAACCTCCTCTGCCTCTAGGAACATTGGCCATGGATTTGTATTTAGCTGTTCACCTGTCTGCAACGAGGAGTCGCTATCCCAGCTCCCTGGTGCATGTAACACAGCCTGTGGCTTAGTACTCACACCAGATGTTTAACCTGACCACGTGCAGTAAAACCAGGCTCCTTCTCTGAAGCGTCCATCTTTCATCCCCAAAGAACCCAGCACAGTTGTCTTGTGCATCTCACCTGCACAGGAGATCTCAAAGCACTCGCAGTGAGAAAGCAAGTGACTGATTCCAGCCTGTAAAGATCCTTTGCAGAGCAAGCAGTGTGAGGCATCCCACAAGGTTTGCTGGCTAGACTGCTGTTGCAGGTGTGCAGGGCTGCAGGCATGGAATAGGTGATGCTTGCACCTAGAGGGGCAGTCCTGGATTCTCCAGTGTGGGATATGGAGCACTGAACGTGTGATGGCAGGAGGATGGTGGGATATCGAGGCTCCCCAAGATCATTGATGTTGGACAAGCTCTGGATTTGCACATCCCTTGCCTGTTGGTGGGAGGTCAGAATGGAGCACCAGCTGGAGCCACCTGAAAAATCAGAGACAAGCTGGAGCAGGCAGAGAGTGAGGTTATCTCTAGCTGTGGAGAGCACGCTACAGTGTTTGGCAGCAGTGCATTCGTTTAGGACAGTAAACTCCTGTGGTGCCGTTCTCTGCTGCTGCCAGTCATTTTAGCCTGCATCTCTCCCTCATCAAACCTTTTCAGATTTGAAGACCTCCTGCAGATGCATCATGGAAGCCTCATGTCAGCAGGGCACAGGATCAATGTAAGCTGCCACCTGCCTGGCGCGGTGACCCCTCTGGCTCTGTATACCTGCTCCAGCAGCCAGACCACAGCGCAGCAGGGAGCTGGCAAAGTCTGCAAACAGCCCAGCCTCCCAACACAAGCACTTTCTGCATTCTTCTCTGTGTACTCCTCAAACTCCACCACCAGCCCGACCAAATCCACTCAAAGGCTTCAAAGGGCAGAGCGTGTTTGCTGGCCGCAGGGGACGGACAATGCTTTCCCTTTTGACCCATCGCACAGGAAGGCAGCGCTGGGACCGCTGGGCAGTGGTCCATGGGGTGCAGGCAGCCGTGGCGGGGAACGCAGCCCCAGCAGAGCCGAGGCTCTGCACAGCCCCCACCCCGCTGCCGCTGGTTTTCCTGCCGAAATTTCCAGCAGATCAGGCCATCTGGCTGGACTGGCAGAACAAGTCTGGAAAGACTGCGCAGCAGAGCTGGGTGCTGTTGTGCAACTGCGCGTTACATTGACATGCGCGCAAAATGACATTTTTAAAGTTACTGAAATAGCTTGTCTGTATTTCTGTACCCCTGGAGAGGCTGTTGCCTTTACAGCCAGCAGGACGCCTGCTCCTCCACAGGGAGGACCTGGGCTTTCCTTAGGAAATGCTCGATGCCAGCCGATGGGAGCTGGACTGGCCACAGCAGGGCCAGAAGCTGGCTAGCACTGGGATGGCTGCTGAGCCCTGCATGGCTCCGGATTCGAGGTCTGCTTCACCACCAGGCTGACAACATGCACCAGGGCGTGCAGAGCCCAGCACAGATAGCATAGAATCATAGAATCACCAGGTTGGAAGAGACCCACCGGATCATCGAGTCCAACCATTCCCACCAATCTCTAAACTATGCCCCTCAGTACCTCATCCCTTCCAGCCCACATGCAGGGTTTGGCCCTAGATGGGGTTTCCCTGGCTCCATTCCTCTCCACAGATAATGGAGATGGTAAGCACCAAAGAGCCCTGCTCCCTGGGGATGGCTGCAACCCCACACCAAGGGCTCGTGTTTGCGGTTTGATAAAGCCCTATTGCAGCTCTGGGGCAGGCAGCAAGGGCGGTGCTAACCTGGCTTTGACCCAGTGACTTCACTAGCAGCATCACTGGTGCTGCAGTGCAAACGGGAGGCAGCCAGGGCACAGGCTTTACTCATCCAAGCAGGTGTCACCAGGCTGTGCTCTCCTCTGGAGATAAAGGAGAGGCCACACTCCTGCCCAGACCTCCCACATCCCACCTCCTCGCCTCTTGGGGCTTCCCCATGCCCATCCACAACATCCTGGCTGGGGAAGGATCATCAAAACCGAGTGAGCTTTGAGCAGTCACCCCCCCACGAAGAGAGCAGGTCCTTGTATCGTAGAGAGCCACGACAGCCCTGACCCTGAATGTTATCCCCTGGCCTCGGTAACACTGAGATTTTGGGGACTTTCCCTTTCCACCTACACTTGCACTTCAAATTAAATGCAGCAGTGTCCCTGTGCTCTGCCTTGAAGGAGGCTGCAGTTTGTTATGAACATAAAGAGTAACCAATAAAGCCTCATGGCAGCCTGCACATCCTCACGTGCAAGGAATTCCCTCGCGAGCAGCTTTGAACGGCAAAATAATCACCCAGCCCTGTAAAACTGTACAGGTCATAAATGACCTTTGTCATGTATCTGTTAGTTTCTTTGCTCCATAACAGCTGCATTGCTGACAAACACAACATGCCTAAGAGCAACAGGAGAAAAAAAAATAATATTTTCCAGGAGCCTCATTTGGCATTACACTTTCTTTTCCAACAACTTGATGAGACAGCCAGAGCATCTACAGGAACAAACATCCCACCCAGTGCTTCACTCATGCAAGGTGAGGTCTGGGCAGGGACAGCCCCAGCCCAGTTGCTCAGGGAAGCAGTTTTGGGTGGTGCTTCTCTGGGCAGAGAGGTTTCCTCAGCTAGAGACTAAATCTAAATCAGGGGAATCTTTCTCCCCATAACCATGTCAGGGTGTGTAGCATCCACAGCATCCTCAAGAAACCCATCATGCTTTCTGCCTTCCCATCTCCTGCTGCCCAGGAGCGGGTGGCAGCACACATTGAGCTGTTTGGCAACTTTATAAGTTCATATATCTTGAGTAAATACCATCTTTTCTTAATGATTTGTTCTGTTCATATTATCGACTTTATCCTGCCTGCTCTACCACACACTCTGTTCCATGGTAGTAACCTCCATCAGTACCTTTGTTAGTATGACTTCCCCCCCATCCCCACCCCAGTTTTCTTTTGATTCAACTCCCTCTTCCCTCTCCAGGTCCCTCTCTGGTGGGGCTGCATCTCAGCCTCCTTCCCCCAAGGTTCTCTCTTACCTTCTCTGCAAGGCTTTCTGGAGAGCCATGTAGAGACCAGGCCACTCACTGAGCAGCACTTTACACCGTTTTCACATCTCAAACCCCTCAATCCATCTCTGTCTTAAAGCCAGTGTAAAAATCAAGCCCCCAAAGGCACTGCTTCCCTGCAAGAAGTCATTCAGATGCAGCAGGTTATATGGTGCCTCTCTCCCCACTCCTGCCTGCTTGATCACCCATCCTTTTGCAGGATCATTTCAACCTGATGCTGGATATGCATCAGCTGGGGAAAGCTCTGCCCATTCAGCTTCATGAGCCCCTCACAGAGCAAAACTCTGCTAGCATAGGTAGAAGAATCCAAGTCATTTCCACCCTGCCCAGTAGAAATGCAATATTTAAATTTGAAAAGGGCTCAGGATTTGAAAAGGGCTCAGCCTGGCGCTCAGCTGTTTTGGAAAGGACTTGCTGAGCAGTAAGGTGCAAAGGAGATCTCAGACTAAAACCTGCATGTTTTCTCCCCAGATTTTGCTAAAAGAGAGCATCACTTCTGAGTCTGCATGAAAGGCACCGAGAAGTCTTCATGCCTCTCATCCTCTTTCAGCTTTGTGCTTCCATTTTTCCTCTGGGGTACTGAAAATCACATAAACAAGGGAACTCCATGGAAAGGGTTTTATCAGGGTGTCCTGCTCCAGCTATAAAGGTGAGCCGCAGATTGCCGCTCTGAAAGCTTGTCCCACAGCAACCCACATCTAACTTCCAAAAAATAAAAAAAGGAAACAGGTGCTAAACCCAAACCAGGCATTTCTGAAGGTGATTAAAACCAAAGCCCCACCATAGTGCCCCTTCAGCAGGGCCACCCTTTCCCATTGATGTGCTCCAAGTCACTCAGCTATGCCAGCTCTTTGCAATCAAAGATCTTCAAAAGCCACGCACCCTCCTGCCTCACCCTTGTGCTTTACTGGCCCATGGGCTCAGTATCCAAACTGGATGGAGTTTGGCTTTGTCTGGCAGTCAGCTCCTAATTGGTTTGCTTAACACTCAGCTGCTAAAATTAGCAGAGGATGAGGAATAAACTGTGCTGGACTAAGGGCAACATCATTAGTGTGTCATTAGGAGGGTGAGGACACGGGTCTCCTAGCCTCCTAAAGCCTCTGGCTATTTTTCGATGACACCTGGGGCTTCATATGAAACACCTGACTCACCACTATGTTCAGGCAGGTAGAAACCTAGATCAGCCTTGCGAGGGAGAGCAGGATGGATGCGCCGCTGCCCCAGCCTGCCTCCTGGACCAATGCATGCCAACCCATGGCAGACGAGGACTGCAGAAGTTACAGACCGCGTGGCAGCAATGAGTCAGAAGAAATGGTATTTAATTATGGTATACATTAAATTAGATGTCATTCTGAATATTGGTGTCCAATTCATGATGACTTATTCACCACAGGGTGACTCCTATTAGTCCCAGCAAGGGTTAGGGTCCCACTGCGCTAGAAATTGTACAAACACAAAGAAAAAGAGCCTTTCTTGCCCCAGAGAAAACATCCAGTGTTTTTCTTTTTAGTTACCGGCCTAGTGGTCATCTGTCCACAGGCACCTCTGCTGCTCTCCACCTCTAAATCACTCTCAGCAGTTGGCACACGCTGCAAAATCTAAGAAAAATGTACACAGCTGGAGACTACCGGATCCATTTCTGAGGGGATACAGGTATGGAGTAGCTTGTGTCTCACAGGAGAGGAGAAAATGCCTCTTACAGCTTTCGCAGCTTTGGGAAGTAGGACTTGGGCACCTAAAGCCCTTTAGGGCTCTGGAGAGCTTGGAGTGTGGTGTCCTTAGCAGGTGCCCAGCTGGGATGTGTTCTCACCGCAGAGCTGGGCTCATTCACAAGCAGCACATCTTGCTTCAAAGCTTTTCCTCCAAGAACCACTTCCAGGTGAGACAAGGCAGGCAGCCAGTGGGGCCATCAACCAGTGTGTTCACATCACAGCCTAGTGCCCATCCATCTGTAGCTCAGAGGAGACACCACGAGGAGGAGAGCACTGTGTTTTTTGATGAGGATGGAGCCAACAAGGCTCATCAACCTGCTAATGGTGAAAAATAAGCCACCCGTACTGGCCATTTACGGGGCAGAAGATGAGTCAGTAACTGGAGTCCCAGTCCCTTCCATGCCCCAGGGAGGGGAGAAAAGGGAGGAAGCCTCTGAATCCCGTTTGAGGAAGATCCAACCAGAACTTTCTTGCAGCCTTGTTTACCTTTGTAGCAGCAAATGCTACTGGCTCACTTGAAAACTGCCAATGCTAAACACTTCCCAGGGGCTGGATGTGTCAGCTGGGCCGCTGAGTGCTTCCCCACCCCAGTCCATCTCAGAGTCCCCAAAAGCAGAAGTCTCCATAACAGCAGTCGTCCTTATGTGGATCATCCAGGTCTGGCTGGGGCTCCACTCAGCTCATCCCATACTCCTCCTTCACATGGGATCTCACCATGCAGAGGGCACGCGTGTGCCTGTCCTCCCACAGAGCAGAGACCGGTGCTGCCCAACCAGTGTCCTTGCATAGGCCCAGGTCTTTGAATTAACTCATTTGAAGGAAGAAGAGAAATACAAAACAAAACACATCCTCAGCTCTGACCTTTACAAAAAAAAAAAGAAAAAAATAGGGAGAGAGAGAGAAGAGATTCGGGAACAATATATACAGATGGGGGAATTGCACTTAATTACAGTAGTTTACATCCATTTGACAAAATTTACTTCTTTTATATAAATCTTTATGTATAGGAGCAGGGAAAGGTGAGGATGGAGCAGACTGTACCTCTATTTACAGTTTAATTGGCTCAGTTCAACAGCACATGCAATTCCTCCTTCCAAACACCAAGTAACAGACCCAAGTCCCTCTCAGTCCGTCGGGTGGAGGAGTATAACTTAAATATTATCCATCTTCCCCTTCTGCCAGTTCCCAGTACAGCTTGTTCCTTGTTCTTCAGGAGAGCCAACGGCTTCTTGGAAGGCAAATACTTAAGAAAAAAAAATCCCCAAGACGCGTCTTGGAAATACTGCGTGGAGAGAAGGAAAGGCACGGTCCCAGGCGGGCACCCCGCAAATCCGGGCTCATCCCCAGCGAGGCACGGAAGGGCGACGGGGAGTCTCTAGCCTCCGGCTCCGTTTCAGGTTGCTGGGCTCCTCGCTGTGGCACTGGACTTCGCTCTGGCGACTCCCCGGGCTCAGCACGCGGGTCACCAGCGGGATGTTGTGGAAAATCAGATCCCGTTGCTATGTGCAAAAGCAGCGAGGTGTGGAGCATCACCAGGCTTGCAGAGGACACTGGGGAGGGAGAGAGCAGCACAGTGACCAGCAGGCAGGAGGTGAAGGCAGCACTGCAGGGGGATCTCCAAGGGCATTACAAAGCATTTGGAGGCATCATCACGTGGGACGGTGATGGTGTCGCATGAGCCCTGCTTGGCCCCAAGCCCTCCCCAGCACCCCTGAGGGGGAGGCAGTGGAAAAATACTATTGGAGCCAGATATTGCAACCAGATAATAACAATAATAATAATAATAATAATAACAACAACACCAACAACAATAACAAGGCTTGTTTGTGCCTAGGCTGCTGCAGAGGTTGTGCCACACAGCTCAGCAGCGCTGCCAAGAGCAGCCAAGCATAAGGCTGAGCGCAGGAGCTTGCATTTGGGTGAGAGTGGGGCCAGGGACCATGGTCATCGCTGTCCCCTGGTGTTGCTGTCACCTCCAGGGAAGGAGATGAGCAGCCACTGTTGCCCCATCCGTCCCACCGCAGCAGCCCCTTCGCGTGGGTCCCCCAGCCAGGGTCCCCCGGTCACTGTTGGGGTGGGGGCCGGGAGCTGTGAGTGACCTTGTGGGCTGGAGCGCACGGCAAACATCGTAACCCAGAGATAAGGAGACGCCAGGAGCCTCCCGTGACATGTCATTAGGGCCGGGCCGCGGCTATCAGGTGTTTGCTAACGTAATAAAAATGGTGGCTCGGCCTCAAGCGTTGTCAAAGGAACCAGGAGGTATTTGCCCCTTCCAGGTCTAAACAACAACATCTGATAAGCAATCTGCAGCATTGGGCTGTGAAGGGACAACTTGGGGGGAAGAGGGACATCCTTCCAGCCTCCATCCCCACCAGCAGGACCAGGAGCAGCCGGGCTTTGCCACAGAACAGGGTGAAGAGGGAATGGCAGCAACTTTGCTTTGCAGGAGGAAGCCTCTCCTCTTGCAAAGAGGAGGTTGCTCAAGGAGTGCAGCCCACAGATTTGGGGTTTCATGTGGGCTGTGCACCCCCTGGATTTATCTGGGCACTCCCACCAGCAGCACCCAGCTCTCACCCAGCAAACCGTGCTCTGAAAACAGCGAATCCCTTGGGGATCCGAGGGACTTTCTCGCCCTTTCTGTCCTCCTCTGCAGACTCCATCACTACCAGGCACCCTCGTGCCCAGCGGTGCTCACCTTACAATGACCCAAAGTGTGGGGGAGCCAAGTGATGGCCCCTGTTAGCCCCAGCCAGCAACAGAAACCCAAATCCCCTCGAAACACTAAGGTGTTTGAGCCATTTGGGGAGCGAGTACCATTTGCAGGGCCCCTGTGCTGCCTCTGTAGCACTTCATTCACCCCTTGCTAATGAAACAAGAAACAAGTGACAATGATTCTATGATTCTATGACTACAGAGAAAAAAAATCGATGTTCAAGGATAAATTTTTCCAGCTTTAGCTTGAATATATACAGGGGGATAATAGGAGGGGTGTGCTCCACACCCGTCCACCACAGCAGCTGCAGGGACCCAGACCCCGTCTCCCCCCTCATGAGCCTGGAGGCCTCCTTCTGCTTTAATTAAAGTGCAAAAGCATGATGGAGTAGGAAAATTGAGGGAGCCGCCATCACCCCGGGCAGCGGCGGCGTCAAGGTAGGCTGATCGCAGTGCCTGGCCAGGCAGTGGGGATCGCTGGGCAATATGTCCCTGCCAGGGGTATTTCCTGCGTGCCCAGAGCTCCTTTTGGCGAGCCCAGCATCAAAGGCTGCCCGTGGTGGGAGAGCACGATTAATCAGGGGGAGTTCGGGCTGAGCGCACAGCAGATGGGCTGATAAAGCCACGCGGAGGAAATGGTTCTCCGAGGAGCGCGGCCGTGCCTGACCACCTCCCGGACAGAGATGCACGGGCGCAGATAAATGGTCACCCCAAGCACTACAAAGAGTAGGAGCTCAACCCAAACCAGGAGAGGTGGCATTCCTCACCTCTTCCTGGGCACCTCAATCCTGCCAGCAGCCACTCACTTGAATTGTCCCCTTTGCAGCCCCAGCCCCTTCCTTCACCCCCCCCGGCATCCCTGGGTGGGGGTATCTCGCAGCAATCCCATGTCATATTTACTCTGTGGTCATTGCAGACATTTTTTTCCTGTTCCCTGTCAAACCTCGGTAAGAAAGTTTATCTGAATGCAAGTTCAAGGCTCTCTCTTATTTATCTAGCGATCAATAAGGGCCACATATTTCCCACAGTCCCCAGAGCTGCCTTTTAGAAAGGGACTATTGTCTGAGAAGGCCTTGCACACTTGATCTGAACCAGGGTAAGTCCTGACTTACACCGGCACCGGGCAGAGGATAAAGGTTTATGGGCTGGGGAAGTAGAGACACATCGGAGACTGGCTCCTCCACTCAACTCCAACCACCACTGGTTCACCCCAGGCACAAAGGCAGCAGAACCTGCTTGGTCCTGAACTTCTCAGCCCAATTTGAACCCCAGTAGGATGCTCCAACACTGATGAAATTGCCCCAGGGATGAGCACAGCTCAGCTGCTATCACCATGACAAGTCCAAATTGCCCAGCACAGTTGCCCCATCACCTAAATCCCCATCGTGCCACCTGCAAGCAGGTTTTTCAGAGCCCGTGAAGGGGCTGGGGTGGGGATTTCAGTGCCAAAGTGCTCACCCCCAGCCTCCCACATGGGTTCAGCACAGACAGCAGGGTGGAGTATCTGCTACACCCTCCTCCAGCCCCATCTCCAGGGAAGAAACAGCCCTGCTCCTTCTCCACACACCCACCCCGCGCACCCTTGGCCACGTCTGCTTGGCAATTACCTGCTTACTGGAAGACATATTGGTCAGCGTGCTGATGCTGCTGGTATCCGTCACCACCATCGCCGAGGGGAAGCGGGAGGTGTGGGAATACTGGGGAGGCTCCTGCTTGTGTGCGTACACTGCGGAGAGGAAGGAGACAAGCAGCTGTCATGGAAAAGCCACCCGCAGCCCTCGTGCCAGGGCAAAGCAGCCAAGTGCTGTGTTACGGCAGGTCGCAGGGGTGGAAACGAGCATCACTGAGATGCAAATGAGATAAAACCAGCCATGGAAAGCAATACCACCTGCCTCTAAGCCACCGCTTTCTCAGCTATCAGCTCGCCCAGGGAAATCAGCGGGGACTGAAGGGCTGCGGCTGGATCAGACACCAGCAGCTCTCTAACCCCTCTGCAGGGCTGGGATGATGGATGAGCCCAAGGGGTGAATCCTGATCCCGTCAGGGCACAGTGGGCAAGCATTTGCTTTGTAGGGAGTGCAACAGGCCCAGCCACCTCCTTTGGCCAAATACACGTTTTAGCAATAAAAATGCAGAAGGACAAATAGAGTAAGTACGAAACAGAGGCGGGGGCTGCAGCCCACCTGCAGGGCAGCAGTGGAGCGCTACAGGAGATGCGGCACGGCAGGTGGCATGGGGGAAGGACAGGATGGGGCAGGATGGGGCCACCCCACACCACCCTGCATCCCGCTCCCAGCCCTGCACCAGCTGGAACTGGTGGGAGAGAGGCGGCAGCCAAGGGCACGAGCTCGGGCAGGGGAGCGCGGGAAGAGAGCATGAGCTTGTTTTCCATCTGAAGTCGTTTTCCGGGCCCTTCCCTTTGCAGCTACCACCTGGACCCTTACTGTGCGAGTTCTGCAGCTGAGTCACGGTGGCCATAAAAGGCTGCTGCGTCATATGGCTGGGCGACTGCTGCATCAGAGGCTGCTGGTGCGGACTGTGGAGCTGCTGGGAGAACTGGACTGGCTGTAGAGCTGCCAAGCTGCCGGCAACGCTGTTGATAACAGGTACGCTCTGTGCCTGCGAGGTGTTCAGACCTGGGAGTAGGGAGAGAGCAGAACAGGGACGTCAGCACCGGTGCAAGCAGTCAGGGTGTCCCCTTCCCTATCGCTGGAGGGAAGAGTCCATGCGGGATGTGGAGATCAGCTTGAAAATCACACTTACTCTGCGCGATGGCCATGACTCCTGAGAGCGGCGTCATGATGAGGTTCTGGGATTGCTGCGGGTTGTGGTGGGACAAGCTGTGGATGTTGGTCAGGGTGCTGACCGGGGGCAGCCCGCCCCCCGAAACAGAGATCTGCCAAGGAGCAAGACCAGAGAGCCACCATCAGAGACGCAGCCGGGCAGGGCTCCTGGCCCCCTCCCCTGCCTGCTTCCCTGGGGGCAGCGCAGGGGGCATCAGCAAAGTGCCCTCCCAAGGAGCAAGCGGCTCACAGCCTCGCTGTCCACACAGCTCCCACCACCCCAGGGCTGCAGACCCCGGCTGGGATGCCTGAACCTCATGTTAATAAATAGCGAAGCAGCGGCAAGGAAGAATTTTGCTGGCACTGGCTTCCAGCTCCACTGGAGCACAGCGCCGGGACATGGCACATCCCGAGCCTTTCCCATTCTGTCCCCCAAGTCCAAGCTCCTGCCCTTGGGGACAGCTGAGGACTCTCAACACTCATTAACTTACTGTCACGGTTGTAGGGGAAAGTGGGAAATAGAAACACAGGAAGGTAAAGAAAAAAAGACAGAAAGCAGATAAAAAGGATCTCGCAGCGACGTTCCTGGTCATCGCTTTTGCAGATGGGCAGGATACTGGTGAGACAAAGTCGGGGCACTCAGCCACAGCCAGTTCCCAGGATTTTGGGTCAGTGTTCAGGGATCAGACACACAAGGGCACTCGGAGCGTGCTGAAAGGACCAGAGCTGGTCACCCAGGACAAACAGGGGGCTAAGTGCCTTATTTCTTTAATCACTGCACTTTCTCCTAATCATCTCATTAGACCTCTTGCACTGAGCAACCTCCACCCAGATTCAGAGCCATCTTTTTGGCTCTTCATGTGACATTTCTGGACACCAGTCTGAGCACCCTGTTTATTTTGCACGTGTGAGTTGGAGACAGCCTCATTGCAACTGAAACAAATGCATCAATAAATTCCAAAGCCCGGGAGTGACTCATATTTCCTGATCCGGTATTTTCCACTTTCAAAGTTTCTTCAAGGCCAGGTCACACCACACTCAGCTACACAAGCCAAACAGCTCATGCTGTGAGCACACACTGCTCACCTGCAGCCCAGGCTCATTTTGCGGGGGCTCAGATTCAAAGTGCTTGCACCCAAAATAAATACTCTGGAGACTGCACGACTGGAAAAGACCCTACAGACACTGGATCCTTGGGGGTGACCCTCTGGCACCACTACAGCTAAGGACAACACTGGAGCGTAGGAGAGCGAACCATCAAAGCTTTCTGCAGTTTCTATAATGTTCCTCCCTGAAAAAAAATAGGTTTCCTTCCCATTCAGCAGCTTCCTTGGCAGCTTTTGGTTTCGTGTCGGGTACTAAAGGCACATGTTTACTTATTAGAAACCACAGCCCACAGCATATTTTTATTAAATCACTAGCAAGCACTAGCTAGCCCTGCTTAAAGATCAGAGATAAGTTGGCAGAGCCGCTTATGCTGCTGAGGACCAGAGTGGTCCCGGATGGCACCGTGCAATACCTGTGCAGTAGGGATAATTCAGCAGGGCTTTCCCTGCTGCGTGACTCTGCCTACTGCACTTCAACACGCTGCTTTTCCCAGTTTAATCTGCTGCATTTCCTTGCTGGCAGCCTCTGTCACTGAGCTCGGCAGCGTTTCATCCTCACAGACCCCCACCCTGGGCACTCGGTGCCTGCCACTGCTGCTGCCTTTATTCCTGACTCATTTTATGGCTTCAAGGCTCAGGGTTATAAGGCTCAACACACCCCTGAAGAGATATGGGTGCGTTCAGGGTGGAGATAGCATGCTGGGAGGGTTGGGGTTTTGCTCTGGAATATCTCCCCTGCTCGATGGGGGGATGCATGGATGTACAGAGCCAGCGTCCGAGCCGGAGGGGCTGCACGGAGACCCTTGTGAGCCAGAGGAAAGGCAAAATTAATGAATAAATAAATAAATAAAGGCACAAGGAAAGGCAAAATTAAGCCACGTCATAGCGGAGGAGACATCAAACCCCTCTGCAGCCACCCAGCTTTGTGAGGAGGCCGACGTGACGGCCCAAGAATGCCAACCCTCCGAAAACGGAAGTGAAAACCTGGGAAGAGAAGGCTCGGCCCCGCCACTCAGTGCCATGTTTGACTTTCGCTTTCAGCTGAAAAACCCTCCTCCCAGAAGAGCAGTGGCCACACGCAAACCTCTGCCAGCCTGTTCCAGGGAAAGGCTGTGCTCTCCTGTCCCATCCTGCCCTCTCCCCCTGTGCCCTCTCCTTGCCCCGCTCCTTCATGCCCTCCTCCAAAGGGCTTTGCACCAGCCAGGCTTGGACATTAGAAACCAAACCCAGCCCTGCATTTATAACTGCTTTTTTTTCACAATGGCCCTGCAGCACGTGGCACGGGGAGGTGCCAGGCACCCAGTGGGGATGCTAGTGTCCCGTCTCTGCTGCCTGCCAGCAGCGGCGTTTGCAGCTCTGCCCAGCAAAGGCCTCGCTGCAGAGCCCCAGGCACGTGGGGAAGAGGCTGGGGAGACGCAGTGAAGAGCTTCCCTGGCAAAACCCCAACATTTGGGAGGGTTCAGGGAAAAAAATAACAAATGAGCATTCTATCAATACCCATGCCCTTGACAGGAGAAAACAGCGATCCTCCCACAGGATCATCAAGTCCAACCATCCCCATCAATCACTAACCCATGTCCCTCAGCACCTCGTCCACCAGTCCCTTAAACCCCTCCAGGGAAGGTGACTCAACCCCCTCCCTGGGCAGCCTCTGCCAGTGCCCAATGACCCTTTCCATGAAATATTTTTTCCTAATGTCCAGCCTGAACCTCCCCTGGCAGAGCTTGAGGCCATTCCCTCCCATCCTGTCCCCTGTCACTGGGGAGAAGAGCCCAGCTCCCTCCTCTCCACAACCTCCTTTCAGGTAGTTGGAGAGAGCAATGAGGTCTCCCCTCAGCCTCCTCTTCCCCAGGCTAAACACCCCCAGCTCTCTCAGCCGTTCCTCATAAGGCCTGTTCTCCAGCCCCCTCATCCCATGTGCAAAGCCTGCAATCGATACAGAGCTCCATCAGATTTACGGGTGCGTTTGGGAAACACGCTGTTGCCCATCAGGGAGCAGTGGGGGGGGCCAAGTGCCACCTTCGAGGCGGGTGGCGGGGACAGTCGCGCGCCCGCGCCGCGGCCCCACAATGCCCCATTGTTCAGCGCGGGCCGCGTGTGAAACCCGGGGAAAGCGTGTTTGCTTTGCCCGCTGGGCCCTCTTATCTTATCAGCGCCGCCGCCACAATAGGCCAGGTGTACTCACCATTTTACCGTCGGGTGAGAGCAAACCGTGGCCCGGGTCCAATCCGGCTGGGGAGACCTGCTGGAGGACCGCCTGGCTGGTGGTGACCATGGCACCGCCACCGTGGTGGCTGATGGTCCCGGAGGATGCCGCCTCGCCGCTCGCTGCCTGGCTGTACCGGACTCCTGAAAAAGAACACCAGGCGCTGGCATCACCCATCACCCTGGCGAGGGTGTCCTGGCTGCGCCAACGCCTTCCGAAAGAGTCCCTGCAAAGGGACTTCCCTCGGTGTGCGTGAGGATGCAAACACATGTGCAAGCTCCTCAACAGCACCCTTGAACAACAGATCATAGAATCAGAATAATCATAGAATCATAGTATAACCAGGTTGGAAAAGACCCACCGGATCATCGAGTCCAACCATTCCTATCAAACACTAAACCATGTCCCTTAGCGCCTCATCCACCCGTCCCTTAAACCCCTCCAGGGAAGGTGACTCAACCACCTCCCTGGGCAGCCTGTTCCAGTGCCCAATGACCCTTTCCATGAAAAATTTTTTTCCTAATGTTCAGCCTAAACCTCCCCTGGTGGAGCTTGAGGCCATTCCCTCTCGTCCTGTCCCCTATCGCTTGGAAGAAAGATGGAAGGAAAGGCACTGGACAATGTGATCCTTCCCGGCTTCTCCCAGACCCTCTCTTCTGAATTTTTAACAAGAAGTTTATGGTGAAGGATGCTGCAGCCTCCATGCAGCCCTGATGCTGTAGGACAGAAAGGGTTGCCCCCACGGGAGCCCAACCCAGACCAAGAGCCAATACACCCATCAGCATCTCTCATGCTTTAATATGCACAGTTTCCATCCATCATGCAAATTCCTATGATGTCCCGTAAGCTCTCGGACACTGGCCTGGATGCCCTGAGCCACAGGGAGCGACTCTGCATCCTCCAGCTCTTCCACCTGCGAGGCTGGCCCTGCTCCTTGCAGCCCCTGGCCAGCCCAGCGCTGCCCAGCTCTAAACAGCAACAGCTCTCACTTGTTTCTCGGGAATTTCTGCATCCGATTTCCCTCTCAGCCAGTGTATGATTAACAGATTACTGCAGGAAGACGGAGGGACACACAAGCCTCCAAATCAGACCACAGCCCACCTCCACCAAGGGAAATCTGGCTCAAGCACAGGTCTTCTGTACAAATATATTTAATTTGGCTAAAATGCCCTGCACTGATAACCATATGATCAGCCATGTGTCATGGAAAGGCATCTACAGATCACAAATAATTAACCAAGGAAAATCCACGGGAAACAAAAGCGTCTTTTACAAGGCTGCCTTGACAACTACGGTGAAAACCCATTTATTACAAGGAGTCCGACACCATGCTTGTGGCTGGGTTCACTGAACTGCCCTGGGATCGAAGCAGTGGACAGACAGACAGACAGCCCAGAACTCTCCTGGGAAAGAAAACCACACTGGCTAAACCCAACCCTCATGACCGAGACCACCAAGAGCATCATCTGCCCGTGACCCCCACCACCGCTCAGGGGCACTGGGGATGGCTCCCCAAAATGATCACCTGCAGAAGATGCTGGTGGCTTCTTAGCCATCCCAACACAGCACAGACACCCCCAGCTACAAAACGTACACTGGCAATGGAGCTCCCTCCTGGGATTTTGAGATAGCCTTCTCCCAGGTGCCAGAGGGGAAGAGCTGATGCGAGCTGGCTCAGCAGGGGATGCTCAAAGGGCTACCCTAAATACTTCTGAATCAAGGAAAAGGAAAGAAATGATAACTTGAGTCCAGGAGCTTTCCACAAGCTCCAAAAGCACCTGCCAAAGTGCAGATGGCTAGACACACCCTCCACCAAAACCATGGCGAAGTCACCCTTTAATAGCCTCCGAATTTTCCCCATCAGCTGGTTAAACACATCCCACAGATAGGAATCTCCCCACCATGTCTGGTTCTTGATCATTTCCCAGCAAACTCCTTTTATCCCTGATAATAAAAGAATGTCCTCTGGCAGGTGGATATTTGCTGGTCCTAGTGGACGTCCCTGCCGTGAACAGGGTAAACATTACTCAACTAGGGCACTGTCACACACATTCTTCCCCGCAGTCCTGGCCTCGTGCAGACTACGCTTCAGCCGCTGCCGGTCTGAGATCCTGCGGCGCTGGTTAAACAATGGGAGGGGAGATAAAATGAAGCCCTTTCTTCTGAGTATGATCTTAAAGATAGACGAGGAGCACAGGCGGCTCCTATTGGAAAGAAAATCAGAGTTTCTGCTCAATCTCCAATCTCTTTTGGGTTCGGTGAGGCTTTCAGGAAGGAAAAAAACCTCATTTTAATCCCCAAATCACACTTTACCCAACGAGGATGCTTGTAACTCACTAGCCAAGATGCCCAGAGTCATGAAAGTGTCTTTGAAAACATATGAGAGGTTAAAAGCAAGCTTTTCCCTGCAATCCCAAGGACAAGACTTTTATTGTTTGAGAAACAATAACCAATGCTGAGATTTTCAGATAGTCTGGTGACTGAGATTTTGGGTCTCTAGATAAAACCACTGAAGACTCTGAGTCTTGATGGAGATAAACTCTCCCGAGGAGGGCAAGGCCAGGCTCTGGGGATGGTGGCAGCGGTGCCACCGGCCAGTCCTGCTGAGAACCTTGCTCCTGCAGAGGCAGGGGCTGCGCTGGCAGGGAGTCCTGCATCCCCAAAGCCCAGAAACTGCTTGATAAAAGCCTCCTGTCATAGTTACCTTGTAGCCCTTTAGGAAGCCACCAACTATCCTGGGCTGAGTTTTTACCATTCCTAGAATGGGATGGGTATTATTGTTACTTATGCACTCTCAGAGCTGGGTTGGATTTGGGTAGATTAGATAATAAATATTGGAAACTAGCACAAGGCATTATCGCTGTTGCTGTTGTCGCTGCTATAATATACAGAGCTCCTCGATGATGGTGGGTACCTTTCCTCCTGGCACCCTAATCCCAGCGAACACATCAAGCTCCAGCCCAGCCTAAAGTATCTACCTGGGTGACAGCCACCTAGGCTTCTTCCCCAAGTGCACGTTCCTCCCCAGCCACTTTGCTGGCCACCGTTGTCCTGGTTTTGGGCTCTGTCACAGCAGCAGGTCTGTGTTCTGCACAGCACCAGGATCATAGAATGGTTTGGCTTGGAAGGGACCTCAAAACCCATCCAGTTCCAACTCCCCTGCCATGGGCAGGGACACTTCCCACTGGATCAGGTTGCGAATAGCCTCATCCAGCCTGGTCTTGAACATCTTGAACGTTTGATAGGAATAATTGGACTCGATGACCAAGTGGGTCTTTTGCAACCTAGTGCTTCTATGATTCTATCTTGGGATGCCACGTGCAGCTAACCCACGCCTGGGCTTCCCACCAAACCCTCCTCAGCACTCTCTGCCAGGTGGGGCCAAGCGCTGAAAGCACCAGGACGTGAAGTTTTCCTCCCAGCATGAGCGAGTGGGGGGCTCTGCAGCCCCAGGGTTTACGAGCAGGGGCTCAGACAGACATTGAAGCCCGACGTGACTGTTCTCCTGCTGCTCTCCTGCGCCTCCGCAGCTGGAAGCGGCTCCCATGCGAAGAGATTTATTCCTCCTCAGCCTCTCCCTGTGGCTGCCCGAGAGAGGAGCCTGGACGGGGATCACAGGGAATGGCCCTGGCCGCTGAGCCTGCCCTTGTTAAGGATTTTTTTTTTTTTTTTTTTTACTGGAGCTACAGCCATAACATAAAAGTCTGTTTATGGGACCCGGCCATTGTGCGGGCCCCGAGCTGCACCGCCCGTGAAATGCTTTACTGCTTTCCCATGTTTCCAGACAAGCCGCGGGGTCTGGCTCCCGTAGCCTTAACCCCACTTCTCAGCCGATGGGGGCAGGCGACGTGCCAGCCCCCCGGGCACAGAGGGTCCCGTGCACCCAGGGCTTTCTGCAGCCAGCCCCAACACCCCCCGGCTTCTCAGAGGTGCCAGACCCATTCCCCAACCTGGCTCTTGGGGTGCAGTTAGGGCAGCAATCAATATCTGTTTTCATCACAGGTTTGTGCCATTTTCTAGGTACACACCAGCCTTGCGTCTTTGGCAATGAAAGCCCTTTGGGTCTCCTCTGCCTTAAGTCATATTGATATGATTTTTTACAAATAAACTCACTATACTTTAAGTATTTCCCATGCAGCAGGAGCCCCTGCCGCCACCACACAGCACACCCCGACCTCCTCCAGCAGCAGCATCCCAGGACCAGGCTGTGCTTTTGGTTGGAGTTTTGCAAACATCCTGCAAATCAGACGACGCCCAACCCCAAAACACAGCCAGATCCCCACTGACTCCGGCGGCGACAAAGATTTAGCCTCCGCTCTACCCGGCCGTAAGGATGCAGCCACCAGCATGGACCAGGAGCCGAGCGGCAAGGGGAGAAAGGCAAAGCACTGGGGCAGTTTTTGTGGTCACACTGGTCTCGGTGATGCTGCTGCACCTGCTGGCATCATGAAAGCATCTGCGTCAGTTATGGACTGTTTCATCCTCCCAAAGGCAGCACCGAGGGCAGCTCTGATTTTTGGGCTGCCACTCAAATTGTCCCTAAAGTGTTAATCTTGCTGAGTTACAGAGGTGCATAGTTTATATCCATTATAAACCTGTTTATGGGGACTGGACCCTCCCATTTCGCTGCTGTCATAAAGTCCTAATTACCCCCCATAAAACCGGGAAAAGCTCCTAACAGCGCACTGTACCCACAGAGCCCCACAATGCACCCAACAGTAAAATATTACAACCGCTGGCACCGCATCCACAACCAGAACCAGCACATACTCCAAGGAAACAATGTGTAGGATCCAGATATAAACTGCAGAACCTCTGGACCAAGGGTTTATTGAAGGGCTCTTCTTTAAGAAAAAGTTAGAACACTTAAATCGCCCTTTAGGTCCAGGAGGAATCTCAGGGGTGGTACTGAGTTATTATGTTTGTTATCTATGGCTATAGAGATATCTAAGAATATATATAAATAATGTACATTCATATATGTGTGTATATATATATATATACACACACATGATTGCTCTGATATCACTCTGCTACTCTGATATTTGCAGAGCAGGATGGATGGATGGATGAGTGGGTGGATGGATGGATGGATGGATAGATGGATGGATGGATAGATGGATGGATGTACTGACTACTTCTTGGGGCAGGATCCCTGCTGCTCCCTGGGGCTGGAGGTGATCCTGGGACCCCCAGCAGTGGGGACGGGGCTCTGTGGGGTCCGAGGGGCGCCGACCAGCCCTTTGTATGCAGGGCGGGAGGTGGGGGGCGGCTGGCGAGCGGGGCGGTGCGTCACCTAATCTCATCAATGCGCTGATTGTCTTCAGGGCTCTTGAAGATAAAAATGGCATAAGCCAGAGTCTACAGCACCAAGATAAAGCCTCGAGTGACCTTCAAATCAAACAGGGAACCAAGATTGCTGATAATACCCCATAGGAAGGGAAAAGTCCAGAGTCTGAGAGAAGCCTCCTAGATAGACAGGCTTTAAGTATTTACCTCCAAATAGTTAAAAACTATGGCTTGAGGCTTGACAGATGGGTCCCCAAGAAGAGGCCATGAGGATGTTTGACTTTTACAGCTCTTATCCCTGCCCGGCTGTCATTATGCCCTTTCGCAAGACCCCATTGACGTCCTGAGGAGCAGGCGATTCCTCTTTGTCTGAGGGCACAGGAGCGATTTTGCAGCTACCCCATGCTGCCAGCCCCATCGTTTCCTGCTGGGGGACATCACGGGGGATGGGGCAGTGAGGGGGTAGGACACGGGCAGCAGCCCAGCGCCGTCATTAAGCTGTTAAGGCATTGAGCACTCCAGACGCTGCCGCGCACGGTGCAAGGGCAGTTCAAATCCCAGCACGTCCAGCCCCAGATGGAGTCAGCCAGGCAGCGGGACCAGTCCCACCAGCGCTGCCCCACGCCCTGATGAAGCAACGGGTCCCCAGATATCTCTTGGAGGAGGTTTTAGCAGCAACAGACCCAGCAATGTTTCAAGAGCCGCAAGCCCGCCAGACCCAGCTTAGTTCAAGTGACTCTGAAGCAAGTCAACCTGAAAGGAGGTTGTGGAGAGGAGGGAGCTGGCTTCTTCTCCCCAGTGACAGGGGACAGGACAAGAGGGAATGGCCTCAAGCTCCGCCAGGGGTAGTTTAGGCTGGACATTAGGAAAAAATTTTTCACAGAAAGGGTCATTGGTCCCTGGCAGAGGCTGCCCAGGGAGGGGGTTGAGTCACCTTCCCTGGAGGTGTTTAAGGGACGGGTGGACGAGGCGCTGAGGGACATGGTTTAGTGATTGATAGGAATCGTTGGACTTGATGAGCTGGTGGGTCTCTTCCAGCCTGGCTATTCTATGATTCTATGAAGTCATGGCTGGGCTCTGCCCCTGCCCATCATCCCCAAGCCAGCCCTACACCCTCGTGATGCCCCTCACCGTGCCCATCTCCTCCTCCTTGGCCAAGCCAATGGATACGAGCACCGGCCACCAACAAATTCCCGTGGCCAAGCCCTTCTGACCCCTCCGGAGGGGCCCTTCGCCGCCGCGGCCATCACTCCTGCCCTGCTCAAAAGCCCCTCCAAATAGGCTGTCATCGGCCCTATAGCAATGGCCGGCTCCTGCTGGCCACTGCTCCGATGGGGAAAATAAAGGTTGGGGCTTAACAGCCCTCCAACCCCAAGATAAATGCCCGCGGTTACAGTAATTGCAGTCCCCTAATAGAAGAAAACAAAGGCTCTCGTGGGGTGCCTGCATGCGCGCTGGCAGGACGGGGACACATCAAAGGCAGCGGGGTTCGTTCAAAGCCCTGGCTTAATTGTCAATTAAGCATGCACGGGGAGACAACGCCATGACAACGCGGGGCTGCATGCTGGTGGGGTATTGTAAAGCCCGCCGGCCGACACTGAAAACAGCTGATTTTGCTGACAATGTGCTTGTAGGGCACCTTGTAAGCAATCAGCCGGTGACAGGAGGGCAAACGTCCTCCCCGTCCCACCATTGTGTGGGGCATTCCTGGGGCAGGGTCACATTTTGGTCACCGCTGGCTGGCCCTATGGGAAGAGCAGCACCCGGGAGCTGGGTCGGACGCTGCGTGTCCTTCCTGCGGGTGAGCGCAGGTCGGATGCTGCGCACCCACCCAGCGCTGGTGCATCCCCTGGGTACCGCTCTGGGGGATGCCCTCGCCTGCTGTCACCCAAGGATCAATATCCAGCCACAGGCTGGCACCATCCCCAGCTCTCAGCCTCCTTTCCCCAGGCACCTTGCCCTTCCCGCAGGGACTCTCTGCCACATGAGTTTCTTTTAATTTACTTCTATAATGAGCTGGGTGTGTGTAACAAGCCAGGCAGGGTCATTTCCAAGAGGTGGTTGGTTTTAGCCTCTCTGTCTGGGCTGTGCTGGTGCCACAGCTGAGGTGGGGTAAGCAGAGTGACAGGGACACAACCCTCATGTTGACCCCACTCTTGTCTTCTGGGGGCTAATGCTTTGGCTGCAGGGGTAAGGGGACAATGGAGATTGTTCTCCCAACAATGCTTCTCAACCTATGCCACCTCCGACCACCCTGATTAGCCTCTCCGGGTGCGCAGCCCTCTCCGCAGTGGCGTTATCTCCTGCTTAAATCCCCCAGGAGTTTTCAGTAGGTTTGCTCTCCCCCAGCCGGCTCGTTGCTATATACACAACAGGGTTGGACTACGGTGTGGAGAAGCAGAGGTCGCATTGAGCTCTACCTCCCCTGATCAGCTTTCTTCATCCACCTCCACCTGCTCCAGCAAGGGGATGATGCAGCCCCACGCACCCAGCCCGGGCCAGCTCCAGCCCTGCAGCCAGGCCAGGATACGCTGCCACATCTTTCTCTGAGCTTTGCAACATCACCTGTGCATCCCTGCTCCAAAACCAGCGCTCTCTGTGGGCTGCATCCCAAGACCCACACACAAAGCAGGCTCTCCTGCCAGATACAGCCTTCCCCTACCCATCTATCCTGCACGGGGACTCCGGCGAATTCAACCAACCAAGCAAATGCCAATTTATCCTCAGCAAGACAGAAACCCAGCCCTCACCGTGCAGCTTGTCTGACCACAGCACTGCAGCCACAGTGCTTGCTCCTCTCCGCATCTCCAACACCTCGAAGGGGCAGCAAGGACTGGGGTGATCACCTTCCCACCCAAGGCTTCTTATACACGGTCCTGAGGGCTCAGCACCCCTTTCCCAGCAGAATAGGTAGCTGTAACTGCTCCAACGTCACTGCCTGAGCACCTTCCACGAGTGCTTACCTGGCATTTTGCTGGGAGGCGAGGCGCTGGGCTGGTTGTGGTGCGGGGAGCCGTGGGACAGCAGCAGGTTCATGCTGTGCGGGGGCTGGCCCGAGCTGTAGGCGTCCATGGCCAGCTTCTGGCGGAAAGCCTCCTCCTTCCGCCGGTTGGCAAACCAGTTGTAGACGCGGACCTCCGTCACCAGGTTGGAGCCGAGCCCGTGCGCCTTGGACGGAGACACCCCTCGCTGCAGACACTCGGCCCTGCGCGTGCAAGGGGACACGTTGGAACAAGGGTGCTGCTGGGGGAGCCTCAGCAACACCAGCAAGAGGATGCATGAATTTGAGGACGTTTAAGTCCTTCCTACAAGCCTGCCTGCTCTTTCCAACCACAACTGTACTGCAAAAGCCATCCCCGCTTTGACACTGCTGCAACACTGCAGCATCCCTGCAGTATCCCCGCGGCATTCCTGCCCCAGCATGGAGCTTGCCTGGCCCCATGGGGCAAACAAGGCAAAAAGAAGCCAAGCAGCTCAGCAAAGCCACACCACAAGCTGGTAAAAAGAAGCCAAGCAGCTCAGCAAAGCCACACCACAAGCTGGCAGCCAGAGCTGTGAGCCAGGAGCCTGGCATTGCATGCAATTTTTGGAAGAAAGGCTGCAGTGCAGGCGAGAAGGTGGCAGGCACCGTATTTACCTGTTGCATTCCTCCACCAGAGCCTCGCGCTCCTCCTTGCTGGGGTTCTTTTGGCGGTCGTAGGCTTGGTACAAGATTTGCTGGGAGGCCGGCCCCCACTTGAAGCGATTGCGACGCATCTTCTTGCTAGGGGTTTCGGAGCAGGCGTCGTCGAGCTGGGCAGCCCCCTGGTTCTGCTGATTGAACTCTGGAAAGAGAAACAGCAGCTGATCCTGACTGCTTTTGTCTGTCATATTTCCACAACCCTGGACTGTCTGGTTGAATTCTGAAAGAGAAAGGAGCAGACGTGAGCTGGCCTGTAGCCGCGGCTCGGAGTCACCGTCCCGCGCAGAGGTGACCCCGTGCCCCCTCCCGCAGCACCTTGAGCCCATGGCAACTTTTCTGGGGGCTCGGTGCACCCCAATGCTGGCTCCTTGCCTCCCGGGAGCTGTGTGACACCAGGGAAGGGGCCAGCTTGCACACTGGCGCTGGAATTATTACCACCCCTCAGGGATGGTGTTTAATGGGGAGGCATGTGCAGGGCATGCATATTCATGGCCAGGGTCTCTGCTGGCGTGCACTTGTTTCGGGAGGATTTTTGCAAGCTAGGAGCCATGCAGGACAACTTCAAAGCCCCCCGAGAGGTCTCTTTGCTCGCCCAGAGCTCCGCGGTGGGATGCCAGCCCCGTACCCGGGCAGGCACCAGAGGTGACCTTCCCCACCTCGCCTCAGACCCGCTGCTTGTCACCACAGCAGTAAAAGGAGATTAATGGGAGGGTTTTATTATTCTCAGTTTTGCAGGGGAATTCTCCCTCCTTTTATGATAGCTTTTCCCCCTGTGACGCAGGGCAAGGCTGGAGCAGGCTCTGTTTGCTCTAACATCTCAAGGTGTGTTTTCAAAGCAATGGTATTTGGTGCTAAACCCTTTTCTGCACTTCCCATCTGCTGGATGTCGCATCCTTTAGGAGAAGGGGGGCAGAGCCCTTTTAAGGGGGTGTCAGTGCCCCAACCTGCAGCTCAGACGAAAACAGGGCTGCTTTGAGCCACAGGGCACCAGTGGTGGGTGGGAGAGGTGCACAGAAGCAATGGTCTGTGCATTTGGTAAAAATCATCTGCAGTTTAAACAGCCCAAGGCAATAATACAGATAGGAGCAATTCATTTTTTTTTTTTTTTCTGTCTCTCAACTTTTTTTGCAAGTCGTTGCAGAAAATGAGCAGTCTCGAGAAACAGAGAGAGGAAAAGGGGGCAGAGGTGGAAAAGGCATCTAACTGTGTGTAATCATTAATTGCCTTTCCAGGTCTAATGAATATAAATATACAAAAAATCAGCTGTGCTGATAGGCTTAGGGAAACTCACACAGTGCTATTGGGACCAAGAGGGGCTCTCGCCCTGTTTTCTTGTGCCTTAAATTAATTTGATTCGTAAAACTGTTTTGGAGAAGATTCCGGGCAGCCACGATTCCGGAGGCTCTGCTGGGGGAAGAGGGCAGGGAGCTGCTTCTTGCTTGGCTCTGGACACGGTGGGTACCCTCAGGCAGACCCGGGATGCGGGAACCCCAGCTCCCCCCGACAGCCCCGAGGGGCGAGCGCCGGCACGGGTACTTACGCCGGAGGATCTCCCGCTGCTTGCGGACGTACCACGTGTAGAGGGCGGCTCTCTTCTGTGTCTTCATGGGGGTGCCCTTGTTGAGGTGCTGGGAGAGGTGCGACTGGTTGAGGCCGGTGACATCCACCACCTCGCGCTGGGGGATGTTGTGCTGCTGCATGTACCCCTTGATCATCTTCGCCGCCCGCCACGGGTCCTCACTGTGTGGAGAGAAACGAAAGGTTACTCTCTCCTGGTGGGTAAAAGCAGCCAGTATTCACTTCTTCCCATGACAGAAATCCATTATTATTATTATTGTATCTGTTTCAGAAGGACACAAGATCCCTTGGTTGTAGATCCTTCCCAAACTGCCATCCCAGACCCCCAGAATCGTCCACCAGGAGAAGTAAAGAGGATCACAGTGTCCTTACGGGGCACATGGAGGTCTTATTAATAGTGGTAAAGCACCTCCAGATCCCTCAAGGAGAAACGCAGCCCATCCGTTAATTGCTGCTGGTTTACACTCGCTGCAATTTCTCTGAAGATACTCACACACGATGGGATGCAAAAATGCACACGTATGTTTGGATATAGGAAGACCCTATGGATATTTCTCTGAAGAAATAAAAACTCATAGTTTGGAGGTGGTGGAGATGCTTTTTGTGCCCCATTCCCAGATGTGGTACCGACACCGTGCCCCTGGCCAGCAAAGACTCCTGCACGGCCACTGATCGTCACCCACTACGCTTGCTGCTTTATCTCCTCCTTTCCAGTCCCACAGGGATAATTATCTAAAAACCTCGATATGAATTTAAAAGAGACCCTATTTCCACGCTCCATGACAGCAAAGCATACGGGCCATATGCGAAAGGCTGAGAAGCGAAGGTCAAACCAGGCACACAAACCCAGGCAACTCCCCAATTGGAAAACTAAAATCCAACCTCCCTTCTGATAATTTTAAGTCATTCTTGAATATTTCTATTAACACTTGAATTTGTCTCTGGCAGGATCCAGGTGTAAAATGAGTATTTCCTAAATCTGCGTTACTTTGGTGTCCTTGGGGTAGCTAACGCCGGTCTAGGGAATAAATAAAATTACAGACAAAAAACAAAATGTTGTCTGTTTTTTAGCTCCAACGAAAGCGCAACGCGACGGCAGAGGAACAGGGCGATACACCCGTGCTGTATTTGAGACCCCTGGGTTTATCCTGCACTACAGAAGGACGCTGGACAAAAAGGAAGGGCTTTAACTCTGAAAAATCTATGTGGAGCCTGAACTTGGTCACAGTCATGCACTCAAATAATGTGATACTCTAATGTTGCACTTGGAATAACCGTCCGACTGCTTTCCCAATTCATTACTTATTTTGGATCCTTCAACTTGTCATGGGAGAAAAAAAAACCCCAACAAGTAGATTTCTTACTTTTTGTCCTGAATGCAGCGTGAAAACAAAGCTGGTTGGATCCAAAGAAAAAGTACCCGACCGGGGCCAGGGGCTTGGTCAGACCCTGGGAAGGAGCATGGAGCCATTCCAGAGATGTTGTCCATGCACCAAATCCTGTATCCTCCAGGCAGAGGAACCGCACTGCGCATATGGGGTCCTCTATGCGGCGATGGTTGCACAGACCCGCACGGACACACGCCAACGCCAGTTTTCCCAGCAGCCCAGACCCCTGACTGGCATAAGCAAGGTGCAAAGCTCATTCCTGACCCAAAACCATGTGGTGAAGCCATCGGATCTGCAGCCCCCGCGGCAAATGTTGGTGCTGATAGCAGGCAGGGGCACTTCTCCCGGCGCGGGGAAGCCGGTCGGCACCGGGAATCGGCAGGAATGGCGACGGCACAGGGGGATTTGGGGCTCTGGCTCTTCGTCCTGCCCCAAGGAGAAGGTGGGAGCCAAGAAGAAGGATGTGAAGAAAATGTCCTTCCATCACAGCTGCTCTCCACACG
Source organism: Phaenicophaeus curvirostris (assembly GCF_032191515.1). Taxonomy (NCBI): domain Eukaryota; kingdom Metazoa; phylum Chordata; class Aves; order Cuculiformes; family Cuculidae; genus Phaenicophaeus; species Phaenicophaeus curvirostris. The sequence continues at coordinate 6,662,364 of NC_091412.1, read as the reverse complement.
CTTCTTCCTGGCCAGGAAGGTGAAGCAGAGCAGAGCCCACTGGCTGCTGCACCCAAGCCGAGGGGCTCGCACGGATCTTTGTCATGAGCAGTTCACGCCACCTAACTGATCCTACTAATTACTGATAAGTAATAAGTTAATAGGACAGAGCTCTTTATCATTTCTAATAGCAGTTTGGTTCACAACTAAGCCAAGAGCACCATTTTCCCAGAGTTAAATCCTGAGCAAGTGCAACAGAGCGCACTTTAAAAACACCAAAAGAATAACTTGGGGCTAACAGGCATGATTGCTGAATTTATATACAATTTGGAAGTGGTTTAGGTGGAAAAAAAATACACAAATTGGGTAAAAAAAAATATATGAGAATTGGGGAAAAAAAATCCAAAATTTTCCTCCATTTTATTATTTTAAGGAAGGTTTCATCTCGATATTTCCAGCATGTTTTGCACTTACACTTTCAAAATGATTATTTGGCTCTATATTTCTCAGCCGCGATTTTTCTTTACAAATCAACTTGACCGTATTCAAAAGGGTTAAACAACCTGAAACCAAACCCAAACATTTTGTTTCATGTTAAACAAAATGTTTGGACTTGACCCAAAATGAAACCTTTGAGTGTTTGTTTGGCCTCTTTTTTTTGTTCTTTTTTTGGTTAACCTAAAAAGCCAGAGGAAAACTTTTTGATTCAACACAAGCTCATTTTTTTTTATTCTGTCACCAAAATAAAAAAAACCCACATTAATTGTCCAATCTTCACCAGGATTTTACATGCGAAAAAACAAAAAAAAAACAAACCCAACCCCAGAGTGCTTTGTAATACTGGAAAACCAGTTTAAAGCCCTGGGTCCGCGGTCGTTCTCCACCAAGATCAAGGAAAAGTGGGTTTTTCTTGCACAAAATCAACCCCAATGAAGCTCAGCTGCCAACACTGAGTAAGAAAGACGCATTTCCCACCCCAGCCTCATGCCCAAGCGAGGGACAAAGCCTGTCCCTCTCCCCAGGGATCCCTGGACCCTCTCACCCCCTTTGTCAGCCTTGAAAACAGGTAAATACACTCCACATCCTCCGAGAAATATGCCAAGAATTTATACAGATGGATTATAAACCGGGCTCCCTACAGAAATGATCTATCTAATCTACATCTCCCTGTGCACACAGGGAATCGGCGCGGGGAGCTTTGCTGCACCCACCGCTCCCCTTTCGGGGCAGCGTTGGAGCATCCAGCTGGGTCCCCAGGGGCTGGTGGCTTTCCTGTGGTCCCCAGAATCGGGTTGATCGCAGGATATGTTATTTCCCCGAGCGGGGTCTGGGTGGATCGGGGCAGGGAGGGAGCCGTGGGGCGTCTCGCCCCGGCGTGGGGCTCTGTGTGCTGCTGGCACCCCTCTGGCCAGGCTGGGCAAGAAGCAGCGGCGCCAGCACCCAGAGCAGCTCCGTTCGCGGGGCAGCACGCAGCCCCTCTCCCACCCACACCAAGGAAAACCCTTTGGGAGCCAGGAACAGGCCCCAGGAGAACACAGCCAGGGCAAACTGCTTGGGACCACAGCACTGAGATGGGCAACTCTAGCCTGTGCCATCCAAAAAAAAAAAATTCAACTCCAGGGACGCAGGAATATCCTGAGACCAAGCCAGTCCTACAGTCAGGACGCAGACGCCGGGGGAGTGGGAGCAGAGGGGGTTTAGCCCCAGTGTGTGGCTGCAATAAATGGTTCCCAACTGCCCTACCTGGCTCCCTCTCCAAGTACAAAGGCCTCTCTTAGAGCAAACACGAGCTCTTTGCAAAGGCTCCTCGGGGACATGTGCCTGCTCTTGTTTGCACCAAAGGCAAACTTTGCACAGAAACACCTGTGGGAGCGCAGCGATGCCGGGGCTGAGCCTCCTCTGCACCCCCAATGCCCCCCCGGGGGTGGCTGCAGCAGCCGGGGAGGGGGACAGGCAGGAGCACCCAGAGGTGCTACGCGGGAGGGGTGGGAATAGGAAAAGGCCTGCAATGATTTCTCCTTCACACAGAATCACAGAATCACCAGGTTGGAAAAGACCCACTGGATCATCGAGTCCAACCATTCCCATCAAACACTAACCCATGTCCCTCAGCACCTCGTCCACCCGTCCCTTAAACTCCTCCAGGGAAGGTGACTCAACCACCTCCCTGGGCAGCCTCTGCCAGTGCCCAATGACCTTTTCCTTGGGCCCCCAGTGTGCCCCAGCCCCACGGGAGGCACAGGTGTCTGCAAAAGGCACCGTCTCGGTCTGCTCCGACAGCACCGGGGCCAGCTCGGAGCTGGGTGCACCGCACCCACCGTGGTGTGTCCCCATCCTCAGCTGGGCCCTGGCACGGGGGCTGTTCCGGAGCAAAAGCCGGGGCCGGCTCAGCTTGGGGGGCTGAGCCCAGCAGGCAGGATGGGTGCCGTGCTCCAGATCAGGAGCTCCAGGCATCAGGACAAGATCGGAAAACTGCAGCGTGAGAAGCAGGGGACACAGCAGCACCCCTGCCCCACACAGGGACGTTCCCTCGAGGATCCTTATTCCATCCCGGGGGAACCACAATCGACCTCGCACGGGAGCCGGTTGTGCCTCGACGGGACGGGCACCGCGGAGCCCGGGGCTGCTCCTCCGAGCCCCGACGGCAGCCCCGGCAGCGGCACAGCCCGGCTCCGCGTCCCCGGCATGGGCAGCAGCCCAGCTCGCCGCCGCCGTCGGGGTTTTTCCTCCTTCCCCGTCCCGTTTATAGCCCCGGCAACGACTAACCCACCACCCCGCTCGCCCTCAGCGCGGCCCTTTGTGTATCTTTCTGTTGATGATTTATAGAAATAAATTAATAACAGCCCGGGCTCCACGTGTTGCAGTTTATGTTTCCTCTCTCGGTGCGGAGGGACCCGACGGGGCGGGGGGGAGGCAGCCGGGGGCTCCATCCCTGCCCGGTCCCCGCCACCGGCGAGGGCACCGAGGGCAGGGGACACGGGGCTGGGAGCCCCGGGAGCCGCCACCGGGCAGGGGACACCGGGATTCAGCACCGGGAGTCACTGTGTGGTGGGCACGGAGCACCGGGACCTGCCACCGGGATAGGGAACGGTGGGATAGGGAGCACCGGGACCCTCCACCGGGCAGGGAGCACCGGGGTAGGGACCACCGGGACAAATCACGGGGCAGGCAGGGAGCATTGGGAACCGACAGAGGGTACAGAGCACCGGGCAGGGAGCACCGAGAGTCTGCACGGGGCAGGGAGGGAGCCGGCACCGGGTGGGACACAGCGGGCAGGGAGCCCCGGGACCGGCCACCGGGCACCGGCAGTAGCCACGGGGCGGGCAGGGAGCCCCGGGAGCCGCTCCAGGTGGGACACACCGGGCAGGGAGCCCCGGGATTCTGCACCGGGAGGGACACACCGGGCAGGGAGCCCCGGGAATGGCCACCGGGAGGGCAGGGAGCCCCGGGGGGCACAGCCCGTGCCCGTGCCCGTCCCCGGCGGGGCCCGAGCGGTACCTGATCATCCTGTCCACCTCCGCCCGCTGCTCCACGGCCTCCTCCGTGTTGAGCGCCTGCAGCTCGCGGAGGATTTGCGGCGTGTCGAAGTCGTCGCCGTCCTCGGAGCCCTCGTCCCCGGACAGCTTGCCCTTGCCGTGCCCGTTGGCGAGCGCCGGGAAGGCGTTTTTGCCGTCGGGGGCCCCGCCGGGCGAGAGCGGCAGGTTCTCCAGCTTGACCCCGAAGCCCGCGGGCGGCACCATGTCCTCCAGGGCTCGGATCAGCCCTTCCTTGGTGGCCCCGGAGCTGAGCAGGGCGCCCAGCAGCTCCCGTTGCAGGGCGCTCAGCTGGGACACCATGGTCCCCTCGGCCCGCGCCTCCCCGCGGCCCCGGCCGCTCCGCCCTCGCTAACAACCCATCGCCGCCTCCATTAGGGCCATATATTATCTCATGCAAATCAGCGCGGCCCAAGCCTCTCCTCCGGGCCCCCGCCCCGGCCCGGCCCTTAGCGCCCGCCCGGGGACGGACTTTGCCCGCGGGAGGAGCGGCGGCGCGGACCCGCTCCGGGCTCTCCCGACGGCACCGCAGCCGCCTGCCCGCGCCCTCGGGGATGCTCGGGCTCCTCCGTTCGCCTACTCGGGGATGGGGACGTGCTGTGCCCTCCGGCATCACGGGCATCACCCCTCTGTCCGCGCCCCCGGGGATGGGGACACGCTGCCCCCTCTACCTGCACCCCGGGAGATGGGGATGTTCTCTCTCCTCTGCCCGCACCCCCGGAGATGGGGACCTGCTCTCCCCTCTACCTGCACCCCCGGAGATGGGGACACGCTGACCCCTCTACCTGCACCCCCGGAGATGGGGACACGCTCTCCCCTCTACCTGCATCCCCGGAGATGGGGACCTGCTCTCCCCTCCGGCATCACGGGCATCACCCCCTCTGTCCACACCCCTGAGGATGGGGACACGCTGCCCCCTCTGTCCGCACCCCCGGAGATGGGGACACACTCTCCCCTCTACCTGCACCCCCGGAGATGGGGACACGCTCTCCCCTCTACCTGCACCCCCAGAGATGGGGACACGCTGTCCCCTCTACCTGCACCCCCGGGGATGGGGACACACTCTCTCCTCTACCTGCACCCCCGGAGAGGGGGACAACGCTCCCCCCTCTACCTGCACCCCCGGAGAGGGGGACACGCTCTCCCCTCTACCTGCACCCCCGGGGATGGGGACACGCTCTCCCCTCCGGCATCACGGGCATCACCCCCTCTGTCCGCACCCCTGAGGATGGGGACACGCTCCCCCCTCTGTCCGCACCCCCGGAGATGGGGACACGCTCCCCCCTCTACCTGCACCCCCGGGGATGGGGACACACTCTCTCCTCTGCCCACACTCCTAGGGATGGGGATGTTCCGTCCCCTCTGTCCGCACCCCCAGGGATGGGGATGTTCTGCCCCCTCCAGCACCACAGGCATCGACAGCCCCAGGATGGAAACGGAGATCCCTCTATCCGCACCCCCGGGGAATGGGATGTTCTGTCACTTCTAGCATCGCAGGCATTGACATCCCCGGGGGTGACAACGTGCACCCTTCTGCCTGCACCCCCGGGGATGGGGACATGCTCTCCCCTCTGGAATTACAGGCACCACCTACCCCAAAACCCCTAGGATGGCATCGACACCGCTGTGCCCGCACCCCCAGGGATGGGGATGGATGTATCCCTCTGCCCGCGCTCCCGGGGATGGGGAATCACTCTTTCCTTTGGCATCACGGGCATCACTGGCCCCGACAGCCCCAAGATGCCAAGGAGCATCCCTCTGCCTGCCCTCCTGGGGATGGGGATGTGCTCTCCCCTCCAGCATCACCTGCTCCAGCCGCCCTGGGGTGGTAACAGGCACCCTCTGCCCACACCCTGCCGTGGGTCCAGCTCCCTCTGGGACCATCCCCAGTACTGGAAGGGGGTCAAGCTGAGAAAACTTTCCCCCAGGCCTCACAGGGGAGATTTCTCCCCTCGGCATCCCCCACAGTGCGGTGTCCCACTGCCTGGCACACAGCGGGTGAGGCTCCAGGAGAGCATCCCAAGCCAGGGGTTTCCAATGGGATCTTGTGCGTGACGTGGAAGGACTCTCAGCAAGCCAGCAAAGGGGACCCTGCAGCCTCGATGGGGGCTTTGTGTCCCCCGAACACCCCACAGGGTGTTCCCCGAACACCCCATCGAGGCTAGCAGCCGTTAGAGGTGGGAGCAGCGAATGGGGTTGGAAGCAGCAGCAAAAGACATCCACACTGAACTCTGGGATCCAAGCACAAATTGCTTTTCCCGATGTGGAAGATGCACTGAGTCCCCCCCCAAAAAAATCAACAAATACACTTAAATCAAAGCTGGCTTGATGATGAGAGGGGCACCACCGCACTCGCAGCACAAGTGGAGGAGCCTGGGAGTGTGGTGGTGCCCCTCTCATATTCAAGCCAGGTTTGATTTAAGCCCAGTCCCTTGCTGGTTTTGGCTGCTACCCAGACACCAGCCCTGGCAGAGGATGACAGCTCTAAACCTAGAATTTCCAGCCCAGATTTGTGCTTTTACAGGGTTACCCCGAGTTGTAGCTGACTGCCCATCTCACAACCCCCCAGGAAACCCCGGTAGCCACCTGCATCCATAGCAAACCTCAAGCACTTTGCGGTGCAGCCGTGGAGCCCCACAGGAGCCCGGCTGCAGGTCTCTGCTGCTGTGGGTCCCTCTCCCAGCAAAATGCTTCCAGCAGAGCCAGAGAGAGGGAAGGGAAAAGCCCCACAACCCAGCTGGGAACAGGCTGCATCCATCTGCTGGAGCGAGCATGTTAGGAGCGGCACAGGAGCTGGTGTGGAATCACATTAAACCATTCCTGCTGTGTGGAGCAGGGCTGCAGGTATCCCAAAGGGAGCAGGAAACTCTCTGTGTGCTTGGAAGGGAGTTTATGGATGAATACGTGATGGCCGTGTGTGACTCTTCACAGGCTCATGGCACGCTGAGCACAACCTACAGAAGAGAGGACTGAAAAACCCTCCAAATTCTCCCCCTAGCTCCCATCCTGGAGCCCCCAGCCCAGCTAAGCATCTTCCCCAGCTCTGTTTCTGCATGCTTGGGGCTGCACAGCCGTGGAGACGAAGGCCCCTTTGCACTCATCCTGCACCGGGTCAGCTCCTGCTCTGCTTGTACCTGTGGTGAGGGCTAGGAGGCTCCCAGGCTCTGCTGAGCCCGGCACCAGTGGTTTGATCCTCTCCTAATGCCAGACCTGCTCAGGTCAGCCCCAAAGGAGTTTGGAGCCCAAATGGACCAGCCTCCCTGTGTCTACAGGGTACAGGGACCAGGGTGCTCGGGCAAGCGTCTCGCCTGTGCCCGGCTTTCCCAGCCGCGAGGACAAGTGAGCAGTACGTGCCCACCGCGTCCCTCGAACTCAGAGGTGCCCTCATCCTTCACTCCACAGCAGATCTCTGATAACCCTGAAACTCCCCATATCCCAGGGGCTGAGCGAGATGCCAAGCCACCCACCTGCCTTTGGCACCAGGGGACCACGCAGAGCTGCTGCCATCCCTAAGCAACAACTCGCTGCCACCAGGACGGGGGCTTACACCTGCCGTGCCCCTGGGCTGTCCTCCCACAACTGCCCCTCCACAGAATCCTGCCCAGGACAGAGCTTGGGGAAAGCTCCATAGGTGCTCGGGGCGAGCAGGATCCAGGCTGAGTGCCCAGACGCCCCGGCACAGGCTGTGCCTGCTTGCAGATAACCCCCACCCCGTCACAAGCCTGGGAACAGCCTGGCTCTTGCTCCGAGAAGGTCCCGTCTCCCTTTCAAGTGGGCTGGTGAGCTTTGACTTGGTCTTTGCACGGGCTTCATGGCATCGCATGATAATAATGTTCTGTCACAGTGGGTGACCTGGACCTTGTCCTGTTTCCACACATTTGGAGCCACCTGGCTAATGAAGTGGATATCGTTTTCTGGTCCATCTCTCTCACCCTATTGCTCTTCCCCCTTCCTCCTTGCTCAGATTCTCTGAGCGGTGTCAGGAGCCTCACTGCAATCGGCCTTTTCCCATCGTTGTCCGGCACAGCTCATTAACTCCTCGAGCAGAAGAGTGTGGTCATTACAGCTCAGGGGGCCGATAGGTGCCCTGCAGGGCTGGGAGCACATAGTTTCCCAGCCTGGGGAAGGCACCAGCCCGGTGTGAGCATCAGCCTGAATTTTTACCAGGATGTGACTGTGGCTGGGAACGCAGGACAGCTGCACAGGGTGGGATCTTTTTAAGCCGAATGTGCTCTGCTCTGCCCCCCAGACCTCCAAAGCCAAACTGTTTGCAGCCAGCCCGCGCGTGTTGCAGGAGGGTCTGGGTACCCGGGGTTGTCCACCAGTTCCCAAGGCTGGAGGCATCCTTGCCTGCTGCTCCCTCATCACTCGCAGCACCAGAGAAGCTCCCCAATACAAAACTAGAAGCCCATCACGTCAGCAAAAGGCAATAACCATGCTGGCACAGCTGCCTTGGCAAGACAATCCCTTGCCTGCAGCCACAATCTCCTGCATCACCCGCGGAGGAACTGGCGGCACCGCTGCCCGTCCTGCACACAGTCCCTTGGCCAGCCCCACGGGGTCAAGTACGGGCAAGGCTGCGGCACTGGAGACTTTGCTCCTGGCACCGTGCGGCTGCGTCTCGAGCAGAAGGAAGCCTTAAGGCAGGTGGGGGCACCCTGCCAGGCGCCCCACTTCCCTGCCAGCACAGCCTTGCGCACACCCTCACTCCAGGCAGGGCACAAATGGAGAAGCCGAGGGACCTGGGGACCCGGTGGGGATTTCTCCCCCCGGAGCCACCACAGTGGGCAAGCTGGACACAGAGCCGTGACTCACACGGCACCGGGGGATTTCTGCCACGGACACACTTACACATTTTGTATATGCGTCTCATTTTTTTCTGCAGTTTCATTTAACGCCTGAGCGCGTGCAGACACACCGCCTCTGACCTCGTAGGCAGTGGGCAAGAGAGTTCCCACCAAAACAGGGCCATTAAATCCCCTCGCTGATATATTTTCTCCTCTGCCCCCACTTGCGCTGAGATTTTCGCATTCCCTGCCTGCCTCCGCCTCTCCCACACCAAGGTGACGTAATGTTTTGAAGCCTTCTCCCATCCCCACCTTTATTAAATATGACCCGCGGTTGATCCCCGTGCGGGGCGAAGGGAAGCTGTGGTTTCGGGAGAGATCAGACATGAAAGGGAGAGCTGCCCGCCCTGCACGGAGCTCTCTCTGCAGGGCTGCAGGGAGCCCTCAGGTCCTGGTCACCCCAATATCTGCAGAAGTGGTGGGGACGGTGGGGTTGATGTCACTTCCACTCCCCAAGGGTGGCTGGGATGTTGGCGCTTTCACAGAATCACAAGGTTGGAAAGGACCCACCGGGTCATCGAGTCCAACCGTTCCTATCAATCACTAAACCACACGCTTTGGTTTTGGATGTAAATGCTCTTGCTTCTTGTCTTGTCCCGCCCAGACGATGGACAGAGCCAACGCTCTCCTCCTGCAGAGTTTTGGGGACAGAGGCTCAGTTGCAGGGTTCTGGTGGCCCAGCTCCTGGCTGTTGGCTCCCAGCACGGAGACCCCACCAGTACCAACATCCCCCTCAGTACACGGGCTCTGAGGGAAAGGAAGCGCCCAAGGGGTCACAGAGCGAGACAGTCAGAGACAACTCTTCTCAAACCTATGTGTTCCCCAGCTCCAAGCAAATCCTGAGCAAACCTGGCCTTCCCAGACAGCTGGGATGAGCCGGGCTGCCATGAGGAGAGATGCTCCCAGGCTGCTCAGCTGCTTCTGAGTTGCCACATTTCTCCCTGTCTGGTTTCTCACCCGACAGGAGCACCTGGGCAGGGCTAGGGCACCAGGTGGGCTCTGCTGGCAGTCCTGCTCCCAGCCTTCCAGCAGAGCATCAGCCCCGGGGACATGACGGGGAACCTCCCCGCGTTGTCTCTCCAGCTGCAGCAGACGTGTGGTTGCTCTCACCCCTCAGATTAGTCCCACCACCCCGAGCTGGGCTGGGACGTGGGTGCTGTGGTGCCAGCCAGCATGCTGGGACCCAGACGGAGGGGAGGCAGGCAGGAATTGGGGACTGCACGGCAATAGGGACAGCAGCACCGGTGCCACCTGAGGCTTGCTGGGAGCTGCAGGGATGGGGGGGGCAGGAGGACACCGGCGGCAGCGTTTGTCTGTCACTCCGATAATTAATGCTTCTCCCTTACACTTTGTAAATAACTCGCGACTCTCTTTGTCTGGTGATAAATGGCTCCTTTGAAGTTTTCCTTTCTCAAAAGCAAAGCAAAGAAACACTTTCATAATCCAGCTTCACCTCCCGTCCTTTGCTGGGGCTCTGCTCTGGGCAGGGGGGGCACAGGGGTGCTGGCGGCCCCTCGCTCACGGGCAGGACCCCTCCAGCTCTCTCTGCCAGGGGGACAGGTGGCAGGGCTCTGCGTGTCCCCATGGCCATGGTAGCATGTCCTTCTGTGCTGGTGGCCTGGCCACTGCGTCCCCTCCCTGGCAGCACGTTTCCAACCTTCTCCGAGATCCCTGCCAAACCCCAGACCTCCATTTTCAGAGCCAGGGAGGTCAAGAGAAGCCCCCAAAGTCTCAAGCACCGCAGCCAAGTGACCATGAGGGAGCGGGGTCCTGCCACAGGGAGCGTTTGGGGGTAGGGAGGCTGCAAACGTGACCCAGCACCCACCGCGAGCCACACGCGTGTCCCCCTGCGGCTCCCAGCCCACACTCGGGTTCTGCATCACTGCCACAGCAAAACAAGTTCTACTGGGCTATAAAAAGGCCCTGGAAGCGGGGCAGGCTGGGAGCCGCAGCCGGAATCCATGCCAGAGCTCTTGCAGGTTGTCACTAGCTTACGTGTCAGGGCAAACAATGCTATCTGCCCAGGAATCGCGGCACAAAGAACACCACAACAGCGGCCCAAACCCCAAACACGAGGTCACGGGGCAGAACCCGCCAGCCAGCGGCTCCCCGAGAGGAGCTGGGCTGCCCCATCCATTCCATGCACGGTGGTGCCAACGGCGGAGCACGGCTCCAACGCGGCACGGCTTCTCCCGCTGCCCCATCTCCCCACGCGAGGCTGGCATTTCGCAGATGCCATTCTGCTTTACCGAGCAGCCGCCTGTTTCTCTGACTTTTGATTAGTTTGTAAGGCCAAGAGGAAGGGAAGCGAGCTGGAACCAGCGCGGGAGGTGGGGTTGTTTTCTGGGAAAACAAAAGCAGCGTGGCGGCGCGTTGTGGCCCTGGAGATGCTCGGGGCGGGAGGAGCTGCCCCCTGAGCAGGAGTCCCATCCCTTGGGGAAGATTTGGGGTGAGCTCCAGCCACACCGCAGGGCTCGGGTACCCCAATCCCACCCCTGGCCAGTCTGGTGTCTCACCCCACGGTTAAAGGTGCCCATCGTGCATCACTCAACCCTTTGATAAGAATGATAGGAATGGTTGGACTCAATGACCCAGTGGGTCTTTTCCAACCTGGTGATTCCATGATTCTATGACTGTGCATCCAGCCAGAAGTCACCAGGCTCCCTGGGCTGAGGGCGAGAGCTGCCACAATGGAAAAAGAAAACCGAACCCCAGCTCTCCACAGGCAGAGCCATCGGGTGAAGCTGTGGCTGTCGCTGGGAGAGGGATTTTGGAGGGAAGCAAAGGCCGCAGGAGGTTTGGAAAAGGCTTCACACCTGCGGGAAGGGCACAGCCAAGCACACCCAGCCCCTGCTGCAGGTGGGACCCCTACCCCAAATTCATTTCTCCACTGGATGCCCTCCCCGGGAGGGTCCAGCCCCCGACGGTGTCTGTGCTGGGACATGGGGGGAGCTGGGAGGGCAAAAATCAAAAGCAAAATTGCGGGAGTCAATGGTGCGGAGCCGCAGGCAGCCTCAGCGGCTGCCGTGTGACTTTGATTCCCCTATCATAACCCCGAATTAAAAATTCAAGCAATTACTTGCATGGCTTCCCTCCGATTAGGTTGGGCCTCGCGTTCATTAATGCAAGCGCACATAGAAAAGCCATTAGAGCGGGTGGCGGGGACGGTTTCGCTGAGAACAGTTCCGCTCCAGGAAGGAGCCGGGCGAAAGCTGAATTTCACACATCCCAGAGGCCGCCCAAGCACGGCCGCTCCCTCCGGGGTCCTGAAAGCCACCTTTGTCCATCCCTGTGGTCCCTTGGGACGCCGAGGACCATCACGGGGCAGGCAGGCTGGTAAAAGCATCAGCCTGGTGCCCGCAGCATCGAGGGACGAGACTGACCCTCGAGTCACCGCGACGTTTCCGGCGGCACGGAGTCGGTCGTGCTCCCCAAAGTATTTACCCAGCCCAACCCTGCCATGCGTACAGGACCGTTGCCGCTCTTGAATAAAGCTTTTCACACAAGCCCGTTGCAGCCCTCTGCAGCCCGGGCCAACGCTCGAGCAAGATACAGCAAGTTTTCCACCCCGCAAGCCCGGTTTTATGAGGGAATTTCAAGTTTTGCATAGTTTTCCCTCCCCTTGCAGGACAAATGTTTCTTCTGCCTCCCTGGGAGTGGGTGTCGGGAGCATTGGTCGCCTCCTCAGTGGCTCCTGGTCCCCCGCGGCTGCAGCAGAGCTCATGCCCAGCCTCTGCCCCACACGCCAGCACGCCAAGCGTGCTCGTGCTTCACCACTGGGCCATCAAGGAAATTTGCTGGACTGAAAAAATACCAGCGCGTCTAGACTGAAATACCAGTCTGGGCTCCGGGAGAGTGGGAGGACCCCCCAGGGCAATGTGGACTCCTTTTCCCCTGGGGTGGCACAGGGAGAAGTGACTCCAGGGATGTCCCCCCTCTCCCCACATCTCGACAAACCTCTTGTGTCCTCTCCATCCTCATCCCCACTTGGCACAGCCCATGCCAGGGGCACCTCATGGTTTCCTTCTGCTCTCCTTCCCCCATTCCCTCCACCTTGCCTGCTCTGATCCTTCCCACAACCGGCTTCCAGCCCCAGGGAAAAGCATCTCCCGGGTGCAGAGGTTGGTCCAACGCCCGGGTCAGACCCACTGGAGGGGGTCGCGCTGCGCTGGAAGCCCCCTCGCTGGCCATCGCCTCCTCCACGCGGGCACTGCCGGGGGCCATCCATCAGCCTGACCCCAGAGCCGCCCCGAGGAGGAGCGGCAGAAGGTTGCGGAGGGGAGAAAAGGAAAACAGAGGGGATAAAAATCACCGAATTAGCGGGTCCTAGGGAGGGACGGCCTGCGAGATAGCACAGAGCCATTTTTTATGCGAGAGACAGCAGGCATGAACTGAGGATCATCCTCTCCTCTCTGACCCAGCCACTGGAAGTCACCCCTGCCATCGCCACCCCATTGCTCACAGACCCGTGTGCTACTGCCGCCCCCACCACTCTGGTCCCGTGGAGGGGCCAGGTGAGAAATCCCTCGTCCCATGGAGGGACCAGGTGAGAAATCCCTCGTCCCCTTGCTCAGGGAGGTGGGCAGCAGCGACCGCGTGCAGGTTGGGGCTGCCCAGAGCACCCACATCCTGAGGGGCATCCTCCCAGCAGCCCTCCCGTCACCCAGCAGAGCTGGGACGATAACCATCGGCTCCACCCGGAGCTGTGTGCCAGCAGAAGAAAGGTTCATTTTATGGATGAACACGCCTGCGCGCCCCTCTTGGATGCTGGAGGGCAGCTCTCGGTGTGGGCTCTGGGTGCTGGAGCCCTGCGGGACCCGCAGTGGCAGCGCAGGCAGGAGATATCCATGGTCTGCAAGAGGGAGCCCCAAATACCTTACAAGTGGGAACACACAACCCCTGCGAACCCCACAAGAGGGACCTCCAAAACCCACATGCACCCCACAAGTGAGAGCTCCACGATCCCCAGGCACCGTGTAACACAGACACCCACATACCCTGCAAGGGGGAGCCCCATCACCCCCAGGCACCCTCCAAGTGGGACCCCACAACCCCTGGGCACCCTCTGAGGGTGAGCCTCACGACCTTTATCACTCCCAGGCACCCTGCAAGGGGGATCCCCATGCACCATACAGGTGGGACCCCCACGACCTCTGGGCTTTCTGGAAGGGGAACCCCCACAACCCCCAGGCACCCTCCATATAGGACCCCTAAAACCCCTGGGCACCGTCCAGCGGGGAGCCTCGCGACACTTAAGCAGCCATCAAGGGGGAACCCTCTGCATCCTACAACCAGAACCCCCTCCAACCCCCATGAACACCACAAGGGAGACCCCCACTTCCCCCATGACCCCCATGCACCCGGTAAGGGGGACCCCCATGACCCTCACATGCCTCACAAGGGAGACCCTCCACCTCCTCCATGACCCCCACGTGCCCCACAAGGGAGACTCCCACCCCTCCATGTGCCCCACAAGGGGGACCCCCACTCCCCATTACCCCCATGCACCCCACAAGGGGGACCCCTACAGACCCTATGAACCCCACACACCCCACAAGGGGGACCCCTACTCCCCATTACCCCCATGCACCCCACAAGGGAGACCACCACCTCCTCCATGACCCCCATGCCCCCATGCCCCCCACCCCCCCACGTGCCCCACAAGGGGGACCCCCATTCCCCATTACACCCACGCACCCCACAAGGGGGGCCCACACTCCTCCCATGACCCCCATCCACCCCACAAAAGGGACACCCACATCCCTCATGCACCCCACAGGGGAGACCCCCACCTCCCCCATGACCCCCACGTGCCCCACAAGGGAGACCCCCAGCCCCCATGACCCCTATGCACCCCACAAGGAGGATCCCCACCCCCCCTGACCCCTATGCACCCCACAAGGGGGTTCCCCCCCCATGTCCCACAAGGGAGACCGCACCCCCTCAGCCCCCCTGTCCCCGGGGTCTGGGCGCCCCCTGGCGGCCGTCGGGGCCTCAGCTCGGTCCCCCTCGCCCCCCCCCCAGCCCCGGGGTCCCAGACCGGGGTGACCCAGGCCCCCAGGCCGGGCTGTGAGGGGAGCTGGGGGAGGATTGGAAGGAAAACACCGATCTCTACGCGAAGGCAAGCGGAGACGGGCCATTGCCCCCCAACTCCCTCCCCCCAGTGGGGTCTGCGGCCATCAGAGAGGAGTTTTGCCCAGAAAAAGCAACAAAATGAGCCTGTTGGGTTCCCAAAGACACCCCCCGCCCAGGGCAGCGCAGGCCCACCGGGGGACACGTTGGTGCCGAGCGAGGCCACACAAACCCTCAAGCATCATCGATGCGGGCGACGCGATTAACCAAGAACCATCCAACTTGAGCTCCAAGCTCAGCTTCGGCCTCCCTGGGCTGCTCCAGGCTGCGTTGTGCCCATCGAACCCCATGGGGCTGCCCAGGGAAGAGCTCCCTGCGGGGTTCGGCAGCTGGAGACATCCCAGGGCTGGGATGGGACAACCCGGGCACTAAAGGCCTTTTGTTTTCCCCCCACCCAGTGACCCCCGTGAAGAAGAAGGGGCAGATTGTCTTTCAAACGGAGCCGGTGTGGAGCCTGAATGTCCCTTGCCACCTCGGCTATAAATCATCCTGCGTGTGATAAGGTAATTACCTTCGCCTTGAAACTATTCATAGGAAAACCTATAAAGCGCCTGGCTTGTAAACACCACGCTAAAGAGGCAGGATAATAAAACCTTGGCCGGGGTGGGGAAGGTGCTGCCTTTCACTGGCCTCAAACACCTCATACTTCACCAGTCCCTGACCAAGGATGGAGGCTGCATCTCCCCCACTGCTCTTGTTGCCCACACTGCTCCACCAGGCACCAAAAATGAACATCCGACACTCAAGGAACATATCAAACCATCACTGACCTTGGTATAAGGTAGGAGAACCCATCCCAGCTCTGCTCCAGCAACCCTAGAGCTGCCATCAGCTGCAGCAGAAATAGCCGGCAGGGCTGGGGCCAGGCACAGCTGCGTCCCATGACTAACCTGGGTCCCCACCTACCACCTTGTTAATTGTTGCCCACAGAAATGAGGCCTGAAGCTTGGTAGCTGCTCCCTCCACCCTCCTATAATGGGTCCAGCACTGCTTGATGTTGCATTTATCTTGCCTTCAGAAGATGCTGGATGGAGTACCACCAGCCAAAGCGAAAACCAGCTTCCACCTGTCCACTATCTTCTGTGCACACACTTTTTCCCCAGAGGATCAGGGTTCCCAGAAGCCAGGGGGAAGAATCTTCCTACAAGAGAATGAAAGGCTGGCATCAGTACAAGACCCATCTCAGGTTCTCCTCTTGGCAGGCAGACGGTTTGTAACGTTGCTCTCTACAACTACCTGAAAGGAGGTTGTGGAGAGGAGGGAGCTGGGCTCTTCTCCCCAGTGACAAGGGTCAGGATGAGAGGGAATGGCCTCAAGCTCCACCAGGGGAGGTTCAAGCTTGATATCAGGAAAAATTTTTCACGGGAAGGGTCATTGGGCACTGGAACAGGCTGCGCAGGGAGGGGGTTGAGTCACCTTCCCTGGAGGGGTTTGAAGACGGGTGGACGAGGTGCTGAGGGACATGGTTTAGTGTTTGATAGGAATGGTTGGACTCAATGATCCAGTGGGTCTTTTCCAACCTAGTGATTCTGTGTGTGTGAGGTGAGGCTACAAAATCCAGACTCTAAGCAAACCGGCATTTCAGTGCTTATTGCTGTAATGTGGTGATGGGTCACATGAACACCTGAGACACTCGGAGTCTGTGAGTGTCCACAGGGAAAACTACAGAAGGGAGCAACAAAACCTGACTCAGAGCTAATTCAGTCCCTCTGCAGATAAACACAACTCTATCTGGCATTCAGACACATTGTCCTATTCTTGTCTGGTCTCGAGGGAAGGAAAGTAGCCAGATCGTGGAAGAAGCTCAGCAGATCAGAAGGTGCTGAACACCTTCTGCTTTAGCATCTGGTTACGAGCTGGGCTCACAGAGAACACCACTTACATTGCCATCTGCCAAGGCTACCAAGAAACTACTTTTGCTCCCAAAGACAAAAAATTCCACGTTCCTGCCTGAGAGACACTGCAGGTTCCCCTACACAGGCTGAAGTACTGGATGTGGTCATTTAGAAAGGTTCAAACGCCAAGCGGGCAGGCTGTTACCAAGCTTAGTGGGGACACCTGGTTCTGTTTTATTCCACCACCTGAGCTCTGTTTGCCTCCACTGCGCACTCAGTGCTGCTCAGAGCACAAGTCCACGTTTCCTCAAAAGCCATTTGGTGTTTCAGGAGCTAGGTGAGACTTCACAAAGTTTTTTATTAAAACAAACAAAAGGATTGCCATGCACTATTGAGAATCCCAGCAGCTCCCATCTGCATCTTGGGGTGCAAAAAGCTAGTGATTTCTCCATTCGGAACAGCCTGACACTGGGTGCCGGCTGCTGGAACGCTCAGCAAGGGTACACCCGGTGTCTGCTGCTCAACCACACGTTGGATACAGAGTCCCACAGCCTCCACCCCAGCATTATTTCAGCCAGTATGGTATGTAGACAGCTCTAAAGATGTCAGCAAAGCCGGGCAAGAAATCCAGGCACGGTTGTGTTTTAAATGGTAACAAGACAGACTTCTTCTATAGGCAGAATATAGGTGCAAAATGCAGGCTTGTTTCAGATGGTGGAAACTCAGAAGATGGGCCCAGGTACAACTGCAGCAGCCAGAGAGAGACAAAAGGAGCAAGCGTCATCCTAAGTGCAAATCTGTGACTTAAAGCGTAGCCAGGGTGCTCCTGTGCTCCTTATCCCAGCAAGGGCAGCAGTGGTGCTGGGGCCCAGCAGTGATGCTCGGCTCTGCCACTCTCTTCCTCAGCCTTTTGGAACACACAGACATGCCTGAACATCTGCCAAACCTTGGCAGAGCTGCTCCTGCCACAGGCTATCACAGCAGGAAAAGTCATCTCCAGTGAAAAAGGCTCCATCACTCTGAAGGAGTGTCAGGTACTCACGCTGCTTGAGGCCCACTGAAACCAGCAATGAGGATGGAAAAACAAAGCAGCCAACTGTCGTATCCCAAAGAGCTTTTACAACAGGAGAGCTTGCACTGAGCTCTGTTCAAACACCCACCCCGAGGTTAGGACAGCAGGCACTCAGCGCTCAAAACGCCCGCAGATTGGCTCATTCCTGGAAGCACAGAATTGTCCCCAGCAACGCCAGAGAGCTCAGTCCTCTGCCACTATCAGTGCACTAAGCGCATAGCAAACACAAGTAACAGCATCATGAATGAATGAGAGAGAAGGGGACAGAACTTCAGAAGCAAAACTAAACCCACACATAGTTTACATCACTGAACCTCCCCGAGAAAGGCAACAGCCCCAGGCGTCGCGCTACTTGAAGAGTCAAACCTCCAGCCTCAGAGCACCGACTTTGAATTTTCTGACTGGGGCAGCACAGTACCATCCCCTTGGAAACAAGGAATTCTGAGGATGAGTGAAGGCAGCAGGGAGGTGCAGGGCAGGTGTTTGACATCAGGAATGCAGACAGTTAAAGACAAAGTGTGTTTGCTTCAAGCTGTTATTCAAATATTGGCATATTTGGGTTTATTGCAGGAACAGAGTGACAACATTTGCAGTGCTCAGAAAAACAAAATTCTTCCAGACCCCCTCCTTTAAAAACAAGATTTTGAATACAGTGGCAATAGTAACAAAACACTTTTAGATAAGCTAAAAGTCTTAAGCTTACAAGTGTCATGAGGAGCGGCTGAAGAAACGGGGATTGTTCAGCCTGGAGGAGGCTGAGGGGTGACCTCATTGCTCTTTACAACTACCTGAAAGGAGGTTGTAGCAAGATGGGTGCTGGCCTCTTCTCCCACGTAACAGTGATAGAATGAGAGGAAATGGCTTTAAGTGGTACCAGGGGAGGTTTAGATTGGATATTAGGAAAAAGTTCTTTGCTGGATGAGTGATTGAGCATCGGAACTGGCTGCCCAGGGAAGTGGTGGAGTCTCCATCCCTGGAGGTGTTCAAAACGCAGGTAGATGTGGCGCTTCAGGACATCGTTTAGTAGGCACGGTGGTGTTTTGTTGATGGTCGGGCTGGATGATCTTAGAGGTCTTTTCCAACCTTCATGATTCTATGACTCTAAGCTCAGAGAACACGCTGGTTTTACAAAACAAAGAAGGCAAAGACGTTTGTTTTCCAAATGGTGACACTGTACAAACAAAACCAACTGAGGGCAACTTCAGAGTTCACCAAACACAAAAATAAAAAAATAAATATGAAGTCCTCCAGATCTTTTCCTCAGGCATTATGAATTATTTTAATAAGTTTGAAATAAATTGTTTAATACCCACAACAGGAAACTTTTCCTCTGGATGTCCTGTGTATATGAAAGCAGCATGTTTTTTTTCCCTGTGCCCAGTCAGAAGTGTAAGCACTGAAACAGGTGCTTCTTTCTAAGCCTCTGTTAATTCTGTGGCATTGGCATGGTTCATCAAGACATCGCCTAGATAACCAGACACTCTTACCCTGGCTTTGCCCTCCAGCTGTTTCTCTATCCCACTGAGATGTTCGATAGCACCTTTCAACGCTCTCTCCCTCTCGCACAAGTCCACGTGTGTTCCTGCTTCATTTTCTTCAACTCCTGATCTGAGATATTGCAAGAAGTAGGTTTTGATTGCATCCCTGTTTTCTGCTACCGTTTCCCAAATGGCTGGCAGGTCTGTGCTCTTTGCCAGACTTAACAAATGAAGCAGAGCCTGGCAGATCTGCGTCCTGAGGCTGGCACTGTACTTGAATTCCAGAAAGTCCTCGGTGTCTTCACTTTTCTGCAAGGCCACTACCAAGGCACTCCAGATTTGGCAGAACTGCTCAGTGGAGCCGTAGCATTCCCTCTTGCTAGGGATGGAGAGGGCCATGGCTGATTTGATTCGGACTTTGAAGTTCTTGCAGGACTTCACTACTGAGGAAAGTGCACTATAGGCTTGCGTTGTCCAAGCAGCTTCTCCTAAAAAAATAATCCAAACCTGCTTTTCAATCAGTGAAAATATACAGAACTGTAAATATATAGTGGTCTTATACTTACTGTATTTAGTCTGGTCTAAAGGAGAAAATCAGGGGTTATGAAATGAAAAACTACTTAAAAAACGGTGGATCTTCTCAAGTTTTGTAAGAGAAAAAGTGACATTTTGCATCTATTCACAGCTATAATCCTATCCTCACACTCTTTTCTAGCATGACAGATCCAACTGAATACAGCACAGTTATCCCTGTATTAGCATTCACAGGATCTGAGCCTGTTTCACTGGCAGGAGTTCTGGGAAAGCCACAACAGCAAGATGCAGCTCAGTTTGCTTTCTCCTCCCTCCCCCAACACGTTTGTAACAGGGACCTTCTTATCAAACCCACAACCTGCTGTGCAAATCCGAAGCCAGCGGACAATTTACTCACCGAGTGGCAAGGCAGGGTTCTTAAATACATTCCCCAGCGCGTAGCAAGCATTCCAGCGCACTTTCATAGTGGCCTCACTCTGAACAGTGGAAATAAGGGCCTGAAGAGATTCCTCGATAGCTTCCCTAAACCTGGGGTTTGCTACGTGGCAGGGCTGAAGGAAATGAAGCACATTCCCAAGGGCTCGGACTGCATTACTCTTTACCTGGAACACACATACAGAAAAAACCACTCTGGGTTTCAGCTTACAGGCATAGTTTTTGTCAAACCTGCTACAAAATCATGCTTGGAGCCAACACAGAGCCCATTTTGAATCAGGCTGGTGTCTTATCAGATGGTAACTTCCTAAATGCCACAAGAAAGATCATTCTCTGCAAATGCTCATCCTGAAAAAAAACCACAACCAAACACAAAACCAAAAAGACTCACCCCAAACCCGCCCTGCACAGTGGAAAAGCGCAATCAAACGCTCTGCAGGTTAAACAACATAGGAACCCTCCAAACACCAGCCCTCAAGAAAGGATGCTGAGCTGCAGCTCCCTGTCCATCGGGGCCAAACGCCCCAAAGTAACAGGTGCCTTTTATCCTTTTTTAAAATAAAAATGCAAGAGGTAACTCCACTATGGTAACTCCACCCTCCTCCCCATACCTTGTCTCTGTCCTTTGATGCTTCAGTAGCAGACCGCAACATTTTCAACAGCAGGAGATCAGAAAATTCCTCTTGAAAGCTTTGTCCCATCGTTTCCCTAGCAAAAGAATCACACAGTGCAAGGCCAGTTCAAATGATCCAACCCCAAAGATGTGATACAATCCCTTATAAGGCGTATGAACAACCTTCACTCTTTAGAAGGCTAATATGTAAGGCAGACCTTACTACATGTGACCACTATGTTTATTAATTTAAAACCAAACTATCAATGCAAGAAAGCCAGTTAGCAATGCATTAAGTCTGTAATAAAAAACAGAGGGCAATGAATTGCTCAGAGGCAATTCCGTAGCAGGAATATATGATAACTATTTCTCCTGTTAAAAATGTAACAGTAGGTTAAGATTTCCTTCAGCCTTTGATTTGAGAAAGTGTTAAATATTTATTAATTTTACTTCTGTGTTATCCTGAAAGTAAAGTAACCAGGGAACATGAAATTACACAAAGCAACGTATGAGTAACAGAAAACTGAAGAGTAAACTGGAATACATTCCAGAACTAATGATTAGAAAGACCCAAGCCCAAGCAGTTTAATAGAACTCAGCCCCAGATGGATATAGGATACTTATAATACAATCTCACACACTGGTAGACACAGTTAAAAGAAGCATCCAAACTGAATTAGGAATTCCACGGGCCAAGAAGCTCTTACATACATGTTGATGATCAGCGTGTCTGTAAGATTGCCCAGGGACCAAGCTGCTTTGGCACGGACGTTCAGAGACTTGTCATGGAGGGAATTCAGAATAGCGTTTGCTGTGTCTGCCACAAACATCACATCCTGTAAAAGTAAAAGTGGCTGCAAAGTTAAATAGGTTTAAAAACTCAGCTGATTTCCTTAGTAAAATACACATTTTGGCCTTTATAGGGAAAAGGATTCCTGCACAGAGACCTGCTCTATTAAGACAATCTTCTTTTTCAGATGACTACTTTTAATGTGTTTATGGTGCTCTCTGTACAGCTTTGTTTGATCTTTAATTAACATCTAAGCCTGAATGCTGGCCAAGTTCACCACTCTCTCGGGTAGCTGTTGCTCAAAGCTTTCAATGCATTATTTAATTTCATTGGTGCTTTAGTTACTTTAGATTTTAACATAATTACCTGGACTGCCAATCTTATACTCAGCAAATCCCACTCTTAAGAAAGCACTTGCTTCTCCAAACTCCCTGTTGAGCTGCCTAACCTTGTTTACTATGGTGCATTACATTTCGTTTTCACTCTTTTGCCTATGGTAAAAGATTTTCTTTCAAAATATTTTGGACTCAAATCTCAACATAAGCTACCGTGTACATTTTTTATTACAATCACCCATTTAAGGCCATATTGCAAAACTACAGAGTACTCCAGCTCAGCTAAGCTAAGCTAATTTTTTTGTTTTTCTGGAAACAAACCAGCATTTTTTGCTAAACAAGCTTTACTTCTTGGTTTTAAGCAAAACTGAAGCCTTCACATTAAGAACTTGTTAAAATCTACAGAGCGCTGTGCAACTGTTCCCTTCTTCCCAGCATTACCTCATCTATCCCAGCTTCTCTGTGCGACCCCAGCCTTTCCCACTTCTGTCCCTGAGAGCTTAGAGAAGATCCTGACCTCCCTCCTTTCACTCTCACTTCTGAGGTGCTCTGGCTTCTGCTCCATCTCACTTAAAACTGCACTGGTTCTACTCACCACACAGAAGGCAGAAGCAGGTCTGGAGACAGGGAAAAAAAAAAAGCTATATACACACTACAGACCAAAATCAAGAAGGAAGGCCAATTCATTCCAAAAGAACTCATGTCCCACACCTTAGAGTTCATCAAATCCATTATAAAATGGCTCAAAATAGGAAAAACGGGCCAGTTCTGACCTGCCGAAGGCAAGAGAAGAGGATGTAGACTCCAAGGGCACGTGCAGCAGCAGCTTTTACCAGGGGGTTCTCACTGTGGTTCAGGCCGAGCAGCAGAGTGATGCACAGTATCTGCTGGTCGTTCTGCAATGACAAGTAGCCATGGCAATGGAGAGAAACTGGAAAGATCTCTGTCCCACAGAGACCACCCACAAATACTCTGACGGACTTCAAGATGTGGAATCTAAAGAAGCTACCATTCAGAGCATACTCATTTCTTCAAAGTAAACTAACTGGCATTTCAGGATGCCACATAGGAAACGGGAATGTTTCCAGCAAATGTGATCTTGTTGCCGTTAGATAAGACCACAAAGGAAACCAAAATATCAACTATCATCCAAACGCAGAAAGCTTGGCCCATCAGAGGTAAAACAGACTGGATCTCTTGCTTTTTCCCGTCTTACTTCACTCTTTCCCCTTCATTAACAAGGACAGCCAGGCAGATTAAGTTCACCTCGGGCAGATTGTCAGTTTACCAACCCATGACAAAAATCTTTGTTTCATCAGAGCAAAGGGTCAGAGTGGGCACTGACTTGACCCCACGTGGCCACAGGGACAAGAGTGTGGGGGATCAAAGTACAAAGTGATGAAGTACATGCTGTACTTCGAGAAACCGGATAGAGAATTCCACAGATACTGCTGTACTGGCAATTCTTGGGCAACTGAGATCTGGCAGAGTACTCCCCATCAAGAAGGGCACAGTGACACAGAAGGAGCTGCACAATGCAGCGGTGATACCCTGCCAAGGCTTTCATGTTTAAAAGCATATTTCGTGTTGCAAAAGGAGAGTATGGCCAACACATTTGTGTTCTTCTCCCAGGGCAATCACCACAATTTAGTGTTCTAAAAGCCAGCCAAAAGAAAAACCATGCATGCAAATTCATGAACAACATTAGTCCATGGTTGTTAGCTCAGCTGCCTCTTCAACCACTTAACTAGCAAAATATCAATGCTTCACCCCTCACACAATGAAATTCTTGCCCTCCATCTCCCATGCATCATCACCAAGGTTGCATATTCATGGCAGGGCCAAAGAGCTTCTGTGACCCACAGTTAAATTGTTCTGACAGACTAATTACTCCCAGCATTGCCTTTTTGCAGTCTTCAATAGCCACAACTTGTTTGAAATGTAAAAAAATTAATCTGGAAGATTCCTCTACCTTCTCTTTATAAAAAGCTTCACGCTGCTGCAATCTGGTAGACAAGCACAAAGCCTCAATAGGTAAAAATGCTCTTACCTGCAGGCTACTGAAAGCTTCTGGCAAGATAGAGGACAGGGCATCACAGGCGCTTGTCTGAAGAGTCGCGTGGGGAGAGTTCTGAAGGGTGCCAGGTAAAGGGCCATTTAGCATCATCGTCCAGAAAGTTACAACCTACAGAGGAAACAGCCGGGTTTGCCTACATAAACTCAGCAATTATGCACAAGTTGTATAATAGGTTGTCTTTTCCTATGATCATCTTTAAGGCATACTCACAGCAGGTGGCATCATCACACCTGAAAGCAATTACAACTGTTTGGAAGCTAGAATACTTTGGATTCAGAAACATTTTAAAGACACTTTAGTACTGCTGTTAAGTACTTATTCACCGAGTTCTGTTTGTTTCCCTCTCAAGGCCACATACACTCAAATGAGATGGCATTCAGTAGAATTACAATCCCATTCCTGAATCCACACCAGCCGGTATTTTCATTTGCCTGAAAATTTACATTCATATCAAGCAACAGGAACCTGGTGCTCCTGGATACATTTCTATCTTGTAGAGTCGCTGGTGACTGGCTCAAAACTTATGCCAAAGAAATTGTTTAGCTTGTTTTCTGTTCACAGAAGCAAGACTTGAACAGGCCTCCGTTACTACTAGAGTGCCAGCTCCTCAGCTTCCACAAATTTATCTGA
Organism: Phaenicophaeus curvirostris; assembly: GCF_032191515.1. Lineage (NCBI taxonomy): Eukaryota > Metazoa > Chordata > Aves > Cuculiformes > Cuculidae > Phaenicophaeus > Phaenicophaeus curvirostris. Next base: position 6,638,074 of record NC_091412.1, on the reverse strand, counting down.
CAAACATCCTCAAACAATACATTTTTTCTGAAATCACACATATTGTGGTTTTGGCCACTTCCTCTGCACTCGTGAGCAGCCAGAACATGTAGGCTGGCGCTTGTAACAATGCAAAGTCACCAAAACTCTAAAAGTGTGTCTCTAGGTTTATGCAATAGCAATGACACACGCAAAATTTGTGTATTCTTCCAGCTTTCTGGCTTACAGCAGGCAGGAAGAGGAGGGACAAGGAAAGGCAGAGGGGTACTGTTAACATCATGTAGAAGAAAAAACTCACCTGTACATATCAGCACCTCTAAAGTCGCAAGGTACTGCGCCCCTTTCTGCCTTCCTGCAATTGATTTATCTCTCTCCATGCCAGTAACTTCTTGAACTCAGAGTTCAAGAAAGGAATCTCAGGGGCAGCTCACACACTTACCATGCTGACTGGTACTCTCTGATCAGGGGGAACAGTGGAATCAGGTTTGTACTGCTGCAGCACACCTGTGCCCAGCTCCTCCAGAAGCTAAAAGGAAACAAAAGGCAACCTGGTCTTTATCAGGGATGACTCAAGTATGATGGAATTATAGCAGCCTTTACCTAGGACTATACTTACTTACCCAGGGAACAAAAATAAAAGATTCAGTATTGTTTTGGACTCTATTCTGTCCCTGCTAGTGAAGAAATTGGAGAAAAAGCCTTTATTAAATGAAGCCTCCAGCTAGGACAGCATAACAAACTGCCATGCAAGATTACATCTCTCTGAGCTTTCCTTCAGGGGTCAGACTACAGCTCCTGCACCAGCTGATGCTAAATTAGGGAAGGGCTGGTGCTACAGTCTTTGCATATCCCAGGCTTTCTGGTGACTCAGCAGAGCAACAAAATTCTGCTAAGAATTCAAGACAGGAAGCAGGAGATGCATTTTTCCGAGTGTCAGGGTACTGCATTTCCCAAAACAGGCACCAGCTTTTTACTGTGTGCTACATCAAACACACAAAGGTCCTCTGAATATTCATCACTACTCTGTCTTTGCAAAGTACACTAAGAGATAAAATGGACTTGGCAAAATAGTGTTGATGTTTCCTCATGCTCTTACTTTGGCTCCATGAAGCTGAATGGATGGATCCATTTCTTCCATGCATCTGCAAGCCACTTCTCCAAGTTCTAAGAAATGGTTCTGGGCCATAGAGAAATAACCTTTTACAAGAAGGGCCAACACCTAAAGAGAAACAAAAGAAATTCCATTCAGTGTTATTTCTTTATTTTAAACCAAAATACCCCAAACACACACACAGATGATGTCAACTGGCTAACTGACACTGGGACTAGATACTAAACTCTGATGTAACAGATACACTTTGCAGCACAACTTCTAGAACACTACAGCTAATCAAAAACCTCCCTATTCCATTATCTTGTTTAGAAAAGGGCCACAAAAGCACTATCGGGTAGCAACACAATGAATTATTTACTGTAAGTGAGGTCTCCTGTAGCTAAAAAACTAAGCAAGAGTGCCTGGAAGAGCAACACATTCTGCATCTCCTGTAATACTGCTGCTGTGTTCTGTGAAGCTGGATTTAAGAAGTATTCATTGTTCCAGAAAAAGAGCAAGACTCCTTAGGATGCAAGTCACAAAATCTTATTATTTTCTGTGATTACATGCAGACAAACAAGGCCTAGTCTCAACATGCACAGGTACTCCTTTAGTTGTATCAGCGTTACTCCATAGCTCCTTGCAGACCGTTCTTTGACTGCAAAGTGCTTCCACACTGTTGCCTAGCAAAATTTTAATGTATGGAACTTAAACGAAGAAGACTCACAGCCTTCACCAGATGCCAGCACACACAGCCAAGTAATATTTAAAGATAATGAAGGTGACAAAAATCACAGGCAAATGAACTTGCCGCAGTAGGTTTACTATGGGACGGTTACGCTGTGGCCACAGGCACGGAATCAAAACATTACTGCTCTTTCAGCCACAGCAGCTCAGACATGCTGTGCTAGCAAATGCTTTAGCCTAAATCTCACTGCAAGAGCTAGGAGCAAAGGCAGCCCCCAACTGAAGCTTGGTTGATGTGAAGCAAGTTGATACTGTACCAAGCTGTTAATTTTACAAGCTAGCTGTTCATCCCCACCTGTAAGGCTTCCAGGCGAAGGGGACACGGTTCATAAACACTAGAAAATGATGGAAAGTTAACATCGCTGTCAGAACAGGAATCCTCTCTGGGCAGAACAATGATGGTGACACAGAGACGGAGAAGCCAACATGGTTCTGAAGATGTAGATCCTGATGGATTATCTGGAGGCTCCCCTTCTGAGGGGACTGCTTTTCTCCACTGCTCAGAAGAATTGGAACGGTGAGGGGTTGTGCTACCGCTGTTGTTTTGCCCTGAAGAACTGGGCTGCTGCAAAAGTAACTGCACCTCTGGTAACGGCGCTTGGACAGATACCATGGCCCCTAATAACGTGAGACTAGAAACACGAACATTAACATCTGCAGGAAAGAACAGGGGAGGGGAAGAAAAAGCCAGTCCGTTAGCATCTCACTGACACGTCAGCATCCTTCTTCAGCACTTTTCAGACAAGACAGATCACAACAGAATGCGAACCTTTATGATAAATGTATGGCTTTATCTGGTTCCAAACTCTTGTCAGCAACCCAGGTTTTAAACGGCTGTATGGTGCATTTGAAACCAAATTTGCAAGGCACTGAAACACACAAAAGAACATACAAGGAGCAGTGGTTACAATGTCAGCCTGGCCTCCAAGAGATTTGTTTTTACATTTGCAATTTAGGTCATTTAGACAGCTAATTATCTGAAGGCACCTGAAAACAAATGCCCAATTATCTGCTGTTTGAAAACTGGTTGCAAATGTGGCTTTTAAGAACAAGTATCTAACTACAGTGACCTGGCATAAAGGAAATTCAATAATCCATGGAAAGCTTATTTTGGCTAATCTGGATTCTAGTTTTAAAGCCCATGTGAGTTTTCAGAATCATTCTATCATTTCATTCAGCTCCCAAATGACTACATGAAAGAAACACAGGAGTAAGAGAATTGTGCTGTAAAGAAAAGAAACCCTTGGACTCTGTAGGAAGACTCAGTTAATGAAGCCTTGTGAGATGACAATGGTCCATTTGCCCCCACCACCTTAGTCCTCAACAGCTACAATAACTTCTGTGCAATCTTTCTTCAAGACTTAATCTAGATAACGATATCATCTCTTGGGAAGCAGCTGAAACACTTACAGTACAGTTACCTTGACTATTTGTGTCAGTGTTTGAGAAGAGGACTCTGCCACCAGGGCGAGCAGCAGGCAACGGTGCAGCTCCCGGATGCTAGAAGCAATAGTTACAGAGAAGGGAGTAAAAGCTCTCCTGTGATCATTAGCATCTTCAGCAACAGAAAGAAACTGCTTAGAACCTTCCAGGATGGCTGAGAGAACTTGCAGAGCACAGGCACGGGTCTGAAATGATAAGACATTTCTGTTACCCACTTTTAACACCTCCTTTAAGCTGATAGTGAATTTTAAAATTTATGAAAGTATCTTTCTCCAGCAAGAGAAAATTCAACTCCAAGTATCTTTTCTCCTAACTTTGAGCAACAACTGATCCTTTGTTTCTATAACCAACACATCCTCTCCTATTTCTTGCAGCACAGTGACCAAGCAATACAGTAAAGTACTTACTGAAAGGCAGAGAAGACAAGGGGAAAAGTACAATAGTTTTTATACTCAGAACTGCCTCACCTTTGGAGAAGGGTCTTTTAAAGCAATAGTCATCAAGGACACTGACTGGGGGCTACCAATACCAGGTGCATCAGGAACAAAAGCTGACCAGTAGCCATAAAGAACTCTTTTTTCCATTGATTTTATAGCAGAGAGGAAACAGGCTAGAGCACCTTGACGAACATTGGCTTGATAAGATCTTAAAAACAAACAAAAGGATTCATGAAATGGCAGCAGTGAATAACGGACTTAACCTCTTTCACTTATATTTGTGCTGGCTGTGAGAAGAAATCTGTCAGATCAAGAATATGAAGGGAAAGAACAAATTTACTTTCAAACCAATCCAAATTACCGCCTTCCAATTTTCTTGTGTTACCACATAAATCAAAAGAGAAAGCAATTTCCTCAACAGTTTTGATTAAGCACAAAGCACTAGGATCCTGTGGAATGTCAAGAGTCTGCACACATGTAAAATCTGTGCCAGACCTACAGGAACAAAAGGTATCCTTTAATATGATATGGAAGGCTAAACTGTTATGAACAATAGTACATTCTGCTACTGTGCTTTATGTTTACGTGAATAACAATCACCTGGTTTTGCTCTGTAGTCCACCTTCAGCATCAGAATATTCTGACTCACTGCTGCTGATTCTTTTCCAGCCAGTACAATGTGAAGACAAGTGATCCTTTGCAGCAGGCGTGTATGCAACATCTGATGCACGAGCCCAAGAATTCGAGCAAGGACTGTTCTGCACATCCCCCAAGTGCAGTTTCAGCATGTCTGCTCCAAGAACTGATTCATTTCCCACATCACCCGCATCTTCTTTTGCTTCTTCCCCAAACTCTACCTTCTTTTGTTTCCCTTTGGACTTTTTTCTTCGGTTCTGTTTTAAGATGAAAAACACTTTTCTTTTTAATCTTCTAAAATAATGTCTAGAAAGATGTGCAAACATTTCATAGTTGTAAACTAAGGAAATAAAGTCTCATCTGAAAACAAAATTAATTGCTAATCCAGAATAAAAGCAGTGTTTAATATAATAAATCATGCCCTGCCTACAGTACATCAGCATCAAATTATATAAGTTTCTAAATGAGCCTTCAGATGAGAGTTAGTTTAACCAAGAGTTATCACAGCTATTTGGCATCTTCTGATGCAACAACCCTGCATACAAGTGCAATTACATGTAGGTGCAATATTGTACATACAGAAACAATCACTTCTTTAGTGTTGGAGAGTCTGCAATCTGTTTATTGACAGAGACAGTAACATCAGTATAGTAATACCCTAGTGTAGGTAATTTATATCTGAATAGCCACAAAAGTTAAGCTTTGGTCCTTTCATCAATAAGGCAAAAGATTTCCAACAAAACCTTTAGTTAAAAACCACATTTCATACTAAAGTGATTAAAAAAAAGGAACAGTAAACACTGTTCTTTTAGGCTTAGAGTAGGTATTTAAAAACTGAAAAGGAATGAGTCAACACGAGCACACAACTTTATTTTCTCTAATGCTTTTTAGATAATCAGTAATCCAAAATGTTTACAGGGTTAAAAAATAACCTGTAAAAGGATTGAGCAGAACAGATGGGGGGGGGGGGGAGGAAATCAACTGCTAGATGAACTTGACTTCCTTAAGAAACAGTCAAATGATTGTGCAAGCACAGGAGAGAAAATGTAACTTATAAAATAAAAAGCTCTGGGTAGTCCACAGGCACCAAGCCCACATCCACAGGCCAAGAATTCTTGGCTGTGGACGAGTAAATGATGCACACAGCTTAACTCAGGAAAACTAATCTCAGCAGAGCCATTTGTTCTCCTCATCTGAGTTTACAAAGCAATTTTATTCAGTGCAGAGATTTATAACCAATACCTTTAAAGCAAAGAATGTGAAATGTATCACATCCTCAGAACACAAAATGTCTGTTAGCTGCTAATATCACATCAGGTAATGTACAACTGCAACAAACATGCACACCATGAGCATGCAGGGGAATCAGAATTATTTCACCTTACCGCTGGCTGCTTAAATGTGGTTGGTTCCGATTGTTCCTGTTTGACAGGTGACCTTTTATCATACTGAGGTAATGGAGCTGGATACAATGCTGTGGGCATTTCTATGCTCAGTCCTGGCAGTCCGTGAAACATACATTTCTACAACAGCAACAAAAACGTTAGCATCCTTCCCTTTTTTGATGCACAAAGATTTACTGCTTATTTACTCAGGTGTTCCTCAATTTTCAATTGGGCTGTGATCCTCCCCGCAGGTCTTGCCTCTCCCCGTGCTGCATAACAGCCTTGCAACATTTGAAATTCAACTGTCTCTAGAAGGATTATTTTAAGTAGGTCCAAAAGGACGAGCCTTCCATCTTTCTCTCCCATTCTTTTGCGGGAAGTGCAGCTAAGATGCTGTGAAAGAAACTCAGTGTCTTTTTATCTCACGCTACACCACCCCTCACATTCAGGCTTCTCTGCTCCCTCCATCTCATCTTCCACAGTTTCCCACTAAACAAGCACCTGAAACATGCACCTTTCAGTGTCTGCCTCTTTCTCAAGGTGAATTTAAGTTATTTACCTTTAATACTGCAAGAAGAGATCCAATTCGGTCAGTTTGCATTAGTTTCATCTTCCCACCATTCAGGAGTGACTGAATACCTTTCAGTGCATTTTGCAGCAACTGAAAACCAAAACACAGAATTACTTTTCCTTCTCAAAATGTTCAGGGTTCACATCTTTCAAGGGACCTCCTGGGCAATTATGGTTTTGCGCAACTTAATAACTGGGACAGTCACTTATGTTTATTAAAAAAATAGACTATTCAAGCAAAATCTCAGTTGACAATGTTCCAAGTTTCATACGTTTCCAATTCCAATATTCCAACAGCACAATCTCCAAATTATTATTCTGGACAATCAGACTCACACTTACCATGCAAAATGTGATGTCATCTACATCAGAGGTTTTTGAAGACTGCAGAACACTTAGAAAAGTGTGAAAACAGACAGTTCTGTAAGACTCATCCAAGTATGGCTGTCCAGGCACACTAAAATTAAAGCAGGAGCAGAGAAATGGTTGGTTTTCGGTCTGTCCCACAGCTTTAAAAAGTTACGCGAACTCAGGTCCAAGCCTTCTACTAGACCAAGGATCACAGCCCCAGATGGCTGGATGGCTCTTTGAAATGATAAACTCTACCACTGTAAAGAACAGGAAGACTTTGGCACAAAAAGCTAGTACAGTCAGAGTGTGCCTTACACCCACTCTGCTTTTGTGGCCACTTTCTTGATTACAATGACTCCCCAAGCAGAGCTTAACAGGCTGTCATACTTACAAATGCTTTTTAGGCAAAATTTGGCATTGAAAAGGACCTGGAATGACTTTTGCCATGTCCCTAGTTTGCATGAATCCGGGCACTCTATCATCTAAAAGGGCTTGTACGCACCTGAGACAGAGGTTTGCCATGCCGCGTACTGCTGCCCTCCTGAGTTCCACGTCTGGCTGAGCGGAATCACTGAACTGCACCAAGAGCCCATTCTTGCCCAGCAAATCTGGGAGATACTAAAACAAACCACCAAAAGTTGTCAGTGCTCATCCCTCAGCCTCTTCTGCTTGGAAGCTAAACTTATCCATGCTACAAAAGACCATTTGTCAGCTGCTATTTCAGATTCCATAGAGAGATTATGTTTATAAAAAGCGACATGAAAATACTCATTTCCAAAGTTCTCTTGTTGAGTATTAAGAAAGTATCAAGTGTGAGCATGGCTCAGACTGAGTCCCAGTTTATGCTTTCTTCCCAGACACGAAGCTAAGTCAGTAACAACTGCTGCACCAAATATACAGGCTAAAAAAAACCCACAAGCTAGTAGCTCCAAAACTGCTACCGTCACTGCCCCATGCTCCAGCCCAACAGCAGAAACTGCCCTGCAAGCTGCCAAGAGCTGGTGACAGCAGGGGAACTCAAAACACCAAACACTGCCAGTGATGCTGCAGCAACAAGGAACCTTGCACACGCCTTAGGATTGATACCCAATAGCCTCCAGTTTGAGACAGCTTTGAGCACACCGCACACCACAGACCTGATCTGGTTACAGGATAAATTTCAGGAACCTCAATGGAGACTGATGAGCAGCGTGCAATTTGAAGCTCCCTGTGTTCTTCCTGCCCTGATACCAGGGTGGCTATTCTGCAGGCTAGGCCTGGTGCCCTTCTTTAATAGCGTGCAGCCTTTGGCTCAAGCCAGGGAATAGTCGGTCTCTACAGCTGCAGCCTGCAGGTATGGAGGTATTCAACACAGGGAGAATCTTGTTATCTCCTGACTATAAGCGTACATACCTATCACACCTGAAATTCAACCATTCCACAAATACCAGTCACTAAATAGGATTATTCTTAACATAAAAGGTGTGATGATTTGAGAACACGATACTTTTTTATTCTTTCTTTTTGGGGAAGGGAAAAAGAAAAAGGAAGTAGCAAGAGCAAAAGGGTGCAAATATTTTTGTGGTTGCTTTCTCTTAGTTTGGAAACTCACCTTCTGACATTTAGGTCCATTATTATAAACAAGAGCCGCTAAGGCTTGCAGAATTTCAACATGGGTCCAAGAGCTGCACTGCTTAAGAGCAGAGATGCAGTAGGAGAGAAGAACATTCAAGTTCTGTTCATCAACCATCACCTGTCGTAACAGAAAAGGGTTGTGGTCAAGAAAACATTGTCATGTGCTGCCCAGATATATTGGTTAGAGACTTCGGTGATCTGGCTGTTAAAGTCACACACTGACAAGAGTAACAGCCAACACGTAAGAAATCGATAAATCAATACATGTTACCAAGAGTATTTGTGCTGGTGCATCCATGAGAACTGGTTTTATATCAGCAACCATGCTAAAGGCACAGATCAGAACCTCAGTTAAGAATGAATAAGCAATACAGTGAAAATCTAAGAAATTCCACATGAAGTTCAGCCCCACAAGCCCCATAAAAAGACAAGAGGCCTCCCTGGCTCAATGCAGGCCCACAGGAAAAGGAAGGACAAGGCCAAGATTTCCATACCTGAAACCTGTTTAGTAAGTGATGGATAAGCTGACAAAGTTTGTTGACAAGGTGTTCCTGATCAAGTTGAACCAGCTGACAGGCTTGGGCAAGCAAAGCACAAACATCCTGGAAGAGAAAGCCTCAGTTCGTTAATCGGAGCCTACAAAGCCAGGGTGGAAGCCACATCATCAGCTAAGACTTTGATCTTAGACTTTGATGACAACCAGATCTGTGTGCGGATACCAGTAACACCAATACCCATGGATAACAGAACGGAATGAATGAACCTACACTAGCGAGCTTCCCCTCAGCTATCTACAGTCCATCCTGCTGCTGGGCTGTGCTGACAGGGATTCACATTGCATTGCTGCTCAAACAATATCACTTAAACACTGGAGCAAAAGCTAAGCTAATAATAATGGCAAAAGAAAGATATAAAGTTAGATCGAGGAACAGAGGTGGGGAAAAAGTGCCGCCCAAAAAACCCCATTGATTCCAAGCCTACTTGGGAAATAAAATGATTTAAAATTGGTAAGGCAGCACTGTTTATAGAGTAATAAAGCAGCACAGTGTGTTCCCAATGAAGCAGAGTCAAAACTACAGCACTCAGATTTGAGGATCTTACCCTAAGACTTAAAATTTCCCAACTGTTTGAAGAGTAGACTGTGAAAATCACCAAGTTCTCATGCATCCAGTCCCACCCACTGCCCACCCACCGCTGTCACCCACTGTCCCCTCCTGCCACCGTGTCATGGTGCCAACCCAGCAGGATGTGGCTCCGAAATCACCCACGGAGGTAGGGAAGGGTGGTAGGGAAGAGGGTGAGAAATCCACAGCCCATGGGGAGCAGCACAGAGACGAGTACAGGGCTGCTGCGTGTGTGGGGTGGCTGCGGGCCAGTCCATACCAGTCTGGGCACACCAATGGGAGAGCAGCGGCGCATCCACATGTGTGCCGTACGTGAGCATCGTTCACATGGGTACGTAACAGTTCCGTGTAAGTGTGCGCTCACACCAGTGCGCACACACCTGTGATGTGCAACCCTCTTCTATGATGTGTACCCTCCTCCCATGATGTGCACACCCACGTGCAAACTCCTTCTCTACCCTCCAGCATCCACATTGCTGTACGTGGGCACCCTCACTTCAGTCCCAGCCCATCCTCAACACCCCCCTAGCCCCACTCCCCAGGCCCAGCTCCAGCCTCCCAGCCCAGCCCCAGATACTCAGACCAGCCTCAGCCCATCCCCAGATTCCCAGCCCCAGATTCCTAGCCCCAGATTCCCAGCCCACCTCCAGATCCCCAGCCTGGCTCCAGATCCCTAGCCCCAGATCCTTGGCCCCAGCCTATCTTCACCCCCAGATCCCCAGCCCATCCTCATCCCCAGCCCCAGATCCTGACCCCCAGATCCAGACCCCCAGATCCAGATCCCAATATCCATCCCCAAATCCTCAGCTGCAGATTCCCAGATCCCCAGATCCAGATCCCCATCCCCAGATCCCCAGCTCCATCCCCAGATTGCCAGCCCGTCCATATCCCCATTCCGAGATCCCCATCCCCAGATCCCTAGATCTAGATCCCCAGCTCCCCAGCTCCAGCTCCTCACCCCCAGCTCCCCAGCTCCTCAGATCCAGAACCTCAGCTCCTCAGATCCAGATCCCTACCCCCAGATCCAGATCCCCATCCTCAGACCCCTGGCCCGTCCCTATCCCCATCCCCAGATCCCCTGACCCATTCCCAGCCCATCCCCTTCCCACCCCTATCCCCCTCCCCTCCTCTCCCGGCCCCGCGGTACCTGCGCGCTGGGCGCGGCGGCCGCCCCGCAGCTCTCGGAGATGACCTGGTCGAAGAGCAGGTGCAGCTCGGTGCGGCGGCCGCCGTCGGGCCGCAGGGCCCGCAGCCGCGCCAGGTACGGGCGGAACGAGCCGCCCGGCTCCCCCGGCGCCGCCATCGCCCGCCCCGCGCCGCCACGGCAACCAAGGCGCTTCCGGGGCCGAGGCTACGGCGGCCGCCACGGGCCACGCCGAGAGCGCGTTTGGGAGCTCCGGGGCCTCGGGCTTGGGAGGGGCGGGGGAGGGGGGGAGGGTGAGCGGTATATGGAGTGAGCTTAGAGGTCTTTTCCAACAGTAGCGGTTCTATGGTTCTATCACAGAATCACTAGGCTGGAAAGGACCCACAGGATCATCGAGTCCAACCATCCCTACCAGACACTAACCCATGTCCCTTAGCACCTCGTCCACCCGTCCCTTAAACCCCTCCAGGGAAGGTGACTCAACCCCCTCCCTGGGCAGCCTCTGCCAGTGCCCAATGACCCTTTCTGTGAAAATTTTTTTCCTAATGTCCAGCCTAAACCTCCCCTGGCAGAGCTTGAGGCCATTCCCTCTTGTCCTGTCCCCTGTCACTGGGGAGAAGAGCCCAGCTCCCTCCTCTCCACAAGCTCCTTTCAGGGAGTTGTGGAGACCAATGAGGTCTCCCCTCAGCCTCCTCTTCTCCAGGCTAAACACCCCCAGCTCTCTCAGCCGTTCCTCATCAGGCCTGTTCTCCAGCCCCCTCACCAGCTTCACTGCTCTTCTCTGGACTCACTCCAGAGCCTCAACATCCTTCTTGTGGTGAGGGGCCCAGAACTGAACACAGGATTCGAGGAGCGGCCTCACCAGTGCCGAGTACAGAGGGAGAAGAACCTCCCTGGCCCTGCTGGTCACGCCGTGTCTGATCCAAGCCAAGATGCCATTGGCCTTCTTGGCCACCTGGGCCACTGCTGGCTCATGTTCAGTCGCTGTCAACCAACACCCCCAGGTCCCTCTCCTCCAGGCAGCTTTCCAGCCAGACTTCTAGTCTGTAGCTGCCCAGGGGTTTTGTGCCCCAAGTGCAGGACCCGGCATTTGGCCTTGTTAAACCTCCTGCCATTGGACTTTACCCAATGAGACACTCAGAGCCCTGACACACAGCCCTGACACACTCACAGCCTTGACACAAAACCACGACACACAACCATGACATGCTCACCACGCTGACAGCTGTAGCACAGTTGTAGCCGTATCACACTCACAGCCATATCACACTCACAGCTGTGTCACCCAGCCATGTCACACCTACAGCCACGTCATGCTGACAGCTGCTTTCACACTCACAGCCATGTCACACTGACTGCTGTAACAGCCGTGACGCACTGAACATCATCTCACACTCCATCCGTGACACGCTCACAGCTCTGACACACTCACAGTGGTGACACGCTTACAGCTCTGACACACTCACAGTGGTGACACGCTTACAGCCACAACGTGCTGATAGCTGTATCTCCTCACAGCCGTGACACAGTCCAGAGGTGACACCTTCGAAGCCGTGACACACTTGTGGTGGTGGCACCCTCACAGCCACAGCACGCTCCCAGCCGTGTCATGCTCCAGCTGCATCATGCTCCCAACCTTGTCGTGCTGACAGCTGGATCACTCTCATGGCTGTGACACGCTCCAGCCGTGACCGTGACACGCTTACACCCGCTTAGCCTGAGGGAAAGGATCTTTTGTGGGGCAGGGCAGTGCAAGAAGCGCAGATGTCTGCCCTGGGCAGTGACCCACCTCGTCCCCACCCAAGGCTGGGGATGCCAGGAGGTGACAATGCCCACCTGTGTTGGTGGCTGCAGCGCCTGGAGTGATCCTGGTTGCAGGTGGATGGCTGGGGCAGAAGTGCTGGACCTGGCTCCTTGCTCAGTCCTGCATCCTCGGGGAGCAGCCTGCAGGGAGACACTGTGGATCTGAACCATCGTGGGCATTTGGTGTTTCTTTTGAAGCCACAGTAAGTGATTCGTGTAGCAATCACTGAAATAAGAGCTGCTGGCCTCTGACAGGTCGCTCCCATCCCAGAGCTGCTGCACCTGCTTTAGGACAGATGCCAGCACTGGGGACACAAGGGACTGGGCTGGGAGGAGAAACTGCCTGCCTTAAAGACAGATCCGATCTCCTGGAGTTAGTTTCTTGCTGAGGGGTAACATCAAACTGACTGATGATGTCCAGCCATTTCCTTGTGAATAGGAGCCCAGGATTGAAGCCAGGGGCTGGAAGGCCCCAATCAGTGGGGAAATACACTTGAACAGGGCCAAGCCAAGCATCACTGCCCTGCTGCACGCAGCAAGCTGGCAGCACAGCGATTTGCATCACCCAGAAAGGAGCAGAAGGGCTGCAGAGTTGGGGAACAGCATCCTCTCCTTCCACGTCACAGCCAGGTGAAGCCAAGGTCTGGTACCTCACCCAGGGGACTGTCTTACCTCTGACTAATCTTCCCTTATCAGCACATCGAGTAAGAAAAGTATGTGCTGTGCCACCCCCTTGGTTTTCCTCTTTGCCCTGGGCTGTCTATTTATGGCTAATTGCTCTGCTTCTTACCTTTGTTGTCCCATTTATTCTTTATTATTTGCTCCCCCAAAGTCCTGGCAGGCCTCCGAGGCAGGCACAGCGAAACATGTAGCAAAGAGACAGCCTCAAGCGCATTAATATTGTGCAAGTATGATTTTAGAGAGCTCTCTGCCATCCCAGCCCAGCCATCGCTCCAGGGAGAGCAGCTGCTTGACATCCTGTAAGTGCTCTGGGAGGCAGGACAAAAAAGAGGACACGTAGCCACCTTCGAGCCTTTGTGCAAGGGTCTCATCACTGACAGAGGAAACGCAGACCTGGTTTTGGTGTGAAAGCTGGGTAAGCGCTGCCTGGGAGTCGCAGTGGACTGGTTTGAGCCCTGCCACTGCACTGGCCAGCACCAGAGCCTGGGGTGAGATGGAGAGCGAGGGAACTCCATCACCCACCCTGTGGTAGCACCTGCTGGCACTTTACTCCATCCTGGAAAGCCGTTCTCACACCCACAGCGTCAGTGGGTTCGATGAGGTGGCCGGGTCAGAGCTAGAATCTCACTGCCATCCACTGCTCTGCGACTCTGCAGCATTTTGCAGCATCTGGCTCAGGTGGAGCTGTGCTGGGTTTGGAATTTCAAAGCCAGGAATGTCAGTGTTGAGTTCCCAATTTCTCTGGTTGGCATAAATGTCTACAAAACCCACACTCAGGGACCTTTTTTGGTTTTGTTCCTTTTTGTCACCATTTCATTTTGTGATTTATTATTTTTTTAAACATCTTAATGCATATTTAAAGCTCTTCCTTTCTAATTGTCCTCTGTTTTTAAAATGGTGCCAAAATGTGCATTTTGACAGCAGCCCCCACTTTTGTGAGGCCCTAATCTGTGACTAAAAGCAGACGGACACTGCTGCATGGGTTTATAAAGCAATGAAACCAGCTGAGAGCTGGGTAAAGACGCCGTGGATTTAGGGAATAACTCCACTGGAGCCAGCAAGGTTACACCAAGAAACATTTTACCAGTGCCTGGTAAGCCTTCACGCTTCTTCGCCTCTCGAAACCTCCAGATGAGAGCAAACATCTCAGTTTCCAGCACTGGCCATGAGGGAAAATCGAACAAGTCCACGGCTGTTAAACGTGCTCTGCCACTGTCATGCAAATACATCTGGCTCAGCAGCTCAGAGACAGACTTCAAAGGAGAGAGGAGTCATTAGAATCACAGTTCAAAGGAGAAAGTGAGCAGCTGGTTTAGGCCATCTGGTAGGGGACACAAAATGGTCTCTTTCTTCCCCAGTCAGCCTCTGAAATTTTCATTAATTGTAGGAACATCTTCCAACATTAACCAACATAATACTGTTAAAAATGTAGGTCTTAATAAATCATCAAAACTCCTGTCTTAGGAAAACAAGGTAGCCACAGTCTGGTGCGTCCTTCCCTCTCCTGTAATACAGTGTGCCATGATTACAATTTTAGGTTGGTGTTTTTAAAGTAAATTAGTGGGAATTGGGTTCCTCAGCTTCTTTGAAGGTCCCGGGAAATAACGTGGACAGGATGTTTGCTCAGGCTGCAGAGGCATCACCTTCTCTATTGATTTAAGGAGCTGCATTGGACTTAAAAATGTGCATAGAAAGTGTTCTCCCTGGGCTGCATCACTCAGCCCCAGGAGGACAGCTGAGCACCACACTGTGCTCCTGGACAGACAGCAGGGGAAGCTGCTTAAACAAAACCTCACCTCCCCGCAGATCTCCCAGCCAAGAGCAATCCCAGCTCCGGTGGTGTAAGCACAGCTCAGCAGAAATCCCTGGTTTAGCTGCTCTGATCTCAGGGCCCCCAGGAGCTCCTGGAAACTGATATTCCTGTTGAATATATGGATGAATTCCTTGAAATTCAGGCAGGTGGTTTGATAATGCAGAGGTGGTGACAGCTGCCACGGGGAAGCCAAACTAAACAGGAGCAATGATGAAGAGCTCAAGGGCACAGCAGATACCTGCTGGCTTTGACAAAGTGACAACCTAGGAGCTGCTGCTGGTTCTCACTGCCTCCTCCTTGCCTTTCAGATTTGTCAGACGTGTCTCTTTCAGTTAAATGCAAAATGGAGGAACTTCATCTTAATCTTACTGCCCTGGGAGGAAAACTGGCCAAGAATTCAGCTGAGAATTTTACATTTTGATCCTGGGCTTTTCTGGACAGCACTGTTTCCATCAGCCCTGCCTTTGGTCCTCTTGCCTGGGACTGTCCGTGTTTACCGGCTTTTCATATCTTATCAGCAGCAGTGCAAAGCAGATCAAACACCTGAACCTAGGAAAATCCCTGATCCTCTGATGTGCTCATATATCCAGGCGAGTCCACGTGGCTGCACCAGCTGCCTGTGTTCTGCCTGCGCCCCACAGAGCGTCACCAAGCATTCCACACTAGTGTCATGAGCTGTTCCGTCCTCCTGAGCCGTGCTGGTTCTCAGGTGACTTGCTTAGGTTCAAGAGAATGAGAGCAGCCAAGGGTGAGGACAGTGGGACCAGAAAAACTACTTGTGCCAGAGCCAAGAATGATGAAGGAGCAGAGGCTGCCCCAGGGAGCCCCCAGCCGCAGAGAGGGTCTGCAAATATGCACAGGCAGCTACTCCATCCCCGGGAGGAGGATTGAGTGAGTGCCCTTGCTTGCACCGTGTGACACATTTACCATTAGCCAGGGGCGTGGGCAAATTTAGCCCTGCTACCTAGCATTATCTCCATGCCAAAGGTGCCTCCCACTGGCTTCCCAGCTGTTTTCCCAAGCTGCAGGGCCAGCTGACAGGACAAACAGCTCTGGCTCCAGGCTTCTTCGCCACTGAACAACAGACACAAATTCCTAATCTCATTTTCTCATGCAAATGCTGCTGGGTTGTCAGGGATGTTGCTCCAAGGCAGCAGCAGAGATGGGATTTGAGGATTGGAGCAGGTGTGCAGCATGGCAAGGGAAGGACCCAGCTGGAGAGCATCCATGAGCCCCCTGTGCCTCCCCATGGGGTCCCACCCCAGCCTGGGTGCCTCCCCAGCTCCCTCAGTCTCGCTTGCTCAGGCCCAGCCTGCTCCTTGCCCTGAATACAGGTGCCCTGGTGATTTGGTTAATTGGGATAATTCCTCCCCTGCAATGAGAGCCATTAAATGGTTGGACTTTTCAATGGCCATTGAATGGTTGGACTCGATGATCCAGTGGGTCTCTTCCAACCTGGTTATTCTATGATTCTATGAAACCTCCTTTCACATGGCAACTGCTACTGGACTGGGGTCACCAGCCCTCTTGGAAAGAAGGCTCAGGATTCTCAGGCTATTTCTCCTGGGAGGACTGCTGGCATTATTTAATGTGGCTTAAATCAACTGCGTGCCGAGATCTTGGAAATGCTGCTACTGCCTCCTCCCTGGGCATTATCTCCCCAGAGCTGGCAGAGGCTGGGATGTTTCCAAGTCTGCCTTCACCAGGGAGGTGGGGAGGACCCGGGAGACACCGGCAAAGCCTGGTGGAGCCTGCGAACACCTCCCCCTCTATACAAAATAGCGCAGACTTGCTTTTTTAGTTTTACACCTAAATCTGTTTTCATCCACTGCACGTTTTCGGAAGTGGTGCCATAAATTAACACAGAAAGTCTACTTGCCCAGACTCGAGAGGGGTGAAGGAGCAGGGGCTGCCATCGTTACTGGTGAGCTGGATCCCCAAGAAGCCCTGCAGCCCACCAGAGGCTGGTGCTGGCAGAGCAGGGAACATGGGACCTGAAACTGCAGTGACCTGCTGGGAGTTGGAGAGAGCACTCTGCTAGCTGCCGAACCGCCAGCAACCTGCCAGGGATGCACACCAACCATGAGCTAATCCCAACAAAAATAGGAGTGAAATCATAATTCATATGCATAATTCATGTGCATAATTTTATCTTTGCTGTATGTACTCCAGGGATGTATTCTAGAAAATGCCTTCTTTCTCCTCCCCTCAGTGCTCGCGTCCTTCCAAAAAGTGCTGTAGATGCAAATCATTGGAGGCAGGAAGAGGTAGTAGCTTTGCTGGGTTACTAAATAAATGCTATATTTGTCTGAGTTTCTAGCCTACGTCTTGGCAAGTTATGCAGATTGATACTGTTGTATAGACATGCTTGTAATAATCACGGGATTATTGCTTTCATTGTGAACCCTGGCTACTGATTGTATCTGCATGGAAAACTTAACAGTTTGCACTTGCAAATGTTAAAAATGTTAAACCATAATAGCAATTAGGAGATGATTATAGTTATTCTGAAGCAAGGACAAGCAAGTTAAGACTCTGAAGATGTCCCAAAGGACCAGGAAGCATTGCCCTGTTTACTGCACAGCCTTCAAGCTGATATTTCTATGATTTGAGATCCGCCGGATTTAATTGCCTAATGAGTTTCCATGAAATATTAAGTATCTTCAGCCATCACCAGTGTCATTCTTGCAGGAGGACGGTGACAAAGCCCTGGCCTGGCTCCCAACGCATGCTGAGTCACCCAGCATTTTCCTTCTGTGGTGCTAATTACATAAACAAGGTCCAGGGCCCCCCTGCCAGCAGGACCTCCAGCCCCCATGGGTGGGGACCCTGCTGTAAGCAGTACCCCCAGCCCCCATGGGTGGGGACCCTGCTGGGAAGGGGCTGCACGAGCGCCACCCCTCAGTCCCCCCCTCAATTCGCAGTTTCAGAGGGAGCCTTTGCAATGTGGGTCCAGCTTTACCCCATCCAAGCTGACGCACAGAGGAGCAGATGCTTTCAGCCGGGTCATTTTGGTCCCTTTGAGAACACAGGACTTTGAAAACTGGATTTAGGAAGAGGTTTTGTCCTTGTTGAGGCGTTCTGGGCTTTCCTCAAAAACAAAAAAGGCATTTATTTTTTTTCCAGAGCCATGTTCTGGGCTGGCTGCCAGCCGCCTGTGTGCAGGCTGCAGCGGAGGCACGTCCTGGCTTGGTGTCAGCCCTCCGTCCTGCCCTGCCAGAGCAGCCCCAGCAAGCAGTGGGTGGGAGAACCGGGTGAGATGGGCGCAAGATTAAACCCCAAACCCGTAATCGAACACTTCATGGAAAAATATCTGTGTAAGAAGGGATTTCCGTTCTTCTGACTCAGCTTAAGCAGCACGGGGCTAAAAGCTCAGGTCACACTGCGTGCACCTCCAGTACCCCAAGGAAATCCTTTCATCCTGTCCCGGCAGTGCCTGATGCCGATCACCCCAGGCTGGGGTAAGACAACGGAAAACCCTTTCTTGATAAACCCTTTCTCGATGACCCCACTGCAGCGTTGCACCTGCACAGGGGCCGCTAAGGGCGACACGAGGGTGGGAACACATGTCCAGCTCTGCAGATTCCAGCCCTGTCCCTGTGTGGGACTCAGCAGCGGGGCCGCAGGAACAAAGAGTGGCTTTCACTGCACTCTTCCCGCGCACGGACTGCCATGGTGAATTCTTCAGATGCTTTTATGGGCTGCAACCAATGCATGAGGAGAGCGAGGCTCCCAGCAATCTCCTCCCCGTGAAAGGACTTCATTCACACCTAGGCGGGAAAGAGGTGAAAGAAAAGGTCACTCGCGTGTTTAAATTCAGAGGGGCCCTGCCGCATGGACACTTGGATCTCTCCCCCAACCCCTCCTGACCTGGAAGGGCAGGACCGAGGGCACGCAGCCAGGCCAGGGTCTGGGCAAACAGCTGAGCTGCGGTCAGGCTGCTCCGCAACGGCCATAAATCAAGTGAGATGCGTAAGCAAAGGAGGGAACAAAGGACATGGAGAGGTGCCACGGTATCTGGCAGAGGAGGGCTGCAGCGGCTGCGCCGGAGGATGGCGTCTGAGAAAAGCCTCTGACTAAGCCCGCAAGGGTTCTGGCCTCATGTCCTGCAAGGGGAAGAGGCCTGGCCCTGCTCTTTGCTGCCCTTGGTCTCCTCTTCAAGACCAGCCCTCCAGAGGGGGCAGTGAGGTGCACACTGGGAGGGGGGATGAGTTGGATGGGTGAACGAGGCGCTGAGGGGCATGGTTTAGTGTTTGATAGGAATGGCTGGACTTGATGATCCGGTGGGTCTTTTCCGACCTGGTGATTCTATGATTCTATGGTCCCATCTTGCACACAGCCCTGGGGTGCCTCTGCAGCACACCACCCTGGACCACCATTGATTTTTCCACCAACCCTCAGCACTAAGACAGAAAGAAATGGACTGCAAGGCAACCGCAACAGCCTGCTCCCACAGGCAGGAGGAAACAAGTTGCTCCAGGGCCAGATAAAACTGTCCCCAAGCTTAACCCAGGGCCAAATCCTGCAGAGCTGAGCCTAGGGTTGTGCCCCAGTGGTGCCCTGTTCGGGCTGCTGATCAGGGAAAGGACAAGGACCTGAGTAGAGTCTGCCAGGACTGCTCCCTTCCTAGCCCCGTTCTGGGTGCTGAGGCCACTGGCGCTCAATGCAGAAGCACAGCGTCTGCATTGCTAACAGAAGGCTGGTGAAGGCACTGACCTGGTGATAAGCAGTTATTTGTCTCGTTGGTAATGAGTTATTACTCAGCCTCAGCTAGACACTGCCTTAAGGGAGGAAACATCTGATCATCTTTTAATAAACACAGTTGGCTCCTGCGTGGCTCCTGCAGCTCCTGTATCTACAAAGCACTCTGAGACACATGGCTTATGCACAGACATTGCCGCTATGAGTCACAGACTGGGAAAGGGTGTCAGAATTGTTGCTCAATAAATAGAACAAAGCAGGGAAACCTCGGGTGGGCAGGGATGGCACAGCCCCACTTCCTTCATCGCATGGCACCCATGGTGCGTTTACCCATCAGAGACTGAATGCGAGATAAAAACAGTTTCTTCCACGTTTTCTCTCTTCATCTCAAATCTCTCGCAATAGCACTATGAAAAGGAACACGTCCGTTGGGGACCAGGTTTATCAGCAACAGGCTGCAGGCTGGTTTTGCTGGCTGGGGGAGCACTGACTGGTAGCCAGGGTGTTCCCATAGGAGCAGGCTGTAACGCCTGGTCCCTGCGCAGGGTAGGAGGATGTCACCTGTGTCCCCTCCCAGTATGCCAGAAGGTTAGGGAGAACAGGGAGGAACACGATGCCAGGCAGACAAGGAGCAAGGCTAGCTCTCCCCACTAATGGAGTCACAAACCTCCTCCCAGGGTTTTACACTGTGCTCCCTCCGCGGAAGAATGAATCCTAGGTAATGACTGAGAGTTGCACCCATGGAGCACAGCTACCACAAACCAGCCCGACTGCTCTTCAGTGCCATGAAGCTTTGCTTTTGAAAGTCCATACCTGGAAGAAATACTTGACATGAGGAATTAAATAACTTGGCTTGTACAAGAGAAAATAACCATGAACCGTAGCGTTACCCACAGCACACGTACATCTGCAGACGCCATCCAGCACCCAGACCTCTGCTCACAAGCAACAGCCAGCACCTCAGACTCCCCCATAATCAGATGTTTCCTGAGTGCTTGTAAAGCAGGACAGAAACGTAGATCAAGTTTATATTTAAATAGCATTTTTTCCCCAAATACATCTGGAAGCAGTTTCTTTCTCCAGATGTTTCCCCAACAGATACATACCTTCCACTCAGTGCCCCAGATCCAGATGTTTCCAAATAGCTTAACGCTCCTGCTGAAATCAAGCAGCCATCCTGGGGACACTATTGGCCTCTCCAGCACAGAATCAGTTAACGCTCCGAGGCACCATGCAGGACACCTGCGCCTGGTGGAAACTGGAGACCAAGTGGGACACAGCAATGGAAAAAGTCAAAGCCAAAGCTGTGCCAGACAGCTGCTGGGGAGCAGGAGGGGAAGCCAGCAGGGGCAGACAAGTTCCCTGTGAAAACCTCACCTCGCTCTCAGCCATGCAAAGGGAAATGCTGCTTAACTTCAGGCAGTTTGAATCTTCCAGAGCTACAGCGCTACGCTAAAGACTGGTTAGAGGGGAGGCTGAGGACACACAGTACCAGTGTCCATTGCACGGGTTAGGAGGAGGTGAGCAGGGCTTGGTTTCACTGCCTAATTGCTGAAGGCATGAGCTAGAGCTTATTTTCCTTAGCCTGAAGGAGGCCTCCTGCTGCAAGTGACACACTGAAGGAAGCACCAAACCTGCTTTTGACTTGCATCAGCTCCAGGGCCTCCATATGACACTGGGGACCATTTTACACCAGCACCACAGTCACTGGATACACAGCTGGAAGGGGCACTTTCCCCCAGACAGAACTCAGGCTAGAAAAGCTTTTCCCTCAGGCTTGGATTAGCAGCCTCCTGTGCAGCAGCAGCTGGCATTCAGGAGCTGGTTTCTCTGCCTCTTGCTTTGACCAAGGGCTCAACACAGCTCTACTTCCCCAGCCCCCACAAGACTGCAAACATTTTCTTGGAGCCACAGTGTTAACCCAGACCTAGCCAGGCCAGAGTCCCAGCACAGCTGGAGCTTAAGGCCTACAACTACCTTCTAACACAAAGGCTGGCTAGGGGTATTGAGGAAGGAGCAGCACCCCCAGCTCCCCAAGGCAGCACCCATCTCTGCAATTCCAGCACTGCCAGGTATAGGTTATAGCAGGCTGGATATGTTAGAGCCACACTGCTGCTTGCTCTGCAGTCTGGGGTTAACTCCTTTTATAGCTGCCTAACACAAGTCACTTTCAGAGGCAGCTCAGCTTCCCCTCCTTTCTCATGCCAAAGGGCTATTATGCTGGAGAGCCCCCAGCTTTTCCAAAATATCAGAGAGGCCACAAACCCCAAATGACATCGCAGCAGGAGAAAAGAGCTGAGGGGGTTATAAGGTCCTGCAGACCAGGGGTACTAAACACATCAGCTTCAGCCAATGGACAGGAGTTTCAGATCTCACCTTTGGAGCCAAGACCAAAGCTGCTGTACCAACCTCAGCTTGTCTGAAGTCCTTAAGAGGTCAGCCCCGGTGCCTCTGTATCTAGGTTATTGATCAGAGCAGCATCCCATCAGGATGCGCTCCCCTGGATCCCTCCCCTCCTGGCTGTGTTTGAGCCAGGCTGGAGGTCAGCAGTAGCACAGATGGACCACATAAGTGCTTCAGGTCAAGTTTCTCCCTCTGCAGTCCTGCCTGCTTTGGGTTAGCATCTCCCAGGGCAGAGAACACACTGCCTACCCTCTGGACAGGCACAGTTTTTGCTTGGCAAAGAAGAAGAAAGAGGCTGTTTAAATGTGTCAATTCACCTTTAATGTTTGAAAAAAAATAAATGGTATTTGAGCCATTGCAGTTATGAAGGGAACAGATCTTGCTCCACAAAAGACCGTGAACAGGTTCACATTAGACTCATGCTTGGAAAAAAAAAACAAAACCCAAAACATTCTCCTGTCAGATCCAGAGCAGAGTTCTGAACAGACAAGACCACAAGAGTGCCCCAGACAGTCCAAGGCACATCACCCCAGTGCAGACATTTCCATCAACATGAAGTTATGACAGCTACATTCTTTCTAGTAACAACATTGTTCTATCAATTACAAAATTAGGCATACTTTGGATTTTGCACAGAGACAAGAAGGACTTTTACTTCAGGAAGTAGTCAACCTGGGTCATTGAGTCATATCACCAAGAGCTCCCTTCACTCTGCCCTTCCCCCCAGCAGTGACTTGTTGCCAACACCAAATTCATCTCAAACAAGTTAGGCTCACCAGCCCAGTGATATTGTCTATGTATTAGTTAGCAAACCAATAAATAGACCTTATGACAAGCACCAGGTATTTACTTGCCATTGCACAGCATTTCTCCACACCCAGATAGAAAGAACTTCCTGCAGTGTAATCCAAGAGTCAGTACATACAGAGACAACATCACTGCTGAACCTATTGGAGACCAAGACATTTGTCTGCCTTTGAAGCAGATGTCACATGAGTTTCCTTCACACAAACATCACATGTAAATTTAACTTCTTGGTACTGTGCTTTAAGAACAAAAGCAGATATCAGAACATGGAGGACAGACCTCCAGAAATAGCTTATCAGCTACAGAAAATAAAAAAAAAAGAGACAGTGGCCACTTACAAGTCTTCCACATGACTAGCTTGCTTTAAGGAGAGCATCAAGTTAAGGCAGTGTTGAGACAACTGGCTAAGAACGTGCCAAATAGAGCTGTTGTCAGTAGTCACCAATTTGATATCCTACTCCATTTCAGGGATGGACCACGTGGCTTTAGATCTCAGTATCAGGGTCTAAAGACTTCAGCCACAGGATGCTGCTTTCTGCAGCAAGCAGCAACTCGGGGGGATGTTTGTTGAAGTCTTCTAGACCAGGCTGAGTTGCTTACAAGTCTAGGTCAATGTTTCAGCAGAGCCAAAAATACAGTGGTGGGCACTGAAAGAGAACACCAAGGGTGCCAGCTGCAAGTCTGTTTGTCACAGTCCGAGGTGGAGTTCAACCTGTGTGTGAAAGCCACATAATCAAGAGCCACCCCACCAGCTTTCAGGGAAGGTCTAAGTACCTGCACTGAGGCTACTGGGAGAGCCAGCTCTCTGCAGTCTGCAGGGTGGGTACAGAGGCTCACACTGGCTTTGCTCCTCTTAACAGTCTAATAAAATTCAGTAAGGAAGTCAAGGTCTTTTGGCCTGCCCAAAGAAGTTTTCCCAGCCTCAAAGAAGGAGTTACCACTGAGGGAGCTGTTGTGGAATCGTTTTATTTCTTCCCACGTAAAGGCCATTGTTTAAGCATTTACAGGTTTCCTAGTGCAATACAACCAAAAAAAAAGCAGTAACAAAAAAATGCCGCCTTCTTCCCAGGCAACTAAACAGAAGTAGATTTTTACTGCAACATATACACATTAAATATAGTATACAGTCCATGCAGCGGCATAGCCATGTTAAAGGGAGTCGTGGCTTCAGCCATCAGTGCATTACAGTCCAAATTTCACTTGCTCCTACTTCCTATCCAGATTTGAAGAGAAGAATTGCAACCTGACCCAAGTAAAAATAGATGAAGTGCTTTGTCTCGTGTGTTACATAGCTGCCAAAGTTTCTGCCAACAATGCAGTGCCAAGTTGGGTTGTATTTCTTGTCAAATTCCTGAAGAAAGAGAAGAGAGGCATTAAGGCCAAGAAAGCCCACATGAAAATAGTTCTAAGCACAAATTAATAGCTGGTTCTGTTCACACACTATTGCCTTTCCTCCCACCTGCATCTTTACATTCCCACTGTAAGACACTATTGTATTAATCAAGGTAGCAACTGACACAACCAGACCTCTCCACTGGATTGTTTGAAGGATCCAACACAAGTAAATCATCTCCTGAGACTTAGAGCACACACCAGCCCTGAGCAGAAAGAGCAGACCTAAAGGCTCTCCTTTGAACAGTGTTATTCAAGCCCTGAGTGTAGGCCAGCTTGGAGGAGTATTTCTCCTCTCCCATTCCAAGCCTACTCACAAAAAAAATAAAAAAAGGTTTTGGCATGTCTGCTCCAGCAAGGCATTTGAGCTTAAAGGTCACCTAAAAAAAAAAAAAAAAGGAATGAGAAGCCTGGCTTCTGCTGTCTGGGACTCTTCTTCACATAAAAGGGTGAAAATCTGCATTGAAAATGAGCAGGCAAATTCACAGGCCAGACAGCACATAAAGACCCAAGAGGTCAGAGGTGAGCAAGCGGAATACTGGCTTAGTAGTCAGACTCCTACTCAGCAGGTAAGTTAGGGTTAGAAACCACTTCTCTTCCTCCAATTAATACACAACTCGCGAGAACACCTTTCCCTCCCTTGAGACAGTCAGAACAGACTCCACACTAAAGATTAAAGCAAGTGTTAGTCCTCAGACACCAGTAAAAGTTTGAGCTCTTTGCAAGTATCCTTTGAAGTAAAGGAAAGCTTTCTTGCCAGGGCATGAAGGTGCACCAAATTGCTTCCCTCCTCCCAACACACTCAGGAAATAAAAGGCCAACTATTTTGGATGCCTTCTGTTGCACACACTTTACAGGCTGCATCGCCCCAAGCACTTTGAGATAAGTCTCGCCTCCGATCAAAGTCATCTGAGAAGAAGACACCTTTGAATCCTTTACATTCAAGCTCAGTTTACAAACAAGGCCCAAAAGCCTGCCCGTGTCCCAGAACTACATTGACTATGAAGTCACTTTCTCCCTTCAAAAGGACTTCACACCCAGCCCTTTGGAGAAGCAGCTACAGAGGGAACCAATGAAAGCATGAGACTTAAGTTAATGGCCTCTGTAAATGGGGAGACATCTTCACACAAACCAAGGCAGTGCTTTTAAAGCAGCAGCTTCCACAACCCTGCCAGCCTGTGCAAGACCCCATCTTCCTCCACACCACCCACAAAACCAGGAACACAGCAGACAAACACGCATGCACAGTTGTCACTGAGTGAAAGGTCAGAGCAATCCCAGCCTACACTGGCACTGCAAGTCAAGCATCATCATCTGTGGAGCAACTCCTAAAGAGAGACTGTAGACAGCTCTTTCTAGGCTGGCAAATCCAGAGGGACAGCACTCATGGTGCTTGCTCAGAACAACAGACTAGGCCTTGCTCTGTCATAGCACTACACTGACCTTGGAGAAGTCACACCATCCTCTTGGGAACAGCAATAAAGAAGCCAAGAAGAAAGCATCTTGTCCCCCTCAAACACAAGTATGGAGTCCCAGACACTCAGGCTCACGACAGGCACGCATACTTGAGAGTTTCAGGAAGTCTCAGCCAGAGCAGCCCCCTGATCCCATAGTTACCTTCTTTATATATGCTGCAATGTCCTTTTCTATGTTGTACTTCTCCATCGCCTGTGTAGCACAGTCTACAGCATCCTGCTGCATGTCCTCGGACATGTCCGCATTCTTGATCACAGCCTTTCTGTCAGACATTGTGAACCTAAGGCAGAACATAGATTCCTTTAATCCCTTCCCAGGAAAGGAGAAGCTTCCTGTGCATCAGAGGTTGTCCTTTCTATGGCAGGCTGCGTCACAAGCCGATACTACAAACCCCCTGTTACAGCAAGGGTGGCTTTATCAGGGTAGCCTACAGTAGTCCCAGGCTGAAGTGCCCCTTACAGCTGGAGCACTGGTACTGTCTAGAGGTTACATCGGAGTCCAACATCACCACCTGCATTATACACATGCAGAAAAAGCTTACTCTGTGGGAGGAGACAGGATCTGCAGAGAGCTACAGACCTCCTATACATCAATAGGCTACAGCCAAGTTTGTCTTCCAGGTGCACCAGCGGTTTGGAGCATCATCTGTTCAGAGCCTGGCAACAATCTATCTCAGCCTGCCTGTCTCCAGCAGGGAGGCTCTGGAAGAGTGCTAGCAGCAATGCTTTTTATTCCACCCCATGCCAGGAGTTAGTTACTGCTGCTAGTTTAGCCTGGAAGGAGTGTTGCTCCACATTCAGCCTATCACCATCCCCTCACCTCCTGCTGCTTTGCCACGGAAACCCAGACTTCAGCTGTTCCCATGGGACAAAGCCAGTCTGACAAGCCAGAAACAGGTTAGCACCACACTGCAGCCTAGAAACAGGGAAGTAAGCCCCACAACAGAGCCGGCACAGCTAGGACCCAGCAAAGCAACCTCCTTCTCCCACTCCTGCCTGTGAACCACAACACAGATCCTAAAAACAAGCCTTTGAGGAACTGGAGTGGTACACTGGAACTGAGGTAGTTCAACTGTTCCACACCAGTCACTAAAGCCATTTACATGTAGATCTGCCATGGCATTTCCAGGGAAGTGTTCACTATTGTTGAGTTTCCACAGCAGTTCCTACTATCCGAGAAAACAGGGATTGGGCAACCTGAAGGCTGCAGGCTTTCCTCAAGCAGAGGCCATGACACATACTGCAAGGAAGGAGCCCTGTGCAGTCCTGCTGCTGCAGGGGACACTCCAAAACCATTCCAGGCACCAGACCACCTGCTCCTGAGCAGTATGCAAGGCCCAGTCAGGAGGCACATGTTATCCTGGGAGCCTGTCAAGCTGAGGTGTGCGCTGAGGGGAGTCACAGCAGCTCACCTCAGCAGCCACTCTTACCAGAGCATATTAAAACTTTGTGGGAATAAGCTTCTTAATGGGAAGGAGTGCCTCCAATTAAGCCTGTAGAGCACCATTAAGTTTCCTAAATCCTTTTACAGTGCTGCAAGTCTTGAGTGATACTACCAAGCATGTTTTGAACTAGTGAAACTACACATTTTTAGCTCTGTTGGGGAGCGTAGAAAATCTGCTGCAATGATCGCTTCCTGGAAGAGTCCCAGAAAACTGAAGGAGTAGCTTTGTTACAG
Organism: Phaenicophaeus curvirostris; assembly: GCF_032191515.1. Taxonomy (NCBI): domain Eukaryota; kingdom Metazoa; phylum Chordata; class Aves; order Cuculiformes; family Cuculidae; genus Phaenicophaeus; species Phaenicophaeus curvirostris. Next base: position 6,610,798 of record NC_091412.1, on the reverse strand, counting down.
CAATTAACAGAGCCTGCTATCCAGAGAGAAAGAGAATCCAGTTACATAATTGTAGCCCTATGATTACAATACTTCAATTCTTCGTTCTGCCTGCAGTTCAAGATTTCTGTTGCAGCCTTAATTTATACATTCTAGATACGACATTTAACAGAGCGCTGCTATTAACACACACTAACAGCATCAGGAGGAATGACAGGAACTGAGCTCAAACGCCAACAGAGAGCACGTGCCCCTACCACAGCTCAGGAAAAGCCACTTCCAGGGAGGTTGTTCTCCTCCATGCTGCAGTTTAAGCTGGTGGGTGTTAGCCTGCGGCCCAGACACCCTGGCAGGACAAGACATGGCTCAGAACAGCCCAACCAATGGCCTGCAGATTTGGATTCACTTATCCAGGAATCTATAAATCCCTTGGAAGTCTTCTGGGGGCCCAGCCCTCAGGAAAAAGGAAGTAGCAGGAATTTACTTGTGGGTCATTCTTCCAGGAAAGCCTCTGTAGTGATAGAAGGTGAGCAAGCTCTGACACTCATCAAGCCTTTGCACACCTCCAATGCATTTTGAGTTCAGAGGGCATTTGCCATTACATAATCAGATACCGAGTGACCTGCAAAAAGCCTCTTCCTCCCTCATTGTTTAGGCAGGGAGCATCTCAGTGCAGGCCGGAGCTACCGAGGGCCAACAGCGCCATAGAAAAAAACTCATCATCCTCCAGCAGATGCACAGGCGCTGGTCTGCCTGCCCTCCCCAGCACCGCACTGCTCCAGGGCACAGCATCCTTCATGGGCACATCATGACAGGAGCTGCCAGACGGCTGCGCTGCTGGAGGGAGGGTCTCCCTGCACCTGCCGTGGCGTGGGGAGCAGCTCAGAGCACCACCCATCCACCCACCCCAACACCCCAGAGCAGGGCCCCAGTCTCAGCTCATTCCCACACACACATCCTATCCATAAACCAAAAGATCAAAGCTCACCCTCAGGGCCCTGCCACCACCCAAGCCAGGCCCTGAGGAAAACCACAAAGCCCAGGACAGGATGAGCCTCAGAAGGTGTAAGGGGACAGCTCCAGCAGCCAGCCTTTCCCCAAACCAGGCCAGGATAGGCCCTAGCAGCCACTCCAGAGTAAGATGAGGCCTTAAGAGAGACGTTCAGCCCAAGACAGCACTCCACCGTTCCCTCATCAGGGCAAGGCGAGGTCCTGGGAGGAGCATGAGGCCCAAGCAGAGCACCTAACCACTCCCCCAGCAGGACAGGATACGGCTGTAGGAGGGGGATGATGCTCAAGCTCAGCACCCACTCCCTCCCTTACTAGGACAAGATGAGGCTTGGGGATTGAGATGAGACACGAGCCCCGCTACATCCACCTCCTTACCTCCACCAGCAGGACTGGGCTTTAAGAGTGGGACAAGGCCCAGGCCCAGCACCCAAGCTCTCCTGCAGCAGGACAGGATGGAGCCCTAATACAGGGATGAGGCCCAACCCCAGAACCCAACCACTCCCGCAGCACGACAGGAACGAGGCCCAAGCCCAACACCCACTGCTTCCCTACCAGGGCAGGGCAGAGCCTTAAGAATGGAGCGAGACCCAACCTCAGCACCCAAGCACTCCCCAAGCAAGACAGGGCAGAGCCCTGGGGATGGTGATGAGGCCAAATCACTCCTTCAGCAGGACAGGATGGAGCCTAAGAATGGAAACGACACCCAACCCCAGAATCCAAGCACGCTCCCAACAGGACGGGATGGAGCCCGGGGACAGAGATAAGCCCAAACCCCAGCACTCTCCCACTCCCTCAGAAGGACAGGGCACGGCCTGAAAACGGAGCGGAGACCCACCCCCAGCCCCAAGCGGGACCGTCCGGGGCCTGGGGACGATGCCCAGCCCCGCCGCCCCCGCTCCACGGCAGGAGGGGCCCCGCTGAGGAGCCGCAGGCCAGGGGGGCGCCGGGGGACCCGCTCCTGCAGGCCGGAGCCCGGAGTGACCTTCATCGGGGGTGACCTTGCCCGGGGCGGCTGCGGGCGAAGCCGGGAGGCGGCTCGGAGGGGACCGCGACCCCCCCACGAGCCGCCTCTCCCCCTCACACCCCGCGCCGAGGCCGCCCCCCTCGCACCCCGAGCCCGGTGGGGCGCGGGTCCCGGCCGGCCCTGCCCCGCGGAGGGCGAAGCTCACCTTCACAGTGACAGGGCCACCCCTGGAGGGCGAGGCACCGAGGAGGAGGAGGAGGAGGGAAGGAGAGGGAAAAGGAGGAGAGGGAGCAGAAGGTGAGGCCGTTGCCGTGCGCTGCCCGCGCCGCGCGCTCGCGCCCCGCCGCCGCGCCGCGCTCAAATACCGCCCCGCCCGCTGCGGCGCTCGGGCTGCCGCGCCCCCATTGGCTGAGCCGCCCCGCACGCCGCGCTCCCATTGGCTGAGCCGACGCGCGGCCCCGCAGCCCCGCACCGTCCGCCCGCGCTGGTCTGCCTACATCCTGTTTCATCCCACAATGCCGCGCGGCGGCCGGGGCGGGGCGGGGCTGGGATGGGGTTGGGGGGGGGCTATGGGGGGGGGAGATAGAGGGGAGTGGGAGCTCTGCTGGCTTGTGGAGTCCCGAGCTCGGCCTTGGGGCGGCTGAGCCCCCGGGAGAGTGGCCTTGAGGAGGACCCCGACCCCCTGCGAGGGACTCATGGACTTGGGGGGGACTGATCCCCTTGTGGGGGGCGGCCCTAGGAGGGACCCCAACCCCCTGAGAGGGACTCTGAACCCCTGGAAGGGACCTTGATCCTTTGGAAGGGTCTCATGGCCTTTGGGGGGAGGCGGCGAATCCGCTTGTGGGGCCCTGATCCCCTGGGAGGGACTCAAGGCCTTAGGGGGTACTGATCCCCTTGGGAGAATTGCCCTAGAAGGGACCCTGATCGCTTGGGAGGGACTCATGGCCTTAGGGGTTCTGTCTGATCCCTTTGGGAGAATGGCCCTGGGAGGGCCTGATCCTCTGGGAGAGAACCCCCAGCCTTGGGGAGGGACCCATGACCTTGGAGAGGCCTGATCTCCCTGGGGGGAATGGTCTTGGGAGGGACCCCAACCCCTTGGAAGGGACTCTCAGCCTTCGGGAGGCCTGATCCCCGTGGGGAGAACAGCCTTGGGCCCCAAACCTCTGGTGGGGCCTCGCTGCTGTGGTGACCCCAGCCACCACGGACCTGGCTCTGCCCTCAACCTGGACATGGCAGGGATGGAGCTCTGGTGACAGATTGTGGAGCACCGCTGGCCTATCAGCACCTTGAAGGTGCTCTGTGCCCTGTATCCATCAGGCTCTGCCCAGCTGCGGGTCTAAGTGGGCACCAGTCCAGTTTTCATGTCGGGCTGCCATGTGGCAGCTCAACTGGGTGCTGAGAACAGGGCAGCAGAACGGGACTCCAGAGTGTTAGGATCATATTCCAAACCCTGACTGATCCCAGGACATCTTCGTGGCAGGATTCGCTCCAATGTCACTGGAAACTGAACACTAGAGCCACCCATTTTGACAGTCCTGTGTAAATGTAAAGCCAGGTCTTGTGTGTGGCTCCCTGACAGCAGATTCCTGGTCCCCTCAAGACCTAGACCCAGCAGATTCCTCAGGTCCTCTGAGACCTCCCTGTGTCTGCAGAGCTGCTTGCAGGCTGGGGACCAACACATCTTGGAACCACTGCTCAACCAAAGAGTAAAAAACCAGTTCTGTCAGTCAATATTAGCTGTAGCTTTGCATCTCGATTGTGCCTTCCACCTCAGATCTTCAAGGCCTGATGGTCATTGATCACTCGAATCTCGCAAGACCTTCCCAAGCTGGCTGGCCTTGCTGCAGCTTCTCATATTTACAGCTGAGGAAATGAAGGCAGTAGCAGGGAATAGTGACCTGTGAAAAGTCCCTGAGGCCATTAGTGGCTCCATTAAGAACAGATCCAGGTCCCCTGGAACTCAATGTGATCTCTTCCTCCTCCACTGTCCCCAGATGTCTAGGTTTTCAGGCAGGTGCTTAGTTTCCCTCACAGGACTTGGCATCTCTCCTTGCGCCACAAAGCCAAACAGACTTCCCCCTCCTGAACACACTGAGGGCTCTCTCATTTCTCGGGTTTTCTCTGCTTTTACACTGGCAGCAAAGCTTGGAGGATTCTCAGCAAAGGTGGGAGCACCTTCACTAAACCACCAGCTCTGCATCCTGCGGGAGCAACTACTTTTCCCCAGGAATGTTTCAGCAACTCCTGCCAGGTCCAGCCCTACAGGAAAGCTGATAAAATCCCAATACTGAGTATTGCACTGCTCCACACCACACCAGTGCTCAGGAGTGACATGGGGATGTTCGAGCGTCTTCATTAGACACTCACCGTGAGAACGTGTGAGGTTTTGTATAAGCCAAGGTAAGGACAAAGGGGAGAATAAAACCCCTCTGTTCATCCTGAAGTCCAGGGAAAGGCTTGATGCAGCACTATGATACCCTGGTTCACGTTACTGCTGTCCCTAGAGTAAAGCCCTGATAAACTCCATGTGAGTAACTCAGCAGGTCCCACTGCTGTGGGAGCAGATAGAAGAGCTGACCTGGTGCTGTGGTGCTTTGGCAGGGAACCCACTAAGTCCCAGCATCCCTGCAGTGGGTTCCTGCATGGGGGGCAGGCAGTCAAACCCCACACTGCCCATTGTGTGCAGACCTCAGACAGGGTGGGAAACAGTGGAGCAGACTCGCACTCGTAACCCGTCTGCTCCCCACGCGCCCGCCTGTGAAGTCTCACGGGATCCTGTGCTGGGGCTGGCAGCGAGGGAGCAGTGGGGCTGGCAGCGAGGGAGCAGTGGGGCCGGCAGCGAGGGAGCAGTGGGGCTGGCAGCGAGGGAGCAGTGGGGCCAGAAGGATCCTGACAGCAGCGCTTTGGCCCCTTGGCTTTCCTGCACAGGGCTCCTTCCCTCAATAAATGGGCTCCAGGCAAGCGCCTGCCCCCCATGCTACCCACGCAAGACCATCTGCCAGGCTGGCCGCCAGCCAGCTCCCGTTTTGGTTGCTCCATTTCACTTGAGCAGAGGTGCCAAGAAGCCCTTTGCAGAAGCCACTGGTAAAGCCCAGTAAGCACCAGACAATCCAAGTAAAACAAAGAAGTCCCCGTTCCCGTGCAGTCCCCGTTCCCATGCAGTTCCCATTCCCATGCTGCGCAGAACGCTGCCTGGTGTGAGCGGTGGTGACAGCACAGCCCAGGCTCAGCTGTCTCTTAATGAGACCAGTTTTAATTGCATGCGTGGCTTCGAGAACCAGAGAGACCACTCTGGGTACTGAAATCTATCTAATTTGATTGCTCAAGGAAGACAAGCCTACGGCTGGTAACAGCACTCAGGGGACAGGCTGGAGTTCACTCCTCGGCTGCACTTTTTCCTTGTGAGCAGGCAGGCCAGGGAACGGGCCGATCCCTTTTGCTAATGAAGCAGATGTTTCTCAGTGTGACCTTTGCATCCTCTGAGATGCCGGTCAAAATTCCCAACAGCAAATAAAATATTGACTATTCCCAAATGGGTCCAGACCTTGAACTTCAGCCTAAAGATGAGCAGAAGCCAGAGAGCTGCAGAAAAGCAAGTGAGAACTATGTTTGTAAGACTTAGTGAAGACTTAGATTTGTATGGGCTCTGACCTCCAGCCTTCAGGTGGATAATTTGAGGGCATCAGCATTCCCTCTGAGCTCAAAAGCTCAAAGCCCGGGTGCACAGCGTGGAAAATGGTTTCAAGTTGCCTGCTGCCTGCCTGGCACCGCACACAAAGGCGCTGCACACCCTGGGGCTGCACCGAGAGCTGCTCCAGCCAACGAGCAAAGTGTCAATAAATAAAATACGCGGCCAGAACAGAGGGCTGGGCTGGGGCCATCAAATTACAGCCTTAGTCCTCGACCTTATTAACATCGAGATCCCTCTACACTGCTCTGGGAAAGAACTGCTGGTCTCCGCGCCACTGGAGCAGCGTTTTTCTTGCTTTCTTCTGCAGGTTGACTCTTCTTGCTCCCTCTGCAGGAAGGGGGAGCGGGCAGAGCCTGTCCTGCTGGGGTGCAGGTGATGCCTCGCACCCATTGGGTCACCACAGGCCACCCCCAGCTGGGCCCCTGCCTTTGCCTGTTTTGGACGCCAGTGCTAATGCAGTAACAAGCTTAGCTACAGCCCTTTATGAGCTTCCATCTGAGCAGCAGTGAGGCTAAATATTTTTGTGGTGGTGTTTCCAGAGGCTCAGCATGGCTGGTGGTGCTGATCTTGGGGCTGAGGAGCGGGGAAAGGCTGTGCCTTGGCAGAAGATGGGCAGCTGCCCGAGTGGGAGCTGCTGGGGAGAGACAGGAGGTCAGAGTTCTGCAGGGATACAGGAACCCATGGGAAGACCTTGGCGTGGGGATGGGGCAGACCCACATCCCCAGAGGTTGTGGTACAGTCTAGGCTTGTCTGGCTGGATCGGGCGCACTCCCAGGGCACAGAGGAGCAGAGCAGGTAGCCCCAGTGAGGCTCCTGGGAACACTTGCCCATGAGGACAGCCAGCTCTGCTCAGGTTTGCTGCACAACGCTTGGCTGGGATATTTATAGCTCCGACAGGTCTGTTGAGGCAACAGATCTCTGAGTCTTGCATATCTATTTTATGAGCATCCCAGACCGGGAGGTGCAGAACCTCGGCTTTCCCCTTGCTGGGACGGAGCTGAGCTATGGTTTGCACCCGGGTGGCACCGCTGCAGGCATGGGAACCAGGCTGGTTGTGCTGGAGGAGGCAGCGCCCTCCTTGGCACCGAGCTGTGGGGGAAACCCTGTGCTTTTCTCCTCCAAGCAGCTCTGGCATCTAGCAAACACCAAACCAGTCTCACAGCGCTGCTGCCACGGTTGAGCCAGGCCCATGGGCTGGGATGCCACGGCCCTCGGCAGAGCCAGGGTACTCAGCCTGTGCTGCTGCCCCATCCCTTACTAACGAGCTTTGTTATCACGGAGGGATCTGAGCTGCTGCAAGATCTCCATTCCTGCTGCCCTGAGTTTCTGCTTAATTCTCATGCATGATAATGGCAAACTTGTTTAACTATATCATTAATCCTGACCTGAGGCGGGGGCTTGGCAGGTTTTAAGGCTGGAGATGGCTGCTGAATAGCATTTGTCCTGTCTATCCCGCACCACAGGAGCCCAAGGCTTTCCCACAAGGCCTCCCACACTTCAGACCTCCCAGTATTTTCCTGGTGGAAGCAGGTGCAGAGGCGGCGCTCAACTCTCTCCTGCCTTCCCTCTCCCTGGGATGCCCAGGGGTGTCTCCAGCCCTGGGGACCTGGCTGTGAAGGGACAAGGCAGAAAGCAGTGGCCCTGAACCCTAATGGTGACAGTCAGTGGTCCACAGAGCTGGCTCCAGTGTGGGTGGCTGCTCCTTCAATCCTAGTGTAACCCCATCCCAGTTAATTCCTCCCTCCTTCCCCAAAGTGACCAGCAGCAAGATTGCACAGAGGAGCCTGGCTTGTGCCCGGTACAGCCCTGGTTGTGGCCGCTGGGTGCTGCACGCTCAGCACGGCTCTTTGCACGTGAAGGCGCACGGCTCTGGGGGAAGAAAGTGCTTCAAATACCACAGAGGGAGACTCGTTCCTGAATTGTGACAAAAAGCATTTATTTATAAATTCCTCCGAGGGCAATAAATAAGGCACTTCACAGGGATTAACAGGAAAAGGGCCTGGCTGCGAGGAGCAGTTTGCCATCTAAGGCTGTTCTCCTTCCTGCCCTGCGGTCACACCCTTCCCCATGGGACACGTTTCCAATCCCAGGCGATTTTAAATCAAAAACCGCAGACTTTGTGCACATCTGCCATGAGAAACACAGAGGTCTGGGAACTGAAAGCTGGGCTGGCAGTGCGGCTGCAGCATCGCACCAGCTCCTCTTTCACGCTGCACCTCAGCAGTAACATCCCCCACAGGAGATTTTCCTTCTTATTTAACCTAAACCCACTTTGCTGCAACTTATCCCAGTGCTTCTGCTCTGCCTCACCATGAACAACGCAAACCAATGTATTTTGTAGCACGTGTCTGTAGCAGACAACTGTAGAAATGTTCCCTTTGCCTCTTCTCCCTGCAGGAATTCCTTCCCTTTCCTCCTCCGTGCTTCCTGCAGCTCTGCTCACCTCCTTGCTGTTCTCCAGACTCTGCCATCAGCCGCTTTCTTTTGCCAAAAATAACAAATAAAGCCAACAGCAGCAGTGAAGCTTTTACTAATTCACCTCCTTGCTCTCCGTGTGTTTGGGGGTGGGGGGTACGGGGATGGCAATGACACCCAGACACTCCCAGAGCAGGATAGCTGCTTGACATGGAGGAGGATTTGGCCACTTCATCCTATCAACGCAAACCTCCTCCATCAGGTCGTGCCTGCTGGGTTTGGGGCGTGAATATCCCAGCTGAGGTGGCGCGCGTACTCTTCCTTGTCTAGCGACATCGTAATCACCGATCACTATCCTGCTGCAACTGATGCATCGAGCGAAGAGCCAGCACCTCCCGCTCTCCTCGCAGAGATGTGCTGCAAAGCAGCTGCACAGAAACAAAAGATGTGAGAGGGAGGCACTGCCAGCAGCACAACCCCACAACCGGCTTCTGCCAGGGGCAGAGCCTTGCAGAGTTTGACCCCTTGCAAAACACTTTGTTCTCCCTGGAAAGTGGAGAAGTCAAGCACCCCAGTGATCTGCCACCCCAGCACCCACATCAACCCTGTGCAGGATCCATCGAGCAGCTCCTCCTGCGTGCTTACACATCCCTACCAAGAACTGACACCTGCCTTGGGTGACAGGGAGCTGAATCTGGCCCTTGCTCATCACTGCAGTCGCCAGCCACCAGCTTTCCGGCTGCTGGAGTGGCCCCACACCAGCCTTCCCACTCCTCCCGAGGCTGCCCAGTGAGTTATTTTTTAGCAGGAGTCAATTGTTTTGGCAAGTGTTTTGCAAACTGCATTAGGGAGGGTTTGCTATCGTCAGTCCTGGGCTGCTTTGATCAATCTTGTTTGCGAAGCAGTTTTTAGCACCCTGGTTAATGTACGTTATTATCTCCCTGAATCCCTGCTATAGAACCTGAATAAATCCCGTGGAAAAAGAAAATGCCCTATAAAAGGAAACGTTCTATAAAGCTCCAGCAGGCAGCTGCCACCGCTGATGCTGAGGGTTTGATCGCCGTAAGCAGTCTGTTAACAGCAATATCCGACCCCAAGTCCCCCAGTTCACAGCTTTGTGACGATAAAGTGTTTTCACTACCTGGCATCCCCTTCACTGCACAGATCCAGTCTGGGCACACCGCTGTCTCTCACAGGTCACTCTCACATCCCCCCTGGGCACCAGGAACAAAGGTTTTCCCTGTGCCTGGCGCTCTGAGCACCTCTGTAAAGGTTTTCAGGCCAGAAAGAGACAGGAATGCACAATTAGCAGACCTGGGACTATTCCCCAGCCTGGTAAGAGGTTCCTAGTTCCTGCTGCAGGGAGCAGCGGGGCAGCAGGCGCAGGGTGTAAAGATGTTCCTGCCTGGGGGAAATGTTCCTTCAGTGGTACCGCCACAGGGGATTGGGTCAAACACTTTCCTTCGGCATCATGCACAGGAGCTATGAAACCCCCTAACACAGCGTCCAGCCATGCAAAACCCACCCCCAAAGCCCCTTGTGGCTCTGGCGTGTGCACAGCTATCGCTGCTTGACTCCTGGGCTCTGTCCTGGAGCAGAAGCAGCTGCAGTGTGGCACCACGTCAGGGCAGCCTGGGCTCGTCTCCAATTCAAACAGGCTTAAAAATGTGACAAGCTATAGACGGCTTTTTGTCTAAGCATTGCTTTCCGCCAGGTAGCGCGTTCCTTGCCATCCCGCAAGCATGATAGAAAAAACTAATACTAAACGACTTGTGAGCCTTATTAATATGTATTCAGGTCATACGCTGTCTGCAAGTCTTTGCAAGTGACTTGCGGTGTGCACATCATGCAGAATCCGTAAATAAAAATATCTCTCTGGAATCTCAGCAGGGTCATATAAGCATGAGAACATAACAACTGCCTTTGTGCCTGTGGAGGGACGCAGCCCAGCCAGGTCTCAGCACCCCAGCCCAGGCTCCCAGATGAGCTGGATGCACCGAGAGCTGTGAATTCCCTTTAATCTGATTGCTCCCGAAGTGAAAGGTGGGTTTAGAGACAACAAAAGCACCAAAGGAAAAGTTACATCAAAGCCACGTGCTGTGACTCTGCCTTGGAGCTTCTCTCCCGCAGCAGGTTGCGCGGGGTCTCCATCTGACAGAGGAGTTTTGGACACAGACTCAACAGACTTGCAGGGTGAGGTCAAGGATAAGCATTAATTTGACTTCTTCCCTTGAGTTTCTCCATTTTTTTCTCTTCTGTCCTCTCTCCCATGATACTCTGGCCGGGGTGCTCCAGCACAAGCTCCAACGTGGTTTATCTGCAAGGGGCCCTGCCTGCACATCAAAGGCTTTTTACATTTTTAAGCCTGGAAGGGCTGTTGTGATCACCTACTCCAGCCTCCTGTGAGCAACAGCCCTCACCAGGGTTGGTTTTTTGTGGTTGAGCAGAGCACAAAGCTGCCCTCAGATGAGCTCAGGGGTGCCAAGGCATGAGAGGTTGCTTAGGACTGGCTGCAGGTGAGGTTTCCTCCTGCACAGCAGCCACGTCTCCACACCACTCTCTGCGTTACCTCCACTCTGCCATGCTCCTTCCTTCTCTGCTGTGGGTCACCCACCAGCTGCACCCAGGGCACCCAAACTCTTGAGAAAGTACTTTACAAGACGACCTTGGTGAAACTAGAAATGTTGGTTCTCAAAGATGAACAAATAAGGTTGATAGGGAATTCATTTACAGGCAGACAACAGCAAGGAAGGAGCTTAAAGACTTGTCAAAGGTAGGTCATGAGACAGACTTCTTTTAGTGACATTTTAGTGACATAGTGACATTCCAGAGAAGAGTGACAAAGCTGGTGAAGGGGCTGGAGAACAAGTCTTACAAGGAGCGGCTGAGAGAGCTGGGGTTATTTAGCTTAGAGAAGGGAGGGCTGAGGGGAGACCTTATTGCTCTGTACAACTACCTGAAAGGAGGTTGTGGAGAGGAGGGAGCTGGGCTCTTCTCCCAAGCGATAGGGGACAGGACGAGAGGGAATGGCCTCAAGCTCCGCCAGGGGAAGGTCAGGGAAAAAAATTTTCGCGGAAAGGTTCATTGGGCAGTGGCAGAGGCTGCCCAGGGAGGGGGTTGAGTCACCTTCCCTGGAGGGGTTTAAGGGACGGGTGGACGAGGTGCTGAGGGACATGGTTTAGTCATTGATGGGAATGGTTGGACTTGATGATCCGGTGGGTCTTTTCCAACTTAGTGATTCTATGATTCTGTGGGTGTCCCTGCTCCAGGAACACAGGTGAACCAACTGGGAATTATGTGTAAATCTCTTGGTGCTCGTGCATGAAATAACAGAGCAGTCATGCATGCGTTCGTATGCAAGATAATGGGGTGCTCATGCGTGAACCGCTTGGGTGCTTATGCAGGCACTAATTGGGTGCTGATGCGCACAGTAATTAGGCATCCATGCACGCATTAACTGGACATTCATGTGTGGACTAATCCTGCACTCGCCCATGAACTGACTGTGAGTCCCTGTGCAGGTTTGCCGTGTGGTCATGCAGGACCTTTTCGGTTGCTCATGATTCCGCTGGTTGGGCTCTCACGCACCTCCTGGGCACCTCATACATGGAATCAGAGAATCATAGAATGGTTTGGGTTGGAAGGGACCTTAAAGCCCGTCCAGTTCCATCCCCTGCCATGGGTAGGGACACCTCCCACTGGATCAGGGGCTCCCAGCCCCATCCAACTCGGCCTTGAACACCTCCAGGGATGGGGCAGCCACAGCTTCCCTGGGCAACCTGTGCCAGTGCCTCACCAATCTCATGGTGAGGAAATTCCTCCTTATTTCTAATCTAAATCTGACCCTCTCCAGTTTATCCCTACTGCCCCTCGTCCTATCACTCCAAGCCTTTGGGAACAGTCCCTCCCCAGCTTTCTTGTAGCCCCTTCAGGTGCTAGAAGGTCACTATAAGCCTATAAGAAGGTCCTTGGAGCCTTCTCTTCTCCAGGCTGAACAACCCCAGCTCTCTCATGCACGCATTAATTGGGTGCTGATGCACGAACTCGTTGGGTGCTCAAATATAAATTAGTGGGCACTTGTGCTTTCACTGATGAGACACGTGCGTGAATTAATTAGGCACTCACGCATGACCCGACTGGGTGCTCACACGAGGACAAGAAGAGCTGGGTGGAGTGGCAGGGAAAACTTCACGAGACGGTGCAGCACCAAAAAACCCGCTGGTTCCCCCAGCACGTGTGAGCTGGTGGTTTTGTCTCCCCAGGAGCCAATCTCACACCTTCCCCCGAGCTCTCCAGGGCGTAGGAAGCAGCTACTGCTGTACAGACAACTTAAACTCTGTTCTGGCACGGCATAAATACCAGAAGCTCTAAAAGCAGTTACAAGGTCTCCACTGTGTAAAATGATTTAGGTCAGTCTCACTTCTGCAGTGATTTATTTAAGTCTTAGCAGATTCTAGCCTGAGTAAGGGAAAAAATAAAAAACAAGGAAAAAAAATAGAATCCCCCGTATTTACACTGTTTTGCTGTAATGTTTACATTGTGGAAGTTACAGCATCATCTGCTAGTGCTGTTTTAATTCAGGCCTGCAGACATATCCACTACACACTCGCATTTCTTGGGGTTCAGACTGCGGTGGAGCAACTTGCTAAGCACAAAATCTCAGCCTGCAAAAGCTTTGGAGGGGTTGTTTGTTTCTCACGTCCCGCGATCACTACTGAGGCTTTACTAGACATGATCTCACCCTCCTGCAATCAAAAATCCGGCCATTGCAAGTGGACCCAGAGGCAAAACAGGTAGAAACAACCCGTGGTGGGTTCACGGGCACTGCTCCACAAACCCTCAGCTGGCAAATGATGCCAGCACGGTGAAGGTAGGACGAGAAATGAGTGGCTCCCAGGACGGGCACTGGCTAAGTAGCTATGTACATATATAAATATATATATGTGTGTATATATAGAGGGGCTTGCAGTGACACAGGTACCTGGCATCAATGAAAGCATCGGCCAACCCCTCCTTCTTTACCTTCCTTCCCAGCCCCATCCATCATCTATTGATGCTTTCACTGGACACAGTGGAAGGAGCTGCAACAGTTGGTCCAATCAATAAATATACATTTCATACATCCCTTAAGTCTGTTATATGTCTCTGTATCTAAGAGGCCACAAGGGATTTTGTTTTAATTAGAGGAACGCTTAAGGCTACTCTGCGTGTTGCTTAATCTGCCTCGGAAATGCAGAGAGGCAGAGGTTGTCCTCACGCAGAGCTCTGCTCGCAGCCCAGCTTCTCGCCAGCCGCAACCCGAAGACTCAGCGACAGGACAAGGGCAGGACCCGGGAGACAGAGCAGAGTGCAGCTCGTATCCACCTCCCTCTGGCTCCTCCGGCGCCAGCCAGGAAAATAAGTGATGCTAAACAGGAATGGCTGTGATCCCACCACCCTTTGGAGTCAGCTCATCTCCAGCCACAAGCCTCCTGGTGTGGAAAGCTGCACAGGCGTCTCTAGGCACAAGAGATTGATTTATAAATAGTTGGCTGAAACCCTGCTCACACCTCCAGCCTAGGTACAAGGCAGTTCTTCTCTTGCGATGAAGGGAATATTCCCATTTTCCTGCCAGTGACGGGGTTCCTGGCAGCAGATCCCTGTGTAAGGAGGGTCGAGTATCCAAACACTCGGAGAGACACCCCTAAACAGCCACAGCACCCACCTAAAAAGTGCGGAGCCCTAGTGCTGTGAGTGTGTGGTGTGGAGGCAGGAAGAAAACTCTGCTTTTGATATTTTACTGCTTATGAAATCTTGGGGCGACGTCCCAGCATGAAACTGGGGCAGCTCAGCACAGTGGGACACCTCTCAAGCAGCCTGGTGCAGGCTGGCTGCGGGGCTGGGGTGCATGGCCCAGGATGGCTGCACTGGGGGATCCTCTCCTGCAGCGAAACATGCCTGGACTTCATTTATTGGGGCATAACTCATTATCCCGTCCCCCAGAGCAATTCCAGTGGGAATTACCAGGCAAGAGGCCACCATATCCCTGGTCTGAGGGGAGCTGATCACTCAGGGCAATGTGGGGAGGAGGTGTCAGGAATGTCTTTAATGGCAAGGAAAGAGTAGAGGTTTCTAGCGAATAAAGTTTGCAAAGGTGGTGGGTTTTTAAGGGAATGTAACAGCCGCTTAGGTCCCACAGCAAGGAAATATCTGTGGGAGGAGAGCAAACCTCTGCACAGACGGCATGCGCCCTCGGAAGCAGCCCTCGGTGGCCTCAGATGGCTCTGCCTCGTGCCAGGCTCCACACAAGCCAGTGTGTCAGCTGCCATCATAGAATCACAGAATCACCAGGTTGGAAAGGACCCACCGGATCATTGAGTCCAACCATTCCTATCAATCACTAACCCATGTCCCTCAGCACCTCGTCCACCCGTCCCTTAAACACCTCCAGGGAAGGTGACTCAACCCCCTCCCTGGGCAGCCTCTGCCAGTGCCCAACCACCCTTTCTGTGAAGAATTTTTTCCTCATGTCCAGCCTGACCCTCCCCTGGTGGAGCTTGAGGCCATTCCCTCTCGTCCTGTCCCCTGTCACTTGGGAGAAGAGCCCAGCTCCCTCCTCTCCACAACCTCCTTTCAGACATGATCACCTTTGCTGTGGAGCACCAAGACACCAGTGGATTCCCTAGGGATCCCGTGTCACTACTAGAGCTGCACCCAAGCCTGTGCCCAAGGTGTAACCACCACCGTGGGTGTCCAGGAGCTGCATTTCCAGTTCAGCCCAGTCCCACCAGTGCTTCGAGGTCAATCCATCACAGCACACCAAACAGGCAAGCTACCAGTCAGGGGGCAAAGCTGCCTTCTGCCTGGGAGGAGCAGGAGGAATAAAAAGGGGAATAATAAACAGAAACAGCCCTAGAGGACAAAAAGTCCTCACTGACATCTTTGATGCTCTCGGAGCAAACAGAAGTACACGGAGGCACCGCGTTATGTTCACCCCTAGGACTGGCAGGACACATTTACTGTTCTTTCTTCCTCTGCTGTTAACAGCAAAAAAGCCTCGCAGGGGAAAGCGCTGCAGCCACGCACGACGTAATGGAAATCTGTGTGCGCACACAGCCCGGCTGCGCATCGCCGCTCCGACAGAGAGAGGGTTCCAGCTGCAGCCCCGTGCACGGGGAGCAAGAGGAGGTGGTGCCAGGAGATCCGTTGGTGGAGAACCAACTGGGGGCAGCCCTAGAATTATAGAATCATAGAATAACCAGGTTGGAAGAGACCCACCGGATCATCGAGTCCAACCATTCCTATCAAACACTAACCCATGTCCCTCAGCACCTCGTCTACCTGTCCCTTAAACTCCTCCAGGGAAGGTGACTCAACCACCTCCCTGGGCAGCCTGTTCCAGTGCCCAAGGACCTAGGACCAAGCCCTAGGACCAGCAAAGCTCGCCAAGGGCAAGGCTGAGGCGTGCTGGGCTTGACACCAGCCTGCACACGAGGGGAAGCAGAGGATAAACACAGCAAATCCCGTTCCCGTTGCAAAAAACCCACCGTGACTTTTTTAAACACAAAGTGGTGCGCGTCTAGTGGAAAACTCTGGCATGGAAAGGCAAGTGAAGGGAGCAGTGGAGACCTCAGATGCGCCACAACGCTATTCCAAGTGTTGGATTTATGATTAAGTGGTTCCCATGGAGGAACAGCGGCTTGGACTGGTGCTGCGGCTCCTCGCCCTCGCCAGCCCAGCTCACCCAGACCTCATCCCATGGCGCTCTCTGCTCCTTTGATCCTTTCTTTGTCATGTTTGGCATTTCACAGAGTACAAAAATGTTAATACGCTTCCTGGGAAACTACCAAAATAACATCCGACCTTCATGCTTGGGTGCTGCCTCTAGAGTATTCTTATTTACCGTCCCCAAGCAACTGCACCCAAAAGACATATTAGGAAAAAGAAAAAAAAAATCGGGTTTCTTCTTTGTGTTTCACATTCTTGTTGGGTTATCCAGGCACTGGTAAGTCATATATCACACAAGAAATGAAAGCAGTCACATCACACAGCAGAGTGGAGGGCAGCTGCTGCTGGGAGGAGACATTCCAGGGTGTTTACACTCCTAATTCCTGACTGCATATTTTAACCTGCTGTTAAAATTTTGAAGTAGTTGATTTTGTACCTTTCCCTCCTTTAGGAATGAATTGGATATGAACCATGGTTGGACTTGATGATCTGGTGGGTCTTTTCCAACCTGGTGATTCTATGATTCTATGATTCTGTGATTCTATGATGAGGTTTCTTAAACAGGGAATGCCAGGATAATAATCCAATTGCCTTTCTCAAATATCTACAGCAAGTTATGCAGGTGAAAGGAACAGTTCCTAAAATTTTATTTGCATTTAAAAATGTTCTCCTTGAAACAAATTTTAATGCATTTCTTACTCATTCTATTTCCTTGCATTAAAAAATCAGAAAACCCACACTGGTGCCACGGGAGCCACATCCCGTCACCTCTTTTCAGAGGAAGCAGGGACAGCGGCAACGCTGCCAGCAGCTAATAGAAAACCTCCTTTTAAAAAACCGCTGAGGCCTAGCAAATGGGGGTTATTTTTGGAGAACAAAAGGATTCAGCTCTCCCCACGCTCCTGAGGCTCAGCGGCACGGCCACCGCGATGCTGAAATGCAGAGTGCTCACTGCCAGGAGCAGGGCAGCAGACGGATGCGCCACGGCACGGCGATTTCCACCTGCGGAAGGTGATGGAGCAAAACCGGAGCTGCTGACACTTCCAATGGACACGTACAAAATTCTGCAAGGGCTGGCTCGCTCGGCGTCACCTCCCTGGGGTTCTGTCACCGCTGGCTGTTTCAGTTCCCTGCGTCAGGACAGCATCATTCGCTCCGAGTCGGAGCGTGAGTGGTGGGAAAGGAGATGCTGAGCGAGGCTGGCGAGCTCCCAGTGCTGGTGCCGGGCCACGGGCTGTGTGCCGCACGGCTGGGGCATGGGGAGGCATCAAGGGGAAGGAGGTGATGCCGGGAAGCGCACAGAGAAATAAAAATAGCAAAGGAAAAAGGAGAGAAGGAGCAGTTGGAGGGGAAACCCTCATCAGCCAGCCTCCGCCTAACCAGGAGGATCCTTCCGAAAAGAGCAACCCAGGCGGATAAGCTGAGTCTTGTTTACTTACTCCTTAGCAGGAATAGACCTTAGCAGGTTTATTTTCATTAACAGTTTGCGTTTATTTTCCTCCGTTGCACGTCGGGCCTTGGAGGATCCCACCAGGCAGGGAGAGGGAAGCGAATGAAGCCGGTTGCTGCAATATTCAGTGGCAGCGGTAGGCAGGGAGCAATGGAAAGTGGGTAAAAGGAGCCTGCAGAGCCCTGTATGAGCAGAAATGCTTTCCCAGTGAAAGAAATCAATTAATACCGCTTTGGGGGGCTCATTTAAACTTTCTAGTCTGTGCAAACCCGGAATGTGCTGGCACGTGGGAATCAAAGATGAAACGAGGCACTGAAAATCAGAGTAACGCAAAACCAAGACAGCAGAAATCACATCAAAACTCCAGAGTCTTATTTTTTTCAAATTAACCTTTAATTGCTGCTAGCAACACAAATAACCACTCGTGATTTGACAAGATCCTGCTTCTCTGTGCCTTTCTGCCAGCCTGGTGAGTCACCAGAGGCCAGTCTGGGGTCATGAGGTGCTGGTGGCCCCATGCTGGGCTGTGCCAGGGGGTCTGCGAAGAGCTGCGCAGTCTTCTCCGGGACCTCCATCATGGCTTAGCAGCTGTGATTGTGTAGCTGTTCTAATGGAGAAATGAGTGCGATGCTTCAGAATTTCTAAAAATGAGCATTTTCGCAACACCTTCCCGGTGTGATTTGAATTCTGACGGTGTTAGCTGCAGAAGAAACCAGCCGATGCATCCTGCTCTTCTGGGTGGCTTTTCTTCTTTAAACCTCTAACCCCATATATCCTTTCGGGGTGGCTTTCAGGAAAAATTCACACTGTCAAAGTGGGCTGTGGTTTTCGTTTGCATCAAGACATGCCACAGCATGTGCGTATGCAATCTTTTTGCTTACGTATAAATCTACATAAACAAAACGAGCTCCACCACCATCTGCTCTCCTGGGAAATACTTTCAAACTTAGCCACCCTTCCCTTGTCTTATCAATCTCCTCTGAAAAAAATCACGGACTGCTTTTTTGTGTCTTTTTTTCTACGTGAAAATGAATAACTTTGATAACCTTGAGGCCCTATTTAAAATTGAAGGCTGCCAAAATATCAGCTTATTTCAAGCTTCAAAGACACTGCGTGTGCGGTTTTGAGTTACTGTTGAAATGCCAAAAGAAACCACTCAAGCAGTACATTCCAAATGACTGTTATGGGAGGGAAAGAGCAAATTTGGACAATTCAAAGCTCAGTTCTCAAAAAAAAAAAAACCCAAAATGTTACAACTTGAGACGCTGTTTTAAAAATGACCGATTTTTTCCCAAACAATCTGAGCTTTGATGAACTGTTATTTTGCAACAAAGCAAGATTAGTCAAGACTAATCCCAGCTGGGTCATGCTGTGTGAAGGGGTTGCCTGTAATTTAGGAAAAACAGGTTCTGGCTAACGGAGCCAGGCGAGTCATGAAGGGGATGGGAACCAGCATGCGGAGATGCAGCCCACCCCACCCTGCTCTGCCCCAGCTCTGGATGCCATCCAGAGGGTCCTGGACAGGCTTGAGAGGTGGGTCTGTGCTCTGGTGAGACCTCATCTGGTGTCTTGCATTCAGTTCTGGAGCCCTCAGCACAGGAAGGACGTGGACCTGTCAAAGCAAGTCCAGAGGAGGCCACAAAGATGATCTGAAGGTTGAAGCACGAACCGTATCAGGACAGGCTGAGAGAGTTGGGGTTGCGCAGCCTGGAGATGAGAAGGCTCCAGGAAGACCTTAAAGCAGCTTCCAGTACTGAAAGGGGCTCCAGGAAAGCTGGGGAGGGGCTCTGGATCAGGGAGTGCAGGACTACATAGTGAATATTTGTACTGTTCACCAACATTCTCCCTTGGAAAGCCCTGTCTTTCATTACTTCCATTTTGAGAAGGAAGGCTGGTCATTTTACAGTAGCTGCCTTCTTTTTAGCAAGACTATTTGCCAGTTCCTTCCCAATAATTTGTTTTCTACGTAATTAATGTTTAATGATTCTCCACATACACCTTATGCCAGAAAGCCAAAAACTACTCTGACAAAGCAAATAAATGTTCTGCAGCTTATCCGACTGGTTTAGGTGCTCTGCTGATAACAGAGCTAAAAATGTAATGAGGAAAAAAACATTCAATATTTCTATAAAGAGACACTTCATTAAGGTAATTAAGGTAATAATTTAAAGCAGTTATGAGGATTATTAACACACAAAAGAAATTAAGCAATAGGGGTTTTGCAAATCAGGCAGACTCACTGTTATTTCATGATGCCTTTAAGAATAATTTTCAGCAGTTTAATAAGCTTTTGAAAAGGACGGAGCCTTCTCCACACCTGGGAAGAGCACGTTTAGGGTGTTTGAGATCTGGGGGTTTGTGCAGAGAGGAATTGTTAATTTTTTTTCTTTTTTTTGATATGCAACAAGTATTTCTACTGAGCTAGCAAATCGCTGAATTAGCCTGGTTAATTGTGCTGGTTCAAACAACGTATTTACCCCCTGAAGTCAAATAGGTTGGCACTGGAACCATGGCAGCACTGCAGTCTGTCTCTTAAGCAGGTTGTGTCCCCCTACAAACAGAACCATGAAACCACAACACACACACAAATGCAGAAAATCCTGAGATGGTTGGTACTTTATCCTTTGCAAACCCCTGCTTCTCAAGATGGGCTTTCTTGTAACATCTTTCAGTGATTAATAGCAGTCTTTAAGCCACTAGCAATCCAACACAGATATTACCAATCGTTAAAAATCACCAGAGCAGGGCGCGTTACTGTGCTTCAACCTGCACGAGAGAAAAATGAAAGGCATTTGTAACGGTCACACATTTATGACGTTACCCTGAAAATATTTCTCTAACTGTAAGTCATCAGGATTGCTGTTTTCCAGAGGAATATACATTTTTAACTAACACATGAAAAATGAAGTATGCGTGACAGCCCATACTAGAGAGGCATGACACATTTTTCAAACTCCCTTAATTAACTGCAGAGCCTGAAGGGTTTTTCTACACACTCCAACACTACTTTAACCCGTCGCGGTGGTTACAGTGACTCAGCCTTTCCAGCACCACATGGACTCACTTGTGCCCATAGGAAACACACCAAGGGATGGGAGAGAGACACCCTGATTGCACAAGGACAACGGTTTCCAACATTTGTATCCCTCCCCAATCTGTTACACCTTATAGAAGAAACTCACTTCAGAAGTGATTTGTGACTTGATCTCCAAGAAGCAAGATATAAGCAGAGGGAGGAGCTGTGATGGGATCGGAGGAGCAGGACACGTCAGGAAGAGCTGCCCTGTGTCAAGGCTTTGGGATACTCAAGCCCTTCATCTAACGCTACACTGACTGCCTCAAAACATGGTTTAGGGCTTTGTGACAGACTACCACGCTGGTGTTTTAAAGAGATTTCATTTTAAATATGTCATAAATATAACATAGCTGTATTTTATTTCCTTGCCTCTTCCCAGAAAATCCTTTTCTGCCCTCTTTTGTACCCATTTTTCATGTAACTCTGTAAACTCCTGGACACTATAGCACCCTAGACAGTGCTTCCATAAACGTGTCCTCTTGAGATACAACTTTGCCTGTAACTAAAGCCTTTGAAAGCAATAGAATATGTTTAAGACTTCAATGAAAATTTGTACACACACAAGTGGAGAATTGTCCCCACCTCTTGCCTCACTGCATACGATCAACGGAGATCACTGCCTTACGCTGCCCAGTCTCCATAAAAGATGCTTGCTTCCTAAAACTCAAAAATGAGTCTTAACAAGTGAACCAGGGAAGGTTTAGGCTGGACATCAGGAAAAAATTCTTCACAGAAAGGGTCATTGGGAACTGGAACAGGCTGCCCAGGGAGGTGGTTGAGTCACCTTCCCTGGAGGGGTTTAAGGGACGGGTGGACAACGTGCTGAGGGACATGGTTTAGTGATTGATGGGAACAGTTGGACTCGATGATCCGGTGGGTCTCTTCCAACCTGGTGATTCTATGATTCTAAGTTTATTTGACACCACTTTTGGTACCCACCGACAGCCCTAACCCTCTGCTGGGCCGGCGTGGCTGAGCCGCGGACCCAGGCCCGGCCTCGGCTCCCCATGCCCTCAGGGCAGCCATTTTAGGAAGGCCCCAGCTCGCCGCCGCCCTGGGAGCGGACAGAACCCTATCCCTCCCCCTCTCCTCTGGGCGCGCCACACCGTAAGGGAGCCGTGTCTGGGGCCGTTCATCCCTTCAGCACCGAGGGATGAGGCCCCGGGCCATCCCGCCATCGCTCCCGCCTCACACCGCGACGCCCGCCCCCGCGGTGCATTGTGGGTCGCGCCGCGCGCCTTGGCGCCAAGCGCCGCCGCGGTGCATTGTGGGACCCCTCCCTCCCTCCCTCCCCCGCCACCGCCCGCCCGCCCGCCCAGCCGGGCCTTCTTCCCGCGGGCGCCGCACCGGACGTGACGTCACGCGCCCCGCCGCCGCCGTGAGTGCCGCAGCGTAGCACCGCGCTCTTCCCTCTCCACCCCCGCAGCGCGGCCCCGCCGAGCAGAACCGAGCTCGCCGCGCCCTCGCGCTCGCCAGCTGCGCCGCCAGCACCGCTTCGGCCGCGTAGGTGGAGCCGCTGAGGGGCGAGAGCGGAAGGGGACTACTTTTTCTCTTTAGGCGCCGCGCACGCGCAGTGCGGCGCGGTGAGGGCGCGGCGGAAGGCGCGGGCTTCGCCTCGTTGGGTGCGCGCGCGCGCGCGCGGAGGAAGGTGCGGCGGCCGGGGGTGAAATCGCTGCGCGCAGCCGGACCGCGAGGCGCCGCCGCCATTTTGAAGCGGTTGTTGGGGGAGGCGGCGTGTGAGCTCCTGTGTGCCCGGCCCGGCCCCGCGCCCGCTCCTCCACCCCGCTCTCCGCGCTCCGGCCCTCCACCGCCGCAGCCATTGCCGACCTTGCCATGTCCGGAGGGGGCGTGATTCGCGGCCCAGCCGGCAACAACGACTGCCGCATCTACGTGGGGAACCTCCCCCCCGACATCCGCACCAAGGACATCGAGGACGTCTTCTACAAATACGGGGCCATCCGCGACATCGACCTCAAGAACCGCCGCGGGGGCCCGCCCTTCGCTTTCGTCGAGTTTGAGGACCCCAGGTGAGCCCCCCGCTCACGCACACACACAGAGCGCTCCCCTGGGAGAGGAGCTGCGGGCCCTGTTCCCCCCGGGCCTGAGGCCCAGCCGCATCTCCCCGCCGCGTCCCGCGGCTAACGGGCCCCGTAGGGCGGGGGGAGCCACGCGGAAAACGGGAACAAAGGCCGGAGGTGGGGGGGGGGGGGGGGGGCGGTGTGTGGGCAGGGCAGCGCTCACCGCCCCGTCCCGTCCCGCAGAGACGCGGAGGACGCCGTCTACGGGCGGGACGGCTATGATTACGACGGGTATCGCCTCCGCGTGGAGTTCCCTCGGAGCGGCCGTGGCACCGGCAGGGGCGGCGGCGGGGGTGGCGGGGGCGGCGTCCCCCGGGGCAGGTACGGGCCCCCGTCCCGGCGCTCGGAGTACAGAGTCATCGTCTCGGGTGAGTCCTTTCTCTCTCTCGGTCGTTGGGCTTCCCCCGGGGTCCTGCGGGCGCGCTTCCCAGCCCGGGGGTGGGGGGCAGCTCCCAAAGTGCTTTTGAGACACTATCCCCCTTTCCTTTCCCGCTGCCGTGCGATCGAACGGTTCCTCGGATCGTGTAAAAACGGCTCCTCGAGGCAGCCCACCCGCTTCGGAAACGCTCTCTTGTTCGTTGCGAGCTGTCGCTGAGACTGTGGGGCGTGAGAATAAAATCCCGTTTTAAAGTAGTATCTCGCTTTTCACATAGGGCTGCCTCCAAGTGGGAGTTGGCAGGATTTAAAGGATCACATGCGTGAAGCAGGTGATGTATGTTATGCTGATGTTTTCCGAGATGGCACTGGTGTCGTGGAGTTTGTACGGAAGGAAGATATGACCTACGCTGTGCGAAAACTGGATAACACTAAATTTAGATCTCATGAGGTAGGTTTCATACTTACTTTCTTTGGCCAGAAATGGATACAAGGGGCTTAACAGTAGGATTTGAAGGTAAGGAATATGTGGTGTTCACTGTTGATACACAAAGCAGCTGAAGAAGTCTGTGGCCAGTTTGTGAGGAGGTAGACTTTAAAGCTTTGATGTCTGTTTCCGTGCTGTAGTAAACGATATCTTCAGTCTGTCAGCATGCCTAAAAAGATGGCCCTGAAGCCTAGACTTTTCAATCGAAAGTTCTGTCTATTCAATAGGGAGAAACTGCCTACATCCGTGTTAAAGTTGATGGCCCAAGAAGTCCAAGCTATGGAAGATCTCGGTCACGCAGCCGTAGTCGTAGCAGAAGCCGTAGTCGAAGCAACAGCAGAAGCCGCAGTTATTCCCCAAGAAGAAGCAGAGGATCTCCACGCTACTCTCCCCGCCACAGCAGATCCCGATCTCGTACATAAATGATCACTAGCTCTGATCTTTTTTTGTAGAACCCCGTGTTGTACACAGTTTTCCTTTACTTAGTACAGTCTTTTGGTTTTTGGGGGTTTTTTTGTTTTGTTTTTTTTTTTTTTTAATTCCAACTGTTTTATTCAAATTGGCTGAAGTGTTGAATTGCATTCGTGTGTAAAATCCCTAGTGAGTATTTGCTCCGGAACATCAACATTCCCCCCTTCATGTCTTTGCTAAATTGTATTTTAATTGATGTCAGTCAGGATTGTTCCAACTTAGTTCCAGTTAAACACCAACATTCTTCAAACCGTGGTATTGCTGTGTAAATGTCTCAGTGTTCAGCTATGGTTTATATGAGCTGGGGATGTTGGGATGTTTGTGGCTAACTTGTCTCTTCTGGGGGATCTTATATTTTATCTTGCCTTTTCGTGTGTCTTTCTGTAGACATATCTGAAGAGATGGATTAAGAATGCTTTGGATTAAAGGATTGTGGAGCACATGTCAATCATTTTAGGATTGTCAAAAGGAGGATTGAGGAGGATCAGATCAATAATGGAGGCAATGGTATGACTCCAAGTGCTATTGTCACAGATGAACTTGGCAGTATTGACCTTATACTGAGAGACAGGTTAACGGAGTGCGTGCACCTACGTGGCACTGCAGGCATGTTTTAGTTATCGCAGACTACAATTGCTCTTTAAAACTCCTATTTTTTTGCAATTGTGGCTAATCACTTGCTTTTATAATTCTCTAATCCGTTCTGGTTTTTTAAAGGAATGAACTGGGACGGGGGTGGGAGCATTGGTTTATTTGTCATGCAGCATTTGGTTGCAAGTGTTAAATGTTATGTTAGTGTTTGTACACTTGTAGTAGATCAAGGGTATCTTTAAATCAGAGTATAATATCAATACTGCTAAAATCTGCATGTCCTCTGTGTGACTGATACAGCGTTGCTACTTCATTTTTTTTAAAGTATCAGAATGAAAGCAAAAGTAGAAAACCAAGTTGGGAGTAATTTCTTAAGTCTCCGCCCTGCCCCCTCAGACTAATTCACAATTGACTCACCGATATGTTTGAAAACTCCGGTTAGTTAATTTTGTTACCTTCCAGTTGGGAGTGCTAGCTGTAGTATAGACACGCAGTAGGTGGATAGCTTTAGCAGTAAACTTTTCCAGTCTCATAAACATTTTTTGCAACCACAAAACCCGTAGCGCACTACCACCCTACGAGCAATGAGTATGTTGGCATTTTCAGTTGACATATTGTAAATATTACAATGTTTCCTCCAAATAGTAATTAACATTTCTAAAAATTATCTGAGCATTCACCATTCAAAAGTTTGTTTTGGGGAATTGATAGTTATTAATGTACATCTGTATTAATTGATGGCAAACATAACTGATCATTCCCCAGAATCCTATTTTTTCATTACAGTATCTAACTTTTTGCCTCCTCTTTTTTGGTTTTGCTGGTTATAAAGGTTTGGATTGGAGAGGGCTCACTGGATCCCAATCCTTGGAGCTGGATCATTGGATTCATAATGTGGATAGGATAGGGAGGCTGAATTACAAGGATTCATGGAGCGGGATCAAATTACCAGGAACATAGGAGTGGATTCCTGCCCCAACCAAACCGCACTCGTGTGGAGTTTTTATTCAACTCAATTGGCTATTCCAAAGATTTTTTTTTTTTCCTATTTTTGACGATTGGAGCCCTTAAGATGCGCGGATGGAGTTTTTCATATTTTTGGTAAAAGGAGCAAAGCGAGGACCTGGAGAGGTACGCTGGAGCAATCTCCTTGGAAGGATTCAGCACGAGTAGATGGTAAACGTTAAAGGGGAAAAAGGGGGGGTTGTTTAAAAAAAAAAAGTAAAGTCATTTCTCTAAATTTAAAGACGAATTTGGAGTTAAAGATTAAGTAGGTTTTCAATTGGCTACTGCCTTTTTTCTTTGACAAATAAAATTTTTAAAAAAACACGCATGGTTGTCATCATTTGTTGCTGAGAGTCTTGGTCTTTGTGTGCCCCTGTGGCATTGTGAAATCACAAGTTTGCAGACAAAAGGCTTTTGTGCTCAACAGAGATGCAGTGTTTCCCAGGAAGTGTTTATGTTTGAGCTTCTCCTGAATAAAGGATCAGTTCCCTGGGAAATGGGTGCAATTTATTATGCAAGTAGGGGAAAAAGAGAGAATTCTGGTGCTTAGAAGAGGATGCTTGAGTATTGATGTTGTTGCTTAATGATAGTCGGGTAAAGAGATCACAGAGTGGAAATGTGAGGTTAATCAGGCTGGGCACTCCCCCTGCAATCCTCCTGGAATAAACGGGGGTAGGAGCAGTGTGTGAACATCCCAGTGTCTGCGGCCTGAGCGCTGGTGAGCTGGAGGCAGGTCACTGGTGGCAGTCACTGCGTGTGATCCTAGACCCCTCACTGCTGGCATGGGCGTGGGTTAATCAGGCTGGAAGTGCCTTCCCTAGAGGGGAATGTTCTTGCTTAATGAGAAGTATGTGAATATTCCCTTGGTCTGATGAGGTGATGTGACTGATGTTTGAATCTGTTTAATTTATGAAGAGCAGAGGGCTTGCGTGGTGCAGAAGGGCATTTCTTTTGGCACAACTTAATCCTGGCTTGTGGGACTGAAAGGGAGGGCAGAGCAGGTGGAGATAAGGTGAATGTTGAAACAGAATATCTGTGTCACTGACGTGTGTCTTGGAGATGGATGGAAGTGTCTGTGGCAGGGAAGTGCAGCATCCCAAATGGAGCAGGGCAGGAGGGCTGCGTTGTTGCGAAGCAAGGTTTGTGTCTGGGCCAGGGTTAGTGGATTCAGGTGTTGTTTGTGTGGTGGCAGCGGTGTTAGGGAATGGCGCTTCCTTGTGGAATGTCATACTGGCGAAGATACGTGTCTGAGATGTGCTTCTTTCCAAAACCTGAAATTCTGATAGCAGAGCGCTGTGTTTGGGGGGAGGCAGAAGCTGTGTCGTGCGTGGAACAGACTTAGGATGGTGCCTGGGGGGAAGTAAAGAGCTGTAGAGATGAGCGGGGTGAGGTGGGGTAGTGTGAAGGTGGGGTGGCTCCTTAGTGTGTGGGAGAGCGGTGGTAGAGGAGTGGGCAGTGTGTGCAGGTCCAGGCTGTCAAAGTGAGGGTGCGTTTGGCCCGCGAAGGCTCAGTGTGTGCTAGGGGAAGCAAAACCTTTCTTTTGGCCAAAGGAAATCTGAGGAGTTTGGTTCAACTGAGCTGACGTGGTGTTTGGAGAGGATTGCTGTCTGATGGCTTTTAGGGGCTGGGAGGAAAGTAAACTTCGCAGAGGAGGTAGGGTGAAGTGGTTACAGTCCCCTGCCTGACATATGGGGGTTGGTTCTGAGCCAGGGCTTCCTGGCAGAGCCAGTGCTTCTGAGCTAGTCCATAAGGAGCTGATTATTGTGCTGGAGCACCGATTCACAGCATGGCTCAACTGACTTGAAGCTAGGGAAGCGTCTGTGCAGGCTGTGATGTTTGAAGTGCAGGAAGGCTTTTGAAATGCCAGACTTGGTCCTGACACAGGGGAGCAGGCAGGTGAAGGATGTGCGCAAAGAGGGTCAGTGCCTCAGCGCTGGCTTCTGTGCGCAGCTGAACTATGCGAGCCAAATACTTGACGATTGTTTGCTTCAGAGATTATCTCAGAGTGGTTCACAGCGTAGTAAACATCACCCTGACGAAAGGCCGATCCTCCCGGGGGGAGTGTGGGAGGGCACTGAACTCTGCCGAGGCGATGGCGATAACACCAGGATTTGTGGACCTTGTCACCTTCATACAAAGCTGCTTAAAGACCCGGTGGGCATGGTGCCTCTATGAGCAGCCTGCTGATTCCCACCTTGTTCAGTGGAAACACCGCCTTTTTGTTTCACTTGGAAAATGGAAGGAGACGGAGTAGTCCTGAAGTTGTTTCTCTCGTTTTGACATTGCACACGGAGGGGAGAGAGGTTGGTCTCCTGCTGCTCTGTGTTCCTGCCACTGTGTGTCTGCCCCAGCATCGCGCGCTGCCACCAGCCCCTTCCCTCTGTTCTCCCGTGTACCTCCTGATGCTGTTCAATGCTGGTGTTTGTAAAATGCTTTGAGATCCTGTAATAAAAACTCTTTCCGGTGTGGAGCTCTGCTGCATTCATGCCTCTAGACCTTTTTTGCCCTCTGTAAAATCTCTCCTGTCGTCATACTGCCAACTGTGTGTGGTTGAGTGGGTAGGAAGGCCCGCTTTGGGTGAGGCAAGTCTTTCCCTGGGTGCCTTGATTTTGAATTTCACAGCAGCCACCACGGCTCACTGTCTTCAGGAGGAGTAACGTGCTCTCTGGGTGAGGCAATGGGCTTTGCAAATAGAGGAATGGAATTAATAGCAGAAATGTGCTATTAAGACAGTTTTGATAGTGCTGGGAAAGGTTGGGTGGAGGAGCCTGTGTGTACTGCCGTGCTCCCGGGTTTTTAATTGCACCACATCTCTTCAAGTTTGTTAACTTTGTTACTGAGATGGTTTGGAGTGAGCCAAGTGCTGGGAGCGGTTGCTGCTGCCAGGCATGGCCTGGGGAGCCCTGTACCACCTCTTCTCCCTTGGCTTCGCAGGCTGAGGATGAAAATGAACTTGAGTCATTGCTGGGTTAACTTCCTTGACAAGGAACGCTGGCTTCCAGGCATGGACCTCACCAGTCATCCGCTCACCCAGCCGTGGCTGTTGGGGAAAACTTGCCTCAATTTGTTTTAATGTCTTACATAAATTAGTGGAAACAGGTTCCGCTGGAAGGCAGCAGTCAGACCACGTTAGCTATTCTGCCAGAGTTTGCTCCAGGAATGTATTTTCTAGGATTAAACAGATCAAACCCAAGGCACGAAGTGTCTTCTTAAGAATGTTTTCTTCCCCAAACTCAGTGTTTTCAATTCTGTTGGCTCTGAAGGAAAGGAAAAGGGGTAGTGATTGCAAAATGGAAGCGCCTTTGTTAAAGCTGAGAGTCCAGCCAAACTTAATCCCCTCTCCTAAATATTTCTAGTTTCCATTGCAAGGACAGAAGTGCGTGAGCGCACGAGTGGAAGCGGGCAGGGAGCGAACCGTGGCTGCTACCGCGCTTTCAATCCCAGAGTGGTGGAGCAGCTCTGCCATTCGTGCGCGGGGAATCCGCCTTCTCGGATGCTCCGGCGCTTCCCATAGTGCTGCTTTGTTGGCACACTGAGGGCGATTGTCCGCCCCGGGGTTGCGTGGCCCCGCTGTCCGGCTGCGGCCGCGCAGCTGCCCCTCGGCCGCAGAGCACCATACTGACTTCTTTGTGCAAATGATTTGGGAATGGTGGCAGGGAGGGAGGGAATCTGTCCTTAATTTCACATCGTTCTGATAGAGAACTTAATAAACCCAACATCGGTGCTGAAATAGAAATGGTTAGAAAACCTGTGGTTTCTCCTAGAAACCACACTTTGGGGTTTTCTTTTGTTTGGTTTGAGTTTTTTTTTTGAACAGAAACTTCTGCTTTAAAATGACAGACTCCTCCATTGATCTGTTCGTGTTTGTCTTGGCTTGAGATTTCGTGCTGCTGATAACGCAGGTAGTTTTTAGCTGTATGGCAAAAGTGTAGTAATTTCTAGATTGGCTAAAAATAGCTCCAGCTTTGGTAAGAGTCTACTACGCCGACTGCAAAATAATCCTCACTGCACCTGCACAGCGAAGAGCAGTATATCTTCAATTGCTGTTGAAGCTGTTTCAAACAGCTGAATTTAAAGGAAAAAGAAATTTGAGATTCCAGGAAGTTTTCCTGCCTAACAAGTATTCCCTAAAATCCCTCTCCTGCACACCTGAATCGTAGAATCATAGAATAACCAGGTTGGAAGAGACCCACCAGGTCATCGAGTCAAACCATTCCTATCAAACGCTAAACCATGCCCCTTAGCATCTCATCCACCCGTGCCTTAAACACCTCCAGGGAAGGTGACTCAACCCCCTCCCTGGGCAGCCTCTGCCAGTGCCCAATGACCCTTTCTGTGAAAAATATTTTGCTAATGTCCAGCCTGAACCTCCCCTGGCAGAGCTTGAGGCCATTCCCTCTTGTCCTGTCCCCTGTCACTGGGGAGAAGAGCCCAGCTCCCTCCTCTCCACAACCTCCTTTCAGGTATTTGTAGAGAGCAATGAGGTCTCCCCTCAGCCTCCTCTATTTCTTTTCTTTCTAGTTCTTTATATTCTATTTCTATTATTTTCTATTTCTATTATTTTCTATTTCTATTATTTTCTATTTCTATTATTTTCTATTTCTATTATTTTCTATTTCTATTATTTTCTATTTCTATTATTTTCTGTTTCTATGAGTCAGCTGACGATTCCTGGTCTGGGTATAATATTTTAATGGAAATACCCATTTCTTGCATGACTTGGTTGCCCTCTGTGAAGCTGACACTGCGGTGGATGCTGACGAGCTCAGGCCACGTGGATCTCCACCTGGGCAGATCCTCCAGCACGGTCCCAAAGCTCCAGCACGGGGCTGGCTCCCACGGCAGGGACGGTGCCAAGCGCTTTACTCGCTGGGATGCTGAGAGGCTGCTGGGATGCTGAGAGGCTGCAGAAAGCAGCTGCCTCCAGCACGCCAGCGGCAATTTAAAAATCAAAAAAACTTGGCAGTTCGCTGAACTCTGGGTATTTTCCCTCTGACAAAGGGCGGGTCTGTATGGTTTTAGTGATTTTTTGATACCATTTTACGCTTGGGAAAAACTTCATCTGCTCAGCTCTGGGGTGGATTTGACTCTGCTGCCTTTGGGCACGTTCCTGCTTCTTTCCCACACGTGTGTGTATTTAAAGCCAAGGTTGCAGGAGGGAGTGAAGGCCTGGGGAGCACCATCCCCTGCCTGGTGTGGAGGGTGATGCAGGACCTTTTCCCAACGGCACTGAAATTTGTTTGAGCCGGAGCTGCCTGGGTGCTTGCGCCCTGGCTCGGCAGTGATCGGTGGGTGTTGCTAAAGATTTTGTTCCCCCGTCGGAAACACGACGCTCAGTTGGCTCCTTGGCCAGCAGGAGCCTGGGGCAGAGCATCCCTGCTCCAGCACGGTGGTGAGAAAAGGCCGCCTGCTTTCTCTCCACCCTGCCAGAGCAGGGATGCTCTGCCCGAGGCTTCTGACAGCGCTGGATGCTCATCCCGCTGGGATCAGCTGAGTGATGCAGATGAATGCACAAACATTGATTATTTTGGAGACAATCCGTAGCTGCCAGATGAGATTAAACAGCACCCAGATCCTGGGGAAAGAAAAATAAAAAAGAAAGCTAAATGGTGAAGAATAAAGAAAATGGGGCACGGTGTTGGCAGAGGCACGTGTGGGTCCCAAGGGACCGTGGCTATCTAGCTGGGTATTAATCCCTGCCGTCCCTGTTCCCTTCCCCAAAGGATTTCTGAGCTCTTCACTGCTATTAATCGCAGCAGCCCTGCAGGGAAGGTAATACAGCATTATCCGTGTTTTCCAGCTGTGGCTGGGGAGGAGGGAGGCAGCCAGCTCACCCGAGCTTTGCCGTGTGTCAGTGAAAGATCAGGGATTAGCACTAGGATTTCCTCGCCGGCTCGGCTGCTCTAATTCAGTGGCCGTGTTTTTCCCTAAATGCACTGACCTTATGTGCCTGCTGCCGTACATCCCGTGCCCAGGAGGAGCCGGGGCAGATGGTGGGAAGGGGAGCGAGGCAGGAGCGGATGTTTCTCTGCAGTCCTCGGCCCCGCAGGAATTATTACTAAAAATGGTCACTTGGTGATTAAGCGGAGGAGCGTGCCACGAAGTAATCGGTACATGCTCTGTCTCGGGAAGTTTACAAATCAGACTGTGGATGCTTTTCTGGAGAGCAAAGTGCCAAGGGCGGTGTGGGGCAGACTGTATGTGGACAGGGGTTGGTGAGCACCTGCCGGTGGGTCTCTGTAACGTCGTTGTACAGGAAAGAAAACCCTGCGTACCTGCATCTCGTTGTGTAAATCGTGTATGTGCATAGAAGCAAGTAGCTGATGTTAAGCATGGGCAATCTGTGCTGCATGGCATCGGTCCCTGGCACTGAGAACCATTCTGTGTATCATAGAATCACCAGGTTGGAAAAGACCCCCTGGATCATCGAGTCCAACCATTCCCATCAATCACTAACCCATGTCCCTCAGCACCTCATCCACCCAGCCCTTAAACCCCTCCAGGGAAGGTGACTCAACCCCCTCCCTGGGCAGCCTGTTCCAGTGCCCAATGACCCTTTCCGTGAAAAATTTTTTCCTGATGTCCAGCCTGACCCTCCCCTGGTGGAGCTTGAGGCCATTCTCTCTCATCCTGTCCCCTGTCACTTGGGAGAAGAGCCCAGCTCCCTCCTCTCCACAACCTCCTTTCAGGGAGTTGTAGAGAGCAATGAGGTCTCCCCTCAGCCTCCTCTTCTCCAGGCTAAACACCCCCAGCTCTCTCAGCCGTTCCTCATAATCCTTGTTCTCCAGCCCCCTCACCAGCTTCGTTGCTCTTCTCTGGACTCGCTCCAGAGCCTCAACATCCTTCTTGTGGTGAGGGGCCCAGAACTGAACACAGGATTCGAGGAGTGGTCTCCCCAGTGCTGAGTCCAGAGGGAGAAGAACCTCCCTGGCCCTGCTGGCCACGCCGTTTCTGATGATGTGTGCTGGCTGCCCCACAGCATCCCCACCTGTGCACCTGGGCGGGCAGCAGCCAAGTCAAGTGACCCCACTTTTGGGATATAAGCAGTAATTCTGCACGTGCCTGATGACGCTGGTGAAGCCACCAGCCTGCTGCTCATCCTCAGGGCCGGCATGGCGAGCGGCAGGGAGTCCAGCTCTCCCGCTCCATCAGATGACAGCAGCTGCTTTGTGGAGGTCAAAAAAGTTGCGATGGAGATAACCAAAATAATAAGAAAAGGCCACTGGGTGCTCCTAGTGTGGGGCAGCTCCACCACTCAAGGTGCCAACCGGAGATTAGCTCTGGCACAGCTGAGGACAAGGAGGTGGAAAGAGATAACGCCGCTTTCCCGGCACATTGCCCGCCGGCGGCAGGGCTAAACATAGCCGTGCTCCTCCCTGGCCACCGCTCGCTGGCTGATGTCCTGCCAGCCACACCATCCGGAAGCACCGAGCATCTTCCACAGCCGTGGTGCGCGCTGGGCTGAGAGGGAAAGGATGGAGTCCCGGAGGAAGGGAGCCAGCCCCAGCGGTGTTGTGTGTCCAGGAGAGCAAAGCTCAGCCTGTGGGGAAGTGGGAATGTGCCTCCTGCAGCACTGCAGGGAGAGGGGATGGTGCAGGATTTGCAGGAACAGCAAACATTAGGGAGGATGGTGAAATCCCAGTGAAGGGAGGGAGAGGTTCCCATGGCGGGTGCAGCAGCGTGGCCGAGATGGGACAGTGAGTAGGACAGGGTGGGAAGTGTTCAGGAGAATTGCACGGAGAGGAGCAACCATTGCGGGGCTCTTTGGCCTGGGATTGCTTTCCCCAGGGAATGCCTGCAAGCAGGGAGGAACCTTAATGCTTTTCCTGCCTGATGGGCATCACCCAGCTCCCACTGGCAAGGGTGCAGTGGGAGCTGCCTCTGTAGGGACCTGGAGGTCTCCCTGCTGCTGCGTAGCACGCGGCCCTCGTGGCACCGCGACTCCACTGCCGTGGGCATCGCACCGGCATTTCCCTCCCTACCTCCTCACACGTCGCTGCTGCAGCGACGCACCGTGAAGTTCAGTGCTAAAAACATGAAAACAGAGCGAAGCAGCGTTCAGCCGTCCCCGCTGAGCCTGCTAACGAGGCTCTTTCCCTTTGAGTAGCTTCTCGCTGCTTCTCCATTGATCGTCGCGGTGCCTCTGCAGCGAGTCGGGCAAGCTGACAGGTAATTTCCTGCATCCTATTTTCCTCCTTTGAGAAACGGAGCGATCTTTCAGCTGTGCTAATTCCAGGAAGGTGACTGTGTTCCCGCATGGCGTCCCCAGCATGGCACAGGCATCGCTGCTGCTACTGCCTCGGGATGTGGGATGCAGGATGCAGGATGCAGGATGCAGGGTGGGATGGATGGATGGATGGATGGATGGATGGATGGGTGGGTGGATGGATGGGTGGATGGATGGGTGGATGGATGGATGGGTGGATGGATGGATGGATGGATGGATGGATGGATGGATGGATGGATGGATGGCAGTAAGCGTGCGCGGTAGCAGAGATGACGACTGCGGGCAGCCATCTGGAGACAGTTTTCCCTCTGCCTCGCAAATGTGTTGCCTGCCCCTGCAGCACCTTCCACACATGTTTTGCTGCAGGTCAGGGATGTGCTTGTCCGGCGGGTGCTGGGCACGTGGTGGGATGCTCTTCGGAGGAGGTTGAATCCTCCCATGGTGGGAGCTGGCACGGGGAGGCTGTCCCACCAGTGGCTGAGCCTCCACAGCGCACACACACTCTGCTTCAGCCTGTCCGTCTCACTGTCTCGTATTTTTACTGTCCCTTTTTAGCTTCCCTGATCACTTTGAGAGGGAAGTTGAGGCTGCAAAGAGAGAAACCAAAGAAGACATGAAGCTGGGAAACAGCTACAGGGAAGCTGCCCGCAGGGAGCACATTCTCGGTAGTGTCGTCAGAGCTTATTTACACACTCGAGGGCTCTTCAGCCCGATGGAGCTGTGAAATTCAAAGCTTGCTGCGTCCCTCAGAGAGCAGAGCACAAACAGAAAGGGGGTCCTCTAAAGCTGAAATATTTGACATTTTCTATTCTTAGCAATACAAGCACGTGCTCGCTGAACGAAATCGGAGCACAGCCTGTAGGCAGGCAGGCAGGGGCTGGGGGAAAGCGCTTAGGACTTCAAAGCTCCCAGGTGAGGAGAGCGCATGGTTGCACACACAGTGTCTCACCCAGCCCATCTCACCCACTTTATAGCCCTGGGAGATGTGCAGACAGCAGAAAAGTGAGTCGTGATTTTATTGCTCATGTCCCACTACAGGTTCTAACGAATAGGGGGCTTCTGCAAGGATAACGGGATAAAATAGGTAGAGTTTTGATGGTCCTTCCAGGGCTGCTGGATTCAGAGAGGGGAGCTGCACCCTGAGCAGGCAGGACAGCTAATAAGCACTTTATTAACTGCTTTGTGGCTGAGCATGGTGGAGGAATCTGCTCCTCTCTCTCTAAGTTGCGCTGCAAGGCGAGTTTGCCAAGTAAACCGTACGTATGACTTCTTCAGGAGAGGTTTAGATTGGATATTCAGACAAATTTCTTTACTGCAAGGGTGGTGAAGCATTGAGAGAGGCTGCCCAGGGAAGTGGTGGAGTCGCCATCCCTGGAGGTGTTCAAAGAAACGCGAAGACGTAGCGTTTTGGGACATGGTTTTGTAGACACAGTGGTGTTGGGATGACAGTTGGATGTTATGATCTTAGAGGTCTTTTCCAACTTTAGCGGCCGTGGCACCAAGGGGCAACCCCCGTGCTGCCCTGGTCCCCTAGAGGCTCCCCACAACTGGCCTTGGCGTGGGCGCTGGAGGCAGGGGACAGCCTGGCCGCGTCCCCTTCCTTCGCACCAGCGTGGGAAGAGCTGAGGAAGAAGGGAGGGAAGATTGTTTTGAAAAGGCAGACAGAGCAGCCTCAGGAAGGTGCTAAATGGGCCACACGGTTCCTGCTGCCCTAGAAATTCCCTTTGCGCTCTTGCCGTGGGTACCGGTGCAGCAGCAGGGTGGCTGCTGACGCTATCGCTGTCCCAGCTTGATGACTAAAGGAGCTGGAAGGTATAAATTAAATAACACAACACTTCAAGCCACCTGTTACGTGGGTTCGTCCAAGGCATTGCTGCTTTAATTAAGACGGGGAGTTTACAAATCCAACCCTTGTTTATTCTGCTTTGGGGCATATATAATGTAAATATGAGTTTTCAAACACTGCGGCTTTTTCTATTTCCAGTTTCAATTCTGGGTAAAGGGAAGTTTGTCAGGTTTGGCACAGACTTGCCCTTTATAAATACAGCTCCCGCGAGCTCCATATCCCCGGGGGATGCTCTGCAGCACCTCAACTCTCTTTGCTCCCAATGCAGCTTCACTCTTTCATCACTGCCCCAGTGTGGGATGTGCTGGGGGGGTGAGAGGGGCGAGGAGGGGTCAGTGGGCTCCAGCTTGCTGTATTCCTTTCCTCTGGCTTAATCAGAAGGCTTTGAGTCTTACAGGTCTTGATCCGGTATCCCTTCTTGGTTCTTTCGTTGTAAAACAACACGAACACAGAATTTAGCCTCCAACGTGCTCGTCGGGATTTCTTCGATGACTCAGTGATACGCTTGGGTAGTTTTCTTAGCCTTTAATTGAAGCTAGTGTGAGCCGTTAACAAAGAGAGCTCTCCCAAGTCTTCATTA
Source organism: Phaenicophaeus curvirostris (assembly GCF_032191515.1). Lineage (NCBI taxonomy): Eukaryota > Metazoa > Chordata > Aves > Cuculiformes > Cuculidae > Phaenicophaeus > Phaenicophaeus curvirostris. The sequence continues at coordinate 6,574,845 of NC_091412.1, read as the reverse complement.
ATAAGCGTTAACAAAAATAACTGGCTGACCCGGAGAGAAATAAGCAGGAGTGGCGGTGGTGTCCCCCTCTCTGCAAACACGGGTTCCCTCTCGGCTCTCCCGCTGTGCTGTGGAAGGAATAAGGGGTGGGAGAGGGAAACCCTCTGATGGTGGCTCACAGGGTGGAGGAGGATGATGATGCTGTGGCTGCCCCTTCATCGCAGATGGGAAGAGCATCTCTGCGTCGAGAAAACATTCTGCGAGCCAGCTAGGCCGTTGCTACAGACTAGAAGAAGTCTGTCTAGAAAGCTGCCTGGAGGAGAAGGAGCTGGGGGTGTTGGTTGACAGCGACTGAACATGAGCCAGCAGTGGCCCAGGTGGCCAAGAAGGCCAATGGCATCTTGGCTTGGATCAGAAACGGCGTGGCCAGCAGGGCCAGGGAGGTTCTTCTCCCTCTGTACTCAGCACTGGTGAGGCCGCTCCTCGATCCTGTGTTCAGTTCTGGGCCCTTCACCACAAGAAGGATGTTGAGGCTCTGGAGCGAGTCCAGCGAAGAGCAACGAAGCTGGGGAAGGAGCTGGAGAACAGGCCTTATGAGGAACGGCTGAGAGAGCTGGGGGTGTTTAGCCTGGAGAAGAGGAGGCTGAGGGGAGACCTCATTGCTCTCTCCAACTCCCTGAAAGGAGGTTGTGGAGAGGAGGGAGCTGGGCTCTTCTCCCAAGTGACGGGACAGGACGAGAGGGAATGGCCTCAAGCTCCACCAGGGGAGGTTCAGGCTGGACATTAGGAAAAAATATTTCATGGAAAGGGTGATTGGTCCCTGGCAGAGGCTGCCCAGGGAGGGGGTTGAGTCACCTTCCCTGGAGGGGTTTAAGGGGCGGGTGGACAAGGCGCTGAGGGACATGGTTTAGAGATTGATGGGAACGGTTGGAATCGATGATCTGGTGGGTCTTTTCAACCTGGTGATTCTGTGATTCAATGATCCTGACTGTGAGCACGAGGCACATGCCTTAGCAAATCCCTTTGAGTCCTTTATTTATTTAGTTAGTTAGTTAGTCCACTTTTCTTAATTCAGGGTGATATTTTGCATGTTTCCAGCACTGCCCAATGGATCCATCAGGACAGGGGGCTGCTTGGTGCAGACACAGGGGGTCAAAACCGAGCAGGCTGCAATGGGTACCCTGAGCAGGTCGGGCACCTCTGGGCAGCCGAGTCCCCTGGGACTCCTCTGGAGTCACAAAGCTGAGAAACTTTTTTTTTTTTTTTTAATGCAAACAGATTTTGATGTAACCACTCAACTCCGGGCAATGGGGTTTTACAGAAAAAAAAAAAGCTCACAGATAACCAGAGAGGCGTGAAAAAACCACATGCATCGCTCTGAACTGAACAACGACTGTTTTGCAATGCTCCTGGAAAGTGAAGAAACGCGCAGGGCGGGCTGAGGAGCAGCGCTGGAGGAGCCAGGTGACTCGCCCAAGGTTGCACAAAGCGATGGCTGAGGCAGCGGGTTGTGACCCCCGATGCTGATGTCCCATGGATTGGGACCAGCCGTTACATTATCTGTAATGGGAGATGAGAAAAACCAACCAGGCTCTCCCATGGCATCATTGGCGTGAGCTGTGTTTGGTCCTGCTCACTGGGGTCAAGCTGCATGAAAGCCCAGCTGGGTTTCTTCACACACCCGACCTGCTGGGTGGTTTGGGTGAAGCGAGTGCTACAGCGGCTGAGGCCTCAGATGCACAGCCCAGCTCAGTGCAGATCCAGGCTGGAGCAAAGAGGATTGAACGGAAAAATAAATAATTAAGTCCTGTAAGCCTGTTCTGGTCTGCCCCAGCAGCAGGGACCGTGGCCCTTGGCTGTGAGCAGAGGGCTGGTGTCTCCCAAGTGACAGGGGACAGGATGAGAGGGAATGGCCTCTAACTCCACCAGGGGAGGTTCAGGCTTGATATCAGGAAAACATTTTTCACGGAAAGGATCATTGGGCGCTGGAACAGGCTGCCCAGGGAGGGGGTTGATTCACCTTCCCTGGAGGGGTTTAAAAGACAGATGGACGAGGCAATGAGGGGCATGGTTTAGAGATTGATGGGAATGGTTGGACTCAATGATCCAGTGGGTCTTTTCCAACCTAGTGATTCTATGAAACCCCTATCTTGGTACAGCATTTAACCCGCCAGACACTTCTCAGGTGCCACCTGAGGTGGTGACGTGGGTGCCTGCTGCACCCACCTTGTATCTCTGCTGCATCCGTCCTGTGTCCCCACTGCCTCCATCCTGCGTCCTCACTGCATCTATCCTGTGTCCCTGCTATGTTACCTACCCTGGACTGTGGAATCATAGAATCCCTAGGTTAGAAAAGACCTTTGAAATCGAGTCCAACCGTACCTGTCTACTACTAAATCATATCCTCCTGTATTCTCACTGCACCCACCCTCTATCCCCACTGCATCTATCCTGTGTCCCCACTATGTAACCCACCCTGGATCATATAACCCCTAGGTTGGAAAACACCTTTGAGATCATCAAGTCCAACCATACCTACCTACGATTAAATCATATCCTACTAATTATATCCTCACTGCACCCACCACCCCACGTCCCCCATCCTCCCCATGAACGCTGGGGCTGTGGGGAGCCGCTCAGCACCCTCGCCCCATCCTGCCCCTGTCAGGGAGGTGCTTGCTGTGTGTAAACACGTAATTAACGGTGCGTATACACTTAATTGCTTGCGGCTTTCATTTGTATTCAGGTGCTGTGCTGAAAATTAACCTTAGACAGGAGCAAACCCGGACAGTCTGCACTTTTTTTGAGTGTACGTGTGGGGGTGTGTGTAGGGGAGTGTTTAGGGGGTGTGTATAGGGAGGTGTGTGTCTAGACTGTGTGTGTAGAGGGGGTTTGTGTGTGTAGGGGTGTGTGTATGTAGTGGGGGGAGTTTAGGGGTGTGCGTGTCTAGAGCACGTGTGTAGGGGGAGTGCGTGGGGGGTGTGTGTCTAGAGGGGTGTGTGTGTAGAGTTTGTGTAGTGTGGGGGGTGTGTGTGTAGGGGAGTTTTTTAGGAGGTGTATAGGGGTGTGTGTCTAGAATGTGTGTAGGGGGAGTGGGTGTGTATGTAGTGGGTGTGTGTGGGGTGTGTGTGTGTGTAGTGGGATGTTTGGGGGTGTCTAGAGGGTGTGTGTGTACAGGGGTGCGTGTGCATGCAGGGGATGGTTGTGCATGCAGGGGCATGTGTGCGTGTGCAGGGGTGTGTAGGGGTGTGTGTGTGCAGAGTGTCTGTGTATGGGTGTTCAGGGGTGTGTGTGTGCAGGGGAGGGCTGTACAGGCAGGAGTACGTGTGCATGTGCAGGGGGGTGTGCGTGCAGGGGTGGGTGTGTGCACGCAGGGGTGTGCATGGGGGTGTGTGCAAGGGGTGTGTGTGCAGGGTGTGTGTGCAGATGTGGGGGGGGTGCAGATGTGTGCACGTGTGCAGGAGGTGCGCAGGGGTTTGTATGTGTGCAGGAGTGTGTATGTGCAGGGGGCGTGCAGGGGGTGTGCAGGGGTGTGTGTGTGTGCAGGGGGTGTGCAGGGGACGTGCAGGGGTGTGTGTGTGCAGGGGTTGTGTGTTTGCAGGAGGTGTGAGTGTGTGCAGAGGGTATACAGGCGTGTGTGTGCAGATGTGTATGTGTGTGCAGGGGGTGTGAGTGTGTGCAGGGGGTGTGAGTGTGTGCAGGGGCTATACAGGTGTGTGTGTGCAGGGGGTGTGAGGGGGGTGTGAGTGTGTGCAGGGGGTATACAGGTGTGCGTGTGCAGGTGTGTGTGTGCAGGGGGTATACAGGTGTGTGTGTGGAGATGTGTGTGTGTGCGGGGGGTGTGAGTGTGTGCAGGGGGTATATAGGTGTGTGTGCAGGTGGGTGTGTGTGCGGGGGGTGTGAGGGGGTGTGAGGGGGGTGTGAGTATGTGCAGCGGGTATACAGGTGTGTGTGTCCAGGTGTGGGAGGTGTGTGTGAGAGGTGTGAGTGTGTGCAGGGGGTATACAGGTGTGTGTGTGCAGGTGTGTGTGTGTGTGCAGGGGGTGTGAGTATGTGCAGGGGGTATAAAGGTGTGTGTGTCCAGGTGTGTGGGGTGTGAGAGGTGTGTGTGCAGGGGGTATACAGGTGTGTGTGTGTGTGCAGGGTGTGTGTGTGTGTGCAGGGGGTGTACAGGTGTGTGAGTGTGTGCAGGGGGTATAAAGGTGTGTGTGTGCAGGTGTGTGTGGAGGGTGTGAGGGGTGTGAGTGTGTGCAGGAGGTATACAGGTGTGTGTGTGTGTGTGCAGGGGGTGTACAGGTGTGTGTGTGCAGGGGGTGTGAGTGTGTGCAGGGGGTGTACAGGTGTGTGTGTGCAGGTGTGTGTGTGTGCGGGGGGTGTGAGGGGAGCGCCCCCCCCGCCCCCATCCCCGCGGCGGGGTCGGGCCCCGGGCGAGGAGGCGCTGTGAGGGGAGGGGGGGGGGGGGTCCCCGCTCCCCCCGCGGTGCCCCCGGCAGGCGGGGCAGCACGTGCGGAGCCCCCGCCCGCCCGCCGCCCCCGCGTTTCCCTCCCCGGCGCGGCGGGCGGGGAAGGGAGGGAAGGGAGGGAGGGGAGGCCGGGCTGGGCTGAGCCGGGCCGAGCCGATCCGACCCGAGCCGAGCCCGGCGCCCCTCGCCCCGCTCCTCCATCTTCTCTCACCGCCGCTCGCCTCGGCTTCCCCAGCGCGGGACCGGCCCATTGCCAGCCCCGCGGGGGGGGGGGGGGGGGGGGAGGCGCCCGGCCCCGCCGCGCCTCCCCCGCTCCCCCCCGCACATCCCAACGCCCGCCCGCACCACCCTCCCCGCGGCGACGCGGAGGGGGGGCGAAGAAGAAGACTCGGTGTTGGGGGGGGGGTGGTGGCGTCCCGCGCTGCCCCGCTGTGCCGCGGCCGCGCGCTCCCCCGCCTCCCCTTTCTGTCTCTCTCTTCCCCCCCCCCCCCCCCCCCGCGGTCCGCAGTGGTGCAGCCCGGAGGTTAGCGGAAGCGGCCGCTCGGCGCTGCCATGTTGAGCCGCCGCCGCCGCCGCCGCTTTGTTGTCGGCTCCATGTAGCTGCGGCCCGGGGGAGGGAACGGGGGGGGCCCGCCGCGCCGCCGCCGCCTCAGCCGCCGCCTCCCGCCCGCCCGGGGCCGCGACGCCCCCGACATGGAGGCCAACTGGACCGCGTTCCTCTTTCAGGTGAGGCCCCCGCGGCGGACGGCGCTGCCCGCGCTCCTCTCTCTCTCTCTCTCTCTCTCACACACACACACACACACACAGAGACACACACGCACACACCACCCCCCCCTCCCCTCATCCCCCCCCCCGGTCCCTCCCTCTCTCCCCTCCGCGCCCGCCGGGCTCCCCGCGAGCCCGGGGCTGTCACTCAGCGCCGCCGCCCGGCCTCCCGCCCGCCTCCCCGCCCGGCCCGGGGCGCCTTCCCCTCCTGCCCCAACGCGCCTTCCCTCCCCGATTCGACACCCCCCCAATGTTTATTTTAATCATCATTCATCTCCCCCTTCTTAAGAAAAAAAAAACCATGAAATCGCCGCTTTTTTTGTTTGTTTATTTGCTTTTTTTTTTGTTTTCTTTTCCCTCCCCCCCCCCCCTTCCCAGCCTTCCAGCGGGCTCTAACAAAACCCCGATGGAACAAACACCGTGTCTGGGAGAATAAATTAATCCCTCTTTAAACAGCCTGACTCAGGGCCGGGTGACGAGGGAGCTTGTTTTCTTTTAAAATAGGACGCGAGCGGGCCGGATTTCTGTAAAAACTGGCGAAATGCTAACGGTAACGGGGAGGAATAGGGACGGCAGAGCCGGCAACCCCTCCCTCGGCCAACTGAGTCACGATTTTCCCCCTTCTGTCTGAGAAAAGCTGACTTAAAACCACCGCTGTTTATGTAATTCCGAAGAAAATCCACTGTACCCCCCACACCCCCCCCAAAAAAAAAAAAAAATTCTCCCTTGGCTTTTGTGAGCCAAGCACCGGAGCCCTTTTACGCAGGATTGTTTTCCGATGCCTCTTGCTCTTTTTGAGCTTGAAAATATAAAATGGGTTATTGCAGCTGCAGCAAAAAAAAAAAAAAAAAAAAAAAATTAAAAAAGCTTCCCCACATCACCTTTCTCAAGGTAAAATAATCCTCTTTGCCCGCTCGCAGCGGCGGTCACCCGCTGGCTCGCTGTCCTTCTCGGAATTAAACCCAAACCCAACCCGTGACACGAGTTTGAAAACCTGAGTTGAATGAGTAAATCCGCCAAGAGCGAGCACCATTCCTTTAGAGAGGAAAAATTATTCCCTCGCAAGTCCCAAGGGCTGAGTCACTCGCCTGGGTGCTCTGCCTCTCAAAACATGCTGGGAATGTTCTGGGGAGCCGGTACCGGGAGCTGGGCGCTGGGGTTTTCCGCCTTTTCGTGATGAAGGCGGGTGATGCCATCGAGTTTGGCTGAGGTCTTGTGAATTATTTCTCACTCTAGTGGGCAGTTGTGATTCGCACGTAGGAAACTTCGTGCTAAGAAGTTAATCTCCTTAGTTTAGGGCTGTCTCCCTCCGAGTCGGGGCTGTTTTATCGCCTTTTTGCCCCTCCAGGCTCACAGCGGAGCATTTTCAAGGGGAAATTCTGACAATAAGGTATTGCAGCAACCTCTGTAAGAAATGCCGAGTAATACTTTCAAGTACGTGTCCAGTTTCTTGTCTTTTTTTTTTTTTTTTAAGGGTACCGTATTTTGAAATAGCAATGTCACACGTTGATTGAAGAGTAGGCTTTGCTGCTTTTAATTAAGGAGTCAGCAGTTCACTTCCCTAACGTACTTCGCTACGTGCAACTCAGAAGCATCTTCATAAAACTGTGACGTGGAAATTTTCCTCTTGATTTTTTTTTTCCCCCCCAAATAATAAAGCTTTAAGACCTCATAATAAAAGCTGAATATTGTTTCTCGAGTCATTTTGTTAAAACCAACGTTTTTAGGCTGCAAGCATCCTAATGCACTGAGCAGAAAGCACTGTTAAGATATTCCTGATATGACTTTAGTTTTTCTTCTTCCCATGCTCGCCAACTAAGGTCCAACTGGTTAGTTAAAACTAGTAATGCAAAGTGGATTTAGAAGCCCCTCCCAGCCCCTCTCCCTGGTGTCAGTTAAATAACCAATGCAAGTGCCCGAATATCCCCACTCATTCTTTCTTTGCCAATTGCGAGTTTCAGCTGTGACAGGATTTCTGAGGGAGAGTTCTTTACATGTTGTGTAAAGTTGTAATTTTTAAGCAAAATGTTTTTAGAGGAGGTTGCAATATCTTAATTTCAGCCTTGCTAGTGATGGGATGTGTGACTGTAAACAGCTCTTCCCAAATAAAGTTGTTCGGTTGTGTTTAGGTGGCGTTTTGGTGAATTGTATCTTTTTAAAGAAACAAATGTGGGACTGAATAAGCTGTTCTTGTTTGGGTCTTACTAGTCCCTGAAATGCCTATTTTGAAAATCACGTTTAGTATCTGCTCTGGGAAGTGAAAGTTGTATCTGTTAACGTGGGGAAGAATCATCCATCAAACAGAGTGCTCAAGATATGACTCATGCTAATTTGTTGCTCTCACATTAAGGCTGAAGCACAAAAATATTTTAGCCTCTGGCATTGGAAGTTCGCAATGCCACATCCTACCACTCTGGGTCACGGATTATAGCATTTTTTTGTTTACAGCCCCCCCCACCTCAGGAAAGAAAAAAAATCAGTGTGGGAACGAGGCTATTTTGCACGAGAGCCTATCCCAGGCAATCAGAATGTCGCAAAAATGTTGACTTGACATTAATGCTGGGTCAAGTAAAACCCTGGTCTGTGCCTGAATAAAAACAACCGGCGAGAGGCGTGCAGCAGGTGCTGTCTTCCCTCCCCAAACAGCCAGTGAAAAAAAATACCGCCTGATCCTTTTTTAAAAGGCTTTAGCGCAGGCGGCCCTCGGAAACTGAGGAATACTGCTTGTTGCAGCGAGGGGTAGTTAGAAAGCCAGCACTGCTAATAACACCAGCTATCTGGGAGCCAAGATAAGCAGACTTATATAAGCAGCGGCTTCGTGGCCTGTAGCCTTATGAATATACATTGTTTTATGTCCACTGTCTCTGTTGGTTCTGTAGGAATAAGTGCATCATTACCTCAAAGTGCTGATGATTCTTTTAGCCTTAAAAATATCCATAAACTGCCTAAGTTTGAACCTTGTCCAAAGGATTTGGGCTCTCTATTATCTGATCTGTTAGCTCTGCCTTTGAAACTGTATCTCTGGAGCTATCCTTGGGTGCTCTTAAGTGTCTTCTGATACAGTTTAACAACATTGTTTAATGCTTCTTTAGAGTTGGCTGCAAAACATTTCAGATTTATTTTTTTTAAATTAAAGTGGTATATAAGTACACAACTGCTTTCAGTGTGCGTTGTGTGTACTCTATTCTGCTCATGCCATGTAGGTGTCTCAGTGGCTTTTTAAAAACACAGAAAATAAATGGTTGGAGAGCCACAACTGTCACTGAAGTCAGGCAGAAGTTTAACAGAGATGCTGAGTGTGCTCTGTGCCCTGATTTAGCAGGGTAGCCTCCAGGAAAGCTCTGTGTTCAACTCCTCAGCAGCCACTCTTGCAAACCAGCCCCTTAGGCTGTTTCTTGGGTGAGGTGGCTACTGTAGCCAGGCGATGCAGTTATACTCAGCTTACCTGTTGCACCCCAAGCTTCAGCACATGTAGGATGCAATGTGCAGATAAAGCTGGACAGGCTGGCCTGGCTCCTAATGATTTCCAAAGTCTTGTCTCCTGTTATCATCCCAAATCTGGGCTTTCTCCCATCAACTCTTTCCTGTCAAGATAGGCTTGGAGTGTTATGTAGCCACTGGTGGCTTTTATCCATAGGTCACTGGAATTGCACTCCTGAAAAAGGAAAGGAGAGGTTACGCAGGGCTCTGGTGGTGGCGGGAGGGCTACACTGAGAGGGCTACAATTGCTACTGCAGCCAGGAAAGGCAAAGCAGCTGGAGCTTGGATGCAACTAAGAAAAAGTCCCCAAGTGAGCATCTAGAAATACTGACTTCTCCAAAGGACTCGATGAAATGAGTTAATGTGCGAAGCGTTAGCCTGAGCGTGCTTCATAACTATGTCCATCCTCAGCCTATGTAAAAGTAGACAGGTAGAGGGGCGTGAGCCAACAGTGTTTTATTCAGCTCTCACAGCCTCAAGCCGTGTTATTTTGTGAAGGAAGCCATAGGGAAGAAGTCCTAGAAAGCTGTGGTACTGATCTGTTGGGAACACAAGTTTCCCCAAACTCAGTTTCAGACCTGGCACGCTGCATTAATAATGAGACTGTTTTAAAACTGGTCTGATGAGACTGAGGCACATCTTGAATACAGATGTGCTTAAACTGGCTTAAGGTGCTAGAGTCATTTATTTTAATGCACCGTTAGGCTGAATTGGTCTGTGTGGTTTCTAAACCACTTTAAATTCGTATCTGGTTTTGTCCTAGCCTGACTGGAGGAGTTTTAATAAGTGTTTTCTGCTTTAGAATAACCCATGCCTAATGGAAGCATGGTGTAGAGCAGCCTGTGGCAGCGCAGGCTGCAACTCAGCTGAGCAGTGCTTGCCACTGTGTGCTCGTGGGGGTCCCCCTCTGTCTCCTCCCATTAGCTTCTGCCACTGATTCTGTGGTTCACCGTCAGCTGCTTTGAAACAGCTTTCAGGTCTTTTTTTCAACCACCTTTCCCCCCAAGCTGTGTTCTCCAGCATCTCTAGATGTCTAGCAGTGCTTATCGATTAGCTCCTCTTCCTATTACAAAGTAGCTGCTGCTGAAGAGAAAAAGAACATGTTGCTATTCTTATTAGTTTCCAGACATGACGAGTACAGTGGTCAGTGTACAAATGTGGTGGGAATCTGCTAAATATAGAAATGTGGCTTTAGACAGCCTTCGATTCAAGTTGCTTTGGTTTCAGTGCTAACTGGTATGAACGCGTTGTTTAAATAAGACACCTTATCGCATCCTGGCTTTCTGTGGCTGCAGTTTAATTCTCAATGTACACTAAGCTCGGCTTAAAGGTGGGGCGTTATTTTGCAACTCCCGGTACATTCATACGCTCCAGAGATAGTCCTGAGGTGGCATCTGATACGATCGTTAGCAAAACAAGTTATCTGCTATGTAAAGATCAAACACTGTGTTAGTAGAAGATCTGGCAAGCACCTCATTGTTTTCCATAAGAAGTGTTGCCCTCCGGAAACTTAATAATTAGTAGATTGTTATGATGTGTGCCATCCTACTCTTACCACAGAATGTGTACAGTGAATGCATTTAAAGCGTGAGCGGTTTATCCTGTTGAAAACCAGAATTACGTAACCTTTTCCAATTACTTCAATGGCTTTTGGTCTAGAATGTGCTTTCCTGTAGTTTGTAAATGTTCTCACCGTGTCAGAGTGAGCACCCATCAATAGAATTTAAGTGTGAATGTTTGGTTTTAGGCACACGAAGCCTCACATCACCAACAGCAGGCAGCACAGAACAGTTTGTTGCCTCTCCTGAGCTCTGCTGTTGAGCCACCCGATCAGAAGCCGATTCTGCCCTTACCAATAACGCAGAAACCTCAGCCTGCACCAGAAACATTAAAGGATGCTATTGTTGGGATTAAAAAGGAAAAACCTAAAACCTCCTTTGTGTGCACTTACTGCAGCAAAGCTTTCAGGGACAGCTACCATTTGAGACGTCACGAGTCCTGCCACACAGGGATAAAGTTAGTGTCACGGCCAAAGAAAACTCCCACCACAATGGTGCCCCTTATCTCGACCATCGCTGGTGACAACAGCCGAAGTTCCTTGGTTTCGACTATCGCAGGAATCCTGTCCACAGTCACTACGTCTTCCTCTGCCACCAACCCCAGCAGTAGTGCCGGCGCAACGGCTATGGCAGTGACTCAGACGACAAAGAAGCCCAGCAAGCCCGTTAAGAAGAACCACGCTTGTGAGATGTGCGGAAAGGCTTTCAGGGATGTTTACCACCTCAACCGGCACAAGCTGTCCCACTCAGATGAAAAACCCTTTGAATGTCCCATTTGCAATCAGCGCTTCAAGAGAAAGGATCGCATGACCTACCATGTGAGGTCTCATGAAGGTGGCATCACGAAACCGTACACCTGTGGTGTTTGTGGAAAAGGCTTCTCGAGGTACCATGTAGAAAATCCCAGGCGAGCTCAAGTATTGGCTTTTCATAACCAAGAAGGGTTAAGCTATCATAGCGAGGGGCTAGGAGAACCAGACATCTTAGAAGATTGGTGAGGGGATAAAGAGCCTTATTTACCTCTAGGGCGTGGGTTTTGGTCTGAGACAGATGGGCAGCGACCAAAAGTGGTTGCTCTTTTATGAGAGTGTTTTGAAGTGATTTCATGACCTCATCCAGGTCTTGTAGGACACGTGTCTGTGTCACTGGTAGTGACTGTGGGGCCCCTTGAACCAGCCTTCGCAGAGGTCAGTGACCTGATGGGGCACGGCAGGCAAACTTGTCTCCTTGCTGCGTAGCAGGGTTGAGGCGCACTGACAGAGCACTGTGAGGGAGCTTGCATTGCTGCTGGCTGTATTTCTATCTGTGCTTGCAACAGAGAAAACAACAACCCTTGGAGCTGTTGATCTGTCTCCTTTACACAGGGTACGACCAAATGTACCGCTTTCACCTGTGTAAGATGAATACTGTTAAGTTTTAAACTGCAGGTGGGGTCTCAGCGTAACTCTGTGTAACTTTATCTGAGGGCCACTGCGTATGTAAGGGGAATGTATTTATTCTTGCTGTGCAGAGGGATGTGGGCTGCAAGGGCTCATCGGCGCGAGCAAGGTGTCCTTACTATGTATTTGTAACAGTATGTATTTTCTTCTCTGTTCCTCTCTTTTTTGCAGGCCTGATCATTTAAGCTGTCACGTTAAACATGTTCACTCAACAGAGAGACCCTTCAAATGCCAAGTAAGGGCTAAAATGTTTTATTTGTAACAGTACCTTATTGTATTGTTAAAATTTCAAATGAATAATCTTTCCAGGACTGTATTTGCGCCTGGACTTTTCTTTGAAAAGCAAGTTTAGGAATAAAGGTGCATCCGCCTTACTTACCAGCAGCACTGTAGTTCTGATGTAAGTGTAGAGGCAGTTTAAAAGGATACTGTGGCTTCTTTTTTTGGGAAGATTAGAGGCTTTTTGCTTTCTTGGAGAACAGCGTAGGTGCTCTATTTTATGATACGCTTAACTTAGTAGTAGGATTGTAACGGCAGCCACAGCTCACTGCTGGTTACTGGAGAAATGCGTGCAGTTTGTTTCTCAGCATATTTAAATTCAATGTGTTTCTCAGTGTATCCATTTAAAATAGACTGGAATAGTTGATTCTGGATCCATTATTTTGCTGGAAGGTGACAGCAAGTTATCACGAGTTGATGGTTGCTTATAAGCTAAATAAGTTGACCGTCCTTGAACAATTATCTGTTTTGCATAGAATATCCATGTTTGTTCCAACCTGTGCTATAGTGACTCATCATATTAAATAGGAGTCTTGTGTAAAAAGAATAGTGTTAGAAAAAGCATTTGTTTCCTTGTTTTGATGTGGATGGGAACAGAAGCAGTGGAGCAATTTAAGATATCAGGTTCGTATTTGTACAGTAAAACTGTATCCAAAACGAACTTTGCAAGTTCTAGGCCTACTTTATAAGCTGCCTCTTGCTTTGATAGGTAGGGCAAGTTGATCTGTCTTTTAAGAAACTTCAGGTAGCGTAGAGCATGATTTTTGTCCTCGTTGTCTCAGGAGCCAACTTCCGTTTTCAGTGTCTGTTCAGTAGTTTGATTTTGGTTTCTCTATAAATACAGGTAAAACTTAAGGTTGTCAGTATACTTAGGACACTGTTTGCACCTACCAGGTAAAATAGGCTTACATCGGGCGTGTAATTCATACTGTAATGATGCTGTCTGCACTTCAAGTGTAACTGTTGTCCTTCATATAGACGTGCACTGCTGCCTTTGCCACCAAAGACAGACTGCGGACACACATGGTGCGCCATGAAGGAAAGGTATCGTGTAATATCTGTGGTAAACTTCTGAGTGCAGCATATATCACCAGCCACTTAAAGACACACGGGCAGAGCCAAAGTATCAACTGTAATACCTGTAAACAAGGCATCAATAAAAGTAGGTGAACGTTTTAAAAACATTTCTAATAACAGTGTGTTTGAAAAGAGAATTTCCTTTGGTGACGTTAAAATGCAAAACCATACCCATCAGCCTGGGTATTCACACCTATTAAAAATAGAAATTTGATAACAGCAATCTTCTTCAGCTCAAGAATTGGCATATGTGGAATTGGTTTGCTGCTAGATTGTGCTCTTATTCCTTAGGAATGCCCTGCAGTTTGTGAGAATAGCCCATCTTCTGAAGGAAATAGTTCTCAGGTTTTCTCCTGAAAAATGCTGAGTACAATGCTACTTCCTGACCTGCGCAGGCCTGAAAGTCCAACAGATAGTTCTGGAGATTTTAGAATATTTAAGGGTTGCTAAGATCTGCCAGGTTTCAGGTTTGAAGCCTCATCTAAAGCTCATCAAAATTAGGAGAAAGATTTCTCTGCTTTCCCTTAGCTTTGACCCTGGGGCTCAATGATACCTCCTCTTGGCCATAGCTGACAAGAAAAGCATTTAAATACATCCCTGATATGTTTGGGGCATTAATGGCATTTGACTGGTGGTGTGCAGGAGTTTGAATCAGGCATTTGTAATAGTTCCTTCTAGTCTTAAACTCTGTGGAAATTCTGAAGCCTGGACCTCAGAGTGCCCAGTAAACAAATGAAGACTTGACTTTGAAATCGTCCCTGTTTTGAAGTTAGCCCACGTGATTAGTGATATGAAAGGGGTTTTCAGAGGAATAAAGAGGAGAAGTAAGGATTATCTTTGGAAACTTTGTCCTTTTGAACAGTATTCATTTAAACATCTTTTCAGCTCCCTTTGCTCTTGAATAATTTGAAAGTACTGAGACTGTCTAAAATGCCTGGTTGTTGAGCTTATTATGAAATTTGGAAGTATTTTTTAAGGTATAGGGTTGCAGCTCTGGTTTCCCAAGCCAGTTTGGTGGTGCTAAGCTGGTTCACAGAGGGCATTCACAGCAGTTGTTAGAGGTGGAAATGATGAGCCGTATGTGGCCAGAGAGCAGTAACGTGCCGTTCTGTGATGAACTGAAAATTTTAAGTCATACTCGTAATAAAAACTAAAAAGGCTTTTTTTTTTTTTTTAATTGGAGCTGAAGTGGAATCAGCTAACCAGCTTGGGTTCTAGAGACTCATAGTCTTTCTTCCTAAAATACAAACAAAATAATCAGAAAGAAAGATCATTTTTGGCAGTGAAAGCATTTTGGTTTTTAGCTCTTGGGAAAGTAGTTTTATAAAGCACGGAATTAATTATGTGGTTTTAAACACCTCTGTAATTTTTGCTCTTGGAATCCTGTGAGATTCCAGACACTCTTTATGGAAGAAACATTTATGATCTCAGTAGAAAACAGAGTAACTTTTCAAGGTGAAATTGTGTTCTTACTTAATTGGCATAGCATGCATGAGTGAAGAGACCAGCAATCAGAAGCAGCAACAGCAGCAGCAGCAGCAGCAGCAACAACAGCAACAACAACAACAACAGCAACAACAACAACAACAGCAGCAGCAGCAGCATGTAACGAGTTGGCCTGGAAAGCAGGTAGAGACCCTGAGATTATGGGAAGAGGCCGTCAAAGCAAGGAAGAAAGGTAAAACAGAACAATACTCATGGTCTTGGGTTTATAAGATACTGGAGTTTGCAGTTATATAGGGAGTTTAGGATGTCAGAAAAGGATGTCTTACATGAAAATTTCATTCTCAGCGTTAGAAGGAAAAGCTAAAAACTAGCAGGAGAATAACATGACCAAAATTATGCTGATGTAAATGAACCCCTTATTTCTTACTTCCCTTTGGTCTTTGTGCTTGAATGTGTACGTAGCAGTCATCAATTATAAAGGGATGTTTGTGTCTGCTGCAAGGCAAGAGTGTGTGTTTTTGACTTGCATGTGGTTTTCAGCGGTGTTTATGCATATTTACCTGTTGTTAACTTGTGTACATATATATATATATATATAAAAAAATATAAATACATGCACGTGGACATAACACCACCTTCTGTTGTTGCATCATCATCTGTCTGCATGCGGGTGCTTCCTGTGTCCTTTTCATCTTTTCTGTCCACATTCATTCCCTTTACTTCACTGTCACATAACTGTCTTTGCATAAAGCTTTCTGGAGATCATAGAATTTACTCTTCTATTTCTTTGGTTTGGTTTTTTTTTCCATTACTAAATTAACTAACAAGCGACTGTGTTTTCCATTATCGCTAGCTCACAGCTTATGTACGCCTGTGTTGCTGTAATTGAAGTTGAATAGCTTCCTGTTGTTGGTCAGTGTGTCAGTTCTGTAAAGAGTGAAGTGCTTCAGTGTTGTTAGGAGTATAGGAGTTTAAAGTCTGCTGTTACTGCGAGCTTGTTCTTTTCACAACAGTTTGATTTCTAATGCCTATCATGTGGATTCTGTGTTTTAGCAGGAATTCTCACTGTTGTTCACTAGCTGTTTTTAGAAGTAAATATTTTTGACTCACCTTCTTTTTTTTCTTTCCTCTTAAACTTCCTTTTCAGTTTCTTCACTGTTTATTTTTCTTTTCTAGGTCTCGTTTGTGTATTAGGCTGCTAACTGCTTTCACTTTGATTGTTATGCCAATTGAATTGAATTCTGTGATCAGACAATATAGAAAGAGCTTATTGATTATAGAATGTAGAGATAACAGAAACATTAAATAGCATCAGGCCACTAAACGGATAAAGCAAAACAGTATCAGATCTAGAAAATCGCTGAGGAGTTTTTTTTCTGCCTGTTCTTTCCTATCTCTTGTTCCCTTTTCCCTTTCTTTCTTATTGAGATTATTGCATGTGTCTTAACAGAAATGGGGGTTTTGGCAGACTGGAGGGTGGGTGAGGGAGGTGGATGAGGGGTTGTCGGATTGATGCTATTAGTTTAACTTGAGTGGGGAAGGGCTGCGGAGTGGAAGGTGTCTGTGCGGTGCTGTGCTTGGAAGGTGAAGTTAGACCATGCCTGCGTGCTGCTCTTTCCGTGCCGGTTCTCCCACGCAAGTGCCACCTGTTGCGTTGGCTTTACCACGCTGTGTGGGAATTTTTGATCTAATATGATTTATTTTTACCATTTATTTATTTTTTTTTTTTACTTTTTTTATTCCACCCTTCTTAGATACAGACTTTGAAGAACCAACAGTAACCCTTCAATGGGGCTAATGTTGCTTTCAAAGTTAACTCTGTCTTGGTACATTTGTATGTGGCAAGAGTGGACTCTTTGCTCCTGCCTTACGTCCTGAAACGTGGGTGTAGACTGAGCTTGGTGTCCTACTCTACAAATGTGGAATAAGACATGACTTAGAAGTGCTGTAACCTTGATCTAGAATATCTTTTTTGTTGATTCCTTTAGCAGTCATCCCCTCCCTTTACCCTCGTCCATCACCCTGCTTCTCCTTTTGGAGCCTTCCAGTGTGGGTAGCCGGCAGGTGGTGCTGATGGATGCCTGGGGACCCCTCTGCATCCCAGCCCGCTGCCCCCCGCCCCACTGCCCAGCCCTGCTGGAGCCCCCCAGCAGCAGCACCAAATGCTGCCCTCCTGGGCCTTCCTTCTTCAGCACTTCAGTCCTGCTTGCTGCAACTCAAAGCAAAAAAACCCACCCAAACAACCCAAAACCCCACAAAACAAAACAGCCTGGCGTGGAGCTGTAGCTTTTGCAAAAGCTGAGGAGATGCTGGGGGTTGGAAGATTACTGCCTGGGTAGCCTTGAAAGTTGCTTAGTAGAATACTGCGATCAGTGGGACAGTTTGGTAGCAATAATTTAAGACTGAAATAAGCAGGTAAATATTGAAACGAGCTTTACTTATCAGTCCCTAATAATGACTTTTTAAAACCTTCACAGAATGTCAGTTCACCTTTGAGAAGGCTATAGAGTACGTACCATTCGGTATGTACACTCTCTCCTCTATTTATAATGTTCCTCTTGGGAGGATTTATTTGATTGTACGATACTGTTTTATGAGCATTGAAACCCTCTTTATAAGACCAACTTCCCTTGACTTCTCAGGAAAAAAAAGTATTGAATTGAAATGAACTGCATGAGAGTTTGTATTTCTTGTAGGCTATAGAATGTTAACAGTTTTAACTTACTAGTAATTCGTAAAGAAAATTATTCCAGAATTTGTACCTGTTCTTGTTTGGTATTTGTTTTTGTTTCAGTTTTTTTTTAAATCTTGTCCATGGTTTTTTATGTGTTAAAAACTTTTTGTCTTTTTATGTCTCATTTTTAGAAGCTGCTAACTTGTGCCAAACCTCCACTGCTGCTACTACGCCTGTGACTCTTACTACTCCATTCAATATAACGTCCTCTGTGGCTTCTGGGACTATCACAAACCCAGTCACAGTGGCAGCTGCAATGAGCATGAGAAGTCCAGTAAACGTATCAAGTGCAGTTAATATATCCAGTCCGATGAACCTAGGGCATCCTGTAACTATAACAAGTCCATTATCCATGACATCTCCATTAACGCTCACCACACCAGTCAATTTACCCACCCCAGTAACCGCTCCAGTGAATATAGCGCACCCCGTCACTATAACATCCCCCATGAACCTCCCCACACCGATGACGTTAGCTGGTCCGTTAAATATAGCAATGAGGCCAGTAGAGAGCATGCCTTTCCTGCCCCAGGCCTTGCCCACGTCTCCTCCCTGGTAAAGAATTTCTAAACAGTATTAAAAAGGATTAAAATGGAATCCTTACCAGCAGTTCTTTTTTGGGTTTTGTTTGGATGGGTTTTATTTTTGTTGTTTTAATTTTTTATTTTGTTTTTTTTTTTGTTTGTTTTGTTTTGTTTTAGTTAATAATAAATTCAGACTAAGACACTGGGGCAACATGCACCATCAGAGACCATAGTAGCATCTTCCCCTGTTGATTTGGCTCACATGGTTCAAACTTGAGTTTCACTGGAGCACTTCATTTAAAGTAAGTTTTACCTTTTAGCTGACTGATGCTGAATTAGAGCAGATACTTACTTGGCAGAGTTTAAAAAAAAAACCTCATTAAAAACAGTTTTATGTTTTATCCCTCAAATTATAACTTAGAAAATTATTTTAATCTAAACACTAGCAAACACCCCTCTGTATCTTCAGCAGGGTGGATGGCTGATTTTAACTAAATCCACTGTTCCTGAGCTAGTGTAGAATCTTAGTCTGTGTTGATGTTGTTTTGTTTTGGTTTTTTTTTTTTAATGAGTAAATGCATTACAATGTTGTCATTTTAAAAAAAAAATGCATTTTGGAGAAAATATGCATTTTACCTTTGGGAATATGATAATTTCAGGCAGCATTCCCTATGGGAAAGGTGATACCAGCTCTGATATGCAAAGCATATGATAACTTATCATTCTAACTTCAACATATAATAGGGATTGTGACCTGATATTTGGAGATGTAAATATTACCCAACATATTACCCTAAGGGAATATAGCATTGTAGTCAACTTTTTTTTTTAAAAAAACTGTTCTTGTTTGGTGAGAAACAGCCATGGCTGACAGAAGAGGAGTCGAAATGTATGTAAACATGGTCTCTGAACAGTCAGACCCCTATGGGACTCTTTTATCTAGGAGCAAAGGAGTGCTTTGAAATTTAAGAAATACTGCTTTAAGCTGGAAGATTCTGGAGGCACCGGGTATGATTTTTATGCCCTCTGCCTCCCAGTCAGAGCCTGCTGGTGTTACAGCAGGGGACAGACGTGTTAGTTGTTCACTAGAAGTTTTGTCTTATATTAAATTGTATACAGTTTTTATTCTAACCACTAACTAGGTAGGATGCCCCTCCAGGACAAGCAGAGAGCATCTTTTAATTTCTCCCCTATTTCTTAATCAAGTGTTGTGCAAATCTGTTCAACTTTGTAAATATTTGCAAACATCATCATTTTTACGTTATTCTTCTATTGTGTTAACACATTTCTATCAGTTTGTGGGAGTTGTGGGGTGATGGTTTGAACTATCCAGCCCAGAACTTCTCCACAAATGGTCACACATGTTTAAGCTCATGTGCTTTTTATTTCTTAACCTGTTTATCTGTACATAAAGTAGAAAGGAAAATCTAGGGAAACAGATATACTTTTTAGACTATCATGTCACATATTCACGTTTTTAAAACTTTGTTTAAAAAAAAAAAAGAACCACCCTAAACCCAAGACTCTACGTTAAAAAAAATAAAAAATTGCAGTCGAGATGTTTTTATCTTAATGAAGTTGAAAGCTACGGAGAATTAGCGTGTGCGCATTTTCACAGAGAACTAGCAGGACTGACTAGTCCAAACGGACTGCTCCCGTTCCTACCCTGCCGTGTCAGTGCAAGCAGTGATTGCCAGGCTGCTGGCTCAGGTGACAGGTATCTGTATCATTACGTGAAACTGTTCTAGGGGCTTGGACTACATAGTAAAACAAAAACAGAAAAAAAAAATAGAGCTTAGTGTAAAATAATTTTATAAATGATCTTTTGTACTTTAGGACATCAAATTGTACAACTTTTGTATATATAAAAGCTTAGGAACTTTCTGTTTAGCAGAAAGGAAACACATTCCTACACTTTTAATGTATATGTTTGTTATAATGTCCATGTAAACATATGCCCTATGTTTGTGCCTTTTAATTAGTTTGTCTCAATAAACAAAAATGTAGAGAAGAATATGTAGCTATGACTTTGTTACCACTGTTCTTATTCCAGATGTGTAGAGGTCTTCGTTTTTTGCACTGTGTAGAGCGTTGCGTGCAGGCAGCTGCATGACTTAGGCTGGTACAGCCAAAGCGAGGCATGCGAGGCGAATGCACCCCAGCCAGAATCCTTCGTCCCGTAGCATAGAGCAGCCTGCGCTGGTGGGGTGTTGCATGTTGGGATGTGTAGCTTCCAAGCCATCTGTTACCCTTGGCAGTGATACCGATTCACACCAGTTTTTACATAGCAGGTGTAGCGTTCTGGATCCGGGTAAATCGTAGAGATGACCCTTAGATGAAGTTTGGGTGTCCCCTGAGCTTAAAACAAACCAAAAGCATTAAAAGCCAATATGAAAATGTGTACTAGAAGTGGTTATCTATGAATTACTTACAATAAACAGGTGTAAGACTTAATTGTATGTTGTCAATTACTGTAGTATGGACAGTGGGTCCTCGTCCCGCTAGCCTGCCCTGCTGATGTGACTTTTAGCCCAGCAGAGTAGCAGTAGAACAAACACATTAAATGCTGGCCAGGAAATTCTGCAACGTGACAGAGGCTTCCCAAGCCACTAACCGCGGTCCTCTTAGCATGGGATAGGAAAAGGGCTGTTTCCTTTTTATTCTGTGTTGGTTCTGCTCAAATGTACCTGGTTTCTGTCCACAAAGCTACATTAGCTAATTGTCAACCTGTTTCATTTGTACTTGGGTAAACATTTGCTTTGTACTGTGTATAAATGGTTCCGAGGTGTGCTCCTCAGCTGTCTCAGTACAGACATTAACTTTCGCTTTGTGATGCCATCATACGAAATAACGTGAAGCTGGTTTTTTGATAAACAAAAGCTACCTGGTCAGTTAGTTCAGACAGCAGGCACGCTTCCGTGTAATCGCTGCTTTATCCACAGTAGGAGGAGGCAGGAAGGGCGGCTGCTGCTGGGCGGCGAGGTGTAGTTGCACGACAGCGGTGAGGGATTTGGACGGCGGCTCGTGTCACTGCAGCGCTGGGCAGCTGAGGCTGTAAGAAAATGGTGGATGTGAAGAACAGATGCTCCTGTTACACCGAGTTAGTTTCTATGCAGCTGATGCGCTTAGCCTAGTTTATTTCATGGAAACTTTTAAGCTGGATCTAGTCCAACATCCAGGCAAGCCTATTGCTGCCGTTGATTTGAGTGGGTTTTATACCGAGCCCATTCAGTTCTCCGATTGCAAGTACTTCAATAAGGGGTTTATTTTTTTTTTTTCTTCTTAACTTTCCATAAGCATTCAGCGTTAGGTTAATGGCTTAGCACCGACTGCAAGTTTTAAAGTTGAATTTTGCCTTGGAAGGATTTGTGCCCTGGAAAAGTCAGAACAGGCAGATCAATGGCACGGAAACTCGTCCTCCGGGCAAGGAGAGCCTCTGGCGCCTGGCTCTGCTGGCGAGGCGCTGCGGGGAAGCGGGCCACGGGGAAGTAAGTATTGTGGCACAGCCACCCACGCTGCCAGGAAATGCTATCAATGGTTTTACCTTGGGCACAGTTTTTCCTTTATTTGGAACACCCCAGCACTTCCAGGGGGTGTTTGGGGTGAGGAGAAATTTGGGATTCGACCTTTTATATCTTCTCATCGGAAAGTTACACCTGACTATTGCTGATAGGCAAGATTTCTGTTCAGTCAAGATCATGAATAAGAGAGAAAATCACGTGTTACTCTCAGTGTATGAGTTAAATTCTGTTTGCCATTGTTCACAAATAAAAGATTCCCCCCCTCCCTCTTACAATTAATTTTTTCTGTAGAGTGGCAGAAGAAAAAAAGTATTTAATATGTTTGCATTTGTCCACGAGAGGTTTAAAGGAAAATGCCAAGCCCCCAATAAGCTGTTTTAGCTGCAGCAATCCCAGGTTACATAAAGGGGCTGGGGCTGCTGAGGGATTAGTCGGCGGCATTACTGGTGGTGATAAGCCCTCCAAGTTCTGCTGGCTCTTCCCTCACTTTTATTTTAGAAGCAGTCGATCTGAGCCATGTTTTGAAAGCTGCCTGGGGTTAATTTTCAAGGCTGTCGGGGTGAGATTCCCACCAAAGGAAGGAAAATTGGGGTACTTTTTTATCTTGCCGCTTGGGATTCCCCGGTGGGAGCTGAGGTGCTGAGAAGTGCAACATGGTCTTTTACTGCTGGGTCCTTCGGAAAACTCCTGCCTTTGTTTATTGGCGGCTTAATTTATCCATCTCAAAAATAGATTTAACAGTATTTTCAGAAGGCAGCTATTAAAAGCACTTCATATTTTAAAATGTCTCTGAGCTCTGTCTCAGTGCATAAGTGGACCTCCTTACCAGTGCTTTTTAGGATGAATAGCAAGTGACAAAACAAATCCCTTCCTCCTGTAATTGTAGGGCAGAATAAAATTTAAAACTTGATCTCCTCCTACCTATTCACTTAATTCAGGGTGTTTATACTTCTTATCTTTGGATCATTCGCTCAGAGCTTCCAGAGCAGCAACTGAAGGATGACAGAGGAACTACGTGCTAATTTTTATGTCAAAAATAGCTTTCACCTTTAAACGCAGAAGGCTCAATGACTGTTTTCTAATTAGAAAAAGAATGCCTGAGCCGCTGTTGCAACTCCGTCTTACAGCTGTGCTCAGATTTGGCTGTCAGGCCCTGGTTAAAATTTAGTGCTGAGGTCCTGACCTAGAAACAAACCTTTTTTGGTGTTGGTTTGGAAAAAGTATTTCAGTGCTCAGAAAGCTGCGCCAGGCTGCCTGTAGCTCCCTCATCCTGGGCTGGCGAGAGCCTTAACCTCGCATCATTTTTGTTGCGTGCTGCACCTCCCTGAAGCCCACATAAAGGCTGCTGGAAAGCTGGGTTTAGGATTTATAAAAAGAATGGATTTTTGTTGTCGTTGTACTTCACGTTTCTAGGCTATTTGGAATAATTTTTAAAAGCCCTGGGTTTTTCTTTAAGGAAGCATAAACGCTTTTTGAAAACCAGACTTTTGTGAAACATTTCATCGTGGGCATCTGAAGTTTCTTCTTGGATCAGAGTACAGACCTCTGCTCTCCTTGCAAACAGCTACCTCCAAAATCAACCCATTTAGCAGAAAAACAAGGGGTGTTTTCAGACTGTGTGGCTCCTTTTGTTTTTCAGGGAAGGGAGAAATACTCCACCTTTTCACTTGGTTGTTCTCGCCAGCTGTCAAGACAAAACCATTTGTGTTCTGTGTTTTCTGTGCAAGGTTTGTTTCTCAGGGAATTGGCAATTTAGTTGGATCTGGCTGAATTAAATTCACTATTTTAATTCTTCATAGTTGTGTATTTCTATTCCTGTTTCTTTTAACTCCCTAGCGTCATTAGCAGCTGAGACCTGTATCAAAGGACAGTACAGAAATTTGATAAAATCGCCTGTTTCCCCTGAAACCAGCCTGGATTAGGAAAAGAGATTGCAGTCAACAAAGCTCTGGGAAATCAAATGTTGTGGCACACGTATGCACTGAAAGCTGAAGCTTTGCCTCTACTTTTTTCACTCCTCCCGATGTCTGCGTTCCTTGTCAAAGCTTTCCAGGTTTTTACCCAGGCTAAGGATCACTTAGCTGCCAGACAAGGATGAAACGACTGAGTGGGGAAAAATCTCTCCATGGAAAGCCGTCCCGTGAGAGCTTTGGACCATCCCAAACACGGGCTTGGGGTACGGCACCCTCAGGTGTGTGGGGGCCTGGAGGTGCCGTGTTCTTCTGGAAGGCCTTGGAGAGCTAGGAGGGAAGCAGAGGCCCTGACATGCTGCCGTTTGCGGTCTCGCTCTGGTTTCTGTAAAACGGGAAGTGTTTGCCCTGTGTAAACTGGCTCCTGTAATTTGTCAGGGGAGATGACTTCCCGTCTCGAGCTCTTATGTGGAATGGCTGCAGGCTGTTCAACGCTGGAGCGCTGGATACTGGAGACGTCTGCTTTCTGTCCCGGGTCGAAGTGATGCTATTATAATCCACCGCTCATGTTCAGCCCCTGGGGCAGGAATGGAGTATCCTTTTCCTTACTCCAGCCATGCACAGGGCTGCTGGTCTGAAATCCAGGAGCCCGGGATGCTCGCAAGGTCATAGAATGGCCTGAGCTGGAAGGGACCCATGAGGATCAGGGCAGGTTCAGATTAGACATCAGGAAAAATATCTTCCCTGTGAGGGTTCTCAGAGGCTGCGGCTGAGTCCCCATCGCTGGGGGTGTTTCACAGACAGGCAGGTGAGGTGCTCAGGGATCTGGCTTAGTAGTGGGCAGGTACGGTTGGGCTCGATGATCTCAGAGGGCTTTTCCAACCAAGTGATTCTACGATTCTGTGGTTGGACTCAATGATCTTGGAGGTTTTTTCCAACCAAACAATACTATGATTCCATGATTCCAGGATCCTAGGATTCGTGGCTGCCGTCGCAGCATCTCCTTTAATCTCCTGCTAACCACAATCCCAGGAATATTTGAATAGTGCATGGGTCCGGTTGGACTTGATGATCTCGGGGGTCTTTTCCAACCAAACAATTTTATGATTCTAGGATTCTATGATTCTACGATCCTAGGATTTTGTGGCTGCCACCCCAGCTGGGTGTCCCAGTATCCCCTTTAATCTCCTGCTAAACAGAAACTCAGGAATATTCAAATAGTGCACAGGTCTGGTTGGACTCGATGGTCTCGGAGGACTTTTCCAACCAAATGATACCATAGAATCATAGAATAACCAGGTTGGAAGAGACCCAGCGGATCATCGAGTCCAACCATTCCTATCAAACACTAACCATGATTCTAGGATTCCAGGATTCTATGATCCTTGGGTTCTATGGATTCTATGATCCAGCCGGGTGGCCCAGCATCCCCTTTAATCTCCTGCTAACCAGAAACCCAGGAATATCGGACCAGTGCAGGGGTCTGGATGGACTTGATGGTCTCGGAGGACTTTTCCAACCAAACAATGCTATAATTCCATGATTTTATGATCCTAGGATTCCGTGGCTGCCACCCAGCCGGGTGCCCCAGCATCCCCCTTCACCTCCTGCTAACCAGAAGCCCAGGAATATTCAAACGGTGCGGGGGTCAGGTCGGACTCGGTGATCTCCGAGGTCTTTTCCAACCAAACGAACTGTGATTCCTTGATTCCCTGACTCCAGGATCCCAGGATTGGCGGCTGCCGCCCCAGCCGGGCGCCCGGCACCCCCTTTAACCTCCCGCCGAGCCCAATCCCGGGACACCGGAGCCGCTCGGGCTCCACGTCCCGGGGGTCTCTCCCCCCCCCCCCCCCCCCGCCGCCCCCGGCCGGTCCCGCTCCCGCCCGGCCCCGCCGCGGCCCCGCCCGCCGCCGCCCCCGCCGCCCGCTCCGGGCCCCGCTCCGCGCCCGGCGCCGCCGCCGCCCCCGCTCCGCCGGTAAGGGGGGAGGGAACGTGGGGGGGGAAGAGGAGGAGGAGGAAGGGGGTGGGGGGGCGGCACCGGCCGCTTTGTGCGCGGGGAGCGGCGGGCGGTGCCTCCCGGGCCGCCTCGGAGCCCGCGGGCGGAGCCCCGCGAGCTGGGCCCGGGCAGCGGGGAGAGGGGAGGGGAGCCGCGGGGGCCCGGGCTCGCCGCTCCGGTGCAGCCCCCACCCCACCCCCCGCGGTACAGGGAGCTGGGGACCGGGACCCGTGCTGGGGGCTGGGACACGCTGCTCCCGGTGCCGCCCCCACCCCGTACCGGGAGCTCCCAGTGCAGCCCCCACCCCCGGCATCTCTCCCGGTGCGGCCCCCCCCCCACCCCCTAGCCGGAGCTCCCCCCCTGCTCCCGGTGCACCCCCCCTTCCCCGATACCGGGAGCTTCCTCCCTGCCCCCAGTGCAGACCCCCCCCCGCCCCACCCCGTACCGGGAGCTCCACGCTGCTGCCGGTGCATCTCCCCCATGGTACCCGGAGCTCCCCGTTGCTCCCGGTGCAGCCCCCACCCCGTACCCGGAGGTCCCCGTTGCACCCGGTGCATCCCCCCTACCTCACCCTGCCGTACCGGGAGCTCCCGGTGCATCCCCCACCCCGTACCCGGAGCTCCCCCCGGTGCACCACCCCCCCCCCTCCGTACCCTGAGCTCCCCCCTGCTCCTGGTGCATCCCCCTCCATGGTACCCGGAGCTCCCCCCCGTACCCGGAGCTCCCCGTTGTTCCCGGTGCATCCCCATCCCGTATCCGGAGCTCCCCCGGTGCACACCCCCCACCCACCCCACCCCGTACCCGGAGCTCCCCGTTGCTCCCGGTGCCCCCCCCACCCCCCGTACCCTGAGCTCCCTTCCCTGCTCCCGGTGCATCTTCCCCCCCGTACCCGGAGCTCCCCGTTGCTCCCGGTGCATCCACCCGCGCCGGGCCGGGAGCCAGGAGCTGTGCTGGGAGCCGGGCCCCGCTGCTCCCGGTGCCTCCCTTCCACCATAGCGGTAACCCTTCCATTGCTCCCAGTGCACCCCTTCTGCCGTACTGGGAGCTGGGAGCCAGGCCCCGCTGCTCCCATGTGCTGTACCGGGAGCTGGGACCCGCTGCTCCCGGTGCATCCCTTCCACTGGACCGGGAGCCCCTCTGCTCCTCCCGGTGCATCCCCCTCAGCCCAACCGGGACCCCCATTCCTGCTGGGCACCGGGAGGGTCCCGCGAGAGGCTCCGTCAGCGGTTGCGGGATGGCAGAGCCTGGCAGCGGGGCTCCCCGAGGCCCCTCCGGAGTGTGGGGTGCGTGGGTAGGGCTGAGGTTTTGGTGGCTTCCCTACAGGGCACCGTCCCCTTCCTCTGCGTCCGGTTTGTGGAGCCGTGACCCCTCTGCCTGTGGGGTCGGAGCTCGCGGAGGAGCAGCAGCAGGGCCGAGGTGTCGGTGGGTCTCTCCGCGGTCCCAGCCAGGTGTCGTGCCCCCTCACAGGGATGGAGGCACCATCCTAGCAGGCTGCTCCACAGCCAGTGCTGAAATTGCCACCAATATCATGGGCTGGCAGCGATGGAAAAGCGTTCGGGAGCTGCCTCGCCTCTGGAAGTCACTGTTGGAAGCGGCGCTCTCGGCACCGTCTGTCTCGTCAGCCGGGTTGGGAAGGCTCCTTCTTATTACTTTTTTAAAGAGCAGCAGAGTTGCACCTCCTCCTCGCACCTCCTCCTGCTGCTGCCACTGGCAGCAAACGTGGGGGACAGAGACGCAAGGATCTCTGCGCGGGAAAAGCCGCTGTCCTGGGCTGACCTCGGAGGCTCCACGGGGGCTTTGCTGGAGACTGTGGCTCTCGCCTCTTCCTCCTCCTTGTTGGTCTCTAACGACACAGGCTGAAGCAGCATCTGCTCCTCTGCGAAGCTTTTTGTGCTGGTGATGGAAGTTCTGCTGTGGAGGCGCCAAGCTGGAGCCCAGTCCCAGGGGAGCCGTGTGCCACTCCGAGGGGAAATCAGCTGGTGCCAGCGGTGAGGCTAGAGGAAAATCTTCGGCTGAGGAAACCCAGCGCGTCGTTGGCTCGTTGTGCCTTTCTTGTTGCTCCTGTGGCCTTCCCACCGTGGTGTCCAACCGCCCCAGTGCTTGCCTCCAGCAAGGTGAGGACGTGGCCGATGCCGACGGAGCCTTGCTTAGCGATCCCTGGGTGCCCGTGGTCCCTTCCTGGTGATGGAGTCTCTGACTGCCAAAAATCTTTCCTTCAAAGATGAGCCATTCTCTTCCCAGCTGCAAAGTTCCAAGGAAAGCGTTGACTTCAGCATTTTATTAAGAGCTTCCAGATTAAAAATCCTGCACCAACACCCTGTCCAGCTCCGCGGTGAGCGGGATTTGCTGTCGTGGCAGCGCTGTGGCCCTTCCAAGGGCTGATAAGAGCACGTGGGGAGTGAGCGGAGCATCCAGGATGATAGTGAGCCCTCAGCACTTATCTGCTTGCACAAACATGCTCTGTGGAGGCGAAGATAACTGGGGATGCTGCAGATGCAGAGGAGAACGGCAGGGAGAGGAGCCGGAGGGTCATTTGCACCTGGTGTCTGTGCCGTGAGGGTAAAATCTCAGGAGAGGATTGTGGGGGCTGCGCTCGCTGGCCAGTGTCACAGCATGCTTGTGGTCAGAGCTGGGAAGCTTTTGGGTGACGTGAGCTAGTGATAATGATGAAAATTGCAAACTGTAAAATATGGAAAGGGCTTGAAATAATAACGTGGAGCCCCTCGTGGTGTGCAAGGTGATGGGTCTCTCTCTCATGGCCCAGCTGGGACAGCGGTGTCTCGGTCACCGTGGTGCAGGGGGATGTTGGCTGGAGTCAAACCTGCTCGGTGGTGCTGGGCTTGCAGCGGTGGTTTGGGGACTGGGTTTTCCCAGGTATTGGTCTCGTTTCGGGCTGGTCTCCTGGTTCCTCGAGGTGAGCCAGGGCAGGGAGTCTCATGGCAAGACAGGGAACAGCGAGGTTGGAAAGGGAAAAGAAACCCTCTCCAGCTGGGTCAAAAGCCAACTGAAAATAACGGGAAATGATCACAGGGGAAACATCTGGGTTGAGCTCTTTTCACCGCTTCTGATGGGCACAGGACGGCTGCCACCTCCGGGTGATGGTGGTTGAGACTCGGCTCCTGTGCCGAGCAGCCCAGCTGCTCTGGCAGTGCCAAAACGACTGGTGTCCCATGAGTGTTGGCCACTGGTTGGTCTCATTGCCGGCCGGGGCTCTCCCCATGTCCACCCGCTGCTGGCAGTGCCGGGGGGCGCAGGCTGCGGTGCCCCCAGCCGTTCCCACCCCGCCGGCAGCCTTTGATGCGGGTGAGTGGCAGCTCCATTGTGGCCCCTTTGTGCCTCCCTCGGTTCTCGGGGTCCGCACAAAACCTGCCATGGAAACCAAAGGCAGCCGCTGCCCCAGGAAACCCACAGGCGCAATTAGGAAATGCAAATATAAATGCAAATTCCTGCGCTGCCTTCCAGGGCCGGGAAAGTTGTGCTGATGTCCCTGGGGTCGCTGGCATCCCCAGCTGCAGGGATGGGGAAGGCAATGAGAGCTGGGGTGAGATGCTTTCGGGGTGCCGTAGGCTCTTCCCTGGCTGCCCCGATCTTGGTGGTGAGAGGAATGGGGCATCTGGGCCGTGCCGAGCGGTGACTCATAGGTGACAATATGACATTGATATTTTTTTCCATCCTCTGGGTTGCCCAGCAACAAACAAACAAACAAGTGTCTTAAAAACCTGAATTGACTGCCTTGCAGGAGCTGTCCCCTTCTGCCACGGTTGTGTGTGTGGCCAGGCTCTGGCATGTCCTCATCGCTAGTGATTCTGTCTCTATCTTCTGGGCTTTGTTTTGGGAAGAGAACTATCTTTCTCATGTTCTCTGCTGCTGTGGTGTGTGAGCCCGGCAGAAGGAAGGCAGGCCACTGGCTCGCTGGTAAGGGCTCTCCTCGCCTAAGCACACCAAGAATAGATGGAGAAGGAGATAAAATCCACCCACAAATAACTCCAGGAAGCACAAATGCTTCAGGTCTTCATTTCCAGGTGGCATTTATGAGCAATGGATGCTCAGGCCCTTCCTTGGGTCCCCAGAGGATGTGTAGCGGTGGAGTGCGGATAATGGGGCTGAAGAGGATGAAGGAGAGAGTAGGGAGGTTCGGGAAGGATGCTGATCTGAGCAATTCCTCTCCCTAGGAGGAAGTGATAACATTTTTATTTTCCCATCTGCTGGAGGAGCTGTAGCTAGGAGCTGGGGCGATGATGTTGGCACGTGGAGAGCATCGTCCACAGCAATAAACTGTGTGAGGAAGGGCAGATCCTTTATGCACGGATCGGAGCCCAGCCTAGGGCTATACTGCTTAAAACCAAGCATTTTATTTTTCTAAGCTGCAGCCCCTAGATCCTTTCCTATCAGCAGCTGAAGTTGTGCAGGATGTGCATTCCCCTTAGTGGTGCTTTTCCCCCAATCTGCTTTTATTGCTGGGAAATGAGCTCTGGCTCCTGGAAATGGTATTTCTTCCTTCTGCCTGACAGCTTGTCGATCCCTGTCCTTGCTCGCTTCCCTGGGGAAGACACTCAAGCACAGCTGGGCACGCACGTGTGCCGGGGATGGAGTCTTGCTGTTGTCCTTGGCGAGGAAAGCAGGGCTTGAACAGGGTGGGAAATAGGCAGATGTTCCTCAGAAATGGAGCATGGCACACTGCTAGTGGGGTTACAGGGACAGTCAGGCTTAAAGCTGATTTTAATATTTGCCTCGGGTATGGAGTCAATTATAAGGAAGCGTTTTCTTTGCCACCAAGCTTTCAGGCAGCGGTTAAGTGCACGTGAGAGCAACCTTTAGGGCAGCTGAGGAGCTCTGAGGAGCACAGGGAGGCACTGCAGACCGCACCTGCACCTTCCTCTGTTGTTGCCTACGGCTCCAGGTGCCATCTGCGCAGGGATGGGGCACCAGGAGCCAGTGGTCCCCTTGCACCTCTGCAGAGCCAGGTGGTGCGGAGTGATGGCTGGAGTCCTGGTTGATGGAGATGAGTCGTGTGGGAGCACGTGCCAGGGCCGTAAGGCAGCGGTGGGGATTTAAAACAGCCTTTGAAGGGGATTCCCAGGCTCCTGGAGACTGAACTTATAAAATCCTTGTGACATTGAACCTCCCTCGCTGGCAATCGCTCTGGTCAGGCCAGTGCAAAGCAGCTGGGACAGGATGATGATGGGGTTGTACATAAATTAATAATGCGAACTTAAAAATAATGAAAAAGAAGCGAGGTGAGATTTTGAAGTACGTGAGCTGGTTTGGTGGCTGGTCACAGCAATCAGGTGAAGAGGACAGGAGGCAGAGCTGCTGTTCAGGGGCGCGGGTTTTCCCTCGTCGCCGAGAAATGGGGATGCGCTGGCAGGGGAGCAGACTCGCAGACTGAGAGCTTCTCTGAGCATTGGCCTGACTTCAAATCCAGGTTAATGTCCTGTATAATTTCTGTATAAAGCCATAATATGCTGTCATGGAGCAGAAGGCATGGAGCAATCATAGAATCATAGAACAACCAGGTTGGAAGAGACCCACCGGATCATCGAGTCCAACCATTCCTATCAATCACTAAACCATGTCCCTTAGCACCTCGTCCACCCGTCCCTTAAACCCCTCCAGGGAAGGTGACTCAACCCCCTCCCTGGGCAGCCTCTGCCAGTGCCCAATGACCCTTTCTGTGAAAAATTTTTTCCTAATGTCCAGCCTAAACCTCCCCTGGTGGAGCTTGAGGCCATTCCCTCTTGTCTTGTCCCCTGTCACTTGAGAGAAGAGCCCAGCTCCCTCCTCTCCACAACCTCCTTTCAGGGAGTTGGAGAGAGCAATGAGGTCTCCCCTCAGCCTCTTCTTCTCCAGGCTAAACACCCCCAGCTCTCTCAGCCGTTCCTCATAAGGCCTGTTCTCCAGCCCCTTCACCAGCTTCGTTGCTCTTCGCTGGACTCGCTCCAGAGCCTCAACATCCTTCGTGTGGTGAGGGGCCCAGAACTGAACACAGGATTCGAGGAGCGGTCTCACCAGTGCCAAGTCCAGAGGGAGAAGAACCTCCCTGGACCTGCTGGCCACGCCGTGTCTGATCCAAGCCAAGATGCCATTGGCCTTCTTGGCCACCTGGGCCACTGCTGGCTCCTGTTCAGTCGCTGTCAACCAACACCCCCAGGTCCCTCTCCTCCAGGCAGCTTTCTAGACAGACTTCTCCCAGTCTGTAGCACTGCATAGGGTTGTTGTGCCCCAAGTGCAGGACCCGGCATTTGGCCTTGTTAAACCTCATGCCATTCGACTCTGCCCAGTGGTCCAGCCTGTTCAGATCCCTTTGCAGAGCCTCCCGACCCTCCAGCAGATCGACACTTCCACCCAGCTTTGTGTCATCTGCAAACTTGCTAAGGGTGCATTTGCTGCCTTCATCCAGGTCATTGATAAAGACATTGAACAGGGCTGGACCCAGCACTGAGCCCTGGGGAACCCCACTTGTCACTGGCCTCCAGCTGGATTTAACTCCATTTCCCACCACTCTCTGGGCCCTCCAGCCAACCAGTTTTCCACCCAGGAGAGTGTGCGCCTGTCCAGGCCAGAGGTGACGGTTTCCGAAGCAGAATGCTGTGAGAAACTGTGTCAAAGGCTTTACTGAAGTCCAGGAAGATCCATCCACAGCCTTTCCCTCGTCCAGCAGCCGAGTCACTTTGTCATAGAAGGCGACCAGGTTAGTTTGGCAAGACCTGCCTTTTGTGAACCTGTCTGGACTGGGCCTGATCACCTGGTTCTCTTGCATGTGCTTCATGAGAGCACTCAAGATCACCTGCTCCATGACTTTCCCTGGCACTGAGGTCAGACTGAGCAAGCTTGATACTTTGGCTTTTGAGGGTTTTTCTCTCCTCTGTGAGCCCCGTTGTGCTGGGGATAGAGGAGCCTGTTCTCGAGGCTGGCTGGAAACGCTTCTGCAGGAGAGGCCTGTCGTGGTGGCTTTAATTAAATATCTGTCCCTGGCGAGGTATAGTGTTTCAGGCAGGTTCTCCTCTGCTGAGCAATGTCACTCAGCGCGAGGGAGGACAAAAGAGCAGCACAATTACAGTGTGACACTGTGTCCCAGGACAACGAGGGTACAGCAGTGCCCAAATTGTCAGCTTGGTGCTTTTGCGGGATAGCTTGCATCAGCCATATGGCTTAGTGACTCATAAAAGAGAAAAAAAAAAAAAGAAAAAGAGTTCCTCCATTTGCAACTTAATTAGTCCCTTTCTTCCCCCACCCCAGTCTTGGCTCGCAGTGATCCTGACTTGTAAATGTGATGCTGAGGGGTGCTCTGGGCTGAGCTCCTGCCTTTGGCACAGCGAGCTCCTCCTGGATGCTGAAGGATGGGTGACTGTGCTGGAAGGGTGACTTGGGAGGGCAGGCTACTGGTGTCTTCTGCTTTACCTCTGCACCCAAAATACCTACCGGGTGGCCCTGTGGCCCCCTTGGCTTCCTCGGAGAGGCTCTGCCAGGGCTTCTGTGCCTGCTGCCCTCCTCGAGGGTAGGAGCCACTGGAGGAGCAGCCAGCAGACACCCTGTGCTCGCGCTCCTCCTCTTCAGTACAGTCAGGTTGTTGTAAAAAAGCAAAACCACTGGAAGGTGATGGCTTCGATCGCCTGTGGCTCTCCTCTTTCATGTCAGTTTGTTCCTCTCTGCTTATCATCATCTCCCTGTTGCTGTGTCTCCCTGTCTTCCCCATGCTGCCACCACCCTCTCCCTGGGGACACCTGAATCATAGAATCACAGAATCACCAGGTTGGAAAAGACCCACCGGATCATTGAGTCCAACCATTCCCATCAATCACTAACCCATGTCCCTCAGCACCTCGTCCACCCGTCCCTTAAACCCCTCCAGGGAAGGTGACTCAACCCCCTCCCTGGGCAGCCTCTGCCAGTGCCCAATGACCCTTTCCGTGAAAAATTTTTTCCTGATGTCCAGCCTAAACCTCCCCTGGTAGAGCTTGAGGCCATTCCCTCTTGTCCTGTCCCGTGTCACTTGGGAGAAGAGCCCAGCTCCCTCCTCTCCACAACCTCCTTTCAGGGAGTTGTAGAGAGCAATGAGGTCTCCCCTCAGCCTCCTCTTCTCCAGGCTAAACACCCCCAGCTCTCTCAGCCGTTCCTCATCAGGCCTGTTCTCCAGCCCCTTCCCCAGCTTCGTTGCTCTTCTCTGGACTCGCTCCAGAGCCTCAACATCCTTCTTGTGGTGAGGGGCCCAGAACTGACCCCAGGATTCGAGGAGCGGTCTCACCAGTGCCGAGTCCAGAGGGAGAATAATCTCCCTGGCCCTGCTGGTCACGCCGTTTCTGATCCAAGCCAAGATGCCATTGGCCTTCTTGGCCACCTGGGCCACTGCTGGCTCATGTTCAGTCGCTGTCAACCAACACCCCCAGGTCCCTCTCCTCCAGGCAGCTTTCCAGCCAGACTTCTCCTAGTCTGTATTCTGAAGCTGTAGGTGTGATGATGGATGTGTAGAACCTTCCCGTGCGGGTTCCCTCAGCCTCCCTGCAGTGGTTTCACTGTGCACGTGGCGTGGAAACCCAAGGCCTTTCCTCCTCAGCTGTGGTTTAGTGCCCCGAGTTAAGGGGTTGCCAGCAGCCTGTGTAGTCATCACCTTTAAATCTTTTTAGCAGACCCTAAAGGCTTGGGTCCTGTCCTGGTAAATAATTCACCGTGCCGACAGTGAGAGTTTTACTCGACTAATTTTGTTTCCATAGAAACTCATGCGGTCTCGCTGCTTCATGGAGCCTCGGGTGAATCAATACCTTTTTTTTTTCCTTCCTTTGCACATGAAGTGATGACCCTTAAACCCTGACGGCAGGAGAGCAGCAGCCGGAGATGCTGGTGTTTGTGCAGCACCTTGGCGCTGCCTTTTGCCTGCGCTGCCCATCCCTGTCCATCTCCCTGGCATCACGGGATGCCCAGGGCTGGATCCAGCAGAGATGCTCTTTGCTGCTGGGCTGGGGCAGGGTAAGCCCAGCCTAATCCCAGTCCATTCCAGTCCATTCCCAGTGTGTTCTTCCTATGCAAAGAGCTGGGGGCTAAAGGGGCTGCCCCTGCTCAGACACTTTCTCCATTTTGTCCCCTCCCATCCTTTAATTTGTGTGACCCTTGACCTAAAATGGCAAATTAGCATTTGTGAATCAGCTGCACTAATTAGCCAGGGAGCGGAGCTGGCCCCAGCCTGGTTCGCTTTCGCCTGCTCCCCATTAGGTGCTCGCTGAGCAAACCTAACCCCAAAATTACCCAGAGGTGACTCTGCACACCTTGACCTGGCCCCAGGGAGAGCCACACACCTTTGTGTCTGCAGGAATTCTTATTTTCTTTCACTCCTGCTGCTTTTGTGCCGAGCTGGGAGCACAAAGGGAGAAGGGATAAGCGGTTCAAGATGGGTTTGGGTGACATATGGTGTGGGGGCTTTGCATGACGGCTGCGTGCGGGGGAAATGTGTGCTGGCACCGGGGTGCCTGGGCTTCCCTCCTGGGAGGTGGGTGGGTAAACTGAGGCAGGGAGTTCCTACAGGATGGAGCAGTGCTGGCAGCCAGACCTTGTTGCCGTCCCGTGCACCTTTGCACCAGGCAGTGCTTGCTCATTGTAGCTGTTTCAAACAAGCTCTAAGCTGATTTTTCAGCTGGGGTGTGTGTGTTTTGATGCCCGTGGTGAAAGCTGGAGGGAGAAAGGTCGCTGATGTTCAGCCACCTCGCAGAATAATCTTATATCGGCTCTCTGCTTTAGGCAACCTCTTGCATCTAATTTATTACACGTTGATACGAGATAGAGTCAGACAGGGATGCAGTTAAACCATGCAAAGGGATGCTGGGTTACTTTAATCGCTCACACTTGCTTGACCTATTTTTTTTTAATCCCTTCCTGGAAACCTTATTTCATGTTTGAATTCCCTCAACTATTTTAGGAATGTCATCCTCCCAAGATCAAATTACCTTCAATGAAACCAGTGCAAGGCAGGCGACTTTTTTGATTAAGATCTAGTGCTACCTCATTAATACAGGCTTAGTTTGGAGGGGAGGGGGCTGTAATTCTGGCATGGCAAATGTGTGTGAAAGCCAAGGATTA
Source organism: Phaenicophaeus curvirostris (assembly GCF_032191515.1). Taxonomy (NCBI): domain Eukaryota; kingdom Metazoa; phylum Chordata; class Aves; order Cuculiformes; family Cuculidae; genus Phaenicophaeus; species Phaenicophaeus curvirostris. Next base: position 6,539,606 of record NC_091412.1, on the reverse strand, counting down.
GTGTGGCGCGATGCTGAAGGGCAGGGAGGTGGCTCTGCCCTTGCTTGGCAGAGAGGGCTGGGGGCATCCCGGTGTGGCCGGCGGTGCCGGGACCCCCTTGCAGCCCTGCGGATCCTGTTGCATCCCAGCACCGGCGAGGCCAAGGTGGGTGCTTGGGGTGATGCTCTGGGGGGGAGAGGGGTTCCCAGTAGAGCCCTGCCTAGCTTTTCCAGGTTTTAGCTGGGTGTCATTGGTTTATGAGCCGGCTGGGTGCTGCGGAGGGCCAGCATCTGGTCGGTTCACAAAGGAGCCTCATAAATCTGTCGGGAGGATGGCATGGCCGGCCGCGGCTGGGCGAGCAGTGGGTGCCCCGAGGCAGGCTGCTTCTCATAAAATCGCTGCGTTTCGGAGTGCAGAGCTGGCCGTGGGCTCCTCAATAAAACGGTCAGGTGAGAACATTTGAGCGGTAATGCTGACGATGCCCGGAGCTGTGACTGGAATTGCTCCACTGCTCTTGCTGGTCCCCTCCCGCCTGCTCCTCTGGCTTTGAACGCTACCCTCGGAGGCAAGAGGGGAGTTTCATTTTGCAGAGGTACGTGCTGCACAGGTTCTCAAACAGGGCTTACTTCTGCTCTCCTCTCTGATTGCTTTTTACTTTGAAAAGGGCTTAAACCCAGCCATTTAATACGTGGTAGAAAAAAGCATTAAAAGGGATCCTCTGGTGCTTATTTGTTTCTGTGTAAAAGGATTTGCTTGCAAGCAGTTTTCCCAGGCTGTGGACTGGGAGGATAGAAAGGGGACAGAGGGGATTTTGGGGACTGAGAAGGTCCTATCCTGCACGTCCTTAGTGTGCGCTCTGCCATTCAGTTTGCTGGTAGAGACTACTGTAATTTTTGTTCCTGATCATTAACTTTTCATCCCAGTTTCAATCCTATTACAGTCACACCTGCATCCGCTGAGCAGTCACATTCCTGGGCTTCTCATTCCCACGTTGAGCAGTCCCTTTGCAGGGGTCTGGCTGCAGGCAGAGCTTGGCAAACCATCTGTGGCCAAAAAAAGCCATTATTTCTGGTTGAACCTCCCTAATTTTGAGACTTCCGTCAAAGAGTTTTCTCTCCAGAAGCTGGGACTCTGTCAGGCCTTGTCTCGAGGTAATCCTGTGTCTGGAAATGCCTTCTGCACTTCTGCTGCGCATCGGAGCCGAGCCCCTACAGGCCTGGGCTTGCGGCCGCCACCGAGCGATGGGTGGATGCTGCTGGGGAAACAAGCGCTCTGTGGTGTCACCTCCAGCGTGTTTGCAGGGCTGATGTGCAAACACAGCGCGGCAAGGGCAGGGAAAAAAGGGCTGGGCTGGTTCAGCGGGGTTTGAGCAATCCCATCTGTTGTCAGAGCTGCAGCAGACGCTGGGGAAGGGAATATTTGCATTTGCACTTGGTGCCAAGGCTCTTCCCTAAGCTACGAGGGCTGCGAGCGATCGGTCCCAGTGCTTTTACAGCTGTTTGCTTCTCTGTTCGGGCTGCGTTCCTCACAGGGCTGAGCAACTGTTGTTTCCAGCGTGATCTTACTGGTTTGGCCAACCCCTGGGATTATCCAGCTGCTTGTTTGTGCTGTTCCCGGATGGCTGACGCCTCCTCCGCGCCTTGCACTGCGCTTGCTCCTGGCCGGAGCCACATCTTGGACCATGCTGGGGCCATGGTGGACCCTGATGTGAAAAGTCCATTCCTTCAAGGTACCTAGTGCCCCGCTCCCAGCGCTGGGTGAGAACCAGCTTTGTAAAAGTGGGATGCCGGCTGGCACGGGGCAGCAGGGGTCGTGGGGAAGATGTGTTCCCCGAGGCTGCGTGCACCTTATCTGCTCCCCGATAAGCGTGATTAAGGGTTTCTCCGGGGCTGCCAAGATCTTGTTCTTGGCTTAGCAGAGGAGGGATCTGAATTGTGCAAGTCGTTAGCGGCTTGGGTGGGAGAAATGGCAGAGCCTTGGGTACCTGGGGGCTTGGGGACAGAGCCCTGACACCATCCTGCAGTTCTCCTGGGATGTGCCCTACGGGCATTCGGCTCTGGTTGGGATTTGTGGGTGTTCCTGGGGTGCCAATACACCCAATGATCAGGCATAAAGCCTGAGCTCTGCTGAGCTGCTCTGGTAGGACAGAAGCCCCGAGGGTCAGCTCTTTTTTTTTGGTATTATTTTATGTTTTTTTAAGTGAAGAACTAAGGCAAGAGCTGGGCCCAAGCAGGTGCCAGAGCCTGAGCGCACCATGCTGTGAAAAAGCGTGTGCACGCCTGGGTCTCCTCGTTTCACTCCTGGTTAAGAGAGGTGGGTGTAATGTCTCCAGTGAAATATGAAAGTCTTGGGACTGCTGTAACAGCTCCTCTGCTGCTTGTGGTGGTTTCGTCCTGCAGCACATGTTGCCTTTTACCCTGTGACTGCAGGTCAGGGTGAGGGGATGCACCGAGGAGTGCCAGCACCCGAGAGCGTGTGGCTCACCCAGGAGCATCCCATGAGCACACTGTGCCATCCTGGCTGGGCAGTGACAGCAGATCCTAGGTTGGCATTTTCTATGCTAGCTCTGATCTTGGAACGCAGAGCTGCTCAGATGGAAGGTGGTGTGGAAGTGACAACGTGGCAGCCTTTGCTGTGGGTTTGATGTGCGTCGGAAGGGCTGGTGCTGACTCAGTGCGTGGCCTCTAGCCTGGTGTAGAGGTGTTACCTGGCACTTTCTCCACAGAGCAGGTCACCACCGGGACAGCTGGGGCCAAGGGACATGGAGGTGGCTGAGCTGGGAGCTGCTGCCGTGTCCCTAGGTGAGCCAGGAACAGGTACTGCCAGTGCCCTGCGGCTGCTGACCCTGCCAGGATGGGAGGGTTTATCCCATGATGCTGGGTCTGGTGGGGAGCGCAGGGGCAGTGCCAGCTCCACCAGGGTCCCTCCTGCCTCCTGGCTGCTCCCTGCAACCTGCGGGATGGGGACGTGCACCCAGAGCTTGCAGAGCCTTTAAGCTCCTGTGATGGGTGCAACAGAAGGGCAAAGGATTACACCTGTGTCTGGGTTCGCATAACTGAATAACAGCGTTCAAGGTCCCTTTTTTGTGGTAGCAGGACACAACTGTTTTAATGCAGGAAGAAAGTTCATCAGGCAAGGAGTCATAACAGCCTAATTCTGCAAACAGGGTGCAAAAGGTGAAGGGAAACCTTGCCAGCACCTGGGCTGGCGGTTGGACACCAGTGTTCTTCTTTCCTTTTTGGGAAATCCAAAGGATTTTTCTTTTGCTGGTATCTTCCCAGCCCCTCATTGACATCGCAGCAATAAAGGCCAGAAATGTGCCAAGCCCCTTCCTGATGCTGGCAGCTGCTGGGGGTCCTGCTGCCCTCCGCACTGCTCACCTGGAGGTGCTGATGTGGGCAAGTAGGAATTAGGGAGGATTCCACAAATACAACTACGGGTTTATCTTTTAATTTAACTGCTGTCGATGCCATGACTTGTATTTCTCTGGATTTTAACTCATGCCAGTTTGCCTTTCTCTGGATGAGCAGCAGGACTCTAAAAGCGGACTTAAAAAGCTTGTATTTCCAATATTTGACTGCCACCAGCTCTGCCCACAGTGGTGTTTGCCTATAGGACATATGGAGCCACCCTGGTCTGTGCCGAGGGCACCGGCTGTTCTTCAATTTTGCCTTCACAGCAGCCTCCTGCAAGCCCCACAGCCTCCAGCCATGTCTCAGGGATGGGGAAGGTCCCAGCAGCGCGATCGCTTGGGGTTGTTAGAAGCCAGATGTGCAGCAGAGCCTTCTTGGTGTCTAAATATCTTGTCCCCATCCCTAATTTAGTTCATCTTCTGATGAGAAGCTTTCAGTGCTGCTGCGCTCAGTTATGCTACCAAGCATGGGCTGCGATTTCAATGAGTCCCAGACTCTTGTGTCATGTTGATGAGCATCTTCCCTAGAACAGAGTCATTTGCATCAGGAGAAGCCAGTCCCTCCCTTGCAGGGCAGGGATGTATTAGAGAGATGGCAGGATTGCCAACATCTGGCACAGTGGTGGCCTTTGTGGTACAAGGAAGACCTTAAATACAAACTCAGAGGTCAAACACTGGGAGACAGAGGTCACAACCACAGGCACTTCTTGTTACTTAACAAGATCTTGGGATTTTAAAATAGATCTGGGATTTCCAAGTGTGTTTCCTATTTTCAGGGGCTGATTTTACTGTTTGAGGGTTATGAGCTAGCATGGCATTTCTGAGCTGATGGTTCCCTGCAGAAGTTACCGTCTTCATATCTGGACCACATGTGTGTTTGCCGTGCGTCCTGTAGAAGCTGTTCTCTCCCTGATGCCCAGGCTCTTTCCCCATGCTCTTGCAGTAGCCAAATCTTTCAAGGAGCATATATACTCTGTAAATGTGTTATAAGTCAGTTTAATAAGCCACTAAACCAGCCATGCAATATTGCAATTAAAGTATAATACCAGAAGTGTGAACAATGCCGGCTTTTTGCTATGAATGAATCATGATAGCAGAGGAGGAACTGAGAAGCAGTATTTTATTCATTGACTCCAGCAGATTTATTTGTCCTCAATGAATGCAGCTGGGCAGGGCTGTTGGAATTGTTCAAGCTCCGCTCACAATGCTGCTCTGCTCCTGGGGACAGAGAGCGACTGCAGGGATGGAGACAGTTCTCGGCTGAGTGATCTGTTAAATATTTTTTGTTAGCAAGTAGGCAGCAAGCTGGGGTGATCCCGGTGCTTGTTTTCTCAGGTTTTGCTAATGCATTTTGCTCTCAGCAGCCTCTGGAAGCTCCTTGGAGAGCAGCTCAGGGCTGTGAGCTGGTGCGGCGGCTGAGACTGGGCGAGCACTGGGGATGTGGCTGTCACACGAGGCCACGCTACGGGCAGAGGAGAGCCCGGGTGACCTTCAGAGGTGACTGCTCCACTTAATGGCTTTGAATCTGATTATATTGTGTTTCACTAAGAAATGTGCTTGGCACATTCTTCTGAATTAAATACCACTTTAGGGACAGTTATCTTGAACTCTCTGCCTGCTGCTTAGGAAAAAAAAAACTTTGAAAATGATATTATAAATCAAAAGTGTTCGGGGGGTAATTCTGTTTCAACAGTGGAGTTAATCCAGAACTGAATTTGGCCCTGCGTTTCCAAATGAGAAGCAGTAGCTGTATAATCTGTTTATGGTTTTAAAGTGAATGTTAATCTTGGATTTGGTGGCTTTTTCCAAGGGTCGATTCGCCGTGCTGCAGAGTATTTTAGCCCCCTGCTTTGAAACTCTCTGAGCTGACTCCATTTTTTACTTTAAAGAGCGATTTTACTGTGTTTATAAATACATGTCAGACCTGGAAATGTTAAATCTGGGGAGCCCTCAGTGGTGGAGGTAATGCCATTTTTCTTACCTTGTATTTTGTTTATACAGACCTCATTGCTCTCTACAACTCCCTGAAAGGAGGTTGTGGAGAGGAGGGAGCTGGGCTCTTCTCCCAAGTGACAGGGGACAGGACAAGAGGAAATGGCCTCAAGCTCCGCCAGGGGAGGTTCAAGCTGGCCACTAGGAAAAAAATTTTCACAGAAAGGGTGATTGGTCCCTGGCAGAGGCTGCCCAGGGAGGGGGTTGAGTCACCTTCCCTGGAGGTGTTTAAAGGACGGGTGGACGAGGCGCTGAGGGACATGGTTTAGTGATTGATGGGAATGGTTGGACTCAATGATCCGGTGGGACTTTTCCAACCTGGTGATTCTGTGATTCTATGATTCTGTGATCTGGCACAGCACATCCAAGTGCCAGCATGCCGGTCCCGCTGTGGGGACAACCTGGTCCCATCGGGACACATCTGGATGGGTCAAATTGAATCCGACATCCCCTGCTGAGATGGGGACCTTGCGGTATCAGTGGGTGACCTTCTCCCCTCTCCTGTCTGCAGGTGGGAGGATGCTGCAGCGTGCCGGGGGCTGACACACGGTGCCACTGGCCGTGGGGAGTGGGACCCCTGCTGCCTACCCATGCTCCCCGCCGGCTGCCGGGGCAGAGCCCCGTGACAAGCAGTGGCAGGCGCCCACCTTGCCACAGCCGGCACCGCAGGCACCGTGCACCAGCCACCCCACCATGACGAGCCTCTTCCGTCGCAGCAGCAGCAATGGCAGCTCACGCAGCGGCTCCTCCGCCCAGGAGCTCAACAACAGCCGCCCCGCCAGGCAGGTCCGCCGGCTGGAGTTCAACCAGGCCATGGAGGACTTCAAGACCATGTTCCCCAACATGGACTACGACATCATCGAGTGCGTCTTGAGGGCCAACAACGGGGCCGTGGATGCCACCATCGACCAGCTTCTCCAGATGAACCTGGACAGCAGCGGCTGTGACGACAGTTCAGACTCGGAGGACAGCATCCCCCCTGAGGTAATTCCCTGCCAGCGGTCTCCAGCATGTGGCTGTGGGTGAGGGTCTCCTGCCTGGCCTCTTGGCTGCCACAGCTGGCTTGTGGCAAACAGACAGCTCAAATCTCATCCTGCGTCCTTTCTGCCTGGGTGTGGTGCTACTCGGCTGCCGCAGGCGGGCAGAGATTTGACTGCTTGGTTTGGCTGATCTGGAGCATGCAGCCTGGCTGGTTTATCTCGGATACTGCTTGAGGCTCAAGCCAAAGTTCCCTTCTCCCACCCCAAAACCCAACAGAGACCCTTCTGCTGCTGTCACAGGGCCCCCAAGAGCTGTGTGCACTCAGGCACCTACCTGAAATCCAGTGCCTTGTACCTCAGGAGCAGCACCTCCAAACTCCACCAAAAGACCCCCAGTGTATGGGAACTGATGCTGGAGGGGTTGCCCCCATCTTCTCTGCAGCAGCATTCGGACAGTCCCGTCCCTGTTTTGCTGCCGGGTGTAGGGGTCCGGTGTGGCAGGGAGCATTTCCCCGGCTCACCCTCACCCTGTCCTCTTGCCCTGCAGATCTTGGAGCGGACCCTGGAGCCAGACAGCTCAGACGAGGAGCCTCCTCCTGTCTACTCCCCTCCTGCCTATGAGAGCCAGGCATTTGGCAACCGTTACCCCCGTGCACCACCCACCCCACCGCCCAGGTGAGCCCCCAGCCCCATGTCGTGGCTGCATCGCGCCTTCAGCCCATGGCAACCAGCAAAACACTAGCACCCAGAGGGCCGTGCTGCACGTTAGCTGGCCCTGGAGAGGAGCATCTGGCGTCGGTTTGTTAGGGCTGGGTGAGACGACGCCAAAGGGGATGAGTGAAGCTCACAGCTGGCTAAAAATCTCTGCGAGGCCCTAAAATGTGAACAGCTGAGGGGCCCGGAAAGCTGCTTCAGCAGTGCATGGAATGGCAAAAATCAGCTACCTGGGGTGGGGAGCACTCGCCTCTGCACAAAACCAGCAGGTGCTGGGTGGCCGAGGCTGTTGGCCCTGGTGACCTTGAGTCAGTTTGACTTGCTGCTGCCGGGTTGCCGAGTATCAGGGTCTCTGGCCTTGCAGGGTACAGGCTGTCCCCTGGCTGTCCCCTGGCTGTCCCCTGGCTGTGCCACCTCAGCTGGAAGCTTGGGGCCTGCAGGAAAGCAAGCACTGGTGCCCATGTGCCAGCCACCTTGGAGGAAGGTGGCTGCGCAGGCTGAGTGTGACGTCTGGTGAAAGATGTTCTTCAGCTCCATAAGCAAAATCCTGCAGTTCTAGGGCTCCCATAGGGCTATTCTCTGGGATTTTGAGCAAAATGGGGAGGATGAGGGAATTCCAGCCTGCACAGCTGCAGGGCAAGTCTTGAAAAGCAGCTCCCAAAGACTCCAAACTGCCTAGAAAAGCCTTTTTCTCTCCAGACTAATGCTGTGGGTCTGGGAGGTGTGCTGTGGTTTCTTGCTTCCCGGAACCACCAGCAGAGCTGGACAAGGGGCTGTGGTGCTGGGTCCTGTGCCCCACAGCTGCAGCAGACAGCGAGGGGTTTCTCCCTCACCAAAAGTGCTGTCTGTGCTTGCCCCGCAGGACGGATGTGCCGGTGCCCAGCAGCACCCCAGCGCCTGGCCACTACAGAAATTGGAACCCACCACTCCTGGGCAACCTCCCCGAGGACTTCCTCCGCATCCTGCCCCAGCAAACTACTGGCACACAGGTGAGGCTTGTCGCCCATTCCAGCCCACGCCCTGGCTCCACAGGACAGCATGGAGCACCAAAACCGGTCCTCAGCCACCGTGAGCTTGCAGTGCTGGTGCTCTGAAAGCTCATAGTTCCTGGCACAGGCTAAATCCAGTTTTGGAGAACTTAGAATCATAGAATCACCAGGTTGGAAAAGACCCACCGGATCATCGAGTCCAACCATTCCTATCAATCACTAAACCGTGTCCTTCAGTGCCTCAAACCCGTCCCTTAAACCCCTCCAGGGAAGGTGACTCAACCCCCTCCCTGGGCAGCCTCTGCCAGTGCCCAATGACCCTTTCCGTGAAAATTTTTTTCCTTATGTCCAGCCTAAACCTCCCCTGGCGGAGCTTGAGGCCATTCCCTCTCGTCTTGTCCCTTGTCACTTGGGAGAAGAGCCCAGCTCCCTCCTCTCCACAAGCTCCTTTCAGGTAGTTGTAGAGAGCAATGAGGTCTCCCCTCAGCCTTCTCTTCTCCAGGCTAAACACCCCCAGCTCTCTCAGCCGCTCCTCATAAGGCCTGTTCTCCAGCCCCTTCACTTCTTGCTGTTCAAGGTGAGACTGAAGCAAGCAAAGTGTGAAGGGTCTGGGACAACTCTCTGCTGTCAGCTCTCTGTAGGACAACTCTATACCAGTTCTCCGTGGGGACAACTCTCCACGAGGAGCCCCAAATCCTAACCTAAACCCTAGCATTCCCCACAGAAGGTTGTCTGCTGCTGAGAGTTGGCCATGGAGAGTTGTCCCTTTCTAAGGTGTGAAAGGGGAAACTTCCAGTGAGGCTTTGACACTTTTTTCCTGCATTAGCCCAGCTGCTACTGCCAGAAATACTGGTTCCACCAAATATTTTAAATTATTTGAAACTCTAACCTGCCACTCTGCTGAGAAGCAGGAGGGTGTTGGAAGAGCAGTGCTGCCAGGGTGCCTGGGGGCTGGTGCAAATGCGCCTTGGGTGGAAAGCCTAGTGCAAACTAGAGGATTTGCCCCTGGAAAATCAGAGTCCCTAGGTTCTTTGTGGCAGTTTTGGAGTCACAAGGCTTGGGATTTGTGGGTGCCTTTCTGCCCACAGCAGGGCAGGCAGCAGCCTATGGGGAACGAGCAAGCCAGGCACAGACTGCGCTGAGCACCTGGCTCGGCTCCGGGCACACTGCATCCCAGGGATCCCTTGGCTCCTTTGCCAGCAGAGGAGCTAGCCTGCAAATGGGGATAGCTCCCTTCTGGAACAGCAAGGGGCTGGGGGTTGCTGCAGGCATCCTGCCTTTCCTGTGCATCTGCTCCTCTGTCCCTTTTTAGCTCCAAAGGCAGCCTGCCACGTTTTCATAAATGATTGCCCTGGAAGTTGAGCTTCGCAGACTATATTACCTTTCTGGGAATAAGAACATGCCGATTCATTTGGGCTCAGGGGGAGGAGAGGAGCAGATGCCCTTTTCTTTCCTCAGTAATTGTGTGCTTTTTCTTTTTATGGCGCTCTGAGAGCAGCTACAAATCAGATAAATATTGTAGGTGAGGATGAGGTTGCAGCTGTATAGCATGGCTCTGCTGCTCCCCAGGTGTGACTGCACTGGCAGCCAGCGGGGCTGCTTGAGGTGCCTCACACAGCGATGTTTGTCAGCAGGAAATTGAATCACAGAATCATAGAATCACCAGGTTGGAAAAGACCCACAGGATCATTGACTCCAACCATTCCTATCAAACACTAACCCATGCCCCTCAGCACCTCATCCACCCGCCCCTTAAACCCCTCCAGGGAAGGTGACTCAACCCCCTCCCTGGGCAGCCTGTTCCAGTGCCCAATGACCCTTTCCGTGAAAAATTTTTTCCTGATGTTCAGCCTAAACCTCCCCTGGTGGAGCTTGAGGCCATTCCCTCTTGTCCTGTCCCCTGTCACTTGGGAGAAGAGGCCATCACCCTCCTCTCCACAACCTCCTTTCAGGTAGTTGTAGAGAGCAATGAGGTCTCCCCTCAGCCTCCTCTTCTCCAGGCTAAACAACCCCAGCTCCCTCAGCCGCTCCTCCTAAGACTTGTTCTCCAGCCCCTTCACCAGCTTCGTTGCTCTTCTCTGAATTCGCTCTAGGGCCTCAACATCCTTTTTGAGGTGAGGGGCCTGGAACTGAACACAGTATTCAAGGAGAAATCTCTTCTTCTTATAATAAAAGCACCAGCGCTGGCTAAGACCTTTATTCCCCGCCTCTGCACCTGGACCTGCCTTTGCTGATCTGCGTGGTTTAAATTAAAAATCTTCACCAGCCTATGCTCTGCAAAGGAGCAATTCCAGAGGCACCATTTCCTCCCCGTGCCACCCTGTGCACAGACTGAGAGGTCCCTGTTCCTGTGTGGGATGTCCATCCCCTTCTGCCTCTGCTCCATCCCCGTTCCCATAGGGCAGAGGTGGTGATGTCCCATCCCATTTTGTCCCGTTCGCAGCAGCCCCAGCCCAGCCAGGAGGACGATGCCTTGGGCTGCTGGGCACTGGGTGCAGGAGAGAGGGACCCCACTGGGGAGCAGCAGTCGATGGCTGTTGGGACTAGCGGTGCAGCAGCATAAAGGGAGCAGCCTGAGATGCTGCTGCAGGGGGATCCAGCCCATGCTGGTGCACCGAGACCACCGACTAACCTCTGCTGTTGTTTGCCTCCTGCCCAGGGCTCCCACAGCTGCCGGCAGCCCATGCCACAGGCGCTTTCCCCGCGGGGCCAAGGCTCCCTGGAGCAGGAGCGGAGGTGGAAGCAGTATCTGGAGGACGAGCGGATCGCACTCTTCCTGCAGAATGAAGAGTTCATGAAGGAGCTGCAGAGGAACCGAGATTTCCTCCTCGCCCTGGAGAGAGGTGAGAAGTGTCTTCAGAAACCTCTGCCTCTGTTTTTTGTATGCGTGCCTCCCCCTGTGATGCTGGCAGCGTTGCCCTGCCTGTGGCTCATGGCATTGTGGCTCATGCCAAAGCAGAGACGGCACAGGATGTGTCTGGGCTGGTGGCAGGTGATCTGACCCGCTGACACTGAGCGGTGGGCTGCTCTCCAGGCTCCTGCCTCTGGTGCTCAGCTGCTTGCCACCCTCTCTGCACTGTGCCTGGAGAAGCCCAGCAAAACCTATAGCAAGGAGCTTCAGAAATGCCCTCCGAGCCCTCGGTGTACCCTCCCCAGCTGTGTGCCCTCCCCAGGTGCTAACAGGGCTTGAACTGGAAAGTAGTTTTGCTGTGATGGCTCCTTCCCTGTCACCATGTTCCTTCCTGGCAAGCTGGCAGCCATCCTCAGGGATGTCAGTGGTGTTGCTGCTGCTGAGGAAAGAGCCATCTCTCACCTCCCTCTCACTGCCACCAGCTCTGAGCCCCCTGGTCACGGGGCCATCTTCTTCAGAGGTCTTGTCGGTCCTGCCCGCGGGGTCCTGGCAGCACCCTCGCTGCAGGGCTTGCCCCCGGCTGCCACAGCTGGAAAACCACCAGCACACTTGTGGCGTGCTCGCAGTTCCTCTGCGGAAAGGAGCACTCCCACCTGCTGCTGTGGGCTCCCACCGAAGCGCTTGTGGTTGCCGTGCTGAGGCGAAGGGCTTTCCTGCTGCGGGATGCCGGGAAGCCTGGGCTCCCTCCCTTGCCATCAGCCTGTCCCTCCACAGCTGCGGAGAGGGGAATGGAACCACATGCGCTGCCTCGGGGGTCTGATCGAGCAGGGCGCCGGGCTTTTTGTTTTTCAGATCGATTGAAATATGAGTCAAAAAAATCCAAGTCAACCAGTGTTGCTGTCAGCAATGACTTTGGTTTCTCCTCCATATTATCAGGTAACTTTCAAGATGCATGTGAGCATCACCTCTCAGCAGCGGGATGCCCCGCGGCTCCTGTGCTCCCAGAAAAGGAAGCTAGGAGGAACCCCAAAGCACACAGGAGAGGGGCTGGTGGGTGATGCGGGTGGGCACTGCTGGTCTTCCTACCCCCCCTACATGGAGGGGCTCCTGTGTCCTGACTCCATCCCTCCCTGTGGGTAGGAGCTGGTAGCCAGTTCCCAGGAAAGACAAAACCCTCACTTGTCTTGACCAGAGCACAGGATTGTGCCTGGGAGGCGTAATGACTGTTCCCGGGTAATCCTGATTAACCTTGGCAAGTGGAGCAGCTGCCTGGGTCAGAATTAGAGCTGGTGTCTGTCGATGTCCTGGTGTGGCGGCAGCCCAGGCGCAGTGGCTGGGTGGCGTGGTGGAGCTCTGGCTGGGTGCACGGAGCTGTGGGAGCCCCCAGACCTGGGGAAGGGGACAGGGACCTGGCTAGTGGGGTCTCTGGTACACCTGACTGCATCACCTGGATGCCTGAACTTCTGCTCCTGATCTGGTGGCCTTTCCCTCCTGAGTACTGAGCATGGACATGATCTAATACCAATTAGTGCCTGGGGTAATTTGGGACTGCAAAGAGGGAGGCTGCCTGCTCTGCAGCGGTGCTGGCGATGGGACTGAGCTGCTGCTTGTTCCATGTCTGCTCGCAGGTGGCTCAAGGTGAGTCCATGCTGGCAGCCCTGCGGGGCTGAGGGTGTGCTGCAAGCTGAGGTCTCTGCACCCACGATCTCGAGGGTTATATCTGCAGGCGGTCCTTGTTGGAGCCAGCCCCAGCGTGCTGGTGCCCTTGTCCTGCCTGCACTCGCTCAGCTCTGCTTCTGGCAGGGCTGCGCTTTGCTAGCGCTGGAACTGGGCCATGGAAATGATTTGTCTCGAGCCTTCGCTGCGCACGCACTCCCGGTGACCAGATGTTTGCCTTCCAGGTGACGTCGCTCCCTCTGTAACCAGTGAGGCTGGTGGTGCCGTGTCTGACGATGCCTTATTCAGAGACAAATTGAAGCACATGGGAAAATGTGAGTCGGTTTGCAGGCTCGGTCTTGGCAGTGGGACACCTGCGAGGGCTGGAGGAGAGAGGTGGGAGCGGGGCGGGCAGAGGAAGAGCCGGCAGTGTTGCCTGGCACTCACCCAAGCGCTGCCGTGCTCCTCACTCACGCAGCGTGTCTGCTCTGCGTGCACGTCAGCGGGTACACGCCTGCCCGCCCGCACATGTGCATGGAGGTTTCTTGTCACCTCTCCTGGCAGCTGGGCACATGCATCCCTGTTCCCCGGGGAGCCACACGGAGGGCTGGCACCCCGGCACGCAGGGCACAGGCCATCGCACACTGTGGTGGTGCCTTGGGCTAAGGATGGTGGCAGTAGCACTTTGTGGTTGAGTTTCCAGCTGGGTTTTACAGCCCTGGGCTGCTGCAGCTCCGCTCTGCCGTGCTCTCCTCTGGGTCCTCACCAGCGCCAGGTTGCTCCTGTGCTGCGCTCCAGGGCTCTGTGCCAGCACAGCAGAGAGGAGATGGAGACCTGGGGCCTCATATCCCAGCTCTGCCCTGCCTGTCTGTCTCTGATGCACGTGTGGGTTGCAGCGTGAGTCACAGATGCCAGTGGTTTTGGGGAATAGAGGAATTTCTGAGCAGGGCTTGTGTGAATCCTAGAAAAGCAAACAGAGGGTTTGCTGTCACTCTCCCTTTTCTTTTCCTCTTAGCAAGACACAGCCTGCTTCTCCCATTGCAAAACAGACCGAGGTCTTTGGGCAGCTTGAGTCAGGCTGCAGCCAGCTGAGACGCTGATGTGGGTCAGACGTGGGTAGGGAAGGGCACAAAAATCCCAGTGAAAGGATGAAAACATCAGCACATCCTGCTAGGGACCAACCTGCCCCTTTAGGTCGCAGAACCCAGCTCTCTGAGCCTGGCAGCCTTGTGTAGCGCCAGTGTTTCCACTGGGTATTGGGTGGCTCTCACACCGCTGGTCCTCTCTGTCTCCTCCCCATCACCTAAGGCAGCTTTGGGAAGGGTTTTAGGGTGAGACGCTCACTCGGTTGCTTCCTTCCAGCCACACGCAAGAAGCTGTTTGAACTCGCCAGAGCCTTCTCCGAGAAGACAAAGATGAGGAAATCAAAAAGAAAACACTTGTTGAAGCACCAGGTGTATCCTAAAAGGGGCTGGGGAGCTGCTACGGGAGTGGGGGGCTGTCAGAGCAGCCTCACATGGGTGCTCACACGGACTCTCCAAGGCCGTGGTCTGGCCAGAGCCTCCTGGCTGCCTCTCGTGGCTGGGCCGTGGGCTGGGAAGGGCGATTGTGGTACCACAGACATGTCCTGGCCCCACAACTGATTTTCCTTAGTGGAGGACACAGGATGGGGACGGCAGCTTCCACGGCAAATCTTCTCGATGATGTCGAAGGACATTCATGCGGTAAGAATGGCGCGCTGTGCCATGCTCTGCTGTGGGTGCTGTGCTCTGCGTGGCGAGCTGGGGTCCTGCAGCGCCCAGTCCCATCCTGCACCACTGCAGGAGATGGCCCCCATCAGGTCCATGCAACAGACTCACCCCAGGTCACTGCTGTCCTGTAAGCATGTACGTGCTGGGGTGACCAAGGATGGGTGTCTCCTCTTCTGGGGAACCTTAGGGGCTTGCAGCTGGGACGTGCATCCCTGCAGAGTGTGTAGTGTGAGGTCGGGGCACAGTCCTAGCAAAGCTGCCATCAGCTTTGGTGGTGGGTTTTGTGCCACCCCAGACCACCCTGGCACTGGCTGAGGTGCAACTGCGTGGCAGAAATGCCCCAAAACCTCCTTCCAGTGTTCTCAAGCCTGTTCTAGCCGAGTTTCCACATCCCAGTCCCTGGGCTAGGTCTGAGCAAGGAAATCCCTGCTCCAGGGCAGGGGCTGGGCTGCCTCCCCCTCAGGGCAACTTGCTGGAGCTGGGACTGTGTCATGGGTACTGGTGCCCTGGCATGGAAGCGGCTGCGGCCCCCAACAGCCCCCGCCTGCCTCTGCCTTTCAGATGAAGACTTCCAAGCACGGAGGCAACAGCTCCGGGAGGAGGAGGAGACGCCGAAGGAAGGGCAGTAAATGGTGAGAGGCACCTGGGGTCGAACGCTTCGCAGTGAGCGTGCAAACAACCCTGTCCATCCATCTGTCCTGGCTGGAGGGGGGAGCGGGTTATGTCCAGAGCATGTCCCGGTGGGGACAAGCCCCGTTGGTGCCTGTGGGGCTGCAGCTGGTAGCAGCACCAAGTGCTGCAATGGGAAGGTGCTGGCAATGGCCATGGTGCAGCTGGGGCTGAGCATGTGCCCTTCTCCTTCCCTCCCCTCCAGGTCCCAGCACTCGGTTTTACTGCTGGCACAGGACATGCACAAGGCTTCATAAGAAGATGGCTGAAAAAGGAAAAAATCCACCCAACAAATAACCCAGTTTTTTGGCTGTTCCCCCTCTGCTGTTGTACTCCTCTGAAGTACAAGCATTGAAGTGAGGCACAATGTTTTCTTACCAGCGGTTTGAAAGCAATTCCTATCTAGCAAATCAGCCAAAAAGTTAAAAAAAGGAAGAAAAAAAAAAAAGCCAGCAGCTGCTGCAGAGGAGCCCGTGGAGCTCGGGCTTGGCAGGAGCAGCATCCCGCCTGCTCTCTCGGTGTGAGCGGCGTCACAGGAGCAATGGAAATCAGTTGTACTAACGAAGATGCATTCACATGTGGGATCTGCTTGGCCAGAGCACTCCTGAACATATCTCTCTAGCGATCTGATGTAACTTTACTCTGCGCACACACAGGAAAACAAAAACACGTGAGAAAGAGCCTAACAGCTGTTGTCTACTATTGCTAGGAGTAACGAGCAGAGATTCAGATCAGGTAATAGTCAAATAATATAAATTGTTTATAAAAGGAAAGGCCTTCTTTTCCTAGGCGTTTCACTTTGAATTAAACCTTTGCCTTCGGCATTGCTAAAACTGCCTTGAAGTATGGACTCCGTGCTGCTGCGGGGCAGCACCAAGGGCTGGATTTTGCATCAGTTGAACCCTTGCTGCTGAAGCCGGACACGTCGCGCTGGGTGCGGCGTGCGGCTGGTGGTGCTGCCTGCTGGCCAGGGTACTCAGCAGCTCCGGGGATGTCCCCCCACCCCAGCTAAACTGCAAAGTTCGAGTTGGGGAGTTTGCAGCTGAGGCCAGGGGAGGAGTGTTCGGCACGGAGAGTTTGCACCAGGGCTTGTGAGCGCTGCTGGGTTTGGTGTGGGGCCAGAGCTGGCCTGGCAGCAGGAGCAGAGCACCCTTCCTCGTGCCCGCCTGCAGGGTTCATTTCACTGGGGAGCACAGTGGAGGGCTGGGGGGCTGGCAGGTAGAGCTTGAATCATTGCAGCTTTCGGAGATGCTGTCAGGCTAAAAATAATTACGTAAACAAATTCCTTCCCTCTGTAAGTAATGAGTGATGAGCGTAAAGTCAGAAATCGCTCCCGCCAGCACATTTTCTTCTCCTTTATCGGCATAATCTGTTTACTGCTAAATACAGGAGGTGGCTATAGACGTGCCTGTTTCACTTTCTGGCTCTTGCGAACCAGCACAAATGTTGCAAGATCGGAGCTGCGAAGGCGGCAGACGCAGAAACCCCAGCCATCAAACACACACGCAACTGTTTTCCCTGCCTCTCCGCGGGGTTTGGTAACAAAAGCCCACACTGCAGGCGCTGGCTCCCAACAGGCTCCTTTTCAATCCTGCCTGGAGCCCGCATGCCTTTGAAGCAGACGCCAAGATGTCTTTCCCGACAAGCGGTGCAGCCGGTGCACCTGTTGAGCGCTGCTGCTGTCACCCCCACAGCCGCCGTGGGGATCAGTGGGGACCCATGGTCTTTGTCCCCTCCCTGGTCCATGACTAGGAGGTATCTGGAGCTGCAGGGTGTAGGTGGTGCCCCGTTAGCACAAATGAAGCAAAAACCCAGGGTGCTGAAGGGCAAGGAAGCATCTCAGGACTCCAGCAAGCTTTGCTTTCCTAAAATCAAAGCAGCAGAAGACCCACCCCACCGAGCTGATCCCAGCATTGGTGTCTGCTCCTTCACCTTTGAAGGAAGGATAGAGGAACATCCTTTGAGGCTTGGCAGCCCAGCCAATGCCTTAGAGATCTCCCAAGCAACATTGGGAGGTGGGCTGCCAGCCCGCTCTGTTCCCAGCTGTTGGAGGTGCTGGAGAGACACAACGCGCTTTGCTCTGGGCTGCTCTGCACCATGTCGGGCAAGACGGGCATCTGGAATGGTGTGTCCTGCTGCATGGCTCAGGGCACAAGTGTGGCTGTGGGTGCAAGGGGATAAGTGTGAAGCTGGGGCTGGGAACAGAAAGTCCTTTCGTCACTAGGTAGGATTTTTATCTCAGCCTGAGACTACTGGAGGGAGAGGAGGGTCTCCTTTCCTACCCTCTGCTGGCTCTGGGGTCTGAAGAAGGCTGCCGTCACTCCCTCCCAATCCAAAGCAGCTCTCTGCATATTTGGAAGGAACCCAAGCTTGGAAGCAGATCAGCTTGTCAATGTTCCAGCGCCTCTTAGCTACCGAGGGCTTAACTTTCAGCAAAGTTTCCATGAACGCAGGAAGCACCAACAGGCAGCTGGGCAGGCGCTTGGGCTCTTGCAGGAAGGAAATACTGGTTCTCCCATCCCAGGAGGTTGTTACTGGAGGGCTGGGCTGGCGTGCAGGGAGGAGAGGCAGCGAAGCACTTGTGCCCGGGTCATTGCAGTGTGCGAAGCCCTTGGAGAGTTTGCTACGTTCCTTGTCCTTGCTGCTTTGTGGTGTGGCGGATCACATTGAGCTCTCTCTGTCTGTAGTGCTGGGGAAGCCACGTTTCGCATCACGTCACAGGTCAGTCCTGCTGGAACTGTTGGCTTCAACAGCCACAAGTGGCCCAGTGGTAAATGCTGCTGTTCATGCTCTTCACTGTCTGCTCGTTAGTTAACACATCACCTCTGAGTCATCTTTGTAACTCAGCTGTAGTTTGCCAGTGGCGAGGAGCCTGGAGGCAGCAGGCTGCCTCTGTTTTTTGCTTTGGGCTCATCTGGCCAAGCACATCGCTGAGATGTCTGGCATCCTCTGCTCCCTGCGATGCTCCCGGGACTGGGAACCAGGGACCACGGGGAAGGGACGGGTGTCACTGTGCAGCCTCTGCTGCACACAGCGGGTGCGAATCCCACAGCCTCGCTGGCTCCGTCTGCCCTGCCAGCAAAGATTGTGTGTGGGGTGGGTCCAGCAACACGTGTGAACGGGGAAGGGTCCTGCACCCAAAGTGGGCACCGCACGCAGGGCTGGCAGCATGCGCTGCGTGGACACTTGGGAATGTCTCTGCTAACACAATCTAACAACTTGCCCTTAAATAGCCTAGGCTAGGCAAAGCCTCTCGAAATGATGTCACTCTGGAGCCGTTTCAGAATATCTTGGAGGCACAAAGCAGCATTTTAATGGAGGATGAAGCGTGATTATTTTTATGTCCTTTAAAGAAAAAAATAAAATCAGGTCTGGTGAGTAGAAAGGCCACCAAAACTGGCTTGGAAGCCAAAACACATTTCTTACATGAAAACGTACACTTCTCCGTGATGTTTGTATCACTTCTATACAAAATGGTTCAAAAAGAGCAAAACAAAACAATCTGTAACATTTGTGAGTGTTGCTATTTTAGAATTTATTTCCATAAGTGATTTTTTTTCTTAAAGATGTTTAATAGTAATTCATATAATAAAGTCCTGTTGTACTCAGTACTGGTGTGTTTTGGTTCTTACTGCCATTTCTTTATGTAGGGGGAAGAAAGAAAGCAAGGTGGGGAGGGAAAGGCTTCCTCCCTTCATGCTCACCCCAGCCATGTCCCTCATGGCTGGAGATCATGGAATCATAGAATCATTAGGTTGGAAAAGATGCGCTGGATCATTGAATCCAACCATTCCTATCAATCACAAGACTGAGATACCCAAAGGCCTCCCTGGGTGGTGGCCTCCCTGCTCCTGATGGTGCTGTATTTACATCCAATGATTTTTCCAAGAAAGCAAACGCTGCAGGAGAACCGTCGCTGGCGAGCTCCTTCCTCCATCCAGGAACAATTCCTCCATCCACCCATCAGGATGTTTGGGTCGGGAGCGGTTCCCTTGGATGCCAGTTGTGAGAGAGCACAGGAGCAGCACCAGGAGGTCACGGTGAGGGCTCAGGATCTGGGGGAAGCCCTGGCACGGCTTAGGATGCTCTAGGGATTCCTTGTCCCTGCTCCTCCCTGTTTTGCCTTGGCGGGCGTGTGGGTCACCCACCGCTCGCCTCTGCCATCCCAGTGCTGGGGTTTCAGCCAGGGTCCAACGCTGAGAGCTGTGAGTGGGCTCTGCAGCAGGGAAACCATCCCTGGGGAAGCTCTCAGTGCGCCCTGGGCCAGCTACGTGTGTGGGACCTGCCTTTCAGGAAAGAGCGGAAAAGGAAAAACGCAGTGGCTTACCCGCTCGATTCTGAAAATAACAAGCCTCTCGGGGCTGGCGTGTGTGAGTTTTCTTTAAACTGTTTCATTAGTTACGCGCAGCAACTCCTCCGTGTCTGTCAAGCAGGCAGCCTGGCTCCTGCACGTTGTCTCTTGGTGGAATGGAAATACGTTATTACAATGAGTTATTTTGGAAATACGTGTTATTCATCTCCAGCCCTGCACGTTTGCACTGTGCTGAGCTGGCGGCATCGCTGGGTCCGTGAAGTTGGAGAGCGTGGAGCTGGACGGCATTGGTGGAATCACTCCCAGAGGGGCTGGTCCCAGCACGACTCCTGTCTGGAATTTCTGGCTCAATGCTGGGCTTGAGTTCCCCTGCCTTTCACATTCCGTGCAACAGGCTGGAGGAAAAATTCTGGCGAGAAGCTCCTTGGAGGCTCCAAAAGCAGCACATGGACCCAAAAGTGAGGGAAGGGAAGGTGCTGGTCCCATGTCCCCAGCCAGTACCCAAACCCTTGACCTCAAGCCCTTTGTTTTGGAGATGAGATTCGCAGGAGGAGGGTTATTTTTCAGCAGAGGCTGTGGGGCATGGTGCTTTTCTGGTGGCATGAGAGGCACGTGGAGCATCCCTCTTGCACATGGGGATGGGGCCGTATGCCCATGAGGGACAGGGATGGAGTCTGTTTGCCCTGCATCAGCCGTGCAGGAGCAGCAGGGGTAGAGCTCCCCAGTCTCACGTGTGGCTTGGAAACCTTCCCTGTGAAAGAAGATGCTGGAAGAAGTCAAGGCATTCTTGCCTTAAATGTCAAAACCATGAAAATGCTGGGGAAACTCTGGAAGCTGGCATCCTGCCACAGCCAAGTGAGCTGTTGCAAGCCCGCAGGGGTGCCAGGGCTTTCTCAAAGAGCTGAAAAGACCAGGGCCTGCCCAGTCCTTTGAGAAGCTCAGACGCAGCCTTGGAGCAGTCCCAGCACCTCCCTTCTGAATTCTTTTGCTCTACAGGGGCAGGACTTTTTCTTTCAAAACTGTGTTTTAAGCAAACCAGCAGCTGAGAAAAGCCAACGACTGAAAACTGTGGTCTGATGACGATGAAGGCTGGAGGTGTTTTAGGCTGGCACCGTGTACCTGCTGGCTGTCACTCTGCCGTGGAAATTTACTGCCCCCTTCCTACCCAAGGCTGGAAGATGGAAGGAGGGATGGATTATTTTTCCCATCAGCTCATTTCCAAGCTAAGGGCTGCACCTAGTGACCAGGCATCGCTGCCTGGCAAGCAATCCTCTGCAAGTCAGGCTGGTGGAAACGCTGTTGGAGGAAAGCTGTTCACGCAAGGTGTATGGCTGGGGTGTAGCTGCTGGGTTTTATTAACCAAGGTGAAAAAACACAGGCTGGGGTGGTGTGCTTGGCACCTAGGCACCACCGGCTGCCAGCTCCTGAGCCCGGCAAGCAGGATCCGGCCACGGTGCAACCTCCAGACAGGGGTTGTGCAAACCACAGTGGCACATCCCACTGTTTGGTCTCCATCCAGGTGAGACCGAGCCCCAAAAGCGACAGGGGCGAGGCTGATCCTCCCTGCATCCCGCTGCTGGTGATGATTTGCAGCCCCATGTCACCAGTCTGTGAGCTCCTTGGCTGCCGTGGGGACGCCTCAGTGCTCAGCTTGGGGGACAGCAGACGGGGCAGATGGAAAGTGCCACAGGTGGAGAATCATAGAATCATAGAATAACCAGGTTGGAAGAGACCCACCGGATCATCGAGTCCAACCATTCCCATCAATCACTGACCCATGTCCCTCAGCACCTCGTCCACCCGTCCCTTAAACCCCTCCAGGGAAGGTGACTCAACCCCCTCCCTGGGCAGCCTCTGCCAGTGCCCAATGACCCTTTCTGTGAAGACAAGCTCCAGCCTCTTGGGAAGTCATTCCTGCCATAGGGAGAGGGGTGACCTCACTGCGGAGGTGCAAGTGTAGCAATGACAAGTCTCTGATGTGTCCCCTCCTTGTGGGACCAGCCAGAGCAAGTGGCAGCAGCTCCTCCTTTCCTTGAGCCCATGACCCTTCTCTGGGGCAGCTGGATCCCTGCTACCCTCAGCCCGCAGTGGGGCAGCCGTAAGAAGGATATGGAACTCTTGGAACGGGTCCGGAGGGGACCACCCAGGTGATTGAGGGCTGGAGCATCTCTGCTCTGAGGACAGGCTGAGGGAGCTGGGGTTCTTCAGCCTGGAGGAGGCTCTGGGGAAACCTTAGAGCAGCTTCCAGTGCTGAAAGGGGCTCCAGGAAAGCTGGGGAGGGACTTTTTAGAAGGGTGTGGGGTGACAAGTTGGGTCAGGGGTGACTTTAAACTGGAAGGGGGAAGATTTAAACTAGATATTAGGAAGAAATTCTTCACTATGAGGCCCTGGCCCAGGTTGCCCAGAGCAGTGGTGGCTGCCCCATCCCTGGAGGGGTTCGAGGCCAGGCTGGATGGGGCTTGGAGCCCCTGATCCAGTGGGAGGTGTCCCTGCCCATGGCAGGGGTGGAACTGGATGGGCTTTGAGGTCCCTTCCAGCCCAAACCCTGCTGTGTCCCCGTATCCCCTGGATTCCCGGGAGCCCCAGCCGCTCCCCACGGGTCCGCGTTCGGGCGGCGCTGGCCCTTTAAATGATGGGGCGGGGGGCGATCCGCCTGAGCGCGCTCTCGGCCAGCGGCTGGAGCTGCCTGGGCGGTGCCTTTATCCGCCTCCTCCCATCGGCTGTCGGCTGCTCGCCCTGGGGCGCGTTTCCGCTTCCGGCCGTTGCCAGGGTGGCGCCGTCGCTAGGGGAGGCCTGGCCGGCTCCGCTATGGCGGGGAACCGCATGCAGAAGATAGGGAGCGTGTTCAGCCGGTGCGGGGGCCGAGGGGCCGGGCTCGGGGGGCGTAGGGCCGGGCTAGGCTTCCCCTGACTCCCCTGCTCCGCTTCTCTGCCCGCAGGACACGGAACCTGCTCCGCATCGGCGTGATCGAGAAGCCGCTCTGGTTCGATGTTTACGCTGCCTTCCCGCCGCTGCGGGAGCCCGTGTACCGTGTGCCCCGGCCGCGCTACGGCAAGGTGACGGATGTCATCCCCGCCGTCTTCTACCAGGAAGATGAAGTGCGAGCGTGAGTCCCCGCTCTGCCGCCCCGAGCTGACTGAACACGAGCCAGCAGCGGCCCAGGTGGCCAAGAAGGCCAAGGGCATCTTGGCTTGTGTCAGAAACAGCGTGACCAGCAGGGCCAGGGAGGTTATTCTACCCCTGTACTTGGCACTGGTGAGACCGCTCCTCGAATCCTGGGGTCAGTTCTGGGCCCCTCACCACAAGAAGGATGTTGAGGCTCTGGAGCGAGTCCAGAGAAGAGCAGTGAAGCTGGTGAGGGGGCTGGAGAACAGGCCTTATGAGGAGCCGCTTGGAGAGCTGGGGGTGTTAAGCCTGGAGAAGAGGAGGCTGAGGGGAGACCTCATTGCTCTCTCCAACTCCCTGAAAGGAGGTTGTGGAGAGGAGGGAGCTGGGCTCTTCTCCCCAGTGACAGGGGACAGGATGAGAGGGAATGGCCTCAAGCTCTGCCAGAGGAGGTTTAGGCTGGACATTAGGAAAAAATTTTTTCACAGAAAGGGTGATTGGGCACTGGCAGAGGCTGCCCAGGGAGGGGGTTGATTCACCTTCCCTGGAGGGGTTTAAGGGACGTGTTTGAGGCACTGAAGGACACGGTTTAGTAATTGATAAGAATAGTTGGACTTGATGATCCGGTGGGTCTTTTCCAACCTAATGATTCTGTGATTCTGAGCTCTGCTGGGGCCCTTCCTGCCCCTTGCCAGCAGGGTAGGCCACTGCCCCTCCACCCCCCTTTTTTCTCCCCACCGCTGCTTCCCCCACAGCGTCCTCCCCCATTCCCTTCTGTGCTGCCCCCAGCTGTCTCCCCTCGCTCTCCCCTTTGTCCCCTACCTCCTCCAGCAACTACTCCCTCGGCTTTTTCCAACGATATTTTTCCTGTTTACATGGTAGAGGATCCACCTGTGTTTGTCCTGGAGGTTGCTCTGGGTGGTGGCTCCTGGGCAGCAGGTGGAGGCCCTGCAGCGCTGAACAGGCTCAGATGCTCTGTGGGTAGTTAACGCGTCCCTTCTCGATGAGCTGAAAACTGAAGCAGCTTTCTCTTTTGAACAGGAGATTTTACCGAGTTTATGGCAGTGGCCCAAGACCTTTTGACCTGTCGCAGCCAAACCACAAATCAACTTGCCAGAGGTAAGGTTAGTTCATCACTAACTAGAAATGTTTCTAAAACCTGTCCCTTTCTCCTCCTAAGTCAGCAAACCAAAATGCTGTTTGTGAGAATGAAAATACACCTTTCAAATCCAGGTTTGTTGAGAAATATTATGAACTGAAGGAAGAAGGAAAAGTTGAAGAGGAAAAATTGTTTGAGGAAACAGGAAAAGCCCTTTTGGCCAGTGGCATAATTTTACAGAGGAGAGGAGTGGATAAGGTAAGTATCAAATGTGCAAAGAATTTCTTGGCCAGTGTTCTCAGAAAACTTCACTTGTAGGTCTTAACATTGAGTGAGTGCAAATCAAATTCTTTGGAGAAGAAACAGGGGGTTGTGCTTTCTGTTGTTCTCCTCTGTCGTACCTTGACAGAAGTGTTTTATGACCCTGTTTTCGGTGATTGTCCATCTCTAACTGTAGGTAGCACCACAGGATCATCAGGACGATGAAACCAGAGACTCAGTGTTACACCTGCAGCGTCAAACTGTGTTGGAAGAGGTACAGAAAATGAAGGAAGGTCAGGAGGAGCAGACGCCAGAACTGGCAGAAGCTCAGAAGAATCCCTCTCCATCCTAGCAGCTCTGCCATTGTTGTGTAGTGCTCGGTGGCAGGCAGCGCCCTGATGGTGGCAGTCACCTGCTTGGCAGCCAGTGTTTCTGCCTCCGCGATCTCATGGTTACGAGATGTTTTCGTAGAGGGATTATGCCTCCATTATCTGGCTTCAGTGCCTTCTGTGATCGTGTGCGGGGCACACATTTGTGTCTTCCGATCTCCTCATTTGTAAAATGGGAGAAAGTTAATTTTTTTTTTTTTTTGGAGATACAAGAATGTTATCTCAGATTGTGAGTTGGAAAACATGAGTGTGAAAGGAGAAAATTAAACGTTTTCTTTAAAAATCAGAAGTCTCTCTTCAGATGTCTTGTTTCTGGTATTAAAGGTGTTTCTTACGCTCCTATACTTGCTGGTCTAGGCCCTGTGGCAGTTCCACTGCTGAAGTGGCAGAAACTGCTCCCCTGATGTGTTGTGACAGCCGCCTGCAGTGACGTCTTTTTATAGCGAGTTGAGGAAGGCTGGCTGCTATTTATATAAACTCAATAACGTGCTCCTCCTATTCCATCCTTTGTGTAAATTTGGAATAGGTTAAACTGTAACAGTACCAGATAGTTTGGACCTTTGCAGGTTTTTGGTGGCTTTAATGAAGCTGGTCATCTTGGAGCATGGCAGCTGTGGTGTGAGGCTGACTGCCGCTGCGGCAATAGTCAGTGACTTTGCTTAGAGCAATGCACGAAAATAGCAATCAAGTCTTTCTAGGACTCGGAGCCAGAAGGAATTGGATTCTTCCCATGCCCACCAACTCCAGTGCCTAACTTATTTTTTATGAAACATTTTGGCTTTGGGCTAGATGAGAAATAATCACTGTTTGTGGTTTGGTTTGGTTTTTTGTGTTTGTTTTTAAAAACCTGAACACTCTTCTCCCCACAAACTAACAGCTGTAAATCCTGTCAAATCTTTTCTCCCTCCTTGTCTGTCTCTTCTCTGCAAGGAAAGGAGGGGATTTCCTTTGGTTTCATACACAGTCCTGGACACCGTGACACAGTGTTGTGATGCTGCTGCTGTATGCAATGCCACATCCTCTTCTGAGTCTGTGCTGTGTGGCAGAGCAAAGGAGGATTTAAACACCTGTGGTTGGTTTAGGTGTGGCTTGATCACCTTTTGGCAGCAGCATAACAGCAGGGGAATTGCTTGGTTATCCTCAAAGGTCAAACTTTATTCCTAATTCCACTCTGTAATTCTAGAGGAGTGCAGGATGCCATTACAAAGAGCAAAAAGCCCTCTGAGCACTGGAGGGTCTGTTCCAGGAGCTGGCCTCAGCCCTGACGCCTGCTGGAGCAGAGTTCCTGTCGTGGGGCAGGAATTACTGTCCCAGCCACTAAATCCATACCCAGCAGCCCCTCAGAGGTGACTGTAAGGGATGCACCTCCACTTCCCAGCAGACTGAGCCTGGGGGCCACCCTGCTGGGTCAGAGATGAGAGAAATGTTACTGTCAACAGACGAGGGTGAGTTGTCCTCCTTAGGACATCTATGGCAACTGGGACAGGAATTTCCCTCCTTGTGCCTGGTTTTCTTGCTTGGGCCAAGTGACTGTCAGCACAAGGGAAGGGCCAACAGCTCTGTGTCTCCTGGGTTGCAGCTTTGTGTCTTTGCCTTTTCACAGAGGCAAATCTCTATTTCGAGCATCCTGGTTTGCTTTTTCGGATGTTGATGATGCTCTGATCTTGCCCAACGTTGCAAAGGGGAGTATTTTAAAAGGGAAAGTAGTGCTATGAAGTCAAACACGGTAACGTGAGAGCTTTCTCACTTGCTTCATTCAGTGCCCGGTGGTCTCCTATTTGTTGTTACTTCTCTAAAAATTTGCCAGCATTACTTAAAGAGCCCTTTTCTGTGTCATCAGCTGTAATCAGCTGCATCCTCACTGAGCCCAGCTCTCTTCCTCTAGCCCTCTGAAGCATACTGAGTGGTAACATATCAAATGCAGAACAGAAGAGCAGCAACCCTGCAGTGCACCCTGAGCAAGTTCTGGTGCAGAGCAGGCAAGAAGAAAGTTGGTATGAATTTTCTCTTTTTTTCTGTGATGGGGAAAGTGACTGGGGAGCAAAGGCCTCTCCACTGGACCAGCTAATCCACCGTGGGTTTGGGTGGGTAGCACTGGGATGGGCCCCTACAGGCAGCTGTGGCCAGAGGGGTGGGAATAAGAAACTCCTCATGTTTTTTTTTCTACTGCTTCTGCATCTGGAATGATGGTAGCTGCCCCATTGCTTAACTGTGAGTTACCACGACCATTGCATCAAAAGCAGTGTGACCAGTCAATGAAGGGGATTTTCCCCTTCTGCTCTTGTGAGACCTCGCCTGGAGGTTTTGAGTTCTGGAGTGCTCAAACCATTAACGACGTGGATACGTTGGAGTGAGTCAGAGGAGGCCATGAAAACGATCGAAGGGCTGGAGCATCTCCTGTATGAGGACAGGCTGAGAGAGTTGGAGTTGTTCAGCCCGGAGAAGAGAAGGCTCTGGGGAGACCTCATAGCAGCCTTCCAGTACTGAAAAGGGCTGCAGGAAAGCTGGGAGGGGGCTCTTTATCAGGCACTGCAGGGATAAGACAAGGAGGAATGGTTTTAAGCTGAAAGAGGGGAGTTTTACATTAGATAGAAGGAAGGCATTCTTCACTGTGAAGGTGGTGAGGTACTGGCACAGGCTGCCCCATCCCTAGAGGTGTTCAAGGGGGCTTTGATCAACCTGATCCAGTGGGAGGTGTCCCTGCCCATGGCAGGGGGGGTGCAACTGGATGAGCTTTGAGGTCCCTTCCAACCCAAACCATTCTATAACCCGAGAGGTCTATAGCTGTTTGCTTCTCTGCACACAGCCCAGCCTTGTGAGCCCCGCTGTGACTGAAAAAGTGCAGAGGAACTTTTGTGGAGCAGGAGAGTGACCTAGCTGTTAGGGGGAGACTGTCGGTGTGCTCCATGCTTTGCCAGTGCTAGCAGCATCCTCCTCTGATGTGTGCACTTATTCTGAAGCAGGTGTGGCCGAATCACCTGAAAACCTGGGAACATATAAGTTTGGGAGGGGGTGATGGGAGGGGCTGGGAGCACCCAGCTGCTGTGAATCAAGAAATGATTTCAGGATGGCTTGCAGGAGGTTGGCTGGCCACAGCGTGAGGACACTTCCAGCCAAGCAGCTCTGGATGGAGAAGCAGTTCGAGATGTCCTTCTGTGCTACAGGTTTGTTAATGCTGGTGAGAAATGGGGAACCTGTTGGGTAAAGGATGTGAGCTTAAGTATTTGGTGCAATTAGAAGAACACACAATTAAGACCCGAGTTCAGTGTTTGTTTGATGGATGCATTTGCTGGGCTGGGATTGAAATGCCAATTACTGTGACCTTAGAGTAACTCAACTACCTTAATTAAAAGGCTTGAGCAAGGAGCCTGGGGTGAGCAATTTATTATTTATCAAGCATTTACCTTCCAGACGACAGTTAAAGGTCAGCAGCTCCACAGGAGGAGAGTTTGCTGGGGAGTGGCTGGGGGCTCCTGGGGCTGGAGGTGGTCAGGGTTCCCCCTGAGCCCCTTCCCTGCTGGTCCTGCTGCACAGAGCAGTGAGGAGACCCTCCTGTGTCACAGTGGGGGTTTGCTCCCTGGCTGGTGAGGATAACCAGCACCAAGCCTCATGAAAAGGTGTGTGATATCAGTATCAGCCTCGCCTTCTTCCTCCAGGCTGGTGCTAGGGATGAATCCAAGTTTTCCCTAAACCTGCTCGAAGAGAAATTCAAGAGTAAGGGAGCAAGTGGGATGTGTGGCTAGTGGGATTTGAGATGCACCAGGGGAACTGGGATGGGAGGAACCCCAGGAATGGGGTGGAACCCAACGCTGGCTTTCAGTCCTGACTGCTGTCAGGGAAGGCAAATTCCGCGCTGGGGGTTTGCAGGCAAAGGACACAGATCTGACCCTGTTGTTTGCCCTTTGCCTTCGTGGGGCAGCTCGTGTAGTCGCGTAATTTCCTTGTGCCTTGGCAAACCTGCCCTGCGCTGCTGTAATGCTTGTTAATGACTGGAGGAAGGCTGTCGCTGTCTCGCAATCCTACACCCCATTACGGACCAGCTGTATGACCTTTTCTGGGCTAAATTGCTGACCTCCTTCCTCCTGCAAGATGAGTGGTGTGTGTAGCTGTTCCTCTCGCTGATTGCCAGGCTATTTTTAAGTGACAATAAATGCCACAGTATCAGTTACAAGGTTCCTTACTCCTTGAGGCATCAAAAAGACAAGGCAATCGCAGGCGGTCAGTCACCCCTTCTCCAGCTCTGGAAGCCAGGCTGAAGGTTTTCCAAGGTCAGTTCCTAAAACTGTGGGCCTCACCTGAAAATCTGAGAGTGAAGAAGTCCCATTGTAGGATCCAGAAGTCTCGATTGCAAAGTCTGCTTCTTTTGTGCTTAGACCGCATGTGCACTGATGCCCAGGTTAGCTTCCCCTAGTGGTGTTAGGAATAAAATTGGCTGAGAAGCTGTGCTGCAGTGTTTGTCCAAAGCACTGGGAGGGAAAGCCCTGCCCTCTGCCTGTTCAGAAATTCTGTAGTTATTTAAGGAATCATTTAGGGCTGCTTCCAACCCCAGGCAACGGCATCTCACGCAGTGTTGTGGTGCAAACTGGTTCTGTGCTGATGGTAAATCACTGAAGAGGCAGCAAATGATGCAGGTACATTGGCACAAAGAATGAGTGGAAAGAAAGCTCCTAGGGATGCCACAGCATTGCTCAGTCTGACGGTTTACCAGACAGTGTCAGTGCTGGTATGCAGGGTTGTGTCCCACTGGAGTGAACCCTTCTGGTCCTACTATGGCCTCAAGCTCCGCCAGGGGAGGTTTAGGCTGGACATTGGGAAAAAATTCTTCACAGAAAGGGTCATTGGGCACTGGAACAGGCTGCCCAGGGAGGGGGTTGAGTCGCCTTCCCTGGAGGGGTTTAAGGCACGGGTGGACAAGGTGCTAAGGGACATGATTTAGTGTTTGATAGGAATGGTTGGACTCGATGATCCGATGGGTCTCTTCCAACCTGGTTATTCTATGATTCTATGATACTCTTCAGGGCTCTGAGCGTGGGCGCTGCTTTAACACGAAGGCAGCTGCCCCGCTGTGATGCTCAGACCCTTCAGCCCACGCAGCCGAGCCAGGCGCGTATCGCCGTGTGGTGATGCTCCTCTGACTGCGCTGCTGGTCACGCGCCCGTAGATTATCCACCGTTACGTGTTGAGGGCAGGGGAACTCAGGATTTAATAGGATCAGGTCTTATGTCTGGAGCAGCCAAAATATTTCATCAGCTTTGCTGGAAAAACAGGTGATCTGACCTTGCCAGTGCCAAGCTTCATTGAGGCAAGTAAGAAAGCAGGAGAAAGGAACAGCAGGAAGGTTAGGGCATCCCCTAACGAGAACAGCAGGCTGAGCTCAGCAGCGGCTCTGGGTGAAGATTCTGTATTATCAGTACATTTTAAGCCCTTTGGGACTTTACCTGCTCCTTGTTCAGTTTTTCAATCAGTGGATGGGAACCATCAGTTTGGTTAAACACCTCGCTTGTGGCTGGGTCAGCTGGAAGGGCTGAGCCCCAGAGACTCTGGCTGCAGGCTGAGGGTGCTGTTGGTGCTACGGTTCATTCTCTTTTAATGACTATTTTAACAACCATTCAAGGGAAGGCAGAAAGGCTTTACTGGTGGAGAGCGATGCGTAGGATTGATGCAGCCACAAGGAACCCCTACATCCCAGTCCCAGCGGGCTCTCACCTGAGTGCCAGCAGTGGGGCTGCTGTCTTAGGGCCAGTCATTCTCCTGCCTGCTCCCCCAACCTGGGGATTTGACATCTCCCCCAGGCACGGCAGAGATTTGGGGGTGTCCCTGGCTGCTGTGAAACCTGGAGCACCAGAGATGCTCGGGAAGGTCCCCTCAAGAGCCCCAGCGGCTCAGCTGTCCTTGGCTCTGTCTGTCTCCCGGTGCTGCTGCTGCCTGTATGCATATTGCAAGCTCATTCTGATGTGCACTAATGCTATTATCCTCCTGAAATTGAAATCAAGTCTGAACCTATAATGTTTCACTGGGAGGGAATTGGGGTTATGTATTCCTGTGTACAGCAGCATTCTATTTCAGTCATAGCATTTAATTATGATTGGTGTGTTAGTGCCCACCAGAGCATAACAAATTGTCATTATGTTATTCTGCTGAGTCTAATTTAATTGGCAAGTTGTCACAAAAGCAATTATCCATCATTTATTTTGTTGCCATAACCACATCTTGGAGAGCACCTGCTGTCTGAAGTGGAAAGGCTCTGCAGTCTCTTGGTCCTGGATTTCTTCCATTTGCTTGACACAAAGACACCATTTCCTCCTCTTATTTAAAAATATATTCCTCATTTCCCAGTGCGGGCTTGCGTATGAGGCTGGAAATACTGGAGGAAATGTGCTGTGCAGGCAGCGACCTGTTCGAGCATCCCAGGGTTGTGAGTTAGAGCATTGTCCCATCCAGAGATCTCCAAGCCAGTGAGTTGCGGGTCAGGTGAATAAGTCATGGACTCTGTCTCCTCCCTTCTGGAAAGTCAGGATGAAATAAGAGGAGAAAGAGAAGTTCAAGGATGAAACATTCGCTGCCTGAAGTAAATAAAGCGCTAGGCTTCTTGCAAATCATTTTGGGGCAAAAAGGTGGACAAAAAACCCTGCCAAACTGCTGATGCCTTGGCTGTGGTGTGGGTGCCAAATGCCTCCTCTGCTCCCCTGCAAACCACCCCCCAGGCTGCTGCTGCACAAGCTGGTGTGCTGTTTGATAAGCAAGTTTCAGATAAGGTATCTAGGTTCCCATAAAGATTATGAGGCTGGCTAGAAAATATGAGTGGTTCCTTATAATCTAGCAGGCAAAGCAATATCAGACTTCCCGAGACCAACCCAAACCTGCAGATTTTCTCCTTCCCAAGATGGTGAATGGCTGTGACCTATTAACTTTCTAGATTTTGGAGATGGCAACCCAAAATCCTGCAGGGCTAGCGCAGACTCAGATGAACTCGGAGCTTGTGACTCACTGTGATAAATGAGTAAATAAATGAAAATCTGTTTTGATGTCTGTATTTCTTTCAGTTACTCCCCTCTCCGCCCTGTCTGTAATCTCTTCCCCTCTGGTAGTTCTGATTAGCTGCTAATGAGGAAAGATGATTTTGTAGTTAAAGCACAGAGAGAGGGTTTTGTTCCTGGTTCTGCTTTTTTCCCCTTCCATGCCTTGATTTCCTCATCTGTAAACCAAGATACTGTTTATTTAAGATATATGTTGCAAAGGTAAATTAATGAGTAGTTGCAGAGCAATTTGCTTCAAAGATAGGGTGCAGTGACTTGAGAAGGAAGGTTAAACCTGAAGAATCATAACTTTTCCCTCCCGATCTCCCTGCTGGGACTGAAGCCGAGTGTTCGCGGTCTTTCATTTCCCAGCAATGAAAACCTGCTGTGTGCTAAGATCCTCACCTCGTGTTCACCAGGAGAAGGAGGCTCTGAGCAACCTGATCTAGTGGGAGGTGTCTCTCCCATGGCAGGGAGGTTGGAACTGGATGATCTTTAAGGTCCCTTGCAACCCAAACCATTCTATGATTCTGCTCTATGAGTTCTAGAGGTCAGCAAGGTGCCTGGCTGTCACTCATGTGCATCACTAGCCACTTATCACATTTTCCTCCAGTGTTGGACTTACAATCAAATGCTGAGGCTTGCTAGGGGTGTGCATCCCACCAGCTGGATCCCTGCTCGTGGGACATCCATGCAGCCCCCTGTGTTCCAGCGTTCGGGCTGGAGCCAACTGGGGGGATAATCCTCTTAGCGACACTGCGAGAGCATCACAGGTTGGGTACCAGGGATGGGATGTGGCACAGCTGTTCGGGGGAGGCTGTGGCTTCTGCAAAGGGCTGTGTCCGTCTGCAGGACAAGGAATTCTGTGGCTGCTGTTCCACACGGTCAGGTCGCAGACCTCTCTGCAGGCATCAGTGTAGTGTGGGAAGACAATGACTCACAGAAAAGTTTCCAACTAATTTTGAAGACCTTGGGTGGTAAAATGGCGTGAGAATGCACGATTTGAGTTAAAATCTTGGTTTCTTCTTTCTTTCCCTTTTCTGTGTTGTTGGGTTTTGTTTGATAAAACTCCTGCATTGCTGTGGGATGCAGTGGTGCCGAGGGGACAGCCTCGTGCTTCGCTGCTGCTGGTTTGTGAGAGGTCAGGGTGTGAAGGCAGGTGCTCTGGGCTTGCTGTTGCTCTGCAGCAGCAGCTCTGAACAGTTTGTGTCCCAGTCCGCTTTTCTCCACTGCAGAGGGGACTGGGGGTGCGGTGGGGGCAGAACTGGCTGCTGCGGAGGGTAATATGTCCTGACAGGCCAGTTCCACTGCTGCTGAGCTGGAAAAATCTGATTATAGAAGATGCACTCTCTCCATTCTCAAATTGCATTTCCTTTTTATATTTAGAAGAGCTCATAATAATAATGGGTCAAGAATTGCCAGGCACTGACTAGACATCACTTGGTGATGCTCCAACTGCTGATGCCCAGCTGGTTCATAGAATCACAGAATCACCAGGTTGGAAAAGACCCACTGGATCATCGAGTCCAACCATTCCCATCAATCACTAAACCGTGTCCCTCAGCACCTCATCTACCCATCCCTTAAACCCCTCCAGGGAAGGTGACTCAACCACCTCCCTGGGCAGCCTGTTCCAGTACCCAACGACCCTTCTGTGAAAAACTTTTTCAGGACTAGGAGAGCCTTGCCAGCAGGAGCCTGAAGTACAGCCCAAAGCACCCTTATTATTTTTCCATTGTGGCTTCTCTGACCTCTGAAGTGGGTGCTTCAAAGTTGCTCAGCTGGAGCTCCTGCAGCTTGAAAATCCAACAAAAAGCAAACCAGCAGCCCCTTTGCTCCTCCCTTTTTAGGAACATTTAAATTATTTACATTTTTACAGGTGTCTAGGATTTTTCTCCATTGGTACGTGCTGGGCAGACAAGTACCAACACCTGTGATCTTTGCAGCACCACAACCAATCAATCAGATCTCAGCTCAGCTATCTTGCATGACCAGGAATGACCAGTACTCCCAGCACTGGACACTTTTCCTATAGCTGCTGTCTGCAAAACAGAGTGAAGTGGGGTGTGAGAGCGAGTCTGATGGCACGCTGGGTGAGAAGGTCTCCGACGGGACCTCTGCGACGCCGTTTTGGATGTGGTGTGGGTGGTGCAAAAGTTTTGGCTTGTGCAGAGATGTGCTCCGTGGCTGCCAGGCAGGGGTATGTACGACCAGAGCCACCAGTGCCTTCTGGTTAGTGCTGGGGTGGATGAGCAGCCTCTACGCACCTTCTTGATGGCTGAACCCTGAGAGCTGCGAGGGAGCATGTTTTTCAGGGCATGGTCTAGATATAAAGCTGATAGAGGGGTTTCAGCCTTGAGTCCTTCCCAGATTAATGGGATGAGCATGTAAATGTGCCATGTTCACCGAGGGCTCGGCTCAGGCCGGTGGCTCCTGGCCACCAGTGCTGCTGATGCCACCCCATCCAGGTCAGCTCTGGACTAGCCTGGCCTCACTGGCAAAGCAGGATGCTTGGAATCCCCGCGTGTGCTGTGTGATCTCCTGGAGGAGCTGGAAATACCCAGCCTTGCTCCCAGGGTTCCTTTACATCCTCAGAGCACTTATTTCCAGGAATTATACTCTCTTTTACCCTTTGGTGCCACTTTTGCTTCTCCCACCAATGCAGTCCCAACAACACGAGTGGGAGAAACGGAGCTCCCAGTGAAGCTTCTTCCTCTGCTTTCTTTATTTGCTGCGTTTGTGTCTTTAGTTATTTCTATTCCCCCTTTGGCTGGTGTCCAGAGGAGGACCAGAAGTAGAGGAGCAGTGGTGACCATCCCTGGATAAGGGGATGCTGTTTAATTCAGGTGAAAGCTCTTGGCAGAGCCTGGGAGCTACCTGGGGCAGGTGCTGAGCACGAAGGGGAAAAGGCTCTGCAGCAATGCCAGCAGATATTTGTGCGACTGATTTATGGGTGAAATTCCTCCAGATGGAGAGGGGGGGAGCGGATCGCGGAGCTGCCGAGTGTGATAAATAACTCATGGTAATGTATTATTTAGCAAATTATAATGAAAAGCAGAAAATATATGGAGGGGAGCAGGCAAATACGTTCCCCAGTTGGCAAGTTATTGACTGTTTAGAGCCAGGAAGTGGATATTTAAGAGGGTTTGGGAATTTCCATGGCTTCCCCTACACATAAATCACCCCTCTGAAGATGTATTTATCGGGTGCCCTGCTGCTGTGCTTGATCCCAGGGGGCAAAATCACTCTAAGAGCTGGAAAGAGACTAGCAAGCACCTCACTTCCAGACTGCTGGCTTGAGTGTCTGCTGCCTAGAAGTTGTATTTGGCTGCTGGATAGTGTGAAAGGAATTTTTGGTCCAAGTATTCCCCAAAGTCCATGAGGACTTACTCAAGTCACCCCCAAAGCTTGTTCTGCTGAACAGGCTGGGCAAAGAGAGACAAGAGCATCAAAAAAATCTAGGGCAGGAGCTTGAATACAGGCTGTCTCTGTTTCTCTTTTATTATCAGTATTGTGTTGCCTGCAAGATTAGAGAGTTATTTTTCATAAAGCTTTATTTTTTAGAAAAAGTGAGTATCAAGAAGCATTTGCAGTTCCTTGGGCAAGCGAGGTGTGAGCCCTCGTTTTAGCCTTTTCTGGGGTGGCCTCGGCGTGCCCCAGATGCCACGAAACAAAAATGTTCCTTCTGCTGGAGTCCAAAGGCAGAGACTGATGAGTCAGAGGGACAGGAATCACAGCTCCCCTGTTTGAGCCAGAGTGGGTTTCTTTCCTTGCTAAATATTGGTTAGCATCAGTTTATTAGGACTTGTCAGGCAATTTGCCCCCTGGTCCTGCTAACCCTGCCCCCCAGCCCGGTCCCTCCCGCATCCCTCGCTCATCGCTTCCCGGTCCCTCCTGCATCCCTCGCTCATCCCCGTCCCTCCCGCATCCCTCGTTCTTCCCCATCCCAGCCGGGTCCCTCCCGCATCCCTCGCTCTTCCCAGCCGGGTCCCTCCCGCATCCCTCGCTCTTCCCAGCCGGGTCCCTCCCGCATCCCTCGCTCTTCCCAGCCGGGTCCCTCCCGCATCCCTCGCTCTTCCCAGCCGGGTCCCTCCCGCATCCCTCGCTCTTCCCAGCCGGGTCCCTCCCGCATCCCTCGCTCTTCCCAGCCGGGTCCCTCCCGCATCCCTCGCTCTTCCCAGCCGGGTCCCTCCCGCATCCCTCGCTCTTCCCAGCCGGGTCCCTCCCGCATCCCTCGCTCATCCCAGTCCGCTCCCTCCCGCATCCCCATCCCAGCCGACTCCCTGCGCGGTGCCCGGTCCCCGCGCGGCACCAGGGGGAGCTGCCTGACCGCGGCTGGGGCTGCGGAGCCTCGGAGCAGCCGGGAGGGCAGCCAGAGCTTCCCCTTTGCGCTGAGTTTTAAGGGTTGTTGTGTTGATTTGATTGCTCCCAGCTCCTGTCCCGGGAACGAGGAAGGTGCTGCCAGGAGGGGGGTTCCCCAGGGCAATGCGGGGTGCGCTCTCTCCTCCTCGCTCTGGAGATACTCAGACTTCTGTGGTTGGACTCGATGATCCAGTGGGTCTCTTCCAACCTGGTGATTCTATGATTCTTGTTATCCCCAAAATAAGAAGGATATGGAACTGTTGGAACGGGTCCAGAGGAGGCTACAAAGATGATCTGAGGGCTGGAGCATCTCTGCTATGAGAACAGGCTGAGAGAGTTGGAGTGGCTCAACCTGGAGAAGAGAAGGCGCTGGGAGAGCTTAGAGCAGCTTCCAGTGCTGAAAGGGGCACAGGGAAGCTGGGGAGGGGCTCTTCGCAAGGGCATGGAGTGATAGGATGAGGGGGAATGGCTTTAAGTTGGAGCAGAGGGAAGTTTTAGATTGGACATTAGGAAGAAGTTTTTCACCATGAGGGTGGGGAGGCCCTGGCCCAGGTTGCCCAGGGAAGTCGTGGCTGCCCCATCCCTGGAGGTGTTCAAGGCCAGGTTGGATGGGGCTTTGGGCATCCTGATCCAGTGGGAGGTGTCCCTGCCCATGGCAGAGAGGAACTGGAGGGGCTTTAAGGTCCCTTCCAACCCAAACTATTCTATGATTCCATGATTCTCACTGGGCAGTGTACATCCTTGTGTGTCCTTCTTGTTTGGAGCTGCCCATGGGACCTTCCAGGCCAGGGGAGGGATGCGAGGGCTGGGCAGAGGGAGCACAAAGGAGCTACGTCTTGGGATTTTTATATACTTTCAAATGTCATCTGTGACGTGGAGGCTTCTGCACAGCTGTCTGTGCTGTGTGACGCTTGGTGTTGGCCAGGCTGCCAGCCAGCACAGACACAGAGCTGCCAGTCTGCACCACGGGAGGAGCTGCCTTAACCCTTTGCCCTGAGCTATGAGCCCTCATGCTGTGGTGTTGCTTTTCAGGGTGTTGCTGTGTTCAGAGCCCTGGGCTTGGACTCCTGTGAGCATGCTGACACCAGACCCTCTCAGTCTGCCCTGCATGTGCCGCCACTGCACTGCTCCCGTTGGTTCCTCCAGTTTCTACACCAGTGGCTGGCTGGGGGCTCTCATGAGACCCTCCCCAGGGTCTGATCCAGTTCTCCCAAGCCCAAGGGAAGCTCCAATGTTGTTTCTGGTCATCCAAACAGACAGGAAAATCAGGAGGTGGTTGTGTAGATTTATGGTACGCTTAAAAACAGGCCAGTATTTGTTTTCAGAATAATCAGGATGGGGAATGAGGCATCGCAGCCATTCCGAGGGAGGCTGCGGAGGAGGCAGATGCTCGTGTGCAGCAGGAGGAGGATGACATAGTTCATCCTCTTTGGTCGTGCCCAGCATCCCTCAGACTGCAGCCCTGGGGAGCAGCTGCCCTTGCCCCTTCCATCCCTCCGCTCCACAGGCAGCCCTGGGTGCTTCTCTTCTAGCTGAGCAGGGGGCACCTTTCACCTCGGCAGGAGCTGGTGCTGGGTTTGAGTGATGAACTTCCAGCTGGTGTCAAGCGTGGGGCTTCCAAGGTCTCCTTTCAGCTGGGGTGCCACCCAATCAGTGCGATCTGTGGATTGCCACAGCCGGCTTTATCGGCAGCGCGGATAATGTAGGTGCTCTCAGTTGTACAGAGGAGGAGAAGATAAGGGGCTTGGAGAGAACTTGACTAGGTGACTAAGATAAATTCACTGTACTACAGGAAATCGAAATGTGAAATAATCTCAAACAACTAAAATATTTAAAAAGATACAGAAGTTGGGCGCGCGTGAGAGCCATTCTGAGCGAGCCAGCTCCCGATGGGACCATCCCTTATCAATCCATCACCCAGCCCGGCTGAATTTTATAAAAGATAATAGGGTGGAAGGAGAGTTGAAATAGAAACTAGCCATTACAGGAGGCTGAATGACAGGTTCTCTGTGCAAAAGAAGATCATAATTAGCAGGAGAGAGACAGAAAGTTTGCTGCTTTCTGCTGCTGTTTGTTTTCTTCTCTGGCACTACAGGGAAGGGTGGGCACATGAGGGGGTCCTGGGGGCTGGGGGGGGCAGGGATGGACCCCTGGCATCCTCCAGCACCCACCAGTTTTCAGGTGTTAGAAGGAAATCGTACTTAGCCAACATGAACACCTTCATCAGCCAGCAGGAATAGTTCATCAGGAGGTGCCTTTGCATGCATAGGAATTCTCCTGGGTGGGCTGGATAAGGTAGAGATGTTCCTGCATTTGTGTGCCATGGTGAGGATTTCATCCTGGGCTGCTCACTGGCTGTTCGCAAGCTCTCTTATTTAGCACTGACTTTGCTGCCTCACAGTCCCGCTCTGTTCATGTGGCTTCTGCTGCCTGTGAACCCCCTGAAAGTTTCCTGGAAGGTGATCCAGGCTCTCCTGTGTCAACTCCAGGAAGGGGGAAAAAACTGGTGTCCAGGCTGAGATGCAGTTTGCCTTCAACTGCCTGCGGTGTCCTTCCCACCATAGGTCCAGTGGCATTTTTGTTCCCTATTTTGGAAATGTCTCCTTAGGCACCACAGCTGCTTCCTAAGGTGCTTCACATATGGCTTTATGGTGGGGCCCTCCAAAATAGCAGCTTTTAAAAAATACACATGCTTTTGCAGTTCCTTGGTATAAGCAAGGTTATTTGGACTCCATCTTCTGCTGCTAACGGCTCTTTATTTTTTCAGCACGGGACCTCTAAAAGTACAGCCACCACTGCTAGGACTCTCTGCTCCATGAGACATCTGAGGTGATTGGAGAAGTAAGTTGCATCTTTTTAATGTCACATCAAGCCTCACCTTCTTTCCTTGCTGCTCTCTAACAGCTGCTTGTTATTCCTCATTCAAGTAAATGATGAAATCCTCATGAACATCAGCAGGAGCCAAGTTATGTTCTCCATCTTTAAAATGACCTTCAAAATATAAATGCACAGGTGAAAACATTTCAGAATGTTTTTTCTTCTGGCTCATTTCATTTTGAAGCAACGTCAGGAGCGCTGCTGCTACCTTTAAAGCCAGTATTTAGGAATGCAAAACTGCAATACAAGGAAAGGAGTTCATGAAGTGCTTTGGGTTGCAACGAGAATAGATTTAAATGCTGGGAGCTGGGAAACTGTGCCCGTATGTGGAAAGCCTGACAGGGAAATCGTCTAGAAAGGCTAATGAAACTCTGGAGTGAAAGGGAATAGCAAACCACAGGCTTGCAGTGCTGGGAAAGAAATCATCTTAATCTGCTTGTGTTTAGACATATAATTAATAACATGAGTAGGGGCATTTGAAAAAAATCTATATTGTGCCTATTTTGAAACCGTCCATCCCTGCACGTACTGCGCATCGCGTTAACCCTACAGCTAGAGGCTGTGATAGGGCTCCTGAATCTGCTGCTGCTTTATTCAGTAACCCAGAGCAAACTCAGAGCTCCATCTTCCTGGGGCTCTGCCTCCCCTGTTGAAATGCAGGAGTTTGGAGAGCTTCAGGCAGATTAGCTGGAGAAGGCTGGGTCAATCCGTGAACTTAAAATAGAGCAGTCGCTGGCGTACCAGCCTGTCTAATGATATAAGAGGTATTGTGTGAATACAAACCCGACCATCTGCCTGTCACTGAGAGAGAGTCCAACAGGTCGTCATGCAAAACGCTCAAATTGGCTCATTTCTGAGATGAGACAACCTAAAAATGCCCAAGGTAGAGGAAATGGATACATCATTATTACTTGTTATCTTCATCACCACAACCACCCTGTGCGTTGGAACGTGGTTTAGGGCTGAAGTATCAGTACAAATGTACGGGAGGAACTGGAGCCTTTCAAGCCATGCTGTTGAGCTGCCTGCTAGCCTTCAGACTTCAAAAAATTAGGCAAACAGAGCTAGAGTGCTGATCCAACACATTAATTGTGTATTAACTTTTGCATAACCTTTAAAAAAATTTTTTGGATATGGGAATCCAAAGCCCAGGGTACACGTACTCTTGGGATGCGAAGCAGCATCGCTTGAGGTCAAAGTTCTTCGAGCAAGGGGTTCCATACCATCCTGGGCTTTGATGGATGCTTTCCCATAATGGTTCAGTTTCCTTCTGCTGTCCGTGCCAAGCTGGGGGCTGGGCAGGGTGGCTCCCACCTCTCCTGCAGCCCTTAACTTGGGTCTGAGCTTTCTGGTTTGCAGAGGATTAACGTGAGTTGGCAAAAGTGGGGCTGCCAGTGCTTGCGCCCCCCTGAAACATCAACGTGGCATCACCCCCCTCGCTGATGATGCCCTGTGCCCGTGCCCGATTCCATCACACTGCAGCAGGCAGCCCCTGGGAGGGATGCAGCCCATCGCCCGCATCCCCCCGTTGTGCTGGAAGCAATCAAAGCACCGCTCTGCCGCCAGATTGCCTTGTCCATTCCAATGATCTTTAACTCCGTTTTTCCCCAAGCAATCAGAAGCACTTTCTCTTCGTCCAGGTGGTCTTTTCCCATTTTGCTCTCTCCAGTCCCAGGACCCAGGGCAGTCACATCTCATCACGCCTTTTCTCAAGCCATTTGTATGTCTCGCTTTTTCTGTTGCCATCGATTTAGTCGCAGCCTCTCCTCCCCGCTCCACTCCCTCCAGTGTTAACTGCAGCTTATTTGGAAATGGAACTCAGACTTCAGAGCCCCGGCAGATGCAAAAGCAAATCATCTCTCCCTGCAGCTTTCCAAGCCTGTGCCCGTCAGATTTTCATGTAGATGGGAGAGTGGCCCTCTTGATGTCTTGAGAGGGAGGGTCCGTGCCTTTAAAAACTTTCCCCTAGAGAGACTGTTAGAAAGCAGATACAAGTGTGAGGTTTTAGAAGTGGCCTGTTGGCTGCTGTGTATGTGAAGACTGAAAATTTGTAGTAACGCAGCTTTCCTGAATGTTGGTGATGATGATGATGATGATTTGAGCAACCTGATCTGGTTGGAGGTGCTCCTGCCCATTGCAGGGGGGTTGGAACTAGATGATTTTTAAGGTCCTTTCCAACTCAAATCATTCTACGATTCTGTGATTATCATTACAACAGGCATCATCCCTTGGCCATCCAGACTTTGAACCTTTCCAGTTCCCCGTGTTCTGTGCCTGCGTGCTCACTCTCACTCTCCTCTGAGCAAGGTGTCCCTGCTCACCCCCATGTGCTGAAGGTCTTTTCTGCTCTGGAAAGTCCATCCTCGTGTTATCCAGAGGGACATTCATCCCCGGGGGAAGGCAGCCCATAGCCCTTTCTGCAGGCTGTCCCCTTCTGAAGTGCCAAGGTCCATGCTAATTAAAAAAACCACCCTTTTTGTCCTTAGCTTGCCCCAACCAGGACTAGAAATCATTCAGCAGCGGATTGCAAAACACAGGATCATCTGTGCTGTGTATCGGTAAAAAAGAAAAATGTAAGGATATGGAAATAAAAGATCACTTAATAGGAAGTCCAGGCTGTCTCCAGTGCACCAAGCACCAACTCAGCAAAATAATTTAACTGCACGATTAAATATAAGCTTGCTCTTAAGTCCACTGCTGTTCAGCAAAGTAGTTTAGTGAGTGCTGAAGTACTTTGCTGAATGAGGGTTCTGCTGTACCTCTGTTTTTCCTTGGGCAGAAGAATTACACTCGCGTTGGTGTCACCTATTAATAAGGCAGCGAGTAGCCGAGGCAGTACTCGTGCAGTGCAACAGAGCTCATCATTTTTCTATATATGAGCAATTAAGCTGCACCAGGAGGCCTATGTCTTTATATCATCACTTAATGACAATGCAGAAGTATTCAGGGGAAAGAGAGGGGAAAAAAAATCACATCCATATTTAATTGGCAAAGTTATCACCTTCACTTCAGAGCCCTAACTTAAAGCACTTTTGGCTGATTTCCAAGTCAGATCTATTTCCCCAGACTGGAAAGCAAGTAAAGTGTCCTTATATTATACTTCTGCAACAAAATACCATTTGAAAGCTTGTGAACATGCTTGCAACTGTGGTAAGTAACAGATAGTCTCTTTTCTTTACAACAAATGAAGATCTCTTTGAGCTGTTAGACACCTTCCATTAATTTTTTTTAAGGAAATTATTTGTGTTGTTATTATTATCCAGCCGCATGCTTGCCTGACAAATTAAATTCTTTATTGCACTAAAACAAAAAGCCATCTGGAGCTCCTCGCATCCTGCTCTCGGTACCGGAGAGTGGCAGCGTGGCCCTTCTCTACACAGTGTTCTGATTCCTCCCAAGGTCTTTTTGTTAGTGAATTCTGCAGTCCGTTGTTCTCACCCATATGTCCTTTAAGTCTCTCTAATTCTTGATTACGTTCCTCAGGGCTCAGCATCTTTACGCCCCATCCCTTGTCCGTGTGTTCCTCGGGGGGGTGGTGTAGCTGGAAAGCACAGAGCAATAGGGGTGTTTGCTTTCATTAGGCACGTGGGGACATCCAGCGCTGCTCCAGAGCACTGTAACTGTTCGGCCAAATACCTCATTTACCAGCTTTTTCATTTTGTTTTGCTAGCCCTGAGGCCCTCCTGTCAGTCTGCAACGCTTCGTTTAGGCCCCGAGGTTGAGCTGGAGTTATCCATCTCTTCCTTTCTTTCCTCCTCCCTCAGAAGGAGCTAAAGCCTGGCTGGTGATGGAGGCAGCTGCACCCTCAGGTTTCCTCATGCGCCTCAGGACTCCCCAGCTGTCTTTAAGTGTCAGTGTCAGCAGTATCATAGAATCATAGAATCACCAGGTTGGAAGAGACCCACCGGATCATCGAGTCCAACCATTCCCATCAAACACTAAACCATGCCCCTTAGCACCTCGTCCACCCGTGCCTGTCTGACGGCTCCTTCCAAGGGTTGTCCCTGTGGCTGCAGTGGAGGAGAGCTCCAGCACCCACCAGCAGTGATGGTGAGGGACCCAAAAACCCTGGTGAGAGAGCAGGTCTGGACCCGCCTGGCTGACATTGGGATTGACTGCAGGAAGATCTCACCAGGAAAGAGCAGGCCTGACCACCTACGCCCTTCTTGGCTCGAGAAACCCACTCTTCTTCACTTGACCTCCCAGCCCTTCTTGGCTTCACCACCCAACACTCTCAGCTTTGCGGTGCCCTGTCACAGGGGATATTGCCTTACTCTGTTCTGATGAAACAGAGAATGAAGAAAAGAGAGGAAAAGGAGTGGAGAAATATCGATAACTTCCATCTCCTCAAGCCCGGTAACTAGTCTTTGACATGTCTGCACCACTTCAGCTTCACAAAGCCCTGGCTCTCTGAAGATTAATTGATGTAGGCCACTCAACCTATTTTCAAATCCTTTTCAGTTACAATTTAAAACCTTGTGATTTATTTTTTTTGATAAAGTCACTGAGGCTTTTTACGAATTCTCAAATGATTGTCCAGCTTGACAAATTGGATTCTTAAAGCTGGTCCTTTAAAGAAAAGGATGTGGTTTGACAAGACAAGAAACAGCTCATCTTTGAGACAGGGGGATAAATAACAAAAAAAAAAAAAATCCCATTCTTCAAGGCGGGTGTTACTCAATGGGTGTCTCGCTCGTCACTGATAATCTTATCTGTCTGTGATGGGAAGGGACCCTCACAAAGGGCCCAACCGGGTTGGAGGGCTGATACGCCGCTGATTAATAGAACTGTCCAGTGTATGTAGAGGTGATTTATGCCATTTGATATGAACCCCGACCCCCTCCCCTCCCCGACACCGTGCTGGGGGCACCTCCTGCCGCCGGTGATGGATTGACTCCTGCCTCCCGCTCTGCGCACGTGCAGCTGGCAGGGTGGTGGCAGCTGGGTTGTCACCCCTGACTTGTGCTGAGGTTTGTAAGGTCGTGTCGCTCCCCTAGTACTGCAGTTGATGTTTCTGATGGAGTTTTTATTGTCTGTCCTCAAACTTTGCTTTCCACTGGAGTCCAGGGTACCCATCGTGTCTCCCCAGGCTTTGCAAACAGCAAAACAGCGTTTGCAACTAGTGCAGGGATAGGGCAGAGTAGCCACGGAGCTTGAGTAACGAGTTTCTGATCTTTATGAACCCACACAAGGATGCTCCTGTAAGACCTCTTTCATACCTGCTCATAATCAATGCAAATGTCCTTTTGGATGTGTCTGAATAAAACCCACGTTTGGAAACGTAGCACCTCCACGAGAAGCTTTAGCGAGGACCACTGAGAAGAAGCCATGTGAAAGCCCTATCTGCAAGTGCCACTCGGCCCCTCTGAAGATCTGGCCCTCCACGATGGTCCCGGCTGAGGTACCTCAGAAAATCAGCACTGCTGGGAACTCTGCGATGACCTGGGTGATGGGGGCTGCTCTGATGAGCTCGGGCAGAGCACCCGTGGGCTGGTATCGCTGCTCCTTTGCCTGAAGGTCAAGCTTGCGGCAACCTGAAGCTGCCAGCTCAGACCAAGACTGAGGAGATGCTTGGCTGTGGCCATACAGAGCAGTCAAGAGGATGGGTCCTGCAGGGCCACTGTGAGCTTCACTGACAGCATCATGCTTCTGGCATTTTGGCTTTTGAGCTGCAGGGAGAAGAGAGGTGAGGAGAAGGGACTTTGTTGCATTTCAGCCTCAGGGCTGCAGTCTAGCCAGAGCATTCAGTCTTCCCAGGCAAGACAAGATATAATTTCTTTCTGTTTAAGTAATATTTTAATTGCAGGCTTTTCCTTTTCATTTTTTAATTGACTGCCTTTATTTTGAAAATTTCACACCTTGCGGTTGCTCCGAAAAATGGAAATGCATCGTAACTCCTACCTGTTCCCTGTGTTGAATGACTCCAGGTGATACTTTATATCTTATTATGGTTATTTATTATGATGTCCGGTTTAGTTCTGT
This sequence comes from Phaenicophaeus curvirostris, assembly GCF_032191515.1. Classification (NCBI taxonomy): domain Eukaryota; kingdom Metazoa; phylum Chordata; class Aves; order Cuculiformes; family Cuculidae; genus Phaenicophaeus; species Phaenicophaeus curvirostris. The sequence continues at coordinate 6,495,210 of NC_091412.1, read as the reverse complement.
AGCAGAGGGAGATCATTAACCTCTCCGTGTTGTTTTTCAAAGCCATTAAAGCTTTGAAAACTCCTTTTTTTTTAAACTAAAAAACCTACAGGGCTGCAGAATAAAATGCTGACACAGGTCGACTAATGCAGGAGGAGCACAAACCCTCCCGCTGTGTCTCACTGAATTGCAAACGCAGCTCCAGAGTAAGAAGGAAGAAGTTGTTCGCTTGTTAGAAAATACGCACGTGGTGCTGGGAACCTAGAACCAAATTTCAATGTGGTTGAGAGAAGAGGAGGTGGCTTGGTCTCAGTAGGGGTGGGGGATGCAGCTGGAGGTCTCCAAGGTCGAATACCTCTTTGGTTGTGCGCAGGCAGAGAGAGGTGGGGTGCTGGCTCTGCTGTGCACCCCTCTGCAGGGGTCAGCAGCTCCTTGGGCTGGTCCACAAGCATCAAAACAAATTCTACGGCTACTCCAAGAGAAGCCCATAAAAGCCTCGTGGTCTGTTGCTGCCTCAGGATGCTGCTCTCAGCTGCACTGGTTTTGGGTGCTTTTTCACTTGGGTTTACGTGGTGCTGTGCCTGCCTTGGTGAGAGGAAGGATTATCTTTTACAGATTACTGCCTTCAGCAGCTGCATATGGTCACTGAGCATCTATTTATGGCCACCTAATGCCATCTGCAGATGTTGCTTTTGGTTGATGGGCTTGCATGTAGTGGGAATGGGGAGAACCTCTCCATTTTCCATGGCTGGTTGAGGTTTCAGCTCATTGCTGGACACATGGTTCAGCCTGCTGGGAGTTTTGATTAGTCACATGGGGAATTGATCAGCAGAGAGATGGAAGCAGGTGCTGTGTCTCCTACCCAGGCAGGTAGTTCCTGGAGATGTATATTCACTCTGGAGACTGCGTTTTGCTCATGACTGAGAGGTAATCCTGATTAAAATCCTGTCTGCTGTAAAAAGGATGCTGACGTCCTACAATGTCACCTTGCCTTCCAGTCCACATCATGTTCTTTCACACCCAAAAGATTCTGAAAGATGATGTTCCCCGTCCCCACATAACCACAGGGCTACTTTAATGTGACGGCTGATGGTAATAAAGCCTTTGTAGATGTCCCTGTTTTTTGGAAGCATATCATGCTGACCATATGGCTGGGGAATACAGAGGCTACATTCGTGATGGGATGCTAATGAATTGGTAACTTTATCTGGCCAGTCTGTGCCTCTCAAAAATCAAGAAAATGCTGTTCATTAAGCTCTTGTTAAAGTGCCATCATAAAGAGAAAAGCAACTTTTTTATTTAAAAAATGCTGTAATTCCTTGTTCTTCTCTTCCCAGGTCTTCCAGATGAAATTTACTCTGTTTGAAACTTAGGAGATGATTTTCCTGATGGCCATGACTAGACCACTCATGCTCTAGCTGCACAAACTTGCTCCTATGGCTGCAATGCCCTTAAGGAGAGGTAAGCATTTGCTTTTTTGCTAAGGAAACACTGTGACTTGAGAGAAAATTAAAAATTAGGTGCTGTTTTCACGAGGCCACCTCCCCCAGGCAGCTAGGGTTCCATGTGCCTGCTTGCAGCACCTCCATCCCTGTGTCCCTGGGATCTCTCTCCCATGTTGGATGCTGCCTGAGGACTAGTCTTCATTGCATATGGAAACATTATTAATGCCATTCAAGAGATTGAGTTATTGAGGTCTAGAAGAAGTTGATAGATGTGCCTACCTGGGAAAAGAGCCCCAGTCTCCGGACACCAACCTGGGGCTGTAGGCGCAAGAACAGAGCATCCATCACCCCAAGGTTAAGTGGGCAGGGACCCCTCAACAGTCTGAGCCTGGTGTAAGCGGATGAATAATAATTATGGAATATTAATATTATCCAGAGAGCATCTGTAACTCTTCCAGCAGATTGTATGAGGTAACCTTGTCGCCTGAGCAGACATTCCTGCTGGCTCCTGACTCCTCACAGGAGCTTTCAGCACCCCCATTATGCAGGTGAGCTGGGAGCAGGCGTCTGGACTTGTGAAACACAAATTGCTGTAAGTGGTGATCTGCTGAGCTGACAGCTGAGCCGCTGCTGGTGGGTGCTGTGCTTGGGTTGAAGACCGGGATGCAGACCTCATCCCCTCCACGGCTATGAGGAGGTTTCACCCTGTGTAACCGTTGTAACACTAGGGTAGGGTGGCAGAGCTGGTCTGCTCAGGTCAAACTGCTGCTCTCCCTCCCACAGAGAAGGTGAAGGTCACAGGTGGTGGTCCTCATGCCAGCTTCCAACACCATTGGACTACTGTTTGTAGAAGTTGTGCTTGATATTCAGAGAGGGGAATGCATCCCGCTGCTGTCAATGATGTACGAGGAGCAGCAGGCATCCCACCACTGCAAATGATGTGCAGAGGGTAGCGTGCATCCCACTGCAGGTACCGAGCATCGGGTGCCCCAGAGGCATCCCGCGTGCTTCGATTAAAATGCAGAAGCCTGTTCGTAGTTGACGCGCTGTGTTAATCTGAGTTTGTAAAGATGTCGTGTTTAGCAATGTGGTAACTGAGTGACCCTGTACCGTTTCCCAAGAACCTTTGAGCTCAGGGTGCTGGAGGAGCATCAGGGTTTGGGCAGACCAGGGTGGTGCACGCCGGTGCGGGGGCTCGCGGAGAGAAAGAACAAGAGTTTGAGATTGGAAATGAAACTAGGCCAGAAAACGCAGCAGATAGTTTGCAAAAGGATGATCCAAGCAGCTTTGATATGGATATGTTCCCTTGCAAAGACACAGCGCCGGAGAAGCTCTTTATCAGTGTCAGGCGATGACAAACGACAGCAGGGGAAAGTCACGGGGCTGCAGCGCGTTGTCGCAGCTGCAGCACCTGGGAAATGATACAGGTATCACCGCTGCTCTGTGCCTCGGGGTCTCTCTCCGGCCTTAATTAATCACAGAGAAAAAGGATTGTCTTTCCTTCTGTTCTTTTTATAGCACGATAAATGAGTGAGGGAGGATGAGGAAGAGGAAAGTTGCATGCAGGCACATTTTGGGAAGATCATTCCCCATCCCTGGCTTGTACACAGAGACATTTCTGTCTGGCTGGCAAAAGACACTAGGAAATGTAGAACCTGCTCCTGTGTCGGGTAGGGAGTGGTGGGAGGAGGAGAAGGAGAAGCAGTAGCAGTAACAGACACTGGGAGCTGAGACCTTCCCTGCAGGGTGCTTCTGGAGGCCAAGCCTGGCACAAACCAACTGGACTGATGAAAACAAGAAGTAAGAAAAAGAGGGGGAAAAATCAAGACAGAATTTCTTACCATAACCCACAGTCTTTTTTTTTAAGACTTCCTTTGAAGCCTTGTCTATATAAATGTTGAATTATATGGTCCTTTGACTCTTTTCTAGAAATTGCTCTGAATTACTTTTTTTTTTTTATATTATCTGTTTCATTTCCAGCACTCTGTATCTCACAGAGAAATATCTGTAGCTGTCGACCGGCTCATTCTCGTGCTGCCAGGCTGCTGTGCTGCATCTTCTAATAAAGTTACCCTCTGTTCCATACAGGGCAGTAATCTGTAATGAAAATTTTATATGAGTGGTTGGGAAATGGAGTTGGAGTCTGGGTTTCAAGTATGATTTTCATAATACTCCAGGTGTATATGCACACAACGTATGGGCATTCAGAAATAAAAGGGATCATTTCCCAACAACTGTGTTTTCCTTAAGCCCCCTTCTTGATAGGATCATTGGAAATATTTGTGGCTCAGACCTTGCCCTTGTGAGCCCTCTGGTTACGGTGTGAATTTGGGAATGAGAACAATTGATCTTCTCGCCTGATGGTGCATCTTGAATTACGTGGCCATGCAGTTGTTACTCCTGTGGAGGGGATGGTACCTGGTTAGAGCCAGTTGCGTACCTGGAAGGGAAGGACCAACATCTGCCTCCTTCCACCTCCTGTGCCCGTATTTAAGTATTCTTTACATATCTTTAACCACTGTCCATCAGTGCTAGGACATCCTTGGGGATGATTCCTTGCTGTGCTGCCTCCGTGGTCCCTGGAGGGATGGAGCATTGGCCGAGGTCTGGCACCGTGGTCATCCATTCTCTTGGATATGGCAATGTCTCCATGTAACCTGGAGGAAAAACAGGCTGTTTGGTGGCATTGCTGTCCCTCTGGTGCTGTGCTTGGGGCTTCATCAACCCCTGCCAGTGGGATTCACAAGTCTTGATGGTGGTAGGCTCTTTGACGGGTGGTATCTGTAGAAGTGAAAGGAAAAATAATGCTGTTTCTCTTCCTAGAGGCTTCAGATAAGATGAGAATTTTATACGGGCGTCATCTCTGTCCTGCCAGCATCAATGACAGTCTCTTCATTGCCCTCATTGAATTTGCTTGTCCCCGGTAAGTCTCATATTTTTCTTGTTGTTATTGCCATCATTATAATTATTCTATGAAAAAACAATTAAATGCAGAGCTGCTGGATCTGTACTGGGGTCCCACCATCGAGACCTCTCTGGTGCAGAGCATTTGCCATAATGGTCATCATGTCCTGGGACGGGATGCGGGAGAACTTTCAGGCTCAGCCGCTGCTGTTTGAATTTGGCACATCTATGCTAAACATACGGTATTAGTCCTCTCTGGGGTTGATCAATATTTAATGTGGAATTTACAAAGATTGACTTGAGGATGCATTTAAAATTGGAGCATTAGCCGTAGGTGGCAATTTCCGAGTCGCAGCGGTAGAGGTTGATTATTTAGAGAGATGGCATTTCGTACATTTAAAATAATCCTTAGGACTGCAGGGCCTGCTGCGGCCCTCTCTTCCCCTAAACTGTTGACTTTTCAGTTGTTTTGCTTGTTTATGTTCAATATTAATCACCTTGCCTGCTCGTTTGGTGCCGGGCTGGGCTGCCGCAGCAGCAGTAGCAGGGACGCATCTCAGCTCCGTTTTGGGATTTGCTGATTTACTGAGGTCTAAGAGCCAAAGTAATCTGGGGAGACGAAGTCTCTGTTGTTCTCGGTGCATGCTGGGGTGCTCCAGGTTGGTGGGATGTCCCCCTGTGCATGCAGATCCACAGGAAGGACGTGGGTCTGTTGGAGCGAGTCCAGAGGAGGATGATCCAAAGGCTGGAGCACCTCCCATACGAGGACAGGCTGAGAGAGTTGGGGTTGTTCAGCCTGGAGAAGAGAAGGCTACGGGGAGACCTTAGAGCAGATTTACAGCCTACAGGAAAGATTTCTCCTATGGGATGAAGGGCTCTTTATTGAGGAGTGCAGGGATAGGACGAGGGGGGATGGTTTTAAGCTGAAAGAAGAGAGATTTAGATTAGATATTAGCAAGAAATTTTTTACTATGAGGGTGGGGAGGTCCTGACCCAGGTTGCTCAGAGAAGTCATAGCTGCCCCATCCCTGGAGATGTCAAAGGCCAGGTTAGATGGGGCTTGGAGCAACTGGATCCAGTGGGAGGTGTCCCTGCCTATGGCATGAGGGTGGAACTGGATGGGCTTTAAGGTCCCTTCCAACCCAATTCATTCTATGATTCCACAATTTAGGAAGGTTGATATTTAAAGTAGGTAAGACTCTATTCTCTGCAGAACCCCTCAGTGCCGTGCCACTTGTCTGCTCGGGGATGCTGCCATCCCAGCCCTTGGGAACTGGGATGGGTCCTATCCTGCACCCCTAGATTCTTGCTGTGATCTATAAATCTCCTAGCGCACCGAGGCTGGGGTGGGACACTATGTGTGTCATGCACATACAGACTAATGAAATTGCTGTTTTATCTCGGTTTGCTCATGCTGCGAGCTACATTAATAAGAGCTGACAGGTTTGAAATAGCTGATCTGCGTTGATTCAGGTTGCGAATGCAGCAATCACGAGAGCGAGTGGGCCAGGGGATCGAGCGTGGGGACTTTTTTTGTTTACAGGCTGGAGCTGTAAAGGACAGCTCCATCAAAACCAAAGCGCCTGGGGGCATAGCAAGAGCTCCCCGTGCACTTGCATGTGTAAAATCAATTCAGGCTTAAATGAGATCCACCACCTGGATTGTTAAGGAAAAAAAGCAGGATGATGCGGTGGCTCCTGCCTTGTCCCTGGGCTGCACATGTAGGTGACCACTGCCTCTTGGGTCCCTTGGATTTGGTATTGAGTGCCTGAGAGGAGAGATTGCCCCTGTGCTGATGCTCAGGGAAGGTGGGAGTCGGTGTGGTGCCACCTGCAGCAGTGGTAGAGCCAGAGTGGGTGCTGGCTTTGCCACGGGCACCAGCTCCAAGAGCTGCGGTGCTTCGTCTGAAATTCAGGTTTCATCTGAATCCAGGTCCACACCCCTTATCTGGATGGTTCACAGTTAGAAAGGCGGAATAGCAGCTCCTAAATTTCTGTTTCTTGAGCCCAGATGTGACTCCAGGCTTTTGGTGCAGGGCTGGCAGTGCTGGTGGGTGCTGAGCAGATTTATTCCCTTCCTCTTGAGGTCACCACAGGTCTGCCCCCAAATTTATCCCGTCCCTGCAGTCCTTGTAAGGAGATGGAAGTTCTTACAATTGCTTATATGATGGGTTGAAATTATTTTCTTTCCCCCCCCTTTATCTATCTGTTCTTGTAAGACTTCGCTCAATTTTGTATGATTTAAAAGCTTGAAAACAGCTTGTTTCGTGTAGGGGAAGAGAGCGCAGCATATGGTAGTGATAGAACTGTTCATAAATATGAATGGCTTTGTATTTTTTAAGAAAAAGAAAGTGGAAATGCATTGCTAAAACCATCAGTGAGGTGTTGATGAGGAGAGCAGGGGCCACCATGGGCAACCTCACCCACTCTACTCCGTGACTGTGTGATGCCACCAGCTGTTTGACTGAAAGCTTGGTTGTTTTCTGCTCAGCCCCGCAGCCCCCTCACTGCCTACGTACCCCGAGCTGGGCTGCACTGTCCCTGCCTGCTGCCCCGTGGGGCTGGGTGGTTCCTGGAGGAGTTGGGGGGCTGAGCAAGGGTATCAGGATGCAGAGGTGGGTTTGGGGTGGGACCCCTCCGTTGGCTTGTCCCCAAATGCCAGGGATGGCAGCGGTGCCAGGGTGCTAGTGGGATCCAGCTGTCAGCAGGGGCCAGGGAGGTCTGTGCTGGTGGGATGCTGAGTCTGATTTACCATGGCAGGTCCCTGCTTTCATACAAAACAGCACGTGCAAAAAAATAAGGACTTATTTCCCCTTTTTCTCCCTCCTCAAATTGAAGCGCAAATATGACAAGTGTTATGATTAAGGCTGAGCCGCAGCCCCGAACATCTCTCCCCTTGCAGATTACTATGTAAATCAGCCACTTAATATTGCCACTTCCCTCCAGCCTGCGCTGCGTGCGAGGGTGGGGAGTGCTGGTGACATGCTGGGTGACAACCCCGGCCCGTGGCGGGTCACACGCCAGCGAGTGGCAGGGCTGGGGACACCCGTGCTGCAACGGGGCCATCCACATGGTGCGTGTAAGACCTGGTTAAGTTGAACCTGGGCAAATAAGTCACTCCATTGGTCTTTTTAATAGTAACTTGTGGGGTTTTTTTTCCCAGCACCTCTTGTCTGAAAAGCTGAGACAGTTTCCAGTGCTGGGTAATGAAATGGTGTCCCTGGGGATGCTGGGGAGAGGAGCTGTGACATCTCAATGAGCTTCCACCACCGCGTGCTGCTGAAGAGCTGCCTGCGTTACCTGCAATAAGCAGCACTTGCAACACTTCGCTGCTGCCCTGGAAGATGAGGCGATTTCCCCCTGCCCTCACTCTGTAACACTCAGATTTTCCAGTAAGAGGTGGTAGTGTTGGCTCTGAGTGGCAAGAGGGGCCGTGTGCTGTGCTAGGAAGAGCCTGGGCTTTGTCCCTACCCAATTAGCACCTGTGCTTCCCATGCACAAACACTTTCCATCCGTGGATTTGGAAATGGAAAAGGAGGTATGGTTTGGTGGACGAGCTGAGTCAAGCACAGATCTGTTGTGTGTCTGATCCCGTTTCCTCTGGAGTCCAGGGCTGGGGCTGCAGCAGAAGCTGCTAGGGGTGCAGTGCTGTGGAGTTCAGGTTTGGGATGCTCCTGGCAGCCCTCCCTTTACTCGGTGTGGTCTCCAACCCCTCCAGCAGGCACCTGCCTCAGCTTGCTCCTATTATTTAATATCACACCTTCAACGACCCCCATGCACGAAGCTGCTGGGCTGGCTGGTGCTGGGAGATGCTGGGGTGGCCGTGAGTCTGGTGTTACCTCTGCTGTCTTCCCATCACAGCCTGCTCACGTCTTCCCCTGCCTCTCCTCTGCCTGGGATCTTAGTGTTTAACGTGCTTTAATAACTCCCCCTGCTAATAAATTGCAGGCTGTTCGTTTCTGTTGGTTTTTAATCTCACTTATTTTGCTGCTTATTTTGTAAGAAGATTGAAATAGCAGCAGGATGCGGTGTGCTGCGTTGTGGTGTATATTGCAAAGCTATGATGATGGAAATAGTTTCAGAATAAAGACATTATTAATGAAGACTATAACCAGGGAAGGTACACCAAGCTCTTGTACCTGATCTCACCCGAGTCGTACTTGACCAGCACATCCATCTATTGGCTGTGTTCATCCATCGTTTAAAACGCTTTCACTGTTGATGTCAGCCTGCCTGGGAGTTTTGTTCCACTTAAAAGAATCAAAACAAATTAATTCCAAAAAGTTCACATCCAAAATGCTGCTTCTTCCAAGCTTCCAGGCTTCAAGCGAGTGGGGAGCTCTGGAGACCGGCATTCCTGGGTGGCCACAGACCTTAGGAATCCTTGTAGAAATGTTCCTGATGGCTTAGTTGGGGTAGGACAGAGCTAAGCTCCCACTGCCAAGCCAGGGCACAGGAGCAGGGTCCCACGTTGTTGTCAGAGGGCTGGAAGTGCCAGAGTTCAGCAGAGCTGCTTGTCCAAGAGAAATGCAAATACAGGACAATCAGCCTCTGCGGAGGCAAAGTAAGATGTGATGAAACCCAATCAGTTAATAACACTTCAAGACAGTGGAAGAATTGCAGATGAACATATTTTTAAATAACTTGGGTTTTTTTCTGTCCCTCGGCGGAACGCTCTCTCTGGATTTTTACTGAACCCACCCTCATTTTCGGTTTGGATCTGGTTTCAAAGCCCCCAGCTGAGGAGTCTTGGCAGAGCTCCCCCATTGCATCCTCCTGCACCGTTTGGGTTCCTGCAAAGACACCTCTGTTCTTGCTGGTGGCCCCACTGAGCTGCCAGAGGAGGGTCCCAAAGGAGGGGGGACCCCTGCCTGGGACCTAAAGAGGGTCCCCCCGCTGGATGCTGCACCCAGCTCCTGCACCTGTTGTGGGAATAAACACTGCAGGAGCAAAATGATTCAACAGATACAGCTGACGAGCAGGAGAAAAAGGTGGTTTTGAGACCCGGATAGTAATCAAGGCTAATTTGTTGATTTGCCATCCGGAATAATTTCTTGCATTATTTTCCCCCCCTACACAATTTGCTGCCTGCCTTCACAGGGTGGGGGGGGGGGAAGCCAGAGCCCTCCATCCTCTGCCAGCCCCGGAGCGAGCTCCCTCTGCCTGATTAAGGGCTGTCAGGATGATTGATGTGTTCTTGCAGGAGAAGGTGAGTTCTTTGCTGTGACAGCTCGGTTTGACAGCCAGGCACAGACTGGTCCTCACCGACACCTTTCTCTTCAGACACCTGTATTTTTCCAGCCTGGACAATACCAGGCTGCGGCTCCGTTGGCAAGGGTTGTGCTCCCCACCGTGTGACAGCACGTGTCCTGTGAAGGTCAAAAGCCTCTGAAACCCGGGCGTGCTCCCCAGAATGCCCCCTTTGCTCCCAGTAAGAACCAGAGAAGGAGGGAGCCAGCGGGGAGGCAGCTGGAGGGTAGGCAGCTCCCTGGTAAGGTCAGGGATTGCCCCTTGCAGCTCTGTGGGATGGGGGCTCTGTCTATCCTCTGGCTGAGGATGAAGCGTTCTGGTTGAGACATCGAAAGTGTGAAGGTGATTTCTTTTTTCTGAGGTCAAACAGCAAGCCTGCAGCAGGCAGGAGATCTGTGAGACCTTGCTCTTTCAGCTGCCACAAAATTGAATTTGTCAACCCTGGTGGGCATGGTGGTGAAACCCATGCTTGGGCATCTTCTGCTTGGGTGACGAGCTCTTCAGATCCGGGATGCCTCTGACATGATGAGATGCTCAGCCCTGAATGATTGCAATGCAAAACACGTGGGTGCTCTGAGATGGGCTGGTGCGATTGCATCCCTGGACCCTAAAGAGCCAGGCAGGTCCCAGAGCTGGTGGTGGACATGACCCACCTTTGGAGGAAGAACTTTTGGAAGGGCAAGTGGGGCTGCATCACCTGAGTCCCCTCAAATTTGGGTGCCTTATCCCCATGGGAGGAGCTGATGGAGCCAACCTGCAGCGAGCTGACTGCTCTTAATAAAGACGGGGCTTCAGGTGCCAGAGCTGACACAGAAACAAATAATTGCACTTTGATAAGCAGCAACTGAATATCTTCTCTTGCTCTGCATGTAGACGTTTCCCCTCCCTTCTGCAATAATGTGTATTTTGCTGCAGAGTTGGTTTGTGGACCCATCACTGCCACTGGACCTGGTTCATCAGCATCAGGAGAGTGCTGGAGCAGCGAGGTCAGCCAGGCACTTGGCCTTCAGAGAGCAGAGCCAAGGTAAAACCCTTCAGTGATGGATTGTTTGAATTCCCTACATCTTCCTGGGCAAAGAATGGGCTTTGCTGTGGCAATATTTATAGTAAATTTTTTTCTTCACTTTACCAGGTAAGCTCTTCCAGCATCCCTGCAGCTGAGCCCTGGGGCAAGGTGAGTGTTTAATACTTCTCTGCATCCCAGTCCCTCTCCCTCTGAAGAACATAAACCTCTGTGAAGATGCTCAGCCTCCCTGAGATGCTCAGAAACGTTTGTGTTTCATGTTGAGAGGTGAGGAGGTGGAGGGCAGGCTGGGCTGCCGGGGCTGGGGCAATGGTCTTCCAAATAGACATTTAAATATCCTGGTGGTGCATTTAAGCTCTGGGTGGAGAAAGGTGTCAGCAGAGCCATAAAAGCACGTGTCAGAGGGAAACAAGTGTGTGACTGGAGGTGGTTTTAATAACAAATATGTGGATGATGGACAAAAGGCACAAAGCTCCTCAAGGTAATGCCTGAGACCTTCCCTGGGGTAACACCAGTACCTGGGGGAGGGGAAGGTGAGTTGAGGGCTTCTTGAAACTCATATGGTGTTTAAGAAGGGGCATCTGTCCTGGAGAATATTGTGAACAGATGCTCCAGCACTTATTATTTTAAAAGCTATGAATTTAAAATGTGTTAATTAGGAGAAGTGAGGAGAAACATCAGCAATTCCAAAGCGATCGCCCACAGGAGCCTTGTGGAAGAAAGTAGATGATAGAGTGTAAAAATACAGCCTGAAATCACTGGGTAGACGCTGGGCTTTGCTCCCTGCGAGACCATGGCCAGCTGATCTGGATCGGATCTTTTCTAAGCCCTGAAAAGCAGGGAAATCTGCCAGGAATGAATATTTCTTTCAAACCTGAGACAATCTATGAATGTGTGTACGGGGCAGCTGAGGTTTCTCCAAGAGGGTGTGGGAATTTCACGTGCTTATTTCATATATTGTCAGACGTGGTTCTCTGGCAGGAGAAGGGTGTAGGAAAGCCAGGACAAGTCTTTCCAAAACCCCAGTCTGGCTTATTGGGAAGCTGCATCCCGTCAGCATCCCTTGGCACAGGGTCCTCCTGCACAGCGCCTACTGCTCTGGGCAGAGGTAGCTCTGGTGAGAGAACAGCACAGACCGGGAAAAGAATCTTACTTAAGTCTTTGCAAAGCCTCAGATAATGCACTGTGAGAGTGAACAACCAGGATGAAAAATAATTGCACTTCTATTTTTCTCCAGCTTTTCTTATCAACGACTTTATCACCCTTGGTTTTATTTTACACCTTATTTAGACTTTACTGTAATCCCAGCTATTTCACCATTGACACCTCCTTAATACCTTGTCTAACACCTCTGACACCTCTGGCTAATGCCTAGGCCCTTCTCCAGGCAGAGCAGCTCTAGCAAAAAAGGGAAAAGAGCTAAAATGGAGAGAGAGAAAAATTATTTACTGCCCAGGCTCTGTGAATAATAACCTTTGAGGAGAAAGGGTGAGGGCCAGCCTTCCCCGTGCAGCTGAACTTTGATATCTACCCACATTAGTCTACATCTGCCCATTTCTTATTATTTAAAGATCATGCAGCCAGTGTGACACAGGAAGGAAGAAGCAAGAGGATTTATTGTTTGTGGGAAACTGCAACCTATAGGGGCTCAACTTAGTGAACTGAAGCAAATTAATTCCTCTTACTTAGACACCCTGTGCCAAGTTCATCCCAACTCAAAATGTTCTGTCTTCGTGCATCCTGCTGGTGTTAGTGGGTTTGGTGCCAAGCCAGCATCCGCTGCAGCTCCATCAGGTCTTGGCACGGTGGATGCTGTGGCCACAGCTTTGCCCCTGCGGGTGTTTTTTTGGGGCTGAGCCTCCTGTTTTGGCTGGGGAAGGTACCTGCCTGTTTGCAGGGGATCCCTCCTTTGCAATACTGAGAATTGCTGTTCAAACATTCCGGGGTTTCTGGTTGGCAGGAGGCTCAAAGGGATGCTGGGACACCCAGCTGGGTTTCCAGTATCATAGAATCATTTGTTTGGAGAAGACCTTTGAGATCATGAAGTCCAGCCATACCTGTCCATTTCTAAACCACATCCCTGAGCTCCATTTCTCTGGGGGTTGCTGGTGGCATCCAGCAGCTTCTCCTGCAGCAATATTTGGAAATACATGCTGGAGCAATGCTGCCAAAGCCAGGAATTCCCATTAGGAAAATTCTCCACTGTTCTCCATCCAATGGTCTCTAACAAGGCTGACTTTTCCAGGCAGCCTGACCTGGAATAAATCTCATTGCAACCCTAACACACCAGTGCTAACACAGCAATACACTGCTTTTTTTTCTCCCTCTGATCTCTGAGCCTAAAGACTATTGCTACATTACCTAGATTTAACTACCCATTACACAAACTATATCTCTAAAGCGAGGAATATGGCAGCTTTATTATAAGTTTATTACATGCTAATTCAAGCAAATAAATTTGCTCCAGCTGTGGAGCAAAGGAGATTAATAACCTCGAAGATCACTTTGCTGCTTTGATGAGTTTCTTGAACAGAGTAGAGTATATTTAGGAAGAGCAACTAGATTAGTCAAAAAACCCCTTTAATTATTAGTGACACTGTGCAAACTGCTTCGTATGAGTGGAATACCAACTACTTAACTCCTTGACCTTATTATTCAAATAAACACTTCTTATTATAGCAACATGGCTTGCTCGTCAACACATCAAATCAGCTGCCTGGGTGGTGGTTTGGGTGTCCCCGCTGTGTCAGCAGCCAGCAGCTGGGCTGTGTTAGGGGGATAGCGACCTTAAAGGCACAGAGGCTCCTGCACGGAGAATTTCAAGACCTTTACATGCTACGTGTTGAGCAGAGAAAAGCACTTTGCTGGGATAGTTTTGATGCTGGCCCCTTCCCTTGCCCAGGCTGTTTGATACTGGTTTTTATTCTACAGTTAATTCAGTTTTGGTTGGTTGGTTTTTTCTTCTGAAAGTTCTTAACTTTGGATGCTCCAAATTGCCTTGGTGTTGCTGATTTTTTAATGCTTTCTCCAAGGTGTGTGTGTGTTTTGTGTGTCTTGGGTACGGGATTGCAGGGATTGCTTTGGTTCCTGGACCTCTCTGGATGGTCATTGCCATGCTGTCTGCTGGAATCCCAGGGGACTGTGTACTTGCTGGCTCATCTTTGTTGTAACTAGGGTGCTGGTGGATTGCTGGAGCAGGATGTGGCGTTCTCTTGCCCCTATTCATAGATAAAAAGCAGGAGATGAGGGGCTTCCAGAGAAGATTTCAGATGTTTCAGATTTCTAGTGGGACGTGCCCCTGCCCATCGCAGGGGGGTTGGAACTGGATGATCTTTAAGGTTCCTTTGAATCCAAACTATTTGTTATGAATGTATCATATTTGGAGACCTCATTGCTCTCTACAACTACCTGAAAGGAGGTTGTGGAGAGGAGGGTGCTGGGCTCTTCTCCCCAGTGACAGGGAACAGGACGAGAGGGAATGGCCTCAAGCTCCACCAGGGGAGGTTTAGGCTTGACATTGGGAAAAAATATTTCACAGAAAGGGTCATTGGGCACTGGCAGAGGCTGCCCAGGGAGGGGGTTGAGTCACCTTCCCTGGAGGTGTTTAAGGGACGGGTGGACGAGATGTTGAGGGACATGGTTTAGTGTTTGATAGGAATGGTTGGACTTGATGATCCAGTGGGTCCTTTCCAACCTGGTGATTCTATGATTCTATATTTAGGTGTTTGCCAAAAAGTAGGTAGTTGTCAGAGATACTTCTCAGCACAAAAAATTTAACTCAAAGTAGTTCCAGGGAGCAATGAGCAGCGTACCATGCTCCCATGTGGATGCTGCAGGGCCCCAGGCAGCACCTGTCCCCTCCCTCCTGGGCAGACCCCACTCGATGGGGTAGGAATTGTGCACTTTTGCTTGTTGCCACTTGATTGTGGGAGGAAGGTATTGTAACTTGGTGCCAGGACCCAGATACAGGTGGATCTAAAAGCACCTTCTACCTTCTCTCAAGGGGAAACGTCCTCGCACCATGTCCTGCGCCCTTAAACCGCAGTGGCTGCCCTTGAGCCTGATGGATGGAGGCAGCAGCAGCTCTGCTGAAGGAGAGAGGACAGAGAGCACTGATCCGCATCACTAGTTGCTTCCCTTCATTTTCTCTGTCTTGTTTCACCCCCTGGCCCAGCCAGACTCGGCAGATGCTGGCGCCAAGGGATGCTGGGGAGGCTCAGCACCTGGGGGTGCCGCTGCATGGGGAGCATCTCTGGGATTTGTCAGCAGGCTGCGGTGACGGTGAGGGTCCAGCAGCTCTTCAAAAAGCAGCAAATTGAGAATATTCTCCTACCCACACGCTTCCTGCTCTCCCCTGTCTCTCCACCGCAGAAAGTAGTGCTTCTGCCTTCAAACACTTTCTATTATATGTAGAGCAAGCAAAAATGATGTGTTAAATACAGCCTGGGCTGAAGCTCTGAATCAAATCAATTCTTTTTTTGATTCTCCAAGCTTTTGAATTTTCAGCCCTGCCAAAGAATTGTTAGCACAAGAATAGGGCTGAAGGAGCAATCCTTTCATATCGCTATTGACTCAATTATTTTGCCTCTTGATTTTCTATGAAGCGGGCCGCGATGCCGCACCGATATGCTGATTATAATGGCAGAGCATTGTTCAGCACCGTCTCCAAAGGCTCGGGGTGGAATACCTTCATCTCCCCACTCCCCACGGGCTGCATTTGGGACCTAGTTTTATTTTGATTGATGCAAACTGCAGTGCAGTGCACAGGGGGATGCGCGGAGCAGGTTTTTCACTGTCAGCTGCCAGGAGGACCCTGGGTTGGGCTCCAGGCTGCTGGTGCAGCGAAGGGTTATGGTTCTTGTTGAGGCTGGGCTGCGTGGTGACCTTCCTCTGTCTGACCTACTAACATCCATGCTCCTGGGATGTTCCCGGTGCTGCCGCATGCGTGAATCGATAGGGCCAGCGCAGCATAAAGCGGAGAGGTTGCATTTACACAGTGTCACGACTATCAATATTGACAGCTCAGACGCGTGTCCTTTGGATCGGTGTGTGCTGTCAGCACCGGGTTATTAATGCTCCAGCAGCCACCCCTGCCCCGAGCCCCACGGTGCTGGGGAGGGGGGATGCTGGCGGCTCGAGCCTGGTGCCCATCCAGGGATGCTAAGCCAAGCCCTGGGTGCTGCATCTTGCATTTTGATAGGGTTTTGATAGGATTTTTTTGGATAGGACTTTGATAGGATGCATTTTGATAGGAATGGTTGGACTCGATGATCCAGAGGGTCTTTTCCAACCTGGTGATTCTATGATTCTATGATCTGTCTGGGGTTCTTGCCTCTCCTTAGCATCTCAGTTCAGGCTTGAACGGTTGCTATCCATCCATCGTCGGGGCAGAGAGGGATAGGGGACAGGGATGTGGCTCTATCTCCACTACAGGCAGCTTGGAGGGTTTGGAGCCTGCAGCACCGTTCAGGTTTGCTCTTTCAAGATAAAACAGAGGAGTTCCCCACCCATCAAAAGGTGGTGAGAGAACCGTAGGAATCGCTTTGGATCTTGGGATGAAAGGGGCTGAGGAGGAGCAAAATACTGCCGTGCTTTGAAGATGCAAAGCCCCGTATAAATCCTAAGCAGTTTTATTAGTGGCTCAAATGCACCACAGGCTTTAAAAAGGCAGAAGTAGTATTTTTCTCGTGCTTATTGTTCTTGCTGATGTTTATGTTGCATTAGTACCCGTGGCTGGTAGGTGCTTTTAGACACAGGAGATGATGCAACTGGGCTGGGAGGGGGATGTGGGGTCTGCATGGGGATTTGGGGCTGGGGAAGAGGCACTTGCTCCAAGGCACGGGGAGGCAGCCACTTAAACCACTACAAGCAGAAAACTTCTGCTTTTCTGACAAATGGGATGGAAAAAGTTGGATGCAAAGGTGTGGAGGGGGAGCCTGGAGAAGAGGGGCGCAGCCCTAGAGAGGTGGGCATGCAGGCTGTGGGTGGCTTTGGGAGGAGTTAAAAGATCTAAGGTGTGGGATAAGCCCCTAATCCCACCACTGTGGCTCTTGGGACACCTGGGAAAATGGAGAGGAGAACAGGCTCTGGAGGGGCAGGGTGAGCGTGGCCTTTCCTTCAGCAACACTTGGAGACACCCTTGATGCAAAGCTGCCAGGGCAGGGAAGAATAACCCCAAATCAATAGGAAACGATGATCGCAATTAGGCCTCTTTCCAAAGCTGTCAGGGGCTGCCAGTGAAGTGCCGTAACCGGGAGGGAAAATGATTTACATTCAGGCTCTTTTTCTGGAAAGCAGGACCTGGGCAGCTCCTGGTGCCGTTTCCCCAGCAGAACGGAGCGTTACCCCCGAGCAAGGGGCTGGTGGGGGTCCTGCCTCCCTTTGCCCCCACCACTTTCCCCTTTTGCTGCAGGATCAGCTCTTCCCCGTGGTTGATCCCTGTGCCGGGACAGCCACCGCACGCTAGGTGCTGACGGATGAGCTGGAGAAGAAAGGAGGCTCTTTTGTCCAATTTGCCAAACCACACAGTAGACTTTTATAAATTACAGGGTAAGGAATAGCAACAACTGCCTTTCTTTATTTTCCAATTGAAAGGCAGGCAGCAGCGCTCTCCCTACCTTGCTTGTCCTCCTGAATCCCCTGGCCAACGCTGCCTCGGTTCCCAGCAGCCTGGAGCTGGGTTTGAAGCTGTTCGCACTCAGTTGATTTGATGTTACAGGGCTTGGCCTCCCTCCCTTCCCTGGGACGTGGCTGGGATGGGAGGATGGAGCCCAGGATGCTCTGCCCTGGTCATGGGGACTTCCAGGACCACGTGTGCATCCAGCAAAGCGCTGAGGAGGCAGTGAGGACCAGAGTCCTCCTTTGTCCACGTACCCGCTGGGTTTATTTAAACCCAGCAGGATAGAGTTGAAAACCTGAGCTGTGATGAGCCCACCACCCCGGGTGTGCACAGAACGATGAATATGGACCACTCACCGTGCCCTTGCCTGCTTAGAAAACAATGAAGTGAAGGGTTTAACTGCACAAGTTATAAGAAGATGGGCTCCCTGGCTCTGTGGTTCCTACCACGCTGCCCCAGGACCTCTGAGAATGGAAGGTGGGAGAGCTGCCATGCACCCGATCCTCCTGGCGTCACTGCAAATGCTGGGGAAATTCAAGCTGCCGTCTCTCCGCGGCTCGCTCGAGATGGGGGTCGCGCGGTTAATGCATGTTTCAGTCTTCATTGCCTTTTTAACTAGATTTTAATCACTAATTATCAGCGAGCGGGAGCGGTGCACGGGCTCCTCTCACCCACTCCCCGGGCGAGTGCCACTCAATATGTCACGGCAATTAGCGCCCAGCGGCGGGGCGCGGGCTGGACACCGACGCTGACACCATCCCCATCCTCGCAGCAGGACCTGAGCTGGTCCCCAGCGCCGTGGCCGCACTGGCTGCTCCTGCAGAAAATGCAGCGGTGGCTGGGAATGTGCCCAAGCATCTCCAGCCCCGACCCCATCGTGGCTTTATTTAAGGTTGAGTTGGGCGACGCAGGGCTTGGCGCCCTGTCCTCGCTGCCGCTCTGGTGTAGAAGCAGCGTTGAGGCTCTTGCACTCATATTAAAACTTGAATTTTCTTTGTTCGCCCCGCAGATGAGAAATTACCGAGCAGCGGATGCGAGTGGCAGACGCCAGCCCGGCCCGTGGGACCCTGCGCTGCCGCTAATTACAGCCGCTGCCATGGAGGTAAATAGCAGGGAAATCAGCCTTCGACTGATGCAGAAATGAAGTCAAGTATCGGTGCCCTTTGCAAATAGCTAATGAATCACAAGTATCTCTCTCCGCACAGGAGCTGCCGTCACCTTGTGACCAACTGAAAACTGCAGCCAGGCACCCTTGAAATGTGGAGCCTGCTCTTCATGGCTTATGATATTTAAAATACTTGGATGTGGAATGGTATAAAGGGTTTTTTAGGGGGTGGGGGTCATTACAATCAGGGTTTCAGTGCTAGATGCTCTCAGGCCACAAGCTGGGTGGCATCCAGGCTCGCTCGCGCCTGCCGCAGGGATCAATACCCTGTGGAATGAATGAGCTTTAAACCCCTCTATTTTATTATTCTTTATTAATAATGAGGAGGCTCTTGTAAATAGCCATGAAAGGAAGTGCTTAAGCTCATAATTAATAAACGCTGGCTTGGTTTCTGCTGCTGAACTGTAGCTTCGAGACGCTTGATAAGGGGATACGCAGCTCTGCGGAACAGCAGAGGGTGCTTGTGTCTGCAAGGCAAGTGAATAAACCTCGGAAATATTGCCTGTGCCCCCGGGGCAGCCTCCTCAGAAGTGGTTGGGGGGCACAGGGGTGCAGGAGCTTGTTTGATCCGTGGGTACCACAGCCTGGGCTCAGCTTCCCAGCGCCTGCTGCACGGGTCACACTGCAAAACCCCAAAGAGCCCCAGCTGCCTCCTGAAACCCAGCGTTATGGCTTGGTCATAAATGTTTATGACACGAGGGAAAGGGAGTAAATCACATTTATATCCCTTGTTTTCTTTATCAGGGCGCTAATTTGACAGGGGAGGGAAATTTTTGCTTATTTTACAACTCCGATTTTGGCTGCAATTTGATTTTAGTAGCTGGGAGGCGAACGCAAAATCTTATTTTTATTCTGGGATTGGTATAAAAATTTACATTTTGACACAGACCCCCGCTAACATTTTAGTGCAGATAGAGGGGGCCTCCGGGCTTCGCACAAAACACATAACCCAACATATAATACACTCATAATTCACTAATGTTCGCTGAATGACAGGGTTAAGTGGCTGCTATTCCCGGCCTCCCACCACACTAATGTACTCCAGACCTGCGCTCCTTTTCTTCTGGATCACAGTCAAATCGTTTCCTGCAGCCTTCACAGTGGAAGCTCCTTCCAGCCCGAATAAACACTACTTCCGAAGTTATTTTCATTTGTTTTTCTAATCTAATTTTCCCCTTGGTGCTCTACTAAGCATCAATCCCATTAAGGCCTTTGATGTGTTGACTGCTTTCCAGAGGAGCCCATCCTGCATCCCGCCGCGCGCTGACCTTCACCAGCGCTGCAGCCCCCACCCTGGGACGCTGACGCAGAACCAGACCTGGAGGAGATGCCCATGGTTGGAGATGCTGGACCAGAGAGGTTTGTGGCTTCTGAAGGGGTCAGACCGTCCCCTCCAGCCCGACCCTGCATCCTGACCTCCTGGCCTTGTCCCCACTGTGGGAACTGATGTGAAATAACGGGAATGTTTAAGATAAAAGGAGGGGAAGGGGATGCTGGTGCCACTCCATCCCAAGTAAAACATCCTCTGGTGGAGTAGCTGAGCTGGGAAGAAGGTGCAAAGGCAACAAGTGTCGCTCCTAAAGAGAACAAAGAGAGCATGTGCGTGGGGATAAAGTTTCTCCAACAGGATTGGGTACAGATTGCCACCCGCTGCCCTTCCTGGAAGTGGGATCATTGCTGCTATGGAGAGGATGAGCTCGTATCTTCCTCGGCTGCCTTTTGTTGGGGCCCGGAGCTCAGCCTGGGGTGGATGGATCAGGGCTGTTTCTCCCGTGTGAGGTGGTTTTGCTCTTTCTCGAGCTGGGCAGCCTTGCCTGCTAGTAAAAGTTGCTCAGAAACCTTCAATCTAGGGAGGGACAAGGATGAACTAGGCTGACAAACCCTCCTGCCCTTCACCACGGCCTCTTGCCAACCAGCATAACCTAAATCTGAGCCCGCAGAGAGTACTGCCACGAAGCGGATCTCCCTCCTTCTCCTGCAGCCACCCCTGAAGGTTTCCTGCTCTTCACCTCATCATCATCATCTTCATCGATGAGGGTTTTTCCCCTCTGAAGACGCGCTACTCTGTTCCCCAGCCCTCGCCGAGGCAAGGTAAGCCGGCCTCCAAAAGGGAAGGCAAGGACGAAGCGGGTATGATTGTTTTATTTCCCCTGAGTATGTCTGTAAAGCACACAGACTGATAAAGAGATGAACCAATAAATGCCCTGCTAGCAATATTTCTAAGCCACAGAGTAACACTCTCCCCTGCTGCCCCAGCTCGCAGAGCACGGCCTGGATGTGTATTTGGGACGTGGGGTTTAGTGAAAACCATTAAAAATGGTGACACTTGTCATCAATGCCCTTCACCTAACGTTTCCTGTGCTGGGTTATTTACCTGAGGCTGCGATGCCTCTGCAGGGACGCTGCCGTGTCCCCCTCGCTCAAACATCCTCCAGGGAAGGACACGGTACCTGGGGCTGGAAAGAAATATCAAAAAAATAAGGTGCCTGGCTGCGCACAGCACGAGCGACTGGACTTGGAGCATTGAATTGGGGGACAGAGATAGGGATGAGGACAGGGGTGTGCTGGTCCAGCCCTGTCAGACAGAAGCAGGGGGGCAACGGGGCTCCGTGCTGGCTTCCCTCTACCAGATTAAACATTTCACACACACCCCCAAATGAAAGGGACTCCAGGGATCTGTTCAAAACAGTTTATTGTATTTTTTCGTCAGACAAACACATTGATTTCTGGACCACAGTAGAGGATGGAAACCTTTCACAAACTTATTTATTTGAAAATACAAATATAAAATTATACTTTCCACATCTGTGATGTGAGAGACCCCCATCCACATAGTATTTTACAACAGGGCTTTAGAAAGCCATACACAGAGACCTGAAAGATGCTTGATATATATAGATACATATATATATGTATATATATAAAAAAAAAGTCACTACCAAAGTTCTCATCAGTTCATACTAAAGTATAAAAGGAAGGGCTAGGCCTGCCACTGTGCCATAGTTTATTTAGATACATTTATGACCACCTGAAATGCTTAGACTTGCATCCTAGTACTGATGGAGTTCAGACCTCGTACAACAGAGAATGATGGGGATTCGCTACCTACGACGGCCGACGTGACGCAGGAGCCCGGGCGCGGTGTGAACCAGGCACCGGGGCGAGTCCTGCTCCGACACGGGGCTCTCTCGAGACAACACAGTCGGACTGTTTGGGAACCGAGAACCGGTCACGAGGATTTACTTTCTCAAACTACATTTTTTTTTTAATCTTTTTTTTTTTTTTACTTTTTTTTTTTGGTAATTTTTATTACAGTATTAAAGTATTGCTTAGCTTACAGAATCTCCTCACGTAGTGTTCGCACACGGCAACGGGGCTGACTTGGATTCTGTACGTATGAAACTCTACAGTGTCTGTGCGCAGATCGGGATCTGCCGGTGTGTCTTCGATGCATCCTGTCTCTTCACCTTACACTAAACTTCAGATTTTCTGTTTGAACTATTTTTCGCTTAAAAAAAACCAAACCAAACCACTAAAAAAAATAATTCAGAAAATTCCACCCAAGAGACATTTCCATAGCATAAAAGACAGCTATGAGTTAGTGTTGTATTTTTTTTTTTTGTTTTGTAAACAGTTTCATATGCAATATCATACATAACCATGGCTGGCCTTCAGTAAAAATGTAGTAAACTATATTGCTTTATTATTGATTATGTTGCATTGAGTGAATGGCAGAAACGAAACAGGAAGGTAACTGTGGCTGGAGTCGCTAGCCCTCATTCACACTACAGATGAAAACAGCATCCTAGGCTTCAAGAGCAGGGAAGAAAAGAAATCCGAACACCTTTCAGGTCGTTATTACCAACAATTAGCCAATGGTTTAACTAGCCTAGCAAGATGTGTGACATTCACCAGCGAACGCTGCTGTACAATGGAGAAAAATAAACTTACAGCAAAGAGAGCCATGCTACCTTAAAGTCCAAGCTACAAATTCAACTTAAAATGAACATTTATGAAGAAAAAAAAAATTAAAAAAAAAAAAGGACAGATCAGGCTTCATTTTAATCAAGCCAATCGCCAATCGCAAAGAATTTGTTTATTTTGGAGCAGGGAGGGTACCCAGCTCTCGTGGCTTGCTCTGACTCCTCTCGGAACACCCCTCGTGTCCGGGGTCCAACCCTGGTGCGAGGCCAGGTGCTCTGTGCCGTGGAGGTGCTTTGGGTGCCCAGTTCACCCAGCCGGATGGAAATTGCTCTTTTTGGTCAGGGCTAGATGTGATATTTGGAAAGAAAAGGGCAATATCCCTCGTAAGGATCCTTCCCTCGCTGTGCTTGACTAAAACAAAGGTGGAGCTGAACCTTTGTACTGAAAAATTTACAACCCCCCCCAAACAAATGAATAAAAGAGAAAAAAAACACAAACCAACCCTTTGAAATGGATTTCTAGATGAGTGGGGGACTAACGTGAACCTTAGTCTAGGTAGCCACATCAAAACATATCGGATTCCACGACGTTTGTGCTATGGGCCACTGGGACTTCTCAAAAGGTATATAAACATCTAAAACATATTCACACAGATTAGCAATTTCTTCTGAGCATTCTTAAAAAAATATTATTTTTTTTTTCTCTTAGTAAAATCGTTTTAATATACCGTGCCTCCCTCTTTTAAAAAATAAATTAAAAAAATCCAGTTTTGCATATCTAGCGTTAGCATTTAAGGTAGTATGGCACACCCCCTTTCCAAAGTCGAGGGTGGGGATCTACAAATGCCTTAGGAGTTTGCCAGCATTTTTAACATTGTGAGACCTTTGGTTAGTTGAAACCGCATCAGATCAGCAAAAGAAAAAACAAAAACAAGAGAAAACAAACCAAAGAAAAGAGGAAAGGGAAAAATAAAAAAAAAAAAAAAAGAGGAAAACCTTCCCAAAATTATTAGCAATTTTCTTAAATAAGAGAAAGTTCTATCCTTACTGGTCCTAAATCTGAATAACTACATCTAAATTTTTAACCTTAATTACGATACACCTACCAATATGTACTAGAGGAGGAAGAGAGAAAGAGGGGGGGAAAAATTCACTACACTAGCATCAGGACAGCACTCTTACAAGATAGCCATTTTATACACTATTAACATACAACAATGATCAACAAAGAATATTCTATGAGGTGACAGGGAATGGAGAGGAAAACCAACTGGTAGTACAGTACATCATCAACATTGACAAAATAGCAATAAAAAATTCCCTGACCGTACATTGAATTTCAGGGAATTTGGTTTGTTGGTTTTTTTTTTTTTCCGTTTTTATTTTTTAAAGAATCGTTTTATCTATTTTTATTACTTGATCAAGTCTCAATATTTAAAAAGCGTCCAGCATTTTGCTTAAACCTGGTTGTTCTGAAATAAGAAAAAAACCTAAAATATTACATAAAAAGCATGAGTCTGTCTTTTTTTTTTAAAAACAAGAAAAACAAGGTTTTCTCCTTTCGGTTAGCAGTATGGTGCCTTGTTTTTGTTAAAGATGCCTTGCTCTACCTTGTCTATTGAATGTCTACATTAGTCTACTTGTTAGTAAAATTTACAAAAATAGGAGTGCAGCAGCTCTTTTTAACAAATGTCGCATTCAGTGTCTTATACTGGCTGTACCTAAAGTACCAAATTTATAAACGTAACAATTTAAAAAAATATTAATAAAACTTGTCAATATTACGTTAAAAAAAGAAGAAATATATCCACACTACAGTATGTTCTTAATGCCACCTACCGTGTTGTACTTCTAGTTTGCTGTTGCAGGCCTATTTACCAATATTAAAAAAATTAAATTAAAAAATATCCTTCATAAGTTTCCTCCCCCAACAGAGGACCATATATATAACAGCCAAATATTAAACATGTGCAAATAGGAAACTGTCAGTTTTTCCCCTACCAGTCACAGTGCAATGATGTTTTATACTTTTATTTTTCTTTAAAATTCTGTTTACAACTACAATAAATTAAAATCTTCCGTTGCTTCTAGGGTGAAACTTGTAGCACTGAGGTATTCCCAAAAAAAAAAAAAAAATAAAACACCACCAAACTTGCTTTCCTAATTTGTTAATACAGAAAGTAATGGATTAAAAAAAAAAAAAAGGTAACCATGCAAGTTTTAGAGCCGCTCTGCCCACAGCAGGCGAGCGCGGAGGAGGGACCTCATCTCCGCTCGGGCTGCGCGAGGTGCTCAGAGCCGCTGAAATGACTGGACAGCAAGTTGATCTAGTTTAAAAACGATAACTAAAACAACAAAAAAAATAATAGTAAAGGTGTGCTTTGAACCGTAAATGCGTTAAACAGGAAAACCGTAGCTTCTTTTTTCAGTCGTGGGAAAAGCAGTGTTGGTTGTTTTTTTTTTTTTTAAATTAAAAAAAAAAAATACCACTAGACTGTTCCTTTGTAAGCTGTGCACATCTGATAGCGAAGATGCTGGTACGACGCTAGGAGAGCTGGAAGGTCTACTGAGCCTACGGAGCAAGCTGAACAGCGTGTGCACCGCCTCACTCCCGCGGGCCAGCTCCGGCAGTTGGTCACAGAGTCTACAACTGGCTTTTTTATTTTTTTTCTTCCGTTTTTTTCATAGAGAAACTGCCTTAGGCTGACTCCATCACAAAAATAGGTTTGTATTTCTCTTTCTTAATAGTTTATATGTAGTTAATGGAATTGTATTTACAGTATTTTTTTTTTTTTTCAGAATTCACAATTTCAAAAAACCTTATATCACCTCTTTCAACAAAAAAAAGCACTTATAGAAAAAGGACGCACAAAAAGTTTGTAGTCCTTGCCTTATTGCCGAAAATAGATAGAATTAGGTTAACGAAGACGCCACAAATGAAAAGAAGGGCTAGAGAACCTGCTGCTCACCTGCACCCCCGCGCCCTGCAAGGCCACCCCGAAACCGTGCCCGCCGCCGGCTCTGCTCCCCCTGCCACCCTCGGCGGCTGCAGAGCCGGTACCGGCGGCTGAGACTCCTGTCACCATCTCAGCATCCTTTAAGCAACAACGACTACGTAAAAGAGAAGGGAGAAGGAGGGGGAAAAGAAAAAAAAATAAACAAAAACCAAAAGAAACCCCTTAATATAAACAGTTACACTATGGTTAGGCTCTTGCTAGATACACAAAGAATTAGAACTACGTGGCTACGAGACTATGTCAAAATGCTACGAAAAAATGTGGTTTGGAGAAGTTTAAAAAGGGGGGGGGAACCCATCAAGAAAATAAAACGAACAAGAAATGGATTTTATATACATACTTTTAAAAGCTGTTGTTTTTATAGTACAGCAGATTCATGAGATGATGAGAGAGATTTTTTTTTTTTAAACAACCTAAGTCCGTTGAGTGCCACCTCCAGTTTGTTTGCGTTATCGGTGATGATGTAGTGCTCAAAGTCTGATGAGATCACCCAACCATGGGCACGTTCAGAAACTTCGCCCCGTCTTGCCCGGACATCCAGAGAGACTCTGTGGGGAGGAGAAGGCAGACAAGGACACGGAGGAGAGGGAGAGTTAATTGAGGCCAAGTGGGATTTGTAACAACCGCTCCCACCCCTCCGAAGCGTTTGCAAACACTTTGCAAAGCCACAGCGTGCGCTGATCCACACCGAGGGGGAATCGGAGCAACCCGGCTGGAATGCAGAGCTGCGCTTGGGACTGACACTGTGGGAGAGCGTATTCCATGGATTTACTGCCCTTGCTTTTTAGCTCCATCCCCTAAACTCCATCCAATACGCTGCGACTTCAGGCAGGCTGGAGTTAGCTGTGTCTAGTCTGGTTTGGGAACAGTAAAACGTGACTTATCTATCGGAAGGACAAAATCTGTTCCTCTGGCACCTGTTACGCCAGGAATTTACAAGGCTTCAGTAAAATGAGGTTTTTTTTTCTAAAGGCACAGCTAAAGTACTTGAAAGGTAACAACTTTCACATGGGGACACTGCAGTGGTGATGATTTATTATATAACGGAGGCTGCAGCTTCTAACGCTCTGTTCCTGCCAGCGCCTAATGTTGAGATAGAAATAAATATTAGGAGACTGCTCGCAGGGCTGGCTCCAGCGATGAGTGCACCCTCGTCACACATTTATGGGGTGACCTCCAAAACCCATCCCCAAAGGGCCGTGCCCAGCGCCTGCAGGATGGCTGGTCCTGTCCCATGGACCCACAGCTCAGCCAAATTCATCCTCTGCAGTCGCATCCTGCTCTGGTGGGCGACGGACCAGATGCCTCGGGGCGCACCATCGCCGCAATAAAAATTTCGAACTCAGTGGTCCTTGAGGAATTAATAATAAGGCTCATTTCCTCCTCTCAAAATCTATTTTAATTAGTAATGAGCGACATTAAAAGCACTTTCTGTTTTTAAGTCATTAATGGTCTGAGTCTTAATACTGGCCAGTAAATGATGGTTACAGTTTGATGTGTTGGGTAAGTGTAAAATGATTACAATACATTAATCTGATGAACGCTGCCTTCGTTGCAGCGTTATTAGTGTGAATTATGATGTTCTGCTATGGTCTCCAGCCGGCGTCATGTACCACCTCGTTATTACAACGGCTGACGGCCCAGAAAACGTGAAGGGTTCTGACAAATTGATCTGTGAACATACACTGAGACGTGCAAATAATAACTGGGATTAAAGCAAGAGTGCTTATGCCACTTTTTTCTTTCCCATAAAAAAATGCTACTTGGTAGCAAATCGATTGATGGAACAATTTCAGGGAATCTTGGGCGTACGTGGGTATACAAGGAGCAAATAGAAACCCCTTTATCCACTAGCATTTAGGTTTATATCTATATATCTATATATATAAAAGCCTCCAAACATTTTCCACAGTTCCCAGCCCTTTAACTAGCTGTAATCCTAATTTCATACCCCGATTTTGAGTGTAAAACGTGTGTCATTGATCAGGTAGGGCTGGGCAAAAGGCAAACAAAATCTGTTACATGCATTACATTTGTCTGCACGGACTAAAGGCTCCAGAGCTAAACTTGTGCCATTTAACAGGGGTAACTTCTGTTTTACATTGACTGACTTTTCTAATCTACTCTGTTCTCGGTGTAAGAATATTTATTTGCAAAGACGAATATGCCAAAGGCCAAAAAAATAATAAAAAATTTAAACATTTAATTAACTCGAGCTTAGTTCAAAGGGTAGGAAACTGGCAGTGATCCAAGGATGCATTACTCAGGTAATGTCTTTAATTTAATTTGCTTAGGTTTAATTTTTTTTTAATCTTGATAATTGCTCTATGGTTACTAGTTACAATGTTATCTTTTAGCGGTAATATTTGGTACAACACTTAATTAAGAATGATGGTTTCTCTGTAATAAAGCAGAGGGGCTCATCTATTTTTAGAGCAGTGCATCGGGAGCAGATCTGTAATCTCCCCATCGGGATGCTGTCAGCTGGCACTTGGTTGTTTCCCCACAGGTTTCTGGGATCAGTGGTTTTCCTGTGTGGTTTTTGGCTCTCCAAATTATTGCACTGAGCGGCGTGAATATGAAAAAGTGACTTTTGAGGGGGTTTAGCTCCTGATCAGTCTTCCAGTTTCCAACCCGTGAGATTGATTTGAATAACATAAATCACAGAAAGGAATGATTAAAGGCCAAGGAAAGACGAAATGAAGATAAAAAATTGTTCACTTAAAAGTAAATATAGGGGAGATGGTAGTTTAGCACAAAGTACAAATGTACAATACTGTAATACCTCCAAGTGAGATGGCAACCAACCATGTGTAACGTTTCAATGGTATCCATTTGTAAAAGCCGTTGCAATCAAAGGTCCCTAAAATTGTACAATTGTTAAGTTCATCAGTGCTCTATACATGGGAACAGATGATTTATTAATTTTGGCAAGAAATTACCAAAGGACTTGAAAGACTGTGTTGCCAGCATGAATAGGTATTTCCAAGAGCTGTTCTGGTCACCAGTGACCGGGTGTGCTGAACCCTACGGTTACCTTTCCAAGACCATAATCTTCTCATTCCCCTGGTTGCAAAAATAAGCTTTGGGTTTTTCCTTCTTGATTTTTAAACCAGGGTTAGTAAATGGACAGTGTTAAATAAATATTTATGTACAAAAGGCTATGAGACTCTTTGCAGTTATTGGGGGAAAAGTAAGAGGCTGCCAATCTGCAAGTCAAATACAAAATCGTTCTTTGGAGAAGTGTTAGTGCAGACAAATCCGGATACCCAGGCTTGGACCTTGTATCCGTCTACTTGAAAAATCAGGATGTTGCTGAGGCTAAAGTGCCCAAGTTTTCAAGAGCAAACAGGTCTTTTTCCTTAGGTGAGAAATGGAAATAAGAGGTGTTGTAACTGGTGAGAGATGGCAGTTAAAACTGATGTGCTCTTAGCAGAGCAATAATAATCTGTGTTTGGCAGAGAACTGATCCAAAGGGACTGTCAAATCCCTGGTGTGACCTGGGGAGGAGCAAGAATTGAGCACGAGGGCACAAATGGAAGCAGTCTTTTTGGGTACTGGCTACTTATGCAATAAAAACAAGAGTTCCAGGAACTTTGTCTGCACTACGTTCCCCCTACTCATCCAATTCGGTCAAAGCATGAAATTCTCCACTCGGTTTGAGGGAACTGGGGGGAGCTCTTTGTACTTCGCCATGCAAGAAAAAATGTGTTACTACATAAAAAAAGGACACAACTTGAGTCGCGGTTTTGCTGTTTGGAAGACTGACAGCCACCAAAGAGGTTGGACCACATTCATGCTAACACACACAGGTAAAACAGCGTGATTGGAAAAACAGCATGCAGCTGGTTAAGCAAATCTCCGTTGCCCATCATTAGTGAGACTGCAGACCCACGCAGCATTAAAGTTGCACTTTTCCAATGACTAGACAACAAAATGGAAGCAACTTACTTGTAGCCTGCAGATTTTAAGGACTGTTACAGCATTGTAATCAGCTGGAAGTGACCCAGGGGGTCAGCAAAAGCCATTGTCCACCCTCTGAGGTGCACAGGAATGCTGCAGTTACAGGGATGGGTGGTGGGAAGCGTGACCACTCCACAGCCAGTGGTGGGATGGCCATCCCCTCGCCGGGGTGGCTGTAGGCCAAATTAATGAGCCGCTTCTCATTTGTTTAAGCAGTCGCAGCAGCTCGGACAGGTGGTTGGGCTGATATAAAGCACTTAAAGAACAAGTAGAATCTTTAAAGCCCATAATTATTAAATATTTCCTTTTGAAATGTGTCCAGTCTGGACCGAAGAAGGTGCCAGACAAGCGTTTCCAGCCGAGTTGGTTCCTGGAGCCGTGCAACCCTTTGGCAGCTCCATCAGGCCGGGCACAGCTCTAGCAGGCTACGGCAGCAAGGCGCTCCACTCGCTGTCGGGTCATAATTAACCAAAAACCCAACATAAATCCCCCCGCGATGTCGTTAAACGATGAGCAACCCCCCTTAGACCGAGAAACAGGGGCGGTAGCCCTGGTGCCGGCACGCAGGGTACTTACGGCGATCCCGTGGCCGAAGCCGGAGCCCGGCTGCGGGCTGGCGGCGCTTATGTAGTTACCCACGCCGGA
The DNA here is from genome assembly GCF_032191515.1 of Phaenicophaeus curvirostris. Taxonomy (NCBI): domain Eukaryota; kingdom Metazoa; phylum Chordata; class Aves; order Cuculiformes; family Cuculidae; genus Phaenicophaeus; species Phaenicophaeus curvirostris. The sequence goes on along the minus strand of NC_091412.1, from coordinate 6,465,277 downwards.
GTCCTGGCTGGCCGTGCCGTAGAGGTCCGCGACGGGCCCTGGGCTGTTGGCCCCGGGGAAGCCTCCGGGTCGGGCTGGGTTGGAGCCTGCCGGGGAAGCGGGTGCGCCAAAATTCGGTTGAGCACTGTAGCTATTCAAGACTGGTGTGCAGAGAATAAAGCTGGGTATGAGGCCAGACGCCGGGCATGCACCGTTATTACAAAGCCAAACACCAGAATAAACAGCCTAGGCCCAACTTCTAACACTTAACCAAGGCCATGCGATAGGAGAGCAAGTACTGGATAAGAGTCAGCCCGTACTACTACGAAGCTTAGAGCTCCAAAAATATATATATGGATATATATAAAAAAAAAAAGAACAATCATTCAACACACTACTGCAACCAGAGACTGGAGGTGCTCAGTTTCACCAAATTATCACAAAATATAATAGATATTTTTCAACATCTGACTTGATGCTCATGCAGTAGTAACAAGTTCTCTAGGTCTGGGCACGCCGAGACAGCATTCACATCCCATGCAAACTACAAAGGAACTAGTTTGAGACTACACATTGTGGTAATATTGATATTAAAATGTTGACAGCAAATAACTTCAATCGCATCTAGTAAAATCGTTTTTGGATCCATTCGACACTTTTGAAAAAATAAACCCGCCCTTTTAGATCAGTAAAGCTGTAGAAATAGCTCAATAGTTGATTTTTAAATTTCTTTAAATGGTATGGAATGGAACAGTTTGGAAATTTTCTCTTTTTTATGACCAAGGAGAGTGTTATTTTAGTTAATTTTTTTTTTTCCTTTTGATTTGGAGAGCGAAGACCTACCTTCGTCTCCAAAACCATGCTTGGGACATCAACCAAAATTAAACAAATAAATAAAGATCAAAGTAAAAAAAGAATTCCAGAGGGTGTATGACAACTCACCTCCTAATGTGGAAGTAAAAGAAAATTTTATTTTTTTCCTCCCTTTATATCTTTTTTTTTTGAGACAGAAAAAACAATGTAAATAAGAATGGTACTAAAGAATAAATTTAGATATTAAAGCATGTTAGATGATCAGGCTTCTGGCGTTTCTCACAGTTGCTCTTGGATGTAAAATATATGAGTAAGAGGTTTCAATGCGAAAAGAAAAGTTAGCGGACTAGGAGGAGCTGGATGGAAATGGCTTGCGGGAAGCTGGAGCTACACCTGGGCGGTACTCGCAAGGTCCTTGGGGAGCGCACAGAGACTTTTGTCAGGCTCAACTTCTGTCTCACTGCATCCAAGGGAGACAGAATGATGGCACGAGCCTGGCAGGGGCAACAAACACCACAGGCTCCCTTGGGAACCCCAGCCGGGCGCTGCAGCTATGGGTACAACCTGGCACCTGACCCACCACACATTCCATCACCGCCACACGTTGAGTGAGGCTGTGTCAACATTCCTTCAGCCTTTTCCTCTGGCTGCGACTTTCCGCCTGTCTTCATTAAGTACTAAAAAGGGTTTATAAAGTTTGATAGCCTGCAATAACCCTCTGCCGCTAGCCTGCAAGTCTGAGCCGTGCTGACTGACTACAGGTTTTACTAGGGATGGAAACCAGCCTGGGAGACAGCCCTGCTCACTCGACAAGGACAGCCCAAGGGAAGGCTTTGGCAGCACCTTATGTGATGGGCTCAGCCTGGATTTGCTGCTGGGCCACCCCCTCTCCTGCCCTGTCCCCTTCACCGCCCTCCCAAGAGGTCTCTGCTTTTCAAATGAACTAACCAGTCCAAAAAAAAAACCACAAAAAAAGGCAACCTGGCAGCTGTCGGCTCTGCAATGGCAGAAAAGTAAATTTTAAAAAATGAATGATTTAATGCAGCTCTGAACCGGTAGCAGGGGAAAGTAAGTAGGACATCTAAGCTAGCAAGTTAAAAGAAATAAGGCATGAGAGAGTAAACAGATTTTAGAATTCACTGGCAAACAAAGTGCCTTTTTTATTATTAAAGATTAAATGTCAAGATAACATTTGGCCTTCTCACTCATGAAGAAAAATATCCAGCTGAGATGTTCAAAAGCCCTTTATTACTAGAAGCTAGCAACTTTTTTCCCTTTTCTTATGTCTGGTTCGATAAAATGGATGCGAGTTCTCCTGCCAAGTCACACAGCAAACACAGTTGGCCCCTCCAAGCAAAGGCAAGAGCGTGACAGAAGGACGTGGCGAGGCAAGGAGGACACTGTTAGTAAAATCCTGCAAACCCTACGGCAGTGCCAGGAGAGCCCATCGCACTGCAGACACCCCACGAACAGGAGCAGGGACTGGGTTTGGTCCCCAGCAAGTGCCCGTGCGATGCCCAGGGCCGCCTGCTGCCTTGAGGAGCTCATGAGACACAGGGATGCTGTGCCCAGCAGGACAGACAGACATCCACTATGGGATACACGTGCTTTGCCACCTCCTAAACCTTCCCAAGGAGAAGAGCAAACAGAGACTGAGGAGCCAGGGAGAGATACTCTGTCCCTGCAAACATCCCACCCTGGCCACTGCCTTTTAAGAAGACAACACCAGCTTCCATACTCGCAGAAAGAGGAGGCAACCAGTTATTCAATTGTCCTTCTGACTGTGGGTATGTAAGGTAACGAAGAGGTAATTTTCTATCCACTGAACATCAGCTGAACACTCCACACGGCTCACAGGACGGCCTGTGGATAAACAGGCACTCCAAAAGCATTCCCCCTGCTCTATCGGCCAGGAACTGCCACGCGGAGGCTGGGGATCCCCCGGCACCGCTCCACGCCGCCTGCTGAACAGCTGCCTGGACGGCTGTACAGAAAGGGCTGGAAGCTTTTACAGAGATGACCCTTTGCTCCAGACCCAATAAATGAAATTGAAAAGCTCTCATAATTACTCAGAGGTCAAGCGCTCCTCAGAAAGCTGTATTTTAACGATTCACTCAGCCACGGTAACTTGCTAAATATTTGTCTTTCTACAATAGCTGCACATAAGCTCACCTGGAGCCAGAGGCACTTTCACCATCGCTTTGAAACAACAGCAAAGGGACCTTGAACGACTTTTCCAACATGCAAAATGTGACACACTCTTGTAAGAAATACCTGGTAACAAATTTGTTTTACACAAACCTGGAATGACCTGAGATTACAACGAAGCAGAAGAAACTCCCCCCACAAATCCTCCAGAGTCTGGATGCTGTTTCAGTCCTCAAAGAAAAATTAAGGCTCCTTAAAGACGTGTGTCTTTAGGACACAGTTTCCAATGTTGGCTCAGTTGCCAGAGGAAGCAGAAGCTGCCCACGGCTGCTGTAAGCTGCAGGATTCACAGAGAGCCAAGATTAATGCCTTGCAGGCTGGAAGGAATCTGAGACTTTCCCCTGGCCACCAACACCCTGCGGTCAGAATGGGAGATAATTAAGGGCAGAAGTTTACAAACACGTTGCTGAAAAACTGGCAGGGGATTCTGCTGTCCCAACAGAGGGGAGGGAACCACTGATCACATCTTAATGCCAGTCAACAGAGACCTGGTTGAGCTGACCAAGTATCTCTTGACTTTGATCTGCCAGGAGGACCTGACTGACCAGTTCAGCATTGCCAGGGGGTTGGCAGGGCAATCTCCTCCCTCTTCAAGGGCTGCTGGCACCCAGGCCATCCTGGTAGTCAAAGTCCCCATTTCCAACATGCTCTGATAGTTTCAGGTACAATTTACCAATCAATTGCACAGGAAACCATCCTGCACCGGACATTTTCACAGCTGAGAATGCAGCTAAGTGCCTCCAACTCAAAGGTTTCCTCTGTACATAACGTACAATCCCAGGTGTCACCAGGAAGCCCTGTGATACTTCAAGGTCAGGAGAGAGATGGAAAAGATTAGATGTGTCTGTAAGTCACAGTTAACCGACTTTTATCTTCTTCAGCTCCCACTATCCCCCCATCCTCTGGGTTACAAGAGCTCCTTCCTGTGCCTCTGGAGATCAAGAGGCAGCAGTCAAGAGATGTGGCAGGGATAGGAACAAGGAATTTAATGTGCATTTGCTTCACTTTAAATTTGCTCTATTTTTCTTATGGAAAAATCCTCTGAGCTTTTGAATTTTGATCAGTAAGTGAACGCTTGCCTGCTGGCCAGAGGGACAGGCTTTGGGGAGCCTTGAGTTCTACCCCACCCAGCACCACGGTGGTTTGGGTAGCCCTGAAAAGCAATGAGGAAAAGTGAGACGGGGCACGAGTCACTGAAGCAAATGAGGGTTCATAAACCAGTCCTAGAACAGGCTTGTTTTAACACAGCGTTGGCAATGGTGGGGGCCTCGCCTTGGGGACTTCAGTGTCATACGTCACATTCACTGCACCCCTCTCCTCTGCCCAAGCTGCATCTCCTCAAAGGAGAATCTACTAGAAGACTTTCTGCTAAAATAAATATGAACTTGGGAACTGTAAAATGAATCCATAACCTCAAGACGGGCTATTTTGTTACTAACTCATCTTGGCGTGCTCTAGCAGAGCTGTCTTTATCCACTTTTAACATGTAAGACACTTCTCAACACAAAGTTCAGTCAACAAGGGATTTATGCTAAGGAGCCAAGAGCTGGAGCCTGACATGCATCTGGCAGCCCAGGTTCACGCAGAGGCAGGAGGCTTGGTGCTACGAAATGCTCTGTTTGGAGCAGGGTCAGAGCTGGCTGGAGCTCACTTATCAAGCATCTTCTCCTGCAAATCACCATGTTAACACAGACCGCGCTCATACATTAATCCACGTTCAGCAAGAAAGGTCATTGTTGAAAGATAAACTCTCTGCTGATGAACTCTTGAGAAATTTTTAAGTCAGGATTCATTATGCCATTTGCCTTAGTGAACTTCACATTACAGTAAAGAGGATCCAGTTGCCTGGCTGCAGGGCGCAGAGGGCAGCTGGGTAAAGCACAAGTTGGATGTTGGAATTCCACCCAAATAAACTCAATTCGGTCATAGAAAACAAAGGGAAAGAGGGATGGAAAGGAGAAGAAACGTCCTGCAAGGAGAACTTGCATGGTATTGGGCTGACAGTCAGTCCCGTAGGGCCAGGTAAGCTAGACATGATGACAAAGCAACGTTTCTGAGCCTGACTAAAGAATGTTGTATTTTAAAGGAAAAAAAAAACCCAGGTAAAATACATGGAGGTGTAAGACAGGCACTATGTGGAGATCGCTATCCCCTCCCTAGCCCACATGAAGCCTTCAGTGACGCTACCTTTCCCTCTCCAAAGCCCAAAGACTTAAAACATCACTGCAGGGAGAGGACTAGCTCCTGCAGCATCCTCTTCACTGTTAACTACTGTGGTTTTGCTTTTTTTTTTTTAACACATAACAAATATGAGTATTTCAAAAGTAAAAAAAGAAAGAAAGGTGAAGAACGGTGCATAATGTGGTTAGAGAAACTCACATCTGCCTTCCCAGCCACAGCGCACAGGCAAAAGAGATCTCGAGTTGGAAAGAAACCACCATGATTTACTTGATTTCTTCTTTGAGAAGAGGCTGGATACTTCAGGATGAAGTGTAGAAATACATTTTGATCTTTAGAGAGCAGCGGAGAGCAGAATGGAGCTGCCCCAGCTTCTCCCTATCTGCAGATGCCTACATCCCCCTCTTGCACCCCAAAGAGACTCATCCGTGGTAATGCTGGGACCCCACAACTGCAAGTGCACACCCCAAAGTGTGCATTGATCAGTACTATGCCAGTGGTCCCAGAGACCCATCTAACAAGACTCGATCGCTGCTAGCGCCTCCCGGAGAGGGCTCCTTATCCCTAGGCAACAATTCACATGGGTGAACAGCTCTGCAGCGACTTCTGGCACGGCTGGAGGCAGAATCCAGCCACAGATGGGTCACCACTGCACGGAGGTGCTCCCCAGAAAGCAGATCCTGCCATCTAACACCACAGGGGAACACAGCAACATGTATAAAAAAAAAGAAAAGAATGAAGTATCCCTCTGTAAACACGCATGCTTTATGAATCAAGCTATGGGTTTATTTTTTCAAGTGGAGCACATGGAGGTGGCCACCAGGACTGAGACAGGGCACATGCTGACAGCCACTGGCATGAGGGCTGGGAGCGCAATGAGTGCTCTGCCTGGGAAGGGTCTGCCCTCCCTCTGTACTCCTCAACTTCTCCTAAAACAGCTCGACCTTGCCAGAAATTCACTCTTCATCTCACACCAAGCATTTTCTACGGCCCGTGTCGGTCATCTCTGGCACTCCTTTCCTCCAAAGCCCTCCTCGCTCCTGCTTTGTCCCACCGGCCCTCGAGTGGTTTCCCATACAAACATGCTTGTTGACAACTTGTTGATCCAGTACTCTAATTTCTGGATGACTCTCTCATCTACCATAAACAGCCACGCACAATTTGGCAGGCATTTCCACCATCAATGTTTATGATAATAACTACACGTGCTTGAAAGCAGCAGGAAATTTTCAATATAACTATCATTAAGACAAAATGCTTTAAATCAAAGCCATTACCCACTACCAAGACTCAAAGCTCACAAGATTAGGCTGTTCTCCTATCTTTATGAAAAATTCATGTAACATGCTGCAAACATCATCTTCCAGCTTGAAGGAGTAAATGATATAACAACATTGAATGCTGCTGACGGGGATGGAAACGGGCAGGGGGTGGGGGACACAGGGCAGAGAGGGGCTGATTGGCAGCAGCCCAGCAGGGTGAGGAGAGCAGGGACCCAAATCTCGTGGGCAGCAGAGAGCAGTTGGTATTTCTCAGCACACCCCACTGCCTGTGACCGATGGGTTCAGAAATGCCGCAACCCAGGTCCCAAGCAGCCCAGCTACGAAGGGGAACTACATCACAGTCTGGAGGCGTTTAATTAAGAGTCACTTGGGATTTACTGCTGGATTTTAAGAGAAGATTTTCACAGAAGGAGTATCACCTGCTACCCAAGCATTCCAGCCTGCTGTATTGCCTTTGTAACAACCCAAGCAGAAACACTGCAGAGGACATTACAGTAAAACCATGGCGACTGGAGCAGGGAAGATCGTGCCCTTCCTTGGGGATCCCATGTGTCCTGAAGCATGAGCACTAATGGCTGTAGAGAGCATGACTAACAGACCAGCAGTCACAGTGTGATGCTGATACTTTAAATAGCCAGCCACGGTATGGACTGCAGGAAAACCTCAGCACCGTATGCAAATCTTACATCATTAGTGCTTAGAGCCTTATAAATATCATTACCTAGCGCTGTACCCATATTATAGATAGCTTGGCCAAAGCCAATTCTTTGGGCATTCATGGCTGAAGTTAATTGGAGCTTGTACCTTGCTTTTCAGAGATGCTAACAACCCAGATGTGATTTACCCTAGACTGGATGTACAAATTAATGCCAGCCTGAAATAAGATCTTGCTGCTCCTGGTTCTTGGCTGCCTATCCAGGCTGCAAGAGTGCATAGGTACAACACTGAGAATTAAATGTTCACATTCAAGCTCTTTTTTTTTCTTCCTATACCAGTCACCACATACAGCTAGAGGCACAAACACTCTCATTTGTGGACAGGCTGAACTATCAGAAGCATCACTTTCTTGTATCTGTGCTTTTACATACAAGGATGTTTTATGTCTGAAGCAGCACGTGGCACACCTCAAATTCAGATCAATGCTCAAACTCAAAACGTCTCAAAAATAATGAGCTGGAAACACATGAGACATTCCAGAGAGTAACAATGTACAAACAGCTCCAAACTACCTACACCAAAAAGCCAGAGACAAACCAGGAAAACAAATAACCCCAGCGTCACAATTAGAGATGCCATTTAGTACATCTCTTGCAGGGACTTACAAGGCACAGCACTTCACTCCAGCTCTCCCCAAGCAGACTTGAAAAGCAAACACCTCTCTTCAAGAAGCCTGTGGCTGACAATGCTCCTCTGCAAGTACGAAGGGCTGCAGATGTTTTGCTTATGACAGTCAGTTCAGTCCTGACTCTGGAAAAAAATCAAACCATGAGCTTTGTGGCTTCCCTGTCACTCCTGATCTGGCTCTGTAATGGGGAGCAGCCAGGCAGCCTCGGGTCAGTGACAGCAGTTGTCCCTCCCCTGCAGCTACACTGGCCCTGGAGGGAAAAAAATAAAATAAAACAACCGTCGGGCTCATCAGTAAAATAAGTGGTGATGAGGCCAAGAGACACTGAGAGCAGCTATCTGCCGTAACAAGGTACTATTTGTACGATATTTTTCTATCTGCAGTCACACTTTAAAAGGTTGTTCTGCCTCTGCAGCCCCTTTGGAAATGGCTTCACACATCAAAATATTGCAGGGATAACGACAGAAAGCAGTGGGTGGTGAGCGGGTTCCCGGCTCAGCAATTACGGCTGGAAGCGAGCAGAGCATGGGGAGGGAGCGGTGCCCAGCCCCATCCTCACTGCTGCTGGCACCTGGCCCCTGCGCAGGGCTGCTGGCAATTATTCACACCCCTCAGACCCATGTCTCGCAGCAGCCTGAGCTGTTAGGAACCAAGCTGGATACGTCGCTGTGATAATAGCAATCAGGATCTTGTGGCAACTGCTCCTGATGCAGCCCCTGCGGCCGCTCACCACGGTGCCCCACAACTCACAGAGCTCCACGAGCAGTCAGTATGGACACATAAAGCAACTAAGGTACCTTAGGCGACCAGAGATGAAGAGCTGGGTGGTTTCCAGAAGCTTGGGCAAGCTACAAATTCAAATGGTGCAGGTGTTTTAAAACCTCACTAGTGCCCTGCCCGTGGATGCTGAAGCCACATCAGCAGCACCTGCTTCTGCTCAGCACTGTGGTTAACGCATCCAAAGTATCAGCCACATCTGAAAGCTGTTGATGTGCACCAATTTACAGCAAAAAGACATAAAATTCAATGTATTCAAGCCCAGCTTTTCTAAGTCCTGCAGTTACGTGGCAGGACAAGTAAATGCACTTTCCGGCTTGGCTGTGATTTTTTGTGAACGATCAATATTTATTGCCTAATCACATTTTCCACATTGCAAGTTAGCGGTGTCACTCTCACGCCAGGCCGAGTGCTACACGGAGGCCACACAAAGCTTTGCTCGTAGAAGCTGCAATCAGGGAGCCAGCTCTTGTCACAGCCTTACAAAAGGATTTCCTCTTGAGCGGCTCATCTTTAATCATTATAAAAGCACAGAAGTTTAATCCATTTTTGATGTAAGCGCTAATAGCTTTGTGTCCTTGAAGTTCAAAGTGGTCTTCGTGCATGTCGCTAATTAGCCGAGCAAGCAGCCATTCAGCTCCCTCTCATGTTTCTAATTAGATCCTTAACAACAAACAAATGTCGACCTCACAAAGGCTGTGCTACGTTTCCCTTCATTAGTTAAAACAGTTTGGGAGGGACGTGGTGGCTTCTAGTTGTCTGCAACCCACCCTACCCAGCACGGCACTCGAGGGCTTTGGGCCAGGGCACTCGGGTGCCTCTGCTGCCCGTTCGAGAGGGTCTACCTGACTGATGAGGTTTTCCAGGGGTGCCGTGAGTGGGGTGACCACCCCACAGCCCCCTGTGCCCAGTGCTGCTCTGCTTTCCCTCCTCACCAGCAACAGATACTGAGACATCTCACATCTTGGCTGTGCTAAGACAAGCAAATAAAACAGAGAGGTAAATAAACTCTGTCCCATTAGTCATCTTCCTGACAGGTTTCTCTGTCAATTTAACTGGTTTAACAGTTAATTGAAGATCTGGTGTGCTTTAATGTTTATGTACTTCGCATCACATGCTTGGGACTGTTTTCTTCTACTCATTTTTGGCACTCACTGCTCATAACATGCCGCACCGGAGCCATCTGAGCAGCACTATCATGTACTCAGGTTTTTCAGGCACGCTTTTTGCTCAAGCAGCCCCTGTACTAGGACATCCCACAGCCAGTGCTGCTCACACGGCATGGTCCTGCACCCTCCCTTGGTCAACGCTGGGCTAGGGGAGAAAAATGAAGATTTCTGCATCAAGGATCATTGCCACCACACTCCTCTCGCACACAATTCGCAAAGCTGCGGACACTCGCTGTTTCACAGGATCTGACCCTGGCGCTGTACCTGCTGTCCGTGTCTGCACATTGAGCTTTAACACTTATTACCATCCATCTAACTGGCAAATAAGGGCTAAAGCTGTGATGCTGTGCTAACGCAGACCTCTCTCTAATAATTTTTCTATTTAAAATGAAGGAGGAGCCGAGCCAGGCGACACCAGTGCTTTTACCTCGTGCTGGGTAACACGAAAGCTGTTGCTACTTTTTCTCTGGGCAACCACATCTGCATTAATTGTTTACCACAGCCTGGACAGGTCTTTTATTAATATTAATGAGTAACAGGGAACAAAAGGCCCCTTTATTTTTAGCCTACTCTAATTGTGTAGTAATTACTCATCTACAAAACAAATGAGCCGAACTCCATTGCCATAGCAACAGAAACTCTGGCCTCCCACTGTACCACATTAACTGGCTATCACTTCTGTTAATTTTAAATTGAAGCCTTTTGTAAAATAACAGACAATACAGGAGGAAAATTAAAACAAAACCAGGGCTTTGTTTTACGGCATATTTTAAGTCGCTGTAGCAGGAAGGCACTGCCTGGAGGGCTCCTTCCCACTGAAAATAGATGCCCACGGGCTGGCTGGATGCTCAGGAGCATGAAGGCGTTATCCAGGTAACAGAAGAGAAATTCAGACCACAAAACCCTAGTGCTTTCTGTGTAAAGAACCTCCCCTGCGGGAGAGCCTGCACTGGGCGCCTGCAGAGCCAGAGGTGATGGGGACTGAGGTCCTGATGGGGACTGAGGTCCAGAGCTGCCCGGCCATTAGGGTGTCAAGGCCATATCCAAGTGAGGGGTCTCCACGGAGGGACCCAATGTCTGGGGACAGCTGGTGGCACCAGCTCTGCCATCGGCAGCTCACGCCCCAGCCCCTTGACAGGGGAGGATTTGGGCATCTACACTTTAGAGTCCTCACAGCACAACGCTCTCATCTCTTGCTTTAACTAGAAGGAAACAGCCTTAAAAAGAGCCAGCTGTGTGAATTTATTATTTTTAAATAGCTGAAGTTTATATACCTGCAGACCAATTTTGCATTCTCTGGCAATTACTAATCCACCATGCTCCTCAAGCTAATCTAGAGCCAGACGCACGCTAACATCTGCTGCAAGGAAAAACTCCACTGCCTCTTTTTCAGTTTGCTATTTCAGAAAGGAGAGAGAGAAAAAAATAACTGTAATTATGTATTTACTTTTAAAGCATTCGAGGAGAGAATCAGCATGAAAATACTCACAATAGTACGTCAGTAAAATGTGCGCTGCATCAAATTTAGTAGTTGTTCCACTAATGGGTAACAGCCTGCGACTGCTGCCAGACAGGCAAGTTACCCCTCAGCTCAGCGAGTACTTTACGCGTTTAGTGATTAAAATGCATGAGATGTGCTCGTGTGCTCAAATATCTCATTGCACTAGAGAGCTCACGCTGAAGGCCCTTGTTTCAAACTTTACAATGACTCGTCTGCATCTTGTGGGGAACAAAGTCTAATTACGAGGGCCGAGAGCTCTATCCCTCTGCTTCCACTGGGAGAAAGGAACTAAAACATCAATCACTGGCTAGTGTAGGGCTTCGGAGGGCTGGGGCACAGGTGCTCAGACAGGGGAGTGTGACCCTGTGCACCACAGAGCTGGTCACGGCACGAAGCAGCATCAGCGTCTGTGCCGTCACTGCTAACCATGAGTCAAGAGCGGCAGCCAAGACGCTGGGATGAGCTCTCCTGAGGAGTGTTTTCCCATTGAAAATAATTCTCCCTATTGAAAAGACTATTAAAAGTTAGCCGCTAAATTAATTTAAGATTAACTTCCACTGTACTTAAGTCTGCACTTCAGAGGTGGCCACTAATTGCGCTGGAGATGATTTATCAAGTGGCCAAGATTTTCTATTACAAAATTATTGATTAAAGCTGATGTATTTTAACCACAACAGACTATAGCCAGCAGCCCTGTAAAATGACCACCGCTGTGGTCAAAGCCTAACAGCAGCACCACCAAACTGTTTTACATCTACTTAATTTTCTCCACGGCACCGTAGGAAGCTCAGTCCCTTATGGACTCAAAAAACCCATTTTTGTGCGTAGCCTGCATTCTGGAAAGGACCCGTGTGATTCCCACTCTGCACAGCACTTCGAACTGAACAGAAATGACTCCCCTTTCATTATTCTTTTAAAAGCTGGGGTAGTGCTCACAAAGGAATAAGGATATTGCCAGTAACGAGGCCAAAACCACCTATGGAAACGCCAAGTGGCCTCCTCTGCGGCTGCACTACGTGAACGGTGTATTGACCGCTCGGACAGGTGCTCTGTGCAGAGCCTGGCTGCTCTTATTTCGGTTTAACACGTGACATTTGCCTCCACGTTCACCCCACACTGAGCCCCCAGGGTGGTGTGGGGTCCCTCTGCCTCGCCCTCCTGCCAGGCTGCCTGCACGAGCTGCCTCTGCTATGAAGATAAGCAAAAGATTAAATCTGATGCAGCCATTAATTTTCTGATGCGTCAGCCGCTAGGCTCTGTCACATAATTACCGTCGGTTCCAGCGGAGTGAGAAATTTCAGCCTGCTTGCTGTTCCCAAGTGGTCCACTTGTTAGGTTCTGCCTTTTGAGACTACACAGCTCGGATTAAACTTTATGCACTTTTATATAGTAGAATAAAAGAGGGAGAGCGGTTCTGTCAGAGCTGTCGTGCCACAAGGGAGTCCTCTCAACGGGCCGTATAAATCTCAAACTGGTTCATCACTGGATCTTTGGAATGTTCCTCCTCACGGCACTCCTGCGAGCCAGTGGTGGCTTCTCTCCCTCCGCACACACAGACCAGCTGATGTCCCGCTTTTTATGGCTGCAATTTGCTAACACTATGGGTGCCTAATGACAAGATTAAATTTTTAGAGCACCTTCTTTAAGTGTAAGACAAGGCCTCCTAAACCCCATGCAATTTGTCGCTCTGCTGACTTTTAGATACACTCCTCACTCAATCATACGTCGGGCGCATTAAACAGTGGGTCCCTCCGTCTCCCGGGCAGATTGAGATCTAAGAGGGAAATTATTCTCCCTCCTGACGTACAAGTGTTTCAGCTCCCTGGTAGCAATAAGGAAAGTACCAGGGGTGGCTGGGCCTGCCTCGCATTGCTTCAGCCCCATCCAAGCGGTTGTTTGGTTGATTTACTTTATGTTCTATTAGAAGTAAGGAGCAGATACAAATCCTTAATTACATTTTGAAAGCCCATTCCGGATATTTTATTTCCTTTGAAAGTGCTTGCTGGAGTAAGTGCACCGAGGGCTGCCTTGAGGATCCCCAGCGGAGCAGGAAGATGCTCCAATCCCACACATCGGGTTTGCGGGGACAGCCGGGGTGCAGGGAGGAGGGAAGGTGTGACCATGCCATACAGTATATTTTCTATTCTCAGCAGGATGTTTTCCAACAAGCAACAAACTAAACAAATAAACAAAAGCTTAATTCGGGATCTCAATTACCATCTGTTAAATTTACTGACTGCAGCTTCATCTGGGATAGAAGTTTAAATGTTTAGCACAGAAACCTGGGCACAAGAAGAAAAGACGCTTGCTGGCTTAATGGCTCAGGTCATCAGAGACGATAAACTTGCCTCAAACTCCTCATCTGATATTTATGAAATGTTAAATCTTCATTTAAATCTGTTCCCTTAAGCTGGGTGACATGGCAATGAGTGCAACCCACCACGAGCTCAAAGTCTCTGTTGCATAACAAGATTTACAGTTTATGACCTAAACCCAATTGCTTTGTGTCTCAGGACAGTCTGCAGGACGCTGCCTCACACACAGAGCGTTATTTAGGTACCCAAATGGAGTGATTTGCATTTGGCACAACTGGCCTACGACTGCTAACGAATGAGTCTATGGGCTAACATGGACGAGTAAAAGGCTGATGAAGAAACCATGATTGTAAATGATTTAAAAAACATTCTAAGTTCTTTTTAATACAAAATAAAAACAAGAGAACATAGTTCTAGTCAGCATTTTAATTCCTAGGGGGGGTTAATTTGAAAAAAAAATAAGGCAAATTTACTATCAACATAATAGCATGTGCGGGTTCTTGTACAGAGGGTGTAGGTTGCCTGCAGCCGGCTTCAATTTAAACTTCCAGATAATGGGATTTAACAAATGCAATACTATGGATCCAAGCCGTTAGCAGCTCTCTGCTGTATTAACAGCCCTACGCTTTCAATCAGACCAAGGCTATGCTTTTAACTGCCACGCTAGTTCAAGTTGATGATACCTATAATATCAACTCAACAATGCATGTTCTACAACTACATCTACTGCTACCAGTACGACTACTACAGTGCATGCATTTAGTTCAGTCCCACAGATACATACACTCTAAGAACAGGCAAGGGGAGATGTGAAATGTTTTACGGGACGACAGGTGTTTTGTTTTTTAAGTAAGGGAAATTAATAAAAACATCAAAAGAAAGAAAGTGTACAAAAAAAATAGAGACATTTCTCAAGAGTTGATATGACTCGTTTCTTGAACCGTTTCGTCCGAACAAGCAAAAAACATGCAACCAGCTGCTACTAACAAGAAGCTGGACACTGAGAGAGGATTAATAGGTGTGGACAAACCTTCCCGCTGAGAGCGCTCAGAAGAGTGTTTGAGAGGAGGTGTGCACGTCCGAGTGTAAGAGAGGCCGGAAAGTATGCCTCAGAGACACCCTCTCTCACAGCAGCCCCAACCAAGCAAGAGAGAAAACAACAAAACATAACTGCTCACACTCACCATCAAGGTCAGTAGCTCACGTTACGAGATTTGTTATAGCTGGCAAGTATAAAGTACAGTAAGGGGTTGTCAGGGCGCAGGGCTCAAAGGCAGCACTGGCAGGCCAGGACTGGCGCCCAAAATCCAGATGTGCCAGGGGTGCTGCCGCGCTGCGTGCCGCCGGCCGTCTCGGCAGGCAACGTGTGCCCGTGGCAGCCTCCACCGCTCACCCGGGATGGGCGTTCACGGCTCCTCCCGGCGCCAAGCAGCTGGGATTGGGCTGGATTACGGACAGCCTTATCGGTTTAGTCTCCAGTCCTCAGGGAGGAAAAGTTGGTGGCAACCGGTTGGGAACTGGAAAAATCTCGGACTTGTCAATGAGCCAGAGAGGAAGGAACGAAACCCCTCTCCTGCCAAATTTTCCTTGTCTTGCTTTCCTGACAAATGAATCCCTCCCATGGCAAATGCAAGATAAAAATGTCCCCCCGCCATGGCTGTATTTTAAAAAAAAAGCATTTACACGACAAAAATGTTTTACACGTAAAATATGTCAGGTGAATTCAAAAGAAATGTGACATTGATAGTGAAGTTGTCTAGGAGGAGTTTGCAGCATTCAGACTTTTTAAGTTTGCTCGTTTTCCATGGCTCAGGTCCCAATTCATTAAAAAAAAATACAAGAATGGATGAGGTTGTCAAAACCAGCTGAGGGATTCGGCAGCACAGTTCCACCCGGTGTGAACAGACGTGGCCAACCGCCACCCCACTTGAGGGACTTCAGCTATCGCCGCAGCTGAGCTATCGCCTCACCTCTGGGATGTCGATTGGGCATGTGATTTAGAAAGAGAAGCATCGCTGTGTTTGTCCTGCTCTGTGAATTTAGGAGTGGCACTGAGCATGAGCAGGGGGAAACAGCCCTTTCTGCTGACTGTGGGAGAGAGCTGCTGTGACAGGTAAGAGAACTCCTTCGATCTAGCAAGGTAAACTGGTGGCTGCATCCTCACCCGCTGCAACAAAAAAAGAAGGGGCGAGGAGAAGGATGAGCAGGCAGCACAGAACCAGGGCCAGGCGCTGCCCCTGGGCAGGCTCCTTTCACTGGCTGTGAAGCCAACGTGCATGTGTCCCAAGAGGAGGAACATCACCCTGGGGAGCACCCAAGGTGGTCAGTGCGCACGCACTGCAGCACAGGGAATTGGAGTGAAAAGGCTGCGGCTTCCTTGGAAGACCAAGACGTGTGCCTGGAGGTGGATGCTCTCCAGGGGCGCTCAGCCCCACTGCTGGGCACTGGCAGCTGGGTGAATTGGTGCTGCAGAGCCAAGGAAGGGGGCGAAGAGCCCGTAGCGTGGGGTGGAGAGCAGAGGGAGGTCAATTTGGAGGGAGCACTGCCGGAGGGGTGGCAGCGATGGGTACCTCTCCAGCATGCCCTGGGCAAACCACACCCCAGCGAGCAGAGGGGTGGTGGGACGCGCCTGCCTGGGTGTTTTCCAGCTCTTTTCTGTTTACTGGCAGAAAGGGGCCGGTAAGAGCCAACTGTGCTGCACTCTGTGATTTTGGATTAGGCACGCATGAAGGAAGGCTGTGCAAATTTGCAAAGGAAAAAGAAAAAAAAAACTGAAAAGAAAGGAAGGAAAAAAAAACCCAACAAACCCAACCATTTTTCTTGTAATGAATCGGGCCCATAAACTGTAGCGCAAGATCGATTTTACTCTACTGCTCCTGAATACAATTCACTACCATTGCTGGATGGAAGTGGCGAACCCAGGATGTCCCTTCCGAAAACCATCTTTGAATGGAATGACTCTACATAAAACACCACGTTTCACTGCAAATGTGAGTGGCCATCAGGCCAGGCCAGTGACAAACCCACCTTCCTCCTTGGGATCTCGGGGCTGGGGAGGCAGGGGCTCTTTTGATTCAGTTTTGGGGTTTTGCCAGTTTTGTGCACACAGGCAAATTTGAGACTTGAAAGACATTTCCAAACACCATACTGCTCTTTAAACTTGCCAGAAAGGGTGTTGTTAATTTAGGGTTAGGTTTAGTTTCGTATTGCAAGTTCAAATAAAAAAAACCAAACCAAACAAAACAAAACCGAAAAAAACCAAACCAAAACAGGAAACCCAACAGAAGAAAAATCAAAGAACACTCAAATTAAAGACAAATGATTCTCAGGCACAGAATTGATCAATGCTCAGTTCAGTTGTAATGGGTATCAAAAGCACTCTGATTAAAAAAATAATAATAATCAGGGAAGCAACGTTAATCCAGCCAAACCCTCTGTGCCTCACTAAGGGGCAACTCACCAGCTCTGTTTGCACGTAAAACAAAACCTGAAGGGCAAAACATGAGGAAGAGGCAGAAACAATGAAGTCTGTTTTCCTGAAATCATATGCAAAATCAATATTTTTTTTTTGTTTGCTTCTTTTTGTTCTTTGGGTTTGTTCTTCCCCCTCCGCGAAGGGGCAGCAGGAAAAGCCAGGAGACAGGGAATCCCCACAACCAGTCTGGCAAGTCACCCCTTAGGCGCTCTCTACATGCCACAAGATGAAACTGGTACAGATAATCCTTTGTAGCCTGCAAGCAGTGCCAGTTTGCATGGAACGGAGTTCTCCTGGTGTCTTTCTTTGGCCTCCATGGCATCAGGCTCGCTCTCGAGACACACCTGAGCCCGCACCCTCCTCGTATAACCCCTCACGCAGCAGTTTGGTCGGGTCTTTTCGGCAAGCGTCTGGCTAACCCACCGGCACTGCCAGAAAAGCCTCCGAGAAACCCCCACTTTGGGACCGTGCCATGAGTGAGCTGGAGCGCTGCTGCCACCGCCGCGTCCTCCGCTCCGGTCCCTCCACCAGGCACACCAGAACACCCAGTCCGGGCCAGGGAAACCGTGCAGGAGGTGCAGGGTGGCAGCAGCTCCATCCCGGCTGGATTTGAGCAGGCTGGGGAGCCAACAGCTCACTGATGGCTGCACGGAACACTTGGTTACCCGAGCAAAGCGCTAATTCACATGTTTTAGCTAAATTTAAAACCTGAGGTAGTAACGGTAATTGGCATAAATTTATTTATTTCCCTTAAGGGGAAAAAAATAAAGAGTTTTCAGACAGACAGGAAGAAAAGCTTTGACGTTTCTCAGGAAAGGAGCTGGGGTTTGGAGCGGGCACGGCCAGCAAACTGCCAGCCACACTCTGGTGCCAACAGCATTTGCAACAGTGTCTGCCCCACGCAGGCAGAAGACCCTGTCCCCAAGGGGTACACGGCCACCTCACAGCCCTGTGAAGGTTGACCCTCACGCTGGAGGCAGCTAAAGCGGCTCCACACACGGTGGGAGCACCCAGGGCTGTGGCCACCGTCGCAACCCAACCCCAGCTTTCCATGAGGAACGAAACCTCTTTTTTTTCAAAAATACAGATTAATTTTTTTCAGGGTGTCCTTTATAAGCTCAAATTTAAACCAAAGAAACAAAGAAACCAACATAATAAAGGAATAAATAAAGAAACAAATCAGAATATCTACCCTGGTTTTGGCAGTTCTTACGCCAATCTCCTGCAAGGTGCTCCAGGCCCCGTGGCCTCTGCTTGTAGTTTGGGATTGATTATTTATCGTTCATATATTCTTTTTTTTCTGTAATTTGTTTTCAGTTCCCCAGGGTTAAGTGTGAGGAAAATCAGAGAAATGATGGAGAGCTGCAGCCACACAGAATACCGACAGAGCTTTTACCTGACCCTGCACTCTGAGGGTTTGCTCTTCCACGGGCCCCCCTACCTGATCCTCTTGCTGCCGCCACGGCTGCCGCTGCTACTGGTCCATAAGCCGCTGCCGGAAAACCTGGCCGTGGAGAAAAGGAGAAGGGTAAAGAAAGAAGCCAGTGGGTACCGCGAGTCTCTGTGGGGCGCAGGGTGGCCAGCAATGGCCTGGCGTTTCCAGAGGTTGCCATCCCGGCTCTCCGTGCCACTAACAGGCACTGTTTTTAGGAGCCGAGCCTTCGCCAGGTGCCCGCTGCTGGCACAAAGGTGGCTCAAATCCCCTTGGCAGAAGAGGAAGGTGGTGGCGCAGCCGCTGATGGCGCGATTACCCCCCGGCACGCCGCCAACCCCGAGGGGCCGGGGCACATAGACCGGCGGCACAGCCTGCAGCTCGGCTCCCGTCTCCGTACTCTCGAACAGCTAGGGTCAGACCGCTTTGTAAAACAACGAGGGAATTCTCCTCTTTGCTTATTTGCAAGTGATAATAATGTGCTGATGTACAGACATGGCAGTAATGGAAAATATGAGGAGGTCCTCATGTCAAGATCACAGATTTGCTGGGATCAAGCAGAAAAAACTCACTGGAATGTAATTTAAAAAAGAAAGAAAGAAAGCAAAAAGCTTTTGAAAGCAAAACAGCTGCAGATCAAGGAGCTTGAAGACATACACCCTGCTACAGGGGGATCGAGCCCTTACAGATGAATGAAATGCTGCTAGCAAGACCGCAGATTTAGTTTCTTTACTTAATTAACATTCAAAAGATCTGCCAGAGGCTCTGACTTTAAATATATGTATTTTAAGAGGGCAATGGCCAGGTCCAGGTGATCAGCGAGAACCCCAAGCCCCCTTGCTGCAAAGTCAACAAAATCCTGGGAGGTTTCTGGTCTCTGGGGAGCTCCGACTGCTCCTGGCACCCGACAGGACAACCCCACGGGTAGATCCCACCATGGGACCTGCCCCTTGAGTGGGCTCCAGGGCTTTGATCATAGCTGCTTTGCAATGCTGAATAACCACAGAAAACCAACTGAGGCAACAGAAAAAGAGAACAGCAAGGTAGTAGAATGGAGAGAGCGAGACCCAGAGAAACCAGCAGACTACAAGCCCGCTACCTCTAGCGCTATCGTCTCAGCTACAGGTGATCTACCAGACGGAAAGGAGCAGAGAACAACTAGGCTAGAGTGACTTGAAGCTACTTAAAACGTCAATTAAAAAAAGACATACTTGCATTTAAATATGGTAATAGGGCTGTTGGGGGGAAAAAAAAAAGTATAGGTAAATGTATGTACAGCTA
Organism: Phaenicophaeus curvirostris; assembly: GCF_032191515.1. Taxonomy (NCBI): domain Eukaryota; kingdom Metazoa; phylum Chordata; class Aves; order Cuculiformes; family Cuculidae; genus Phaenicophaeus; species Phaenicophaeus curvirostris. Next base: position 6,445,521 of record NC_091412.1, on the reverse strand, counting down.
CCCCTGGCTGCTGCTGCTCCCCAAGCAGAGAGCCCACACACCGCACAGCAAACCCTGCTCCTTAACGCCGAGCTGAATCTGTTTGTTTTTATTATGTTGGTGAACTGCAATCGCCTCAGGTAGAGTGGGATGCAGGAGGAAGTACATCCAGACTGAGGGATATTATAACCAAATACCCAAGTGCTAAATTCCCTCTTGCTGGTGATGGAGCCATCGATACCAGTCGGGTCCCCTGACATGCATTTAGGGCTGGAGCTGAGATATGCCAGAGCGAGAAAACCTCAGTAAGCATCTGAAGGACAAGGGCTGAGGCTCTGGGGCTTTGTTTTCCTGCAGAGCCATGCCCAGGCCAATCCCAGAGCCCTCCTGCTGTGGGTTAGGCAGGAGCAGAGCTAGCACTGGCCCTACAGCCTCTCCTCTGCTCCCTGCCCACCACGGTGCACATCCCACTAACACATCCCGAGAGCAGCCTCCTCTGTGTTCCCATGGCACGGCCAGGACCAGCTGGCCACCAGCAAATCTCTCATTTGGAAGCTCCAGGGGCTCCCTAAACCATTTGTTCAGGGATCAGAGGAGCTGTGGATTTTCCACAGAATAAAATGCATCTGCCAAAACCAATCAAATACCCTTCAAATCACCAAGCATCCTCTGAAGGCAGCATAAAAAACAGGGCTGGAAAGTTTGTTTCTCTTGTTCAACTGCCAGGGACGCTCAGTATCTATTTGAAATGCAGGACAAAAAGTTTTGCCATGCAAAAGAAGAATAAAATAACAGGGGTGGAGAAGGCACTCCACAGAAAGGACCTGAACAAAGGATCTGTTATTGCATTCCAGTGGACAGATGTGTGAAAAATTAATCCCTCCACCCCCAAAGAAAGCTATTATCCCAATTCTGAGATAAAAGCATCTGTGTGACATGGCACTCCAAACAACTCAAGTGTGATTGGCTGCTCGGAACGCTGCGGCCGGCCGGGTGGAGGCAGAGTGGCAGCGGCACGGCTGCGTGGCCCTTACAGTTACAGAAGCAGGAGATGGGAACAAGGATTGATTATTAAGATTGGCAAAAACCTGCTTACCGATACCAACTCACAGGCTGGTTCCATCACTGGACGATCCCTAAATCAATCCAACGTACTGAAAGTAATCAATCCCCCACCCTGCAATTACACTTGCCAGACACTGCATTAATCAGCTCATTCAGCTGACAACAAATTTCCCCGTCACCACGCTGTCGAGCGCATTAATGCCGCGCGGCGTCTCACAACTGCGCTAACTTACTGTTATACTTGTGTGGTTGTTTACTGCCGAACCCCTCGGCAGCGCTCAGCAGCTGACGCCGGCCCCACATCACAGATGGGGTAAAAGGAGGCACAAAGAAGCAAAGCGACTTGAGGAAAACATTTGCAGACAGCCAAGGGTGCAGCTGGGCTCTCAAACGTTCCGGTCTCAAGCTCCGCCACTCACTTCTGTAATTCCTCTTGTACCAGTCCTACAGCATCATTTAAGCACTTCAGTCACACCATATTATTCCCTCCCATTGTTTATAAACTTCTACACCACCAAAGACTTCAGAGTAGCACTATGGTGACAGAGCAATTAATACTGAACCTATTCTGTCTGCTGCAACAAGCCTCCATCTCTGTCACCCTTCTGCCTGTCTTGTCACACTATTTTATTACAGTTCCAGAGCTGAGGTACCTGCAGCTCTTCAGTGAGGAGGAAAGCATTAGCAGGCGCTTTTGATGGGTTCCAGGCCTGCAGAAGGCACCTGCTTGACCACAGAGCCTCTTGGTGGTCCCCCAAACCACAGTGATGCTTTGGTGAGGCTCTGCGCCTGCACACATTCCCCTTCCCTGGCATCAGGGTTTAAAATGAGGCACAATGCAGCTGCCGAGTCCCAGTGGAACTTTTCCAAGCGCTGTTCCCCACGTAGCAGCAAAGGTGGATGTGTTCCAACCTGCTCTGCCTGATGGGGACCCCAGGGTTCCTCTGGGAGACAGAGGAGGGAATGCAGGACTGCTGGGTGCATGCTTTGGGAATGCAAGACTGCTGGGTGCAGGGAGACCCAAGGGGCCACGGAGAGCTGTGGGGTATCAGCAGGCTTTTCACATCCTGTAGCCAGCTGTCAAGAGGCTTGCACATTCCCTGTTCTTTTTTAACAGATGGCTTGGAGGTAACCGGGTGCCACAAATGGGTGCCTGGACCAAAGAGCCTTGAAGTTGCAAGCAGCACGCTCTGGATCCCACCCGCAGCGGCGATCCCACTGCTGGTGCCAGCCTGGCTCCCTCCGAGCCCTCTGCTCTCTGAAGTCAACTGGAAAATCAAAAGGGGTGGAGGGAGAGATCAATTCATTCATCTTGCTTGTTTAAGGCACTCTGATTCCTGCCTAAACGCTGCTGTCCTGTTTTGTGTGTCCGCTGCTTATAATTGCCTAGAGAAAACAAGACACCAAAGCTGTTCCAAAGGACAAAAGTGCCCACTTTAGGCATTGCAATTAGAAGACATTTTACAATAAATGTTTTGCAATGGGCTTGCACACTGTCCAGGAAAGCCCTGAGGATTCACATCAATTTCATGGTCTCTTATTGCTCTGAATGAGCTAAAGCCAGTATTTGGAGTTCAATTTTTCACAGATATATTTTCCTTCTTCCTGCATCAATAGTTTCACTTTAAATACTGAAGCAGCCTTGTGCAAGGGACGATGGACACATGTGGATTTAAACGCTTTGCCCTAAGGTCACCAATTTAGTCCATGCTTCTCCAAAGGCACAAATTTAGGAGAAAGGGGGATGAGGAGTGTGTGTGCCCAGGAGAGGCAGGCAGCGCCCAGCCCTGCCAGCTCACGTTTGGCATTACTGAGCACAAAATGCCAAGAGTCTAGGATTTAGTGGATACTCCAGGGGCTTTGTGAACAAATCTGGTGAAAGCCATGCTGCCCAGGCAGGGCTGGTGCTTAGGGGGACTCAAGGGGCTCAAGGGCTCCTGGTGAAGGGCACGGTCCCTCCATAGGTCTCTGCCTTGCTCCACCTCCTGCTCCAGTGGGATCATTCTCTTCTCAATCCACTGATTTCTCCTTCACTACAGCCTGAAGCTGGCTACAAGGAAACCAGGAGCGAGTGGAATACACAAGAAAGAACTCCCTTCCTCTACACGTGCTCTTTTGCACGCAGCTCTATTTCTCCATGAGAAATCACTGACTCCTTCAGACTCACTCTGCTCTGTTTAGACCCTCAAGACTCCAAATATCCAAAGGACACCCATCCCTATTCTCTACTAACAGCCAGACAACAGGAATCAAACCAGAAAGAAGTCAGAAAGTTCATGAAATCTGTTCTTACATCAAAAAACATCATGAAAAGGATCTCCTCTGCCTCTAACGGTTAAAGCACTTGGGGCACTTGAGCTCATACGTTCAGACTTCAGCAATAAGCATGGGGACTTCAAACAAGAACAAAAATAGAAGCTGAGAGGGCAAAATCATCACTTGACTCCAGCACTAGACTTCAGGAAAAAGCCAAAATTACGGGACATACATATAGAATAAAATAAAGGCCACCACAAAATTGCACCTAGTGAGCAAAATCGTCCCTCTGTGTTTACAGATTGCTTGGAGCCCTTGCACACGCAGGTAGCAGAGCTGAGTCCTGCTGTCAGTCTTATAACGTCACAGTGTCTCTGTGCGGGGCCTTTTGAGGGCCCCGTTCACACAGGAGATTGAGCTCTGAGGCTACGACCCCCCCAAAGCGTTTTGCCTCTTACACCAACGGAGCTCCCCAGCGCGCTGCTCTGACACCGGCCATTTAGGAGGTTCACTTGATCTCCCATGAAAAAAGTGCCAAGTCTGGAATATAAAATCATCTGCAGGTTGAGTGGGAAAAGGAGAGGGGGAAATTGATATCCTCTTTTCAAACAATGTTACCAGCAGCTTTGATCAGCACAGAAAAGCTTCGCAAGGCTCACAGCTGTCATTTCAAATGGGTTCTCGCTTGCATTATTCTTTCCATTAGGCAGTGTTATCCTCTTTGTAGGATCTTTAGGCTTCATTTCAAAAGTATCAGAGACTCAAAACCATGAAGCAGAAGAGCCTGGTCGCTTTTTTTTTTTGAAGGCAGGCAGGCGTGGGTCCAATTTACTGGACAAAAACGGAGCCTTTAATGGTGAGCACGCACAAGGGAAAGCTCCATCCCAAAACAATCCCTTTATGTTTAAAACCTTCATCTTTCAGACTTCTCTGTCTCAGGCTCCCCATCCCTTTCTATAACAAAACAAGAATGAAAGAAAAAAAACCTGCTACCTAATGCTCAGTGTTTAGATAAGAAGATACACCCACAGAAATCAAATTTTATCTAGAATTGGTGAAAGATCGGGATGCTACCAAGCCACTCACAACACATTATCGTTCTCCAGTAGCAATTAACTCTTTGAGATTTGACTGAAGACTCTACCAAAGCTCTCCTGAAGTCTATAGGAAGTGAACTTGGAGGCAGCCACAAGCCCTGCTTGGAAAAGCTCACGTTTGCCACCAGTGACCCTGGTCTGCCGATCCAGAAGTGGGATAGCGCCCTCCATGCCACAGAAAACAGTCAAGACCAAGCAAGGTGCAGGGCAGACCTCCACGGAAATAGAGAATTTCCTTCCTAAGCTTTTAATCAATTCTATTAACACTTCTAGCACCTCCAAGCCCACTCAGAGCCCTTTAGTGTGACAGCCCCATTAAGTGTTTCCCTTTGTCTTTATATGCTGTGTTACATCGAGCTTATTAAAATCTATTTCACCGGGTCAGAAAATTAGTGAGCTTCAGATACACCACATCATGCATAATGGAAACCTCATCAAGCAGCCCACTGCGTTATTCAAGGCACAACTGTCTCATGTTTAACATGTACAGCGCGTGGCAAGACTTTGTGGGAGAATTCTCAGCGTCAGACGCCTGTAATGCACTTCACACCGGCCGCGTGTTTGCAGATGGATGTTATTATGAACAAATATTTCTGCTTTGGAATTTCAACAAAACAATAAAACCCAAATATAGTTCATTTAAAATTTGGCACTTCCACTTTATGTACAGCAAACGACCCATTTTTCAGCTGTTTACCACTCTCAGGCCACGGGTTTTAAAATGAGAATGATGCACTTTTGCCCAGTAATTACTTTATGCATCAGTGAGACAAAGCCTTGTTTGTTTCCAAATTATCATTCTGTGTCATTTCAAGTGTAATAACCCTGTTGCAGTTATTTCACTGTGCAGAAAACTGGGAAACTTCTCAAAGGCAAATAGTTTATTCTAAGAAAACTACTTATTAAAAAAAACCCAACCCAAAAAGCAAAAGCTGGTAGCTGATTTAGTTTATTTACTCTACTTCAAAACTCTTCCTCTCCTACAGCAGCTTCAAGGCATCTGCTACGCTTCTCAAATGCGTCCTATGAAAACTATACCTCCCACCATCCAACACTCAAACTCAATATGTAATTTGGCTTCTCCCTAATTTAGTAACTGGTGAAACACAGAGAATTATGAGCTTCAAGTGAATGCAGCTGATGTGGGTGAAAGAGAATCTCAACCAAATCGCTTCCTAAAAGCACGTAATTCTGTTAAGTACTAAGTTGATCGCTCCAATGAAAGCATTGCTCATTTTAAAGCTCCAAGCCAAACATTTACCATCAATTTTTAATAAACAAGGTAAGTATGAATGTAACGCTCACTGCAGGGTGAGGAATACCTGTGAATTCGCTGTACCCAAGCTGTCACACAGCACAGAAGCTCTGAATTTCAGTTACCTGCTGCTGAATGAACAAGGGCAGGTTAGATAGAACAGCATTACAGCATACATTTAAAGTTCAGCAAAGTGGCACTGATTTGTTTCAAGCCTCATTTCAGTTGCTTCGATGGTAGGCAAAATGAGCTATTTGGTTAAACCGCTCACTTAAATTTTTATGAATGCTCTAAACTATCTGGATAAGGATTATTAAAAGACAGATTCTTGATGATGAACAAAAGCATAAAACGAACTCATGTCTGGAGGCTGAGGCTGGAAAAATTCAATGCAGACAAGAGGCAACTAAGTAAAAGAGAAGATAATTAATCAGAGGACAAGGTTATCAGAGGTCAGGAAATTGTCCAGCACCTATGTGTCCGAAGTTGCATCCCTCTCAGAGAGCCACTGCAGCTCACTGAGAGCACAGCCTTTCCTGGCAGAGATGGGGAACTTCCCGCTGCCTTCCTGGAGGAACTGCCCCTGGGCATTCCATAATCCCTGTTAGAAAAAAGGTCAGAGGAGAGGATTGTGATGCCAAGCCCAGAAACCTTCAGGGCATCACTGCAGCAACTACGCATTACTGCTTCTGGGCAAAGGAGGACTTGGAAATCCTGCTGCTAAATGTGATTGAAAAACATTCATATTTGAATGTTTTTGTGCTTAAGGAGACTAATCTCTTCAAGCTCTTTGCAACCCCCAGCTCTCAATTTTTAACAGCTTTACAGTTAAAAATTAGATCTACAGAGGCATAAGGAATAAGCGGACTAGCTGTCGTGCTCCGGCTAACTTGGACACGTAGAATTCCTTACAGCAGAACTGGCTTTACGTCCTTCTTTCCACAGGGTTATCCATGTTTTCTTCCATGCACGTGTGTTTGTGTTCTGCCTCTTTACTCTTGCGAATAATGATTCTCCTGCCACTTCCCAGGGGCTGCAGCTGTGGCCTGTTCGCGGCAGAAGCGATCGCCCAGGGGCTCTGTAGCTGCAGCGTCACCCAAAATGCAGAGCTCTGGAGAGACTGGTGGGTTTGTGGTTTTTTTTTTCCTTTTCTCTCCTCCCTGTCCCTTTACGATTGCTCATTTTTGAGGCAATGACCCAGAAGTTCTAAAGCCTGTCACAAACTCCATGCATGGATCAGTGAGCAGCTGGGAATAGGACAACCAGCATTTAAGTTCAATGTTCAAGATGTTCTTATTGCTCGAGCAGTTATTCAAGGAATCAGTAGAGAAAGAACTAAGGAAGGCTCTGGGCTGTCTGAGGAATCCTTAAGAGCAGCCTGGCTCACACAGGGGTGATGGGGCAGGAAAACGGGGACAGGTAGCATTTTTACTGACCACTCTGCTGCCACTGAAATTGGTGGAAGGTGGACCATCAATTCAGATTGACAGCTTCTCTCTTGAAAATCTCACCTTAAATATAATATTCAGGAGATTATTTTCAGGTGTGGGGGAAATGGAAGGTGAAAAAGGAACTTTATACAATTTTCTACAACAGTAAAAAAAGGCAACTCTTCTGAGAAGAAATGTGATGAAGAAGCAAAGCTGCTGAAGCTCTGCTTGAACTCAAGGAGCAGCTCTAGACATCTTTTTTTTCTCCTGTACAAAAACAAAAGCTCCTGTCACCTTAGCAGAACTTGAAGGAGTACCTTCTGGCTGGAAATTTACAGGCTTTGCTATATTAATTTCTCAGTTTGCTGTCTGCAGTTCCAGCTGCTCCTCACTCCAGGGATGCACCTGCAAAGTGAATGGTCCTGCCCTCTGCCAGCAGAAGAAACCCAAAGCCTTAATTTTAAAACAGGTCCAGTCTATAGTCTTTGTTTTTCACTGATGGAGGCTGAAATGGAGAGGTTGGAAGAGCAGTAATTAAGGTGGTTCTAGCAGATTTCAAATGCACTTTGTAAACCACTGTATGCCATGCAGATGCAGCAATGTGTTTTAGGAGAAAAAAACATGCAGTGCAGGGATGATTAGAGCAGATTTTAAGCAGTTAAAGGGTTAGGCAAAGGAGTGAGAAACATTTCCAGTTTCATTCCACATCTCTTATTGTTACAAGGCTCAACTAACCGAACAATTTAAAATATATTTTGTATCTCCTCCTCCTACTTTGCAGCTGCCAGCAATTTCTCCTTTCTTAATGTTGTTTGATCATTAAAACGTCACGACCAGACAAACTTTGTTCCCAGTCTTAGACTTACAAAACAGTGCTTTAAAAGTGTTTTACAGAGCCAACTCTTATTAACACTAACTTCATTACTCCCTATTGGTAAAGAAACCATGTGTAGGCAGAATCCCCTCCTTAAAACCTCTTTACATCACCGGAGTAGCCAGGTGCTCGTACACACGGATATGTGGCTCAGGGTTGTTGAAGCACTAAGTGCATCACGCTGGGAGCCAGACCTTGGCTGATATCAACTGGCAGAGTTAAAGCTTATGCTCCTTCTGGTGAGCTGAATGCATCAACTCCCAGACCTTTCCAGACTGCACTCAACGCAGTAGAGCTGCACCTCCCAGCTATGGCCATCGCTGTGTCCCACCACACTCTGCTACAGATGGAATGGTCACGGCCCTGCAGGACGTAGAAGCTACAAACACGCTCTTTTCCTTCCATTCCCACCGCACTCCCCTTAGGAGGTTATTAACCAAGAGTGACAACCCACAGCAGCAATGGAACTTGTGGCTTTGTAATATTGCTGGGGGTCCTAAATCCCACATATAGGAACTTCCTTCCCTCATCTCCCTTCTCAGACCTACCAGACAAGCACCACAAGTCACGTTTTCATGAGAACACCTTCCTGCCCAGAACTGACGGCTGACAAGCGAGCAGTTTGTGACCAGCATCAGGAAAGAATCTAAATTAAGCTCTATAGATTAACAAACAGTTGGTTTAAAATGCTCTAATAATAACGAAAACCATCAGTTCAAGACTGATCTTGCATTGCATTTTCACAGCACCAGGCGCTGCAGGAGCATGACGCAAGGCTGGGCTTCGTGGACTATGGAGAACCATTATTAATAAACAAGTGCATTTCCCTGAGCTCCAAGAAGTTTCTGAAAATATTTGTTTTTCCCACCCCTCCCCATATACAAAGGTTTTAATAAGCTTTAACAAACACACAAGCAAACAAACCCTTAATTAAAAAAATATTAAATTCCTGAGCCGAAGGCTTCTAAGTAACTTTGACAATCCAGACAACCCATCCAGGTAACTATGGAAGGAAATATAACTGAGATGAGCACAGTGACAGCCACATCCCCACCTCGCAGGCACGACCAGCGGTACCTGTCCCAGCGCGAGGTCTGCACCAAGAACACCGGCTGCCACCCCAGCCAGGGACCTGCTCTACAGTGACAGGAGTTACCCGATCTTCCTTTCCACTTCCAAACAGCAGCAACAGATTCCTGCACAACAGTGCAGGAGAGTTTGCAACAGGGGTTTCTAATATGCTTACGGTTTTGATGCTTAAACCCACCTTGGTTGTTGGCACGGACAGCACTGACCACAGTGGTGGAAGATCAGATGCTGGCAATACTGATATTTTAACACGGAGTCTCTCCTCTCTCCCGAATTACAAGTGCATTGTTGTCTATTTTTTTTGGTTTTAATTTTTGCTGTAAACACACTTCGTATGTAACTGTTCATCTGCAGATTCTTCAAACACTGGGTCACACGCTTTGAGTGATGGTTGTTTTATTGTTTTATTAAATCGTCATTGGTACTGGTTATTTGGTGCGTCCAAACCAAAATATTAAAACTGCAAGCTAAGAGAGCAGCAACACAGCATATCCGTTGTAAACAATTTATTATTATTTTCTACCTCAGTTACTTACAGGAAAAAAGTCATAAAAAAGAAAATAAGAAAAGCACAGATGGACTATTTACAAAAAATGAGAAAATTCACAATAGCCGAAATGTTTGCAAATCATGCACACTAAGACAAGTTCACAAAAGCAAAGCAATTCATAGCAAAAAAACCCAAACAAAATAATAAGAAGCCATACAGATTAAAAAAAGCTATTGCCTGCAGAAAAGTAAAAAGAAAACTAACCAATTATTACATCAAGCAACTTTAATGAAATGAACAGCATAGCCGTGTATTGTAGAGCCTTTGACACTGACATTTTAAACAAGTGGATTAACAAACATTAAAATGCATTACAGTTCTACTGTAAGCATGCAATTTACTTCTCACAAACTTATAAAACGGGTAGAAACACGTTAAGTAAAATAGAATTTAAATAGAATGCATGTTTTCTACCCGGAATTCCAGAATGTGGTTAAAATCAAAGCCAAATGATGGAGGCATTATCAGACTGGTTTGCAGCTCTTCTGCGATTTGGGTGGAGATTGGGAGGCGCGATACAGCTTCAGCTAGCAGGGAAAGCTTGGCTCTCTCGCCAAAAGTTAAGTGATTTGCCCATGATTTGCAAGCAAAGTCTGGAAGGAGAAGCAATTGCGCAGAGTGCGAGAGCGCGGCTGCAGTTTGAGGGGGTGGGAGCTGGGGCAGGGACCTGCAGGAGGGACAGCGATCGCCTTTGCCCCTTTCTTGGTCCCTTGCAGGGCTACGGCAGCTCCCGAGAAGGCCACCACCTCAAAGCGAACCAAACAGGCGAGAACATGCATGGGGCTGCTGCGCCCGCAGCTGCCAGCGCCACAGGGGCAACCTGCGCATGCAGGGCACACGTTATCAGTAATTAAACCTTGCGATGCTAGTGATCGTAGAATCATTGAATAGTTTGAGTTGGAAGGGACCTTAAAGATCATCTAGTTCCAATCCCCTTGCCATGGGCAGGGACACCTCCCCCTGGATCGGGCTGCCCATCCAACCTGGCCTTGATCCTAGCAACCGGAGACGCTAGTCCCACTCCACCCTAAGTATGATTTGGGCTACTACTATATTGAAAAGTGCTGACACCTCTCTTTGGGGCTGCTTCTAAGACCAAATCATCATTTTTGCTTCCTTGATAAAATTAGTTCTACAAAGTTTGTGAGAAGTCATGCCTTCGTACCACCCCTAACCCCAATCCTGGTGAGTTACATTCCAAGTGGGCATTAAAAACTCATAACAAAGCAGAGGAAAAAAATAAAAAAATAAAAAAAAAAAGCAAACTCAAAGCAGTGAGGATATGGAGCCTTTAAAAAAATAAAAATAAAATAAAAAGTCCAGTCAATCAAACCAGCCAGCAAGAGCAGCAATTTCTCAGTGGACATTGATATTAAACATGGACCACCCAGGCTTTTTCTGTCTCTCTCTCATTAGCACTGTAGTAAACCCCGATTAATTTGTTATGCATCTTTAAGAACTAGTTGATAAAAATTATGTCTTGTGAAATCGGCAAATAGTCTGCAAAGTGAAATAAGAACAGAAATTAATAGATTAAACTGAAAAGATAAGTCCCAGAAATTAAAAAAAAAAAAGACACAGAAAGGGAGTGATTGCAGTTAAAAAAAAAAAAGGCTACGTACTGAGATGTAAAGGCCTAGAGGAGAAAACAACGTGATGGGAGAAGATAGAGCAGTCGCCAGAGTGATTGCGTGTGTCTCGCCCATGGAGCAAGGGGCTGTTCCCGTGGGCAGGAGCCGCGGGAGCAGCCGCTGCGGCCGGGACCGGGATGGAGACGCAAACAGGTGTAGTGTGACACTGTCACCTCGTTTGACGTGAGTCACAGTGAATACCACCAGGATTCAGATGGGTATCCCATTTTGGCTTTGTAAAAGAAGTAAATCAGCAGTGTAACCCGAGGTGGAAGGGGAATAACGCCTGCCAGCAGGTGAAGGGGCACAGCAGAGCCCCGCGGGACGGGGACCCCTCTGGGCTGCTCCACCACAGCACAAGCACCAGGGGAGGAGAACAGGCTTCACCATGCAGCTGTACTGCAGCAAAAAGCCCTGCCAGGTCACCTCGAGAACAATCCATAGGAAGCCAGCGGTATGTTTATATGCATGGATATTTATACATCGACGTGGCTGCAACACCACCACTGGTCAGGTACCACGGAGCTGGGAGGCAGCTCTCGGGCACACTGCACTGCCTGGGATGCTCCTGCAGAATAGGCTGAGTATTTTTCTTTCCAAACCATGAGCATTTGGGCATGACAAATTACTAGAAAAGCAGATCTTAGATTTCTCTCCATCAGGTTCGCACGTGCTCCTCTCTCACGCTCCAAGCCACAGCCATAACATGGGCCCCACAGGTACTTTTGCAAGTGTCAAAACATGCAAGCGGGAGGGTTGGGGGGCTAGGGCTCTTTTGAGGAGGAGGACTACGTGCTGGAACCACACCTGAGCTACTCGTCCCAGGGCACCGATCACCCTTCCCGAGCATCCTACTTGATTTTCTTCCCACCGGTCTCTGGAGGAGCAGTGAGGGCTGCATGAGCCCTGTGCTGCAGGACATTCCCTGAGCTGCAGATGAGCCCTGTGCTGCAGGACGAGCCCTGTGCCATAGGATGCAGCTCCCTCCAGCTGAGAGGGGTGAAAAGAGAATGGGGAGAGCCATGCAGGCATCTGAGAGATGGCACGACACAATCATAGATGACAGCACACCTCCACCCTCATCTGCTGCTCCAGACCTGCTCCTGAAGCACTCCCATGCCATCCTGAGCTGTGCTCCCAAGGTACAAGGCTCTCTGCCCCAGCACTTCTCCCTCCACACGCTTGGCTTCATCGAGGGGAACAGCCCATCCTGCTGACAGGTACCAAATCCCTTGTGTTGTGCTCACGCACCCCATACCACTCTGATGGGTTGTGCGGCTACAGACTAGAGTCTCAAGCCATCTGAGAAAAACAGCCTCACAACTCTACTAACAGTTCCGACTGCTGTTCAGGAATATATTATCTGAGTGGGAATGGAGCAAACAACATGAGCAGGGAAATCCAAGCAAGGTGATGAGCATCTCCCATTTACTGCCCCACTCCCCAAGGCACAACTGGTACCTTCAGTGAGATGCACCTGCTTTTCAGTGGTGACAAACCACTTTGGTTTTGTTGCGTGTATTCAATCTCTGCAAGAGACTGAAAATAACCCGCAAATAACTGGAAGGCCTGTTTTAAAAAACGAGGCCCTTAATAAAAGTATGTATAATGCAGGCTAGAGTCAAACAGCACCTCTGCTGTCAGCTGGCAGACACGTTCACTTCAGACATGTTTGTAATTACAGTCATCTAAGCTCTGCCGATTTTCATCATTTAACTTATCAAAGGTGTCTCTCATTTAGCTGTCGTACGAATCAGCTGGTACAAGGAGTCATGAGGACCTGGGAGGAAAGAGTGAGACACGCAAACGCCTTCTGAAGCCTCTTCCCTATATCCAGCTGCTAACAGATCCAACCTTGCCAGTCTAGACTTCTGTCTGTTGGCTCCAGCAGAGCCATCGCTGCCAGTGGCGATGCCACCTGCAGGGGCAGCTGCCTTGTCCCCACCAGCAGTCTGGTCACCCACGCTGCCTTCCCTCCCTGCCCACGGCTCCACTCTGAGCCCTCACATCTGATTTGTTTTGGACCTGGCTCAGTTTGGGAGAGTGGCAGCACATGTGGAAAAGGGACAGATGAGTTCAAAGTAGAGCCCTTGCATTTACGAAATTCAGCAGCTGGAAAAAAACCCACCCCTAGCAGCCCTGCTTCCTTGGGTGTTTGTTATTAGTCCTGCAAAAGCCAGCTCCACAGGAACTACTGTCCCAAGGACATGGTTCATCTTATAGATGGTAATAATACGTAAGCTTCCAATGCGTTATTTCAATCTAATGACCCAGTGCCAAGCACAAGGCAGTGCCTTCTCCCCAAAAAGCTACAGGCAGAGCCGAGCATCTCTCCACATCCTCACCCATCCTAAAGGACCTTCCTGTGAGGGTGTTTGGGTTTCCTCCCCGACCCAGTCCCGCCGCGGCGGCAGTTGGAAGTCACGCTAAAGAAAGGGGGCAAGCAAACTGAAGCCAAACCGAAGCATCAACACATGGCTAGAAACCACTTCCATGAAGGACACTGGAGATATTGATAAAAGAACACTGGAAGGCTGCCCTTTTCACTCCAAGACTACACTTGCAATGAATATACACTTACCGCAGAATAGCATGGAAACGTGTGTGCGAGTCTGTGTGCCTGTGTGTGTCTGTCTATAATATATATGAGAGGAAAAAAACATGAAAGGGAGGGTAATAGCCCTTAAATTGTCTCTGTTGCTTTATGTTTTAATTTAACAAGTTTGTTTTCAAATAACCAGTACCAATTCACACGTTACTAAAAATGTATTTAGAATATGTATATAGAAATATCTATTTTAAAATAGCAAAAAAAATTGTTGTTGTGTGAGATGCTCCCTGCAGACTTGCCTGTCTCAGCTTGCAGCTCTGGATTTAGAAAATAAAGGAAAAAAAAAAAAAGAAGGAAAGAGGGGAAAAGAAAGTAAATCTGCAAATGAAATGTACGTACCTGGGAACTGATAGCTGTAACTTGGGGCAAATCCAGGATATCCTCGGCCATACGTTGCAACAAAATTCGGATAACCTTGATCACAGAAACATAAAAAAAAGAGAGAGAGAGAAAGAAAGAGAAGTTTGAAGATTAAAAAAAGGCCTTTTGTTTTTAAATACAATGCCAAATGGCACAGAGGATGGGCGAGACTTGATTTTACAGCAGATATCAAACCCCCAAGATTTATTCTGCTCATGCAAAACTGCAGAAAAGTTTCATTATTATCTTGAATAGAAACATTGAGAGCTGGGCGGCTTTCCTGCTCACTCGCCTGCCTGGCTTTGTGCAGGAGACCTGTCACTCAGGTAATTAACATGCACTTTGGTATCTGAAGTCCAAGGACTGTGCATACTTGTTAGCTGGAAGAGTAAATGCCAAATGCTAAGGCTAAACACATAACACAGGTTTGCTCTGACATTTGGAGAGCTTACAATGAATGTACTTTGCTTCAGAGCTATTGACAGTTGGAGATTAAGGTAGTAGTAATTCTTTATCCTGGGAGTGTGAAGGACAACAGTTAACACATCAAAGAGTTGGAGGCAGCAGCAATGAGCCAGGGAGTCAAAGAGCTTTAAAATTTTCAGGAAAGTAAAACCCAGCTATGAGAACCACTTCCTAAAGCCATTGCTGAGATGCTGCCGGAATGCATTCAAACTCAGGCAGCTTTTGAAGTTTTATTATGAGGAAACTACCACTCGAGAGAATTTTGTTAATAAAGATGCTTAAATAAACGCATTAAGTCGTGACTCTGCCTACTCTAACACTGGTATGGCCGAAGCCACAAGCTGTCCTGTACACTAAGGAGAACTCCTAAAATTGTAACCTCTCTTCCAATCCTCAGCATCCCCTTGCTCAGTTTTCTTAAAAACAGGAATTATCCTTTGCAGTTCCAGTCCAATAAATGCTGCGTAACGTTCCCGCTGACGGTGTCAGCCCAGACTCCTCCAGTCTCCAGGAAAGATCTCTCCAGATCAAGAAACCACCATGAAAAGTTTGACCTCACTCTGTCTGGTCACTGGAAATCTCAGCAGTGATGACAGCAGCAGCTGGGCTGGACCCTGAGACCAGCTTTGGCAGCAGACTGGTTCTTCTGGAGGTTTCCTATCTCTGCTTTCATTTATTGCTTGATATATTCACACATCACACGGTTATTTTTCTGCTGCAGCAAGTCCCTCCATTTCTGACTAGATTCATATATACATAGTATACATATATACATATTATAACGTAATATTAATCATAATCTAAAACTGGAAGATAAAAATGCTTGGATGAATTTTGATTATAGGATTAAGCAGTGCTGGGGGAAAGCAGCTCTGCGATCCCAGGACAGCACGCCGTGGCTTTCAGCAGTATGTACACACCACTTAGCCCTTGCGTATTTATTTCACAGCTCAACAGCTGGATTCCCTTAGAAATTAATCACCTCTGTCATTAAATCAGATCTTTCAGAGTTAAGCTTTACAAACCTTTTTTCTGGTTTTTTTTTTTTTAAAACAACGATATTGATAAATGGATTGTTTGCTAAGTAAGTAGCGCCATTAACGCTGATGCGGGCTCCACCATGAAAAATCACTCTGCAGTGTCCGACCGCAGCCTCTCTCCTTGCCAAGTGTTAAAAAATAAGTTTTATCCCGGTTTGAACAACTCTGAAGCAGATCCGTCAGCTCATGTTTAGCCTGGAGAAGAGGAGGCTGAGGGGAGACCTCATTGCTCTCTACAACTACTTCAAAGGAGGTTGTGGAGAGGAGGGAGCTGGGCTCTTCTCCCAAGCGACAGGGGACAGGACGAGAGGGAATGGCCTCAAGCTCCACCAGGGGAGGTTCAGGCTGGACATCAGGAAAAAATATTTCACAGAAAGGGTCCTTGGGCACTGGCGGAGGCTGCCCAGGGAGGGGGTTTTGAGTCACCTTCCCTGGAGGGGTTTAAGGGATGGGTGGATGAGGTGCTGAGGGGCATGGTTTAGTGATTGATAGGAATGGTTGGACTCGATGATCCGATGGATCTTTTCCAACCTGGTGATTCTATGATTCTATGACTGTTGGGGCTGCAGGGGACCAGCGTGCTGGGCAGTGCCTGAGGGCTGCAGTGCAGTCCCCATCACCCTGGTCAGACTGACCCAGCAGTGGAAGCAGCTGCCAGCATGCCACTGGTGTTTTTGGAGCTGAGCATCATGGTGTAGGATGCCATCTGCTCCGCTGCCCTGCCCTGGGATGCTCTGCAGGGTCCTGCTGTGGTGCATTTGCCTCCCAATCCTGGGCAGCACGTGGCAGCAGTCCAGCTTCCCCAGCCAAACCTGGCTGTGCCTGACGGCACTGGCAATACTGCTTGGGGGACTCTCGCCTGCATCGCCAGCGCTTAACGCTCTCTAGGTCAGGCAGATGAAATCATAAATTTATAATACAACATTACTTCAATTTTCCTCTTCATTTACTGCTGCAGTGCCCAGCTCTGCTCTAACGAGTCAAAGCCCGATCCACGCAGGGGAAATTGCCTGGCTGAATATCAATAGCGCATTAACACCATGCCCATGTGGATGCTTCATCAAGCCAAATTATGGCCACGCTGACCTACCCACCATTTCCATTAGATGCCATTCTCATCCTGCATTGGGCATCAAACAGTTTATTTGCTTCAGTAGTCCTGGGGAATGATCAATCTCTCTAATTATCTCTTGTTGCTAAGTTGTTTTTTTTTTCTTGAGCAAGTTTTGCCTGGATTACCTCAGAAGTGAGATCCTCCTGTCTGTGGAAGCTCAACTCAAACCAACAACCAAAACTGCTTTCATATCACCAGTTCCACCTGCCTGACACCAAGACAGCAGGTCAAATGTACCTGGCCTGCAGGTTGGCTGAACTTCCAGTCTCCGTGCTGGAGCCCTACAGAGCCGCATCTTGCTGGATACTCTCTGGGCAGTGCTGGCACATGAAATGAGACCAACAGCACTGGCAACCACGGCACAAGCACAAAGTCACTGGAAAGGGAGGAGACCCCAGCCAGATTCCTGACTCCCCTCCATCCCACCAGCGTGTCCAGAGGGAGAGACAGCTTCTCTGCTCCAAAAGGGGAAATGTCCACAACCACTGAACCAGATTACGGACACATCTTTTCAATTTTGGATTTGGTGATCTGAGATGGACAAAGCTCACGGTTCACGTGTGGGAACACTGAGCACGCCAAGGCCTGGGGGCCTCTGCAAAATTAATTCAAATGCTCCAATAAATGCAAGAAAGTTATTGTCCCCTAGTGTTGCTCAGACCAAGGAACACCAGGTCCTTTGCAAGGGAAGGCATGATCCTCCTGCCAAAGCTGCAACAAGCGCTCAGGGCGCTCCTCAAAAAAACTGTGCTGTGACCTTGGCATAAGCACCTGCAGCATGAGGGAATGCGAACCAAAAATCAACTCCTACAGAGGGGTGGTCCCACACTAGGGAGCAGCTACGTAGAACACACACAACTGCTGTAGAGGTTTCTCCCTTGGTCCGACAAAGCTGACCTATCTCCTGTTTCAAGAGAATCAAAGAACTAAGCTAAAGCCGGCTGCAGCCACGTTCACCACTGACGGCTCAGCGGGTGCTGCTGTAGGAGCCCGGTGGCGTCCTGCAAGTCGTGCAGCCTCCTGGGCAGCCTGTGCGAACGAAGGACTCCTCTTCCTCAATCCGGCCTCAGAGGCAGCTGCTACTCCATTAAGCAGTGCCTGATGGAAAAAAGGAATGACTTTCTTTGAAGGGCACAAGCTTCTTTTATGCATGAGTTCAGCCTACCTAGATTGACTGTGTGCAGTAATGCAGAGCCCCACTCTGCCTGGTGCGGCGATAGCAGCTGCCTGTTAAGAGACTTTTGGAAATCTGCTCTTCAGATCAGACATCATTTTAGCAGTCGGGGGCTATGGGGTTTATGGGCTGAGTGCTCCTGTCTCTGGAGGAGTTTGAAAGTTAAAAAGAGCCCAACTTTAATATTAAACCCCAGCAAGCTTAAGATGCTCATTGCCAGAAGAAATGAGTGTTGCAGGGTCTCAGCTCAGGTCGAGCAGTGTGACAGTCACCTCCAGGACCACGGCAATGGCAGCTGCGACGTCCCAGACACAGGGCAGACAGAGATGACCTCCTGTTAATGTTAACCAAGCTCCTTGGTTGCTTTCTTCTCTACTCTCTTTTTTTCTGAAGTTTTCAGGTACAGAACTGATTGGAGGGCAAAAAGCTGTGGGGCAATGCAGTGACCCCATACATCCTTGGGTGATGGGGCTCCTTTTGTGCACCAGGACAGAGGCGAGGCTTCTGAGTGCACAGCAATCTTCTTGGCCACCCAGCCGCTCCCTATCCCCTGCAGATGTGTGTGTCACCTGCTGGGGGGACATGGTGCCTGATCATGAGCATCCACAGGGCTGGGCAGCAGCTCCTCCTGCCAGGGAGAGAGACCACGCTCCAGCCTACTCTTTATCCAGAGTGGCTAATTAATGTTCCTGATTGAAACCGTGCACGTCCCATCAGCACACAGAGCCTGAGGCAGCCCAGAAACAGTCCTGGCAAAAGGCTCAGCTTGTCCGCGCTTTTGGAGTCAAAAAAATCCTTTCAGAAGAACACTTTAATTTTGTTCCAATCAACCAAATCATCACAGAAGCGGCTGCCTACGCACCTTTAGACCCCGGCTGCTGCAGGCTCCTTGGGGAGGCTGTGATTAATGAAAAAGACCAACTTCCTTAATAGCTTTGGAGGGAGTCACTCTCCCCTCTTTCCTTTGGGTTGTCTCGTGTATTTGCTCCTCTGATTCCCTTCTCTGCCCATGAGTGGCATCTGGAGAAGGTGACCTTGAACAAGGGCTCCTGGAAACAGGTATAAAAAGCCTTCAAGAGCAGCCCAAATTGCTGTGTTTCAGTCCAGCTAGGTATCTAAAAGGAGGAATGGGATAGGGCTGACACTGGCCTCCTGAGATCTCAGCAAAACGCTCAGCTACTGCAGACACTGCCTCCAGCAATACATTATTTTGTGCGCTTCATCATCTGATGGGTTAATTACACCCTTCTCTCTGCAGGGATGGGGCTTGGGAAGGAGAGACTCGGGCTCCCTGCTGAGCTGCTGTCCACCAACCCCCTTGAAGCCAACCCATACAGGCAGCCTTTGAAAATGGGGATTTATAATGGCCATCCAGACAGCTTTTCTCTCGTGTGTTGCCGTTTCCTTGTTTAGCATTTAATTATTTAACACGGTGCCACTGTAGCAAGCAGGAACTTGGAAAAATGGAAAAAAAAACCTGCTAGAGCAGATAATGAAGCACCTGGCCTTCAACACGAATCAATCATTAATTCCGAGCAAGTCACACTCCTTTGAAAGCTAATAAGAGCACGTTGCTAGACCGGCCGGAGCGGGGCCGGTCAGGGTGACCTGACCCACCCCACCACAGCAGGATGGGGATTTGCCAACAGGCATCCGCGGCGCTTGCTTTGCGCAGACTCAGATCCGCTTGTTGAGGGCTTCTTCCATGACTACTTGCAGCTTGAAATGATCTTTTTCCAGAGAGATAGCCCTGGTGGGAATAACTCACACTGCACCCGAGGGCTGAATTTTCCCTTTGGGTCACTGGAGTGGACCCTGGCTCCATTCACTCTGGCTGCAAGGAGAAAGAGGGAGGCAGCTCTGCCTGTGGGAAGCAGAAGGATGCTGCTCTGGGTCTTTCTGCCCAGCCTGGGTCCTGAGCTCTCTCCTCCAGCTGCTGTGTGGGACTGGCACCTCCTCCAGCACCCAAGAGCGGCAAAGAGAAACAAGAAAAATAAAGTACATGCACTCGAGCACACTGGGAATACACAGGTAATGATATCACGGACTGACTAGAAGAAGATAAATACTTTAACCATAAAATGTAATTTCCAAACACTGTGGGGCAGGGCGGCGGTGGAGTGTGGGGACAGAGAAATAGATGATCAGCTGAAATAACTGAATTACGCATCCCAGAAATGGATTGTTCCAGCCACACGAACAGAAGTATTATTAATTCAGAGATAAAGCAAACATGGCAGGAAAGTTTAGCCTATCAAATCAAGCAGTGCCTGAAGTCAGACAGCTCAGTGCAACAGCCCGATACTCATAGGAGCTGAGTTCTCTGACTTGATGCCCACTCCCAGAGCCTGGGGGTCCTCCAGTGTCTCAGCCTGTGGACCTGCTCAGCAGAGTTCAGGACAACTGAGCAGCAGCCCTCGAGGCTGTTTTTTTTGCTCAGCCTCTGAAGTCACCTAAACCCAGGACAGAAAATCCAAAGCACTCCAGGGAGACCATGTGCCAGGGATGCTAGGCTGGAAAAGTCTCGTTTCTGCCTGGGAACACCTCCAGATTCCCTCTCGTTCATGCATGCTTTACAGACATAGCAGGTGACAACCGAGGCAAGGTTCAGTGATACAAAGGGAGTAGAAAGTTGAAAACACATGGGGTTTTACAAAAATACATTGGCAATGGAATAGCAGCATTTTGGCTTAGTAAATTCAAGGACAGAGTACCAAGAGATTGTCATGTTATATAGAAAGAACTATCTAAGCAGAAACAAATGAGAACCAATTATAACTAAATAGACCTCATGCACAAATAGAATTTTGCCATTAAATATCATTTATCCCATTTAATTAGTATTTTCTGGACACAATTCTCTGGACTAAAGTACTGTTACATCTCCTTGAAACTTGTAATTATTGTTGCGACCTATACTGTTAGGCTTCTCCCTGTTTTCTCCGTCTTGCATGCCATTTAACAACCGGCAAGATTTTCAATTATCTATGCTGAACTGTCAAAGATACCTTTAAAAGAAGGGGAATAATGTGTGACTCAATTCCTCTAAAAAAGGGGAGAGATCATTTTTAGTCAGAATGAACACACTGCATCTTTCATCATTCTATTTTTGCGAGTAAAAGTAAAACAGGCTATTAAAAACATCCATTTAAATGCAAATTTTTATATTCCAAGAAAGGGGGGGCTGGTGAGGGAGGGGGGAGTTAATCATTTACCACAGACAGGATCCTTCTCCCCACTTCACCCCTGCTGAAGTTTTAGACTCGCACCCACACAAGTGCAGGGATTTGCCCACCCTTATGGTTTAAGCGTTCAGAAATCAGGGAGATGACACGGGAGCCGCCAGCTCCAGGAGACGTGTGGTGGCTACGGCACTTACCCAACATTCCCATCCCTAGCATAAAAGCGTCCATGGTATACGGTAATCCACGTGCCCTTCCTCTCGTCCCTGGTGGAAACATCACTTCTTTAGGTTGTGCTTTCTTACATTCTACCTATTGAGCAGAAACATGTACAAATGAGATGCAAATGAATTCCATGTAAATGTCAAATGCAGAACTGATCTACTTAAGGGGGGGAGTTTTATTTTTAGCATTTGCCTCCCCACACCGCCTCCCCCTCAAAGGTGAACTTTAAGAGTAGCGTAAACGGATTGAAAAGAGCAAACGTGTATGTCTCTTTAAACACACATAGCAAACCCCCACTGTAAAGATGACAGAAATGCTGATTTAAGAAGTTGTCGCATTCCTGAAAGGAAAACCTGTGCTGCGTTCACTCTCAATGGTACTCGCGGGTGTGGAATGAATGGAGGGAGGTCTCCAGCACAGCTCTATTGCAATCGATAACAGAAAATGACTCTCGGTGATCATTACAAAAAGCTCCTTTTAAAATAGGAATAAAGAATCAATATTTCTACCCAGCAGAAAATTTCTGTAAACCCTATTAATAAATGATCTGCATTCTTTCACTTCCCGTTATTCCCGCTGCCTTCTGAAGTGCCTTAATGCCACCTGAACCCTGTTGTGAGTCTCCACCAACATCCTGGGAGAGGTGGTGACCCGACTCAGCCTGGGGCAGGATATGCAGGACCTTCAGCTGCACCACTGGGTGCTGCTTCTCAGCCTCTTTTTGGATGGGAAAAAGAAGAAATAAAGCACTTTTCTGTGCTCTCCAGCTCCAGCATTGCTGACAGCCCCTGCCCCACCAACAGACTGTCCCATGCTCCCCTTGGCACTGGTGCTATTGCCGCACCAGTAAGCTGGTGGGGAGCTAACCAGAGTTATCCCAACCCATTTCCACGGCTCCACATCTCAGTCTCTGCTTTGAGCAACAGGAAAATGTGCAGAGTTGCAATGCAGCCTTGCATGGGGTGCAGAGAAAACCCAAGCCACTGCCTGCCCCAGCTGTACAGTTTGCATGAGAATCGCTGGTCTAAGGGTTGGCTTCAAGCAGGGTCCTGTCTCCTACATCACCTCCACCGTTCACACAAGCAGTCAGAGGTGGGTGTGCGCCCCGTGCGGAAGCAGGCGGCTACCCTGGTAAACCCTGGGACGTAGGATAATACGGCTAAATGCCTCAGAGCCTAACAGCCCGATCAGTGACGGCATGTTCATTGTCTTATAGAAACCAACTGCCTGTTCCTAGGCAACCTGATCAGCGAAAATTTCAGGTTTATACAATTTTCATTTAGGTAACATAAAGGTTAACTGACTGTACTGTGAGTATTTTAAACAAAGCCACCTACTCCTACCTTTCTGCTCCAAACCTCCACAAACCACATTTACTTTGCTTGCCTGCAGCACTTCCCAAGCCTCCAGTGCTTAGACACTGACAACGCTGCCAAAACACGTGCTTCTTGTAAACAGGCTGCCCCAACCCAGTGAAGTTTGGAGTGAAATTCTTCTGGAGTTAAACTTTTGCTACTCTTCTACCAAGAAGTGTTACGGTCCTTGAAGGAGGCAGGAGGAGAAGGACAGAGTGGGACCATGGATGGCTGGAGTGGGGAGGTGTGTACGCACAGCCTGGACACCGCTGTGCAGGGGAAACAGGGAAAACAGGTGAGCAGGGGCAAAAGCAAGAGAGGTGGTGAAGAGACCCGCTCTCCATACATCCTGAAACTCAGGCATAGCCACAACAGGGCCAGCAGTTCCCCTCATCTCATCTTCAGTGCTGCTGGGGCAGCCAAGTCCTCTGAAAAAGAAACATCCCACTGAGAGTTGAGGTGAGGACTGGTGTGTCCTCGGACTGGGGCCATCAACCCCTCCACAGCCCATCCCTGCACACCCTCTCGTGCACACGCACGGGCTCCTGCTGCCAAGTGATGATGTGGACACACCACTTTGAGCCCCGCGGTGCCTCCCAGGGTTCCCAGGCCCTGATATTAAGACAAAAAGAGAAAGGAAACAGAAAACATCCCATAAATGAATTTGTTGAGCAGCCACTCACACGCTGAGGGGCAGCTGTCAGAGCAGGACTGGTGATGAGGACAGAGCAGGATATGTGTGCCCGGTGCCAGGCAGGGATGAAGCCTTCAGAGCTTCCCAGGGAGGCTTAACCCTGTGCCGTGATGATGGGTTTCAGCCTAACTGGGCTGTGTGCCCCCCTGAAACACCAATGCCCCTAGAGAGCCTCAGAGCCCAAAGCCTGCTGCTACCTCCCCTCTCCATCCACCACGCTGAGAGCCCAAGGGACACCACGCGCTCGCAACGCTGAGCACCAGCGCCAACCTCCCACCCCTAGTGCCACTACAGTAGCTCCGCGACAGCCTCTCAAACTATCCTTTGCTTATTTTTAATCAGAGGGGCATTTAACAGGAGCATGCCAACCTCATTTCTCCAGCCAAATGACCAGCAGCGAGCACCAGAAGTGTGTCATTTCATTTCGCAACCACATCTTTTGGGTTCGCCACCACTCCACATGTCACAGCGGCATTGGTTACACCTCGCAGCCGCTGGCTCTGGGAACAGTCAGGATGATAAAAACAATCTAGCTTGGCTCGACGGACAATTAACAAGAAAATGAAGTTTGGATTAGCACCGTTAGAAACAATAACCCAGTAATTAGCTTTTGCGACCACAAAACAGCCTACCGCTGCTCTCTGAAAGACTAGCGTAATTTATGATTTTCACAGCACACGAGGATATAAAGGGAATGGCAGTGAGCTGCAAAGAAGTTTTAACTGGGATTTAAAAAGGGAATAAAAAGTCATCAGTAGGAAACAAAAATAATTCCTAAGCCGTTGTAAACAAATATACCCCATATCGAGGGCAAAAATATTCTCCATTATCCAGCGGAGACTCTTTTGCCCTGCGAGGGATGATGTGCAAGATTCGTGACCAGCAGCCCCGGCTCCACTCTGCCATCCCTTGGGAAGGGGCTTTGTGGAAGGGGCTTCGTGACTCTGGTCCTGGCAGCACATCTCAGGTAGATTTTTACACTCCCCATCTGGCAACATCATGCCCTCAGCTGCTCTGAAGAAGCTGCCCATGCTCAACCCCATCAAAAATTGGGGAAAGGAGGTGAAGCACCATATTAGTGGAATGGTGGTGGGCTTGGATGGTGCCTCTTCACCAACAGAGGCAGCAAAAGCAGAAAAAAGGGGGCCAGGCTGTTGCTCTGCAAGTAGCCAGCCCTCTCCTCCATGGGGAACAGGATGGAGATGGCTGTAACCACCCCAAAGAGATGGTTACCACAAGGGCGAAACCCTGGAGGGAGCTGGGCTGTCACAAGTGTGATGGCAAACCAGGATGTGCAATGGGGCTTCTCCAAGGGGGAATGCATTTGGATTTACGAGTCAGTGCTCAGCGCTGCACCGAATCACCCCCAAGAGCCTGCCCAATGCGGGTCCTTTGTACATAAATCTGGATCTTGCACAAACTTTCAGTTCGGCATTTCTGTGCATCTTAATAATTTCCAGATTTTTCCACCTCCTCTGTATGAGGGATGTGCTTCACTTTCAGCAGCCTAACAAAGAAAGTTTTAACTGTAAGGCAAAAAAAAAAAAAAAAAAAGCAGGGAAACTAAAATTCACTATTTTTGTTTAGTCTAGTTTAGAGAATTAACATTACACTGGGGTACTCTTGGGTCAAGCTGAGCAGTCAAAGCCACTAGAACCCAGGACAGCTGAGATGGAGATTGAAAAGCCTCTTATACCCAGCGCAACAAAACAGGCTGTCAGCTCCCAGCACCAGGATGTCTCAAAAAACCCTTGGCTAATGGCTTTCCAGGGAAACCAGAGCTATTTTGAGGAAAGCAGAATGCACACATACTCACAATGCACAAAACCCCATTTTACCACCCAAAGACAAGGCAACACTGTCTTGCCAGCAGTGTGCAATCCAGTTAGCTGAGACTTGATTACCTTGGGGAGGCCACGTCGTTCATGCCCTGGCAAGCCAAAACTATCGCTGCTCTAACAGAGAAATCTGTATTCACCCCGTCCTACTGCAAAGGCAGGGCTACACCAGGCAACAGAAGAAAGGTTTTACTTAGAAAAACCCATTAGATCATTGATAAAGGTGGGGTGAAGACAATGGGATGAAAATGCTGCTTAGCGTGTCCTCAGACCATGAGAGAAGTCGGCAGGTATGGGAGAGCAGAGGAGTCTGATGGGGTTTCTTGTCATCCATCAATTCAGTTTGTCCTCAAAACACCTGACTAACACAGTGCCCTGGGCAGCAATTCCTGTCCTGTGCCGGCTGGAGAACCTACTCATCCTTGGAGAACCTGGCAAGGGCAGCATCACCATCCAGCTCATCGCTACATCATTTAAAGCACACTGAAGACAATGCTACAGGAGCACATCCAACCCACAAGCAGCCCGCAGTGTCCTTCAGCTGACAGATGGGGTTTCCAAAGTTACCGCATCTTCAGCCTCATGGCTCCTCCACTCCCAGTTACTGCAGGGACCAGTGGGATCATACACCCTCCAGCCTTCTGCATGTGGTGCACAGCTTGGTCTTCCCAGGAGCAGAGGTGCCTTAGACTATGTGATACTCAGATGAAAGCCCAAGGGCACACGGTGTGTGACACACACCACATCTGAAACATCACCACGCAGGCTACCAGCCTGGGGAGAAGCCTGAAGAACACAGACACAGCAAAAAAAAAAAAAAAAAAAAATATACAAAAAACCCACAAATCCCACTATGAGTGAGAGGAACAGCCACAGGTGCTATACAGTGTCAAAGCCTATTTTAAAACAGCCCAACATTTTTGTCAGCTGCTTCAGAGCCTGACTCGACATCCTGACTCCAAGTGCAACACTCCCGGACCAGGCTCTGCTCACGGTGTTGCTCACCAGCACCTGTCCCATCGCACCTGTGATGTGAACGGCTCTATCACAGTGGGATCTAGATGAAAACAAAGCACTCCATCACATTTTTTCTCTAGCTACTTTTGCACCCCCTTTGAAAACCAGGTTTCTCACTGCAAAGCAGACTGCTTGTGTCACAGAAACAATAGTCAGGGGACAACCTGTTTGGGTTTTATTTGTGTGTTCCCCATTCCCCCAAATGTTTGGAGAACATCTTTGGCCTCCCACGTAAATTCCAAGTTTCATTTATTAAATACCTCACTGGCATTTTCTTTTCACTTCCACACTGATCGTTTAATATTACATTTGACATTCTAAGCTTTACGGATGGCAACAGAAGCAGAACGAGCAGGCTAAAAATAGCCTGCCAGGGAGACGGGAGGCTAGAAATAGGCTCGTGAACAACAGCAGCCTCGCTACCCTTTGCTTGCCCCCGCGTTTTGGGAAATGACAGCATTCAGGAGATGAGAAAGAGCAAACTCAGGGCAAGTCGGTGCCCGCAGAGGCACGGGTGCCCCAGTTAAGTGTCCCAGGGATGTGGATGGGGACTGGGATGAGGAATTCCTGCCCCAGCTCACCAAGCAGCCGCAAAGCCCATCGCCCTCAGGCTGAGAGCCCATCCCCTTTGCAGCTCAATACTAGAGGGGGACACGATAAAAATGAAGGTGGAGTGGTCAAGTCTCTGAGGGCACTATGGAAAGTATGTCCACGCCTAGCTCTGACTCCCAGCCAGGTGAGTGTCACCTCTGGCCTCTGCCCCAGCTCACCCACCGTCACGCAGGCGTGCGCGAGCTCTCCTGCCCCTGCACGGGCTCGGTAGTTAATCTGCAGACACAGCAGCAAGAGGATGAGTCAGTCCCAAGCCAGGATCATGTCTCATCTCCTCCCTCGTGGGCTGCTTTTAAAATTAGTGCTGTAGAGAACTGACAGGGAGATAATGCTCAAACCACCATGGCACCTGGATCATGCACCAAGCAGGCATAGAGAGCTGGGTAGAATATTTTAATTATCTATGACAATAAAACACCAACCGACTATATGTTTCATTTTTTGCTCTTTGTGATGTTCCTCAAGTGTTTTCACCCTGTTCCATCCTCCACATTCTCTGCCCTGCTGTTACTGCCCTGTGCAGCCTTTCATCTGGGAAGAAATCTTCCCAACAACCCTCCCCCCACTCCTCCCCTAGCAGGGCTGTGCCAACAGCCACGTAAGATTTGCACAGCGTAGGAGTGCAGATCCCGCTACGAGGCATCACCCAACGCGCTCTGCCCTGCTGCTGGCACAGGTTTTGCCAGGATACACCAGCACCCACTGTTCCTTCAACCTACACCCAGCCCTGATCTACACCAGGTGAAGCTGATCCTTGCTCCAGAGAAAAGCCTGCTGTGGGAAGTAACTAAACTTACAGAGAATGACATGAGACCCATCCACCCACGATGAAGGAAAATCCTGAAGTGTGGCATTGCAGCTCTTCCCTCCCAAGTGACAATCTTACCTAAATTTACATTCCAAGCGCTTCTAATCTGCTGCTGGGTCTGCTGGGCTATGGGGGGTTGGGGTTCGTTCTTTTTTCTTTCATTTTAAGCCAGATTTATCAGCATTTAGTAACTATATACAGGGGAATGAACCTCCCCACGACCCACGTGTTCCTCAGGTGAGATATCACTGGTGGCAGGCAGGAGACCTCAGCAGCAGGAGGTGGCTGGGGAAACAGCAAGATGCTGGGACAGGGCAGGGGCAAAGCCTACAGAACCCATCCAAGAGAGAGCAAGGGCTTCCCACGGGGCAAGGAGAATTGCCCCAGTCCTGCCCTGCCATCCCACCACTTAGTTTGCTAAGGGGACCCTTACTTTTATTCCAGATGCATATTGCAGTGAGGAACAATATGAGGAATATTATTTCAGTGCCCTGGGAAAAATTAGCAAGTCAAATATTGAATCAGGCCTCCAGCATATGCCAAGGAGATTGCTTTGATCTTATCCACACTAAAAGCTCTATTATTGAATTTAAAGTCTGTGAACACATATCAGACCAATATACAATGCCTATCTGAATACACATTTGAGAAGCAAAGGATGTTTTGACAAAGGGAAAAAGAATATTTTAGCTGAAAATATCAAAGTTACTCTATCGATTGAAATACAAATGCCCTTTTTCATCTGGCTCAGGGCAACCCACAACCTGGGACTTGACTGTCAGTTAGGAGAAACTTCGCTTGGGTCTGGCTCCTGGGTTGGGCCTGGGTTGAAAGCGATTGCGTCTCGATGGCAGAGAGCCACAACGTCCCCCGGGACACAGTCCAGCAGGCAGCGGCAACCTCAGAGCGGCATCAGCGGCATCCTGGCTTGGGAGCTCGACCAGAAGAGCTATTTTGGGACCCCATGGTCTATAACAGCTACTCCAATCCAATTCCTTCCTGAAAATCCCTAACGCAGCTGTTCAGTGGCTGCCACAGCTCTCCCCAAGAGCCTGGAAGGAGCAGGAGGGCTTCTCCAAGGCTGGTTGAGAAGCTGAGCAGGCGGATTCATAGCATCTTCAGCCCTTTGGCTTTCACACCACAACCTGCTGTAGGGCAGCTGCAGCCAACGCCGATGCCCGTGGTACGACAGAGACCTGCTGGCAGGGGGAAAGGGTCTAAAGAGGCCATGGTCAAGGCTCAAAGCCGTCCCCGTGACACCTCTGCCAGCACCTAGCTGACCCCACGGAGATGGCTGTCCCCAAGGGCCACCACCGGGCCATGGCACGTGTCTGTGACAAAGGGGAAGAGCTCGCTGTCACTGCCACGCGCCGTGAAACAAAACCAACTTACCATTTTATTGTTGATTTCGTGGAAATGAATTTCACAGACTTTTTCCACCACGTCTTCGTTTTCAAAAGTTACAAAGCCAAATCCTATTCAATAAAGAAACAAAAAGGGGAGGAAAAGAAGGAAAATATTAGTGAAGTTAAACAATTTCACATCAATAAAGCATTACTTAGCTGTTGGGACTTTGGAAAACCTTCATAAAGATATGCACGTGTAACTACACCTGCTGTCTATGGAGCTGTTGCTGGACTTATTACAGACTAATGGAGGGAAGAAACATTGTCACAGGGAAAATTAATATGGTTCTGTTCCACCTCTTCCATAGGATTTAATGGAGAATTAAAACCTCCTTATGGATTTTTTGATCCATTCTGCAGAACTTAATGGATAGTTACACCCCAGTTACATGATGGCTCAGAAACTACAATAAGGCTGTATTTTCTTTTACACCTTATAGGTTTTTAAGAGCAATCTCCACAAAACCCAATTATATTTCTATGGAACCATATTGATTTTATCTCTTGTTTAATTCCACGGGACTTCTCCATTAGAGCTGACTCATTACATGACCCAGAAAAATAGAAATCCGGGAAGATGGAAGATGATGCCTCATTCAACCCTAGTGAGAAAAAAAAAATCCCGGTGCTTCCCCAAACACGCAGCAGCACTTTGTGTTCCCATTTGCTTCGAGAGAACCCCAACCATTCCCAGTGCTGCGTGCCGGGGCCAGCGGTGCAGCCACAGCAGCTCCATCCCACACGGATGCAGCCAGGCTCCGGAGGTGGTTATTTGTCCCTTTCTTCCTGAATTACTTCCTCTAATACCTCATCAGGACATCCTGAGGCTCCGAAGAAACCATTACGTTTAAGGCCTCTGATCTAATCATTCCTCTCTTCTCTATCGCTGCTTCAAAGGAGCTGGGGATTTGGGCTGCTTTAGGGTGGTTTGATGCCTGCCGCCTGCCCGCAGCATCACACGGTGTTTGCTCTGCTGGGGCCTCGCGGCTGCAGAGATGCCTCGCTGAAGGAACCTGGCAGCCCACCACAACTATCCACAGGCATGTTCTGTGCTCATTCCTTAAGAAAAAAAATAAAATTGAGCTAAAACCCAAGGAACAAACTAATGGGCTACATTTCTGGCAAAGGCTTGATGAGTCAACATCGACACCAATTAAGCTAATGGCATCTTAAAAACCTAACAGGATGAAATCCATCCCCCAAATGGCACTGAAAACTCTGCTGGACTCAACACTGGCACCGGAGATGTTCATCACAGCAGGCTCAGGGCCGAATGAGCTGGAGCTGGGGCATCCTCAGCAGAAGCTTCTTCCTCCAGCCAGGATGACACAGGAAAGGAAGAGAGAGGGGAAACCGGTGCTGCTTGGTGTTATTTTTCCTAAATAGCTTTCCCAGAAACCATCCTCTGCTCAGCCACACATGGCAGAAAAGCAGTTCTGTCTTTGCTGACTTTGAAAGACCAGGCTCCTGGCTGCTACTGGCCATGAGTCCATCCATCCATGCATCCCACACTGCCCATCCCAACCCCCAGGCTGTTGGGAACACAGCAGTGAAGCCTGATCTCAAACCTGTTTTGCTACTGGCACTCCCCATCTGCAATGAGCACCTTCCAGTATTGGCTCTGCCCCTCTGGCAGCGGTGAGGACCATGTCCGTGTCCTGCTGATCCCAAGCGCTACCCCAACCCACTTCCCTGTCAGACCCTGGACCCAGCGCTCCCAGTGAGCAGCCAGCTTCCTTGCTCAGATCCCACAGCAATATTTCATCAGTTTAAACACACTCTAAACTTGCTTTGATAGGCGCAGCAGAAAACATTTAAAATATATGGGGTTTTGGCAACCTACAGGGACAACATACGTTTTGCAGGCTACAATATTTGAAGTGCACTTGGTGGCTACCACGCTAGTTGACGTGAAGTCCAAGCAGCTCCCAAGCTGGCTTGTTTGGGAATGCACAGTACGCATAGCAATAGGGAATGCTCCCATCCCTTTTTGGATCACCTTCTTGGCCAGAAAAAACACTAGAAGTGGTTTCTAGATCTCCTCCAAGGCATAACATCATCCGACAGCACGTCACACTCAACCCAGCCCTCAGAACACTCTTTTACTCTGCACTTAAAGCATGTAGCAGCTTCAAGGATTTTAACTCAAGTCTTTCATTTGCCTTCTAAATTGCTCCATTTAAACCTACCTTAAACAGACCTGTAGTTAAAACTAAAATTTTTGTGGTTAACTGGCTGAATACAGCATCCCAGGAATTGTGGAGCCCGCTGTGCCGGGCAATTACCGAAGCCAGGAGCAACGCGCCGCTGGGGGCCAGCTCTGCCCGGCGCAATGAGATGGCCAGTCCAGGGCTCCAAGTCATTAATTGTTTGAGCACCAGCAACATCTTCATCATTAGTAACTCATTAGTGAGCGCTGCAGTTGAGGATTTCTCCTTCAACTTTTGTCAGGTCTCACTGCCAGGATGGAGGAGAGAGAGGGAATTTAGAAGAGATTAGCCTTATTATGCATAACACCCAGAGAAAGCCCCACTGCACTCATTATACATTTGGACTCGGAAACAAGTTTCCCATTCTCGTCCCACTCCATATGGCTTAAACACAGGTTTATGAAGAAATTATTTGACTGATTAAATCAGATAGCCACCCGGCTTCCTGTATTTACAGATCTTATAACAAGAATAAAATAACAATCCATAGGTGTCAACACTCATTTGCAGGTTTGTAAAAGATCTACGCTACTTCACATAGCCCAAGCCTAGTTGGCTTGGCAAGAAAAAAGAGGGGTGATTTTGTCTAGAAGAAAAACGAACACCATCTTTTATTCCTTCCTCTCTGGAGCTGGCAGACAGGCAGCTCCTGCGCACAGGCAGCTGCAGGTCCAGAGCCCACACAGGGCACTCCATCTACAGCTGAAGGCTCACCACGTTTTACCTTTATGATTACTGATGGCTTTAACTGACTGGAAAGCAACCAGAGGATTTTCATGTGCACATATCCAGGCACTTAAAATCCATCGGATGCTATTCAAGAGATGCTATTGCTCCTTAAATGAACAATCCCCAAGAGACCATATGTCCTAAAAGGAAAAAAGTCATAAAAGTGACCGTTAATGGGTCCTTTTTTGCTCTGCTCTTTGAATACCAGATTCCAACTTTTAATAATTGCACACACACAAATATTACCGCATGCATGCCCTATTAGTTAACATAATGAATACACGCTCGTTTTTAAATTACCAAAACTCTTAGAAACCTTCCTGGACTAAATAGACAATTATTTCTCTGAGAGGTACTAAGAGTCAACGAAAAAATGGTTCTCGGAAAGTGTATGAAAAAGATTAACACAAAACAAAGGCGGCTGTTTAAAATGGTGACATAAATAGGATTCCGGTTGTCAAGGAGCACACATTTTAAAATGAAATTATACCGCATCCTTCTGAATGAAGCTATTATTGGAAGCTAACAAGCTCTATTTAAGAGATAAGCATTTAACAGAGTCAAACGGTTGGGTTTTTTATTCAAATGAATAAAACTGAATATTCATTTGAATAATCTTTCCTGTAAAACAAAAGACAAAGAAGAGGGGAAAATATAAAATAAGAGGCAAACAGATGCCCCCAAACGAGAGGCTCTGAGCCAAGCAGGATCACTAAAGCAAGCTGAGACCTACTCACGACTTCCAGGTGAAACACCCCTCCTTTGGCATCATCTCAGAAAAAGGGAGTCATTTCACTCTATTCACCCACTGGGTAACGGCACCGATGGGCTCTGAAATGATGCACAGGGCTCTACCAGAGCCTGGTGGCAGCGAGCAAGCAAATACCTGAAAGGGAGAGGAAGGGGAGTCTCCAGCGCAAAAGCTGCTTTGCACTTACTGTAGCCAAAGGCCCAGCCATTCCATTTGTACAAGTCCCTGCAAGGAGCGTGCGGGTGGCCCGCTGGCACGGAGCAGTGGGTGCTACTGTTCCTCTGGTTTTCTCTGCCTCCAGATGCCAAACAGTCCCAGAAGCTGCACTCCTCAGGTGGCAGCTCTGCTCTTTGACAAGTTCACCCACTCCCCCAAGCCCGGCAGCCCTCCCATGTCCACTGAGAGGCCGAGCTTTTCCCTTGGGATGTAATTTCAGAGAAGTGCCTGGAGACTTCTCATCCATCAACACACCACCAGATTTCCTTCCTACCTTCCCAAGTGCACGTCAGCATGGAGACACTCAGGACATCCAGCAAACGACCCTGGTTTATCTTCTCCTCCCTACAGCTGTGCTCACCGCTGCTTTGCAGCTCCCAGTCATCCTGTCCACAAGCACATGGAGATGCCAAAGCTTCATTTCAGAGGGGTAAGGATGAAGGCGGTTCACAGGCTCTTAAGGAGAATGGCAGAAGCGACTCCCAGGGGCAGCTCCCCTCCGGTCTGACCTCGTTGCCTCCTGTGGCAGCAGGTTTCGGTGAGAGGACGGCTCATTCTAGCATTCCAGGCACCAGGGGATCCTCCTGTGGTGCTGGCAGCCAAGCGGGCAGTCCAGTCTGGTCCAGCCAAGGAACTGCTCCTGCCTACAGTAACACTTGGTGGGCAATGAACAGGACTCTGCCCCTTGAAGGGACTTGAAGGGATTGAATCCTCAATTACCTGCTGGGATTTCCTGCATCTGCTAATTAGAAGCTAAAATATTTGGGAGTCAATCACCAGAGGACACAGCTGCCCTCAGATGAAGTAAACCAAGCAGAAGGTACTTGGTGCCCCTGCAGACCAGACCCCACATGGGACACCTGGCTGGCAGAACGTTACTTTTTTAACAGCAGCTCCCAAAAGGGGATTTTTTCACTAGGAAACAGATAAAAGTGTATGATGCACAGGGGAGGGAGGATCTGGTGAAATACATTTCTTAGTAGAAGGCAAGATACTCTCAAATATCTGAATAACCCAGAGTTCCCTTGGAAAGATCTCCAACACGCCTGCAGACACCCGACATCCAATGGCACAGCTAACATCCTCTGACACACCTTCATCACAGCAAAAAGCATCCTTTGATCCAGAGCCTTGTTTAACCAAGCAAGCTGCCCAGGCCCACGGGTGGATGGCTCCGCGCAGCAAAGCAGAGCTTTTTAAAAAAGAAAAATTGGTAGAAACCAATAATATTAAGAAGCATGCTGAAGATACCAAATGTCAGCGCTCCCGTGTTCTGCATTTGGGTTTTTTCCACACTTGAACCAACTACATTTCACACCTTTGTCGTCATTTGAGAGGTTTTATGTCAGCCTTGGTAAAATACAGCTGAGATGATGACACCATTGCTACGAAACAGATCTACTTTCTCTTGCAGGCTGGCAGCAACTATTCCACAGCCCGGGTTTATCTGTGTGCACAGTGACAGGTATTGCAGCTGCGTTTGCACACGCAGAGGACGTCACTCGTCAGTAGAATTACATGAAAGCAGCTTATGGGGTTAAAGGTCTCGCTCTTTCAAGCTCCTTCGAGCAGAAGACCAAGGAAAATAAAGTGATCGCATCCCACACTGGAAAGGTTAAACCTAGGCTAATGTTGGGGTTTGCCCCTGGAAGGCTCTCACAGACAAACCGGGAGCCCCAAGCTGGGCCATGGGTGCCGGTACCTCCTTTACCAGCTCATAGCTCAGCACCTGATCCAAAACCACCCTCACCAGAGGCAAACGCACCCCTCGCCTACCACACAGGCATCGTTGCTCTGTGAAGGGGCTCAGCAGCCACCAGAAATGTCAAGTTGAAGGCACCGGAATGAGAGCCAGAGTAGCCTGTTCCAACACCCAAGCTGTCTGGTGGTCACCCGATGAGGTGGAGCAAGTCACTTTATCTCATCTGCATCTGCAGTGCTCCTCTTCCCCCAAGCTGTGTCTGTATTGTCTGGTTAGACTGGACTGTCTTTGCAGCTGGGACTGCCTCACACTGCATTTACAGCATCCTGAGAGATCCTTCAGGGTTTCTGGGAAGTAAGTAATCAACAAGGCTCTTTTATTCCTGCACAATAATCCCTAAGACCAAGGGCAGGCGACAAGAGCACGGAGAGGAGAAGGGAAGAGATTTACATGGTCCACATCATATCAATAAGCGATGCAGGCTCTGCTTAAACCTCACTCCTGCTGCTAGGCAAGAATAACCCGACAGTCGCCTGCTGGTGCTCTTGTTAATGCAGGATCAGTCTCCCCTTAAGGATGTAATGCACTCCTGTGGCACCGTCCCGCTCCAGACCCTGAACCCACCCAGCACAGCACCGTCCCGGGTCCCTGGGGGTCTGCAGTCCCACCGGACCTCGGTGCTGCTAATGAACGGCTCTGCTGACAGATGGGAATATCCAGCTGCAGTACACAGCATGAGGAAATATTAGTTCAGGCTACATCCTCCTTTTGCGTTAGGTCTCAGTACTTGATCTGTTAATTTGTGTTTGCTCATATCTCTTGTCTTCTCCCCGTACTTAAGTTACTTAAGCTTTGAAACAGAGGAAAGTCCAGTCCTGCTGTGGCATTATTTATGCACCTGCTTTCTTGTTTATACCAACAGTTTCGGCAGCTGGACCTGTACACTGTAATAAAATACCTTTCAAAAAGTAAAAAAAATTAAAGATGAAGAAATCTGACCAGACAAGCCAGGCATAATAACATTAAAGCCCATGTCAATTAATTTTTCCTCCTCTTGATAAACGAGCCCCACTCCATCCATTAATAATGAGGGGAGAAACAAGTAGAGTTGACAGTAGTTTAATTTATTTTCTCAACTTGCCTGGCCATATTTCTCCCTGTTGCAAAGCTTTCTGATGCTGCTGGGAATTGCAAGTGGCTCCCACACAGTCGATGCATAGATTGGTGTGAATCAATACCCCTCTGCTTTATTCACACATCCCTTGTAGTCAGAGGGGAAAAACTTACTATGTAAGCTACCATGCATCCCAGACTGCCATGCCACCTGATAATGATGATAATAAAAATAATAATTAATAATAAAAAACCTACAGGGAGACACAGAGAGGAGGACATGAAACCCAGCCCTGTAATCTCTGTCACCAGATCTCGTTTTACAGACAAACAGAATGAACCAAACAGAGGGGCTGGGACATTTTAATTGCTCAGACAGCAAACCATGGATGTTTGTAACTTCTTGCTGTCTGCGAAGGTAATTCAAGTCATTACCTTGAGAAGCAGGAATCAGGGACCTGTGGGTTTCATCCTGCCTCTGGGAAAAGCCATTTGGTTATTAGTGCCAGAATCCAACAGCCAGGACTCAAAAAGTCAGCTCCAACCCTGCCACCTTCTTACGTTGCATCCTTAGAGAAGTCGCTTAAATCCTCCTTGTGGTCCAGGTCCCACATTTCTTGACCCCCCACCTTCTAGCCCCTTCCTCAAAGGTTTTATCACCCCTATTGCAACTCAGCTCGTTACAGCTCAAAATCACCTGGGACAAAAGCTGTTAATTCTACTACCTCTTCAATTCCTGTTGTTCCAATTTCCAGTGCTGCAAACACACAAGAGGAGAGGGTTTGGTTTCTGAAGAAGTAACTCCACGTTCACAGATTACAGCCCAAGTCCGAGACATACACTTCTCAGCTTTTACCTCCTTACCTCTGAGGAGGGGTTTTCCAGGAAAAGTGATGACCACATGTGAAGGCACCACCTGAAGGTACCTCCTGCTCCGTGGAGAACAAGATCTCACCCTGTTCTCACAGCAACCTGACTGCGAGAGGGATGCACCAGGAGATAGAAGGGGAAGGAGAAGGTTAACACCTAGAGTCTAGGACAGAAAATATCATCCTCATTTACCTATAAAATGTGCTCTCTAGCAGTGCTTCTGTGAATGATGCTCATCAAGACAGATGATTAGCATGCACATCCATTTAGTGTTTATGTGCATCTTGGGTTGGGTATGGAAAATAGTCAGGTTCTCGGGGCAGACACAGGCAGGTATTACTGCTGGTTAAAGTGTCAATATCTACTCCATGACATGAGAGTAAATTCTCAAAATTAAATCAGCAGACAACTGCCTGAGATCAAAACCTCCACGCAAGGTGCTGGTGTTTCAATGCCAGCGCGGCAGGAGAGCAAAAAGCTGAGGTCAGCCACGCAGCTGGATAAAGGGCACCAGCAAGATACTCCTCTGTTTTTGTTCTGGAAAGCTGCAAGGCTCGAACTCCCTGCTCTGTCCTCCCACGACTGCGTGGCATTTGCAAAGGGAGCATCGCTCGAAAAAGAAAGGCACCTAAGGATGAGCAGCTGCTGAGCCAAACGAGCAAAAATCTACCCTAGCAGATTTTCCCTTGCCGGAGGAAAAGGAAAAATCAAAGACTTCCAGGCCAGGGGGTACACAGACGTCCCCTTGCAGGAGCTGCTGCAGCTCGAGTCAGGATTCTGGTCCTGGCCCAGCCCTCGTGGTCACACAGGGCGCTGGTGCCGAGCTGTGCGGCTGTAGAAGGGGAACCCCACCACATCCCACAGGCTGCGCTAATGTAAGTGGTACCTGAACTTTTCATAATAAATTTTTCATAATAACAAATCTTCATTAAAATTTTATTCTATTAATGTTCTGAAATCAAACCAACGCGCTGAGTACATAATGACTGCGACGCATACTACACGGCAACTTACTAAATGCCAGTTTTATCATATTCTTAATTAACAGAAACCATTAATGCATTCACAGATCATTTAGAAGCATTAGCATTGACCTAAGAAAAATTGCATTTACGTGTGATACACTTACGTTTGCATTTTTTTGCATCTGAATTTTCTATGCAGGAGGCCCCAAAATTTGTTCCTGACTCAGCTTCTCCCCGTTGGAGACATCGTGTCTCAATGGGTGCATTTTTGTCAGTGGCTTGAGGATTAATGCTCAGGGTTGAAATATGAGATACTGCGGGAGAAAGTCATCCCAGGCAGTATTTGCCTTGTTGTCAGTATTTAACTCCAGCTACTCAGTCGTGTTGGGAGCAGACCCACCCATGCTCCTCACAGCTTTGAGCTGCTCCTTTTGGTTCAGGTACCGATTTCCCAGCTCTCCAGCCAGTCAGTTGCTACAAAAGTCATGGGAATGCAGCTGGGCAGGGTAAGCGTGACATAAACGAACAGATCTTTCTTTGCTATCAAAGAAGCAAACCCCAAATGCTTGTAAAATCCAATTAATCCATCTACAACGAGAATAGGAACTTCACGCTTCAAGCAAACACTTCTCTCTATTTATTAGAGAGATCTACAGCACACAGAGCCAGCGACGATTCCTAAGACATATTTCCATCCCCAAAGCAGGGGCCCTGCAGCCTCTCACCATGCCACAAGGCAAGTCAAAAGCTTTCATCCCCACTCTGACTCCGCTCCCCACCTCTCCTATAGCCCATGGGGAGCCAGTAGGGACCCCAGTCCTCTGCCACATGGGGTGGCAGAGAACAAGGACAAGTGGAGCAGCAGCAAGAGGCTGTTGGAAGACGGGTCTCAGCGGCAAAGGGCCATCGCTCCCTGGCTGCCAGCTAACCCAGTTAGGTTCCCTCATCAGAAATGAGAGCTGTTCCTAACGCGCCTGCAGTAGCCGTTGTTCGCCGAGTGCGAAGTCCTGCCATCTTTATCTGTTTGCCCACAGGCGTCGAATACTCTCTGCCTGTCAATTCTTCCACAGTTTATTACCAAATTTCTAAAATATTACATTTTTTATTATATCCAAATTCACTTTATTGCATTTGACAATACAGATAATCACATACCATATGCTCTAATGTTTTGAAACCAATGCATGTTGACAGCAGTTTTTATTCATGATGCATAATTCTATCCAGGGCTGACAAAGGCGGTGCAGCACTGAGTCTGGTGTTACTGTTTTGTTGTTGGGGGGATCCTTTTTTCCATTTCCTTTTCTTCATTTTAACGACAGATTTACAATACCGGGAGGAAAAATGCTTTGCTTTCAGTAGAAATAGGAAATTGGCTGAAAAGATGGGCTTATCAAAGAGATGTCTTCGAAATATTAATAACAGGTGGGGGTTGGTTATTGTAATTACTTGCACGTGAAACCTGCTGCTGATGGGGTTAAAGAAGCACGACGGCTCATCCCTGAGCGAGCAGAGGCTGGGGCGTCACCGTGGGCATGAGGCTGGACCCCTGCTCCTGCACACCTCCCTGCCTGGCTGTGGTCACTCGTCTCTGAAACCAGCCCCTTCTCCCAAGGTAGAGAGTGGGAAGGGAAATGCTCACACCTAGTGTGACCTAGGAGGGTCCCCACATGAAAGAGATGCCTGGGAAAGAGCTACCTAAAATGCTTTGAAAGCCACAGGTACTCTGACACAACACATCAACAGGGCAAAGCCCTACAGCCTTCGTTTAAATCTCATTGATTTCAACAAGATGTGAAATTAAACATACGTTTAAGTGCTTTCCTGAATGGAGTCCTCCATTCCCATCACTTCCTCCTGCCCTTCCTTGAAGCGATGCTCATGAAAACCACAAGCTGAAGGGAGGAGCTGGAGAATCTCGTTCTCTCCAAGGCCTGTGCACATCCCCACCTCCACAAGCAGGTGGGCTGAAGGACCATCAAGGCTGAGCAAACGCTCAGTTCCTCGTTAAGCTCCTGGGAGAGTAAAAATCCAAGCAAACCCCAACTCCCAACCATGGCATTCAGGCAATAGATTCAACAACTTGAAAGATGGCAATGCTGCGCAAACCAAACAGGACGCTATATCTAAATTAAGCTGTAATGACCTGCTCTGAGGTCTTTATTAGCCAGGTAATGATCATTTAAGAGGAGGTTACTATCTTGAGCCAAGGGCACCTAACACCATTACTGAACTTGTTAAAACCTGCCAAGCAAGTCATTATTTCTAACATTATTTCTTTTTCTCTTAACACAGCTTTCTACCTTTCCCCTTGTGGTGCTCGGCCGTAAATCACAGGAGGTGGCAATCATGCAGACTTGGTCACCCTTCCCCAGGAGGCTGAATTTAACACCGCTCACCACGAGCAGGCCGAATACGAGACAAACACCCCACAAGAATAAAAAGCATGCAGCTCTGACCCTTTCAAGCCTGTGGAGACAGGCTACGGTACAATAGAAGCATGAAGCACGTAGTGGTCTTCATGTTGTTGTGGCCTCCAAGAGCTGGAGGGCCTTTGGAAGTCGTTTGCAGCTGGCATCAGATGAGATGCCACTTGGCACTGCACGCAGTTCATGTGCTGCGTGGAACA
Source organism: Phaenicophaeus curvirostris (assembly GCF_032191515.1). Taxonomy (NCBI): domain Eukaryota; kingdom Metazoa; phylum Chordata; class Aves; order Cuculiformes; family Cuculidae; genus Phaenicophaeus; species Phaenicophaeus curvirostris. Next base: position 6,405,209 of record NC_091412.1, on the reverse strand, counting down.
TCAGCATCTTGGCTGTCAAGAATGGAGCTTAAACAACATCCCAGCCCTTAAAGATTCTGGGGATGGTGAGAAAACCAGCAGCTTCAGAGCCCATGTAGAGCCTGGGGCGAGCTCACCTGGGGACAACCTGCTCAGTGAGAGGACACTGCTCAGACCTCCTGCATCTCCAGATCATGAGCTATCAGACAGTGAGACCAAAGATCAACCAGTGACTGAGAAGGACAATACACTGAGGTATTTTCCTACTCGCCTCCGTTACGCTCTCCAGGAAAACAGAACTTAGGCCCCTCCAGTCCATCTTCAGTCCCACAGAGGCTCACATAAGGAAGAGAAATAAAGAAAAAAAACAAAGCAAGTGTGCAGCTGCTCTACAACTTCACAAAAAACTCCACTACACGCCTGCACACATCTCACCTCGCCAAGCGCAAAGCAGGGGCTCGCAGGCTGATCCTCACCACCCTGCCCCAAGAATTATCCCCAGCTCCATGGGCTCCGCAGAGCGAGGGAGAGGATCCGACAGGCAGATCCTAGCGACCCTGGCTGGAAAAGACTTGAAGGCGGCTGCATTTTACAGTAACCCGGCGTGGACGATATTATGAATGACACCAGCAAGCTGCCAGCCCAGGAACTCATTACTGTCAAGGTACAACGTGGCTGGCTGCCAGGCCCCCAGCTTTCACACTCGCTATGCCAGAACATCCACACACAATTTAATTGCATTATAATTTCAAAAGTGCTTTTCAAACTGGAAAAAGGCATTCACTGATTAACCAGCGAAGAGCAAAATTGTTTATGAAATTGAATACAAAAAGCTACAGAAATGTAATTGGGTCGTTCTAGCACCTAATTTTCAAGCCATTTTCCCACTTATTTAATCACGAGATACAAAAGGAACTAGTGAATTGACTTCATACTAATTAGATTACTCCCCGCGATACTCCAGGCCTATATCCCAACTGGTTGATAGTGCTGCTTTAAAATGAAACAAAAAATGTAGCAACAGCTTGTCTGGGGCCATAACACGTTTGTTTCCCATCAACCCTCTCTTAGCAGAGGGCCATAAAATCCAGGCCCAATTCCCCTACCCTGCGTAGCTACTCACCCAGAAACCCCTAAGTTTCCTGGAAAGGCATGAGGAAGGTTTGCCAAAGGCCCGTGGCTGCTCCTTGGAGAAGGGTGGAGGCAGAGGGGAGAACCTGGGGCTCCCCACCATATCAAGCATCACCAGCTTCCTGAGGCTCATCCTTCAAGCAGAGACCGCTCAGAGCTGACAGCAGCGGCAAGTGAAAACATCACAGCTGGCTGGGACGCGCTGTCCTCCCCGAGGCTGGACACGCAGGTTCCTGGGGCAGGGAAGAGCAAGGGAACGGTGGCTCTGCTCTCACTGTTAGGTTGCTCCCTCTGACGGGTGCGGGAAAACCCCACTACGCAGAGCTGAATCATAGAACCACCAGGTTGGAAAAGACCCACTGGATCATCGAGTCCAACCATTCCTATCAAACACTAAACCATGCCCCTCAGCACCTCGTCCACCCGTCCCTTAAACCCCTCCAGGGAAGGTGACTCAACCACCTCCCTGGGCAGCCTCTGCCAGTGCCCAATGACCCTTCCCATGAAAAATTTTTTCCTAATGTCCAGCCTAAACCTCCCCTGGTGGAGCTTGAGGCCATTCCCTCTCGTCCTGTCCCCTGTCACTTGGGAGAAGAGCCCAGCTCCCTCCTCTCCACAACCTCCTTTCAGGCAGTTGTAGAGAGCAATGAGATCTCCCCTCAGCCTCCTCTTCTCCAGGCTAAACACCCCCAGCTCTCTCAGCCGCTCCTCATAAGGCCTGTTCTCCTTGTGCATGAACTGTACTGCATCTCAACTTCACTGTCACCTCTTCAGGGCAGCTACACACTCCCCTGAGTTTGAGCAAGGCAAGTATGAGCCACAGACCCTTGACTTTATTTTCAATCAAACCACCAAATTAAAAAGGAGCATTTTACTGAGCCTCCTGAGGTTTACTAAAGGCCAATATTTCCAGTACTTAAAGCTTTCCAGTACTGAAAGGGGTTCCAGGAAAGGTGGGGAGGGGCTGTTGATCAGGAGTGTAGAGATAGGATAAGGGGGAACAGTTTTAAGCTGAAAGAGGGGAGATTGAGATGAGATCTTAGGAAGAAATGGTTTCCTGTGAGGGTGGGGAGACCTTGGCCCAGGCTGCCCAGAGCAGTGGTGGCTGCCCCATCCCTGGAAGTGTTCGAGGCCAGGCTGGATGGGGCTTGGAGCCCCTGATCCCATGGGAGGTGTCCCTGCCCATGGCTGGGGGTGGAACTGGATGGGCTTTAAGGTCCCTTCCAATCTAAACCATTCTGTGATTCTATTAATTTGAAGATACATCTACACAGACACACGCTCCTTCCCAGCTTGCAGAATTTTCTTTAAAGCTGCCCAAGACCCACTCTGCACCTGATACAATCTGCTCACAGCTTTCTCACTAATTTTACATTTTATTAGGTGCAACATAATTGATTATATAATCAAATGTAGAATGTACATTATCAAGATATTGTAGCACTTCACAGGCCATTTAATCAGCATATCTGGGACTGTGCCAAAATGAATTAGCTTGCATTAAATTTCAAGTACATATTATTGGTTGTATTTGTCTCCATGTTTAGGCAGGAGCTTGCTCTTACAAAAGAAATCTGAAATCCTTCAATTATAGAAATAGGTTATGAAAAAAATGGAAGTACACTTCCCAGAGTTGATTCTTCTGCAACAACAAGCCCAGAAAAGCTCGCTCCTTTCCAGACAATCACTGTGATTGACCAAGGGAGCAGAAGTTTTCAGTATTTATCGACATTGCAAAAGTAGAGCATAAAACTGTGAAGTGCCTTTGTATTTTAAGGATGCAGATAGCAAATGCAGCAAAACCAGAGACCGGTAACGGCACGAGGAACCGGATGGTTTCTACACCAGCACAGCAGTGGTGAAAAGGAAACCAGAGCATCCACAGTGCTGTGCGCTTGCAATGAACTTTGTGCCTCCGCGTGTTCCGCAGCACCCCAGGAGACCTACCTGGGTTCCCTGGGACGTCCCTGAGCAAGAAGAGTCCTTCCCACTGTGCCGACCCTTGCTCCAGTGGTGGTGGGAAGGGTGGACAGGGGACAATGGGTGCCACCTTCAGCGAGGGAATTTGCCACTGCCCTGCAGGGAGGCTGGCAGCAGCAGAACCCCAGCTCGCCTCTGTCAAGGCCCTTCTGTGCCACATGTCAGCAGTGTCCAATTTCAGGCTCCTTCACCAGATATCCTGTCACCAAAGTGCTCCGGTAAATCAGTGTCCCCTGGAATGGATACACTCAGCATTTGGTGACGGGGCCATGGCTCACCACCACCCCACTAAGTCAGCACCCACCGCCCCTGGCAGCCCCTGCTCTGTTCCGTGTCCTCGGAGCCAACCAGCCCCTCCAGACAAATAAATGGTATTTTCAAAGACAGGGAATTCTGCTTGATTTCAGCAAGTGGAGGAGAAGCATGAGGCAACTGCGTGGCAAATGAACGAAGCCAAAACCCACCACCAGCACTGTTCCTCTCTGATGCACTAGCCAAACCCAGAACCTTCTCCTTGCTCCTGCCTCCAAAATTTAATTACCACTGCTGGAGAGTTCAGGGGCGCAGGAGCTGCCAGAGGCGCCCCGAGAGAAATGACGTGTCTACAGAACTGACTTCGCAGGGGGAAATTTTTCAAGCAGCTGAGAGGCTGTGCTCAAGGTGACTCCTGCCTACCTGGTTACTGCAGCAGCATCGTGACAGCCCAGGGCTGGGGGCGGGGGAAGAGACCCAACGCACCAGGTGGGTGTCCGTCCCCACCCCCCAAAACACCAGCATATCACAGGCCACCCCCAGGCTCACTGGCTGCCAGGAGAGGTTATCAAGCCCTCTCTCTCAAACTGCAGAGGATGTAATGCAAAACGAAGGGCACTTTGCTGTGAACACACAGGCAGCATCATTCCTCTCATTAACACACACGCATCAGCTAAGATAAATGGGAAGGCGAAAGGCCACACTGTACCACGGGCGTGCACCGAAAGTAGCTGTGGTGACACAGCTGGCAGCTGTCACTGCAGTCCCAGGCAGAGCTCTCAGCCAGGGCTGCACTCTCTCCCCCTCCCAGCTGGTCCTGCACTGCGGGGACAGGAGAGCCAACACGGGACAGGTAGAGCCCCAGCGCCACAGTCTGAAACAGCTCAACATCCCAGCCTGAGAGAGCTCGGCACTCCTCCCAGATGCCGTGAGAGCTGCCATCACAAGCTCATGTGAACGCAACACGAGGACACATTTACACAGGCTGCTCTTCCACAGAGGGATCCTCACTGCAAAGAGTCCCCATCTTCATTAATCTGTTTTCCACAGGTTTACCTGCTCTATTTGCATCTCACTTACAGGTAAAATGATGGCATACTCGGTGATATGGTTTCCTCCAGGTGTCTGTGGTCTGCATGGACGTTTTACCCACCTTGGGTTGCATCCCAAAGCACTGCAAGCCCTGGCTGGGAAGGAGAGCGTGAACTCTCGGTTGCCCTGCTGACTCTACATATCGTAATGCAAAGGAATAAAGAATTAGGCACCAAATAACAAAAAAACTATTCAAGGAATTGAAATAAATGCTGACTGGGGTCAAGGGAAATACCAGCAAGAATGAGAAGCTTAGCCTCAGGTTAAAATAATACCTCTGAGCCGTGCAGTGTGACCCCTCCAGGCTATAGCTTCAGGCAGCACACAACATTCTTGGACATTATTAATATCCTTGGCCAGGGCTCCATCCCTGCTGCTCAGGCACCGTATCAGGATTTGCCTAAGCAAACAATATATGCTACTGTGAGAAAGAGTGTCTGGCTATGACAGATGCTTCGAATACATGCACCATTTGTTTCTCTGGATACACATGTAAAGAGCAAAGTATTTGCTCAGCTATTCCTGGAAACCAGCTCCCACCGCCAAGGGGAGGTCACATGAGGGGGTGCAAGACATAGCCTCAAACAGCCCTAAAGATGCTTAAATATCCAAGTTTTTTCCCCTGCGCACATGGGTTAGAAACAACAACCAAAAAAAGTTCAGCCCCTCCGATGTGCTGTTCCCAGGAAAGCTCTGATCAGAAGAAACAGCGGAGAGGGGGGAATCGCCCTCTTTTAATACGAGCTTGAAGTCTGCATTTTTGTTCAAGACCACAGGCGAAGACAGATAACATCAGTTCCTTCAGTACATAAATGCTTATCAGAGTGAACAGGTTCAGGTTTAGCACGCACTTCAAGCAAATGATGAATTACATTAAGATAATCACTTTCTTACGAATATATATTTAGAGTTGGGATACAGGGCAAAAGCCCTCATCAATTACACTAATGCCATTTAGAAATTCATGTCAGCTTCTACTTGACAACTCGAGAATCGCCTGTAGATTTAACTGATAGGGACTCGTCCCAAAGGCACCTCTAACGTGTAAGCGAGCGCGGGGCGGCCGTGCGGAGGGTGGCTTTCCTCCCGGCTGTCAGCGAGCGTGCCGAGTGACGTTTCATTCCTCCGCCGTGCCGAAAGCAGAGACATCTCTGTGGGGCCACAATCTGCAGAGAGCCCAGATGCACGTAAATCCTATTGAATTGGCGGCACTCGCGGTGTCTGCAGAGCAGGCAGGGCTGCTCCTCGGGACTCACATGAACAATTGCTCACCTGTTTACTCCTCTGAGCGCCAGCAACCTTATTTTTCCCTTTTCTTTTCCCTTGGCAATGGCTGTATCAAAAGGAGACAGACTTGTCTGAAAGACCCTGCGGTCAATTTGCAGGGCCCTTTATCGCAGAGAGCCGGGCTTTGATTTCAATGGCACTACACTTTTTTTTCTGAAGGTACTATATAAAGAAGAAATCTTCAATCACCGTATACAGTTAAGTTTCTCAGTAAGTCAGATGCAACCCGCTGTGGAAATGCACAGTTTACAAGTGGAAGGCAGGCGAGCAAAGCGCTGTGACAAGCACCTTATATCTGAAGAAAAACAAAGGCCACATAGCAAGGTCCTCCAAAAGAATTGACAAATGAATAAAAATATTACACAGCGCGCACACTTGCAGAATTAAAACTCTGTACATTCTCTGAGGCTGGAAAACGTACTCTTCTGCCAAGTCAATGCCGTCTAAGCACAACTTCACTTTCATGTTTTCAAGGTTTTGTTTGGTTTGGGGTTCTTTTGTTTTAAGAATGTAACAAACCAAAGGATGCTTCTGGAAGCGTGTGCGTGTGCCCGAGACTCCTCTTGGCTCCCCTAACCTGAGGCAGAGCACTGCAGGAGTCTTTAAACTGCTGAGAACCAGTGGAAGCAGTGCCCTCACCCACGCCTGCTCCCATCTCCCACAGGAACACTTGCCAGGGGTCGTCCAGCTTCTCCCGTGGTCCCCAAGGCTGCTGCCTGTCAGACCCTTCCCGCACACCCCTAAAGCATCTTCGGAAGCGCTCACGCTCTCTATGCCCTCGCTGCTGGGTTGGCAGAGGTTTCTGCAAGCTCTCCATACACTGGACCCACTTCTCGCCCTCCCCGCTGCTGGAGGAGGGTACATACTGTGTTGCAAGGAGGTTCCCGTAGCGAGCATTACCTAATGCAGCACAGGATCCCAGCACACGCACAGCATCTCCTTATTAACACCGCAGACACTCTCAGCCCCGGTATCCACCCAAAGCTCCACGTTCCTCTTGTGAGACAGGACACACAGCTTCATTTTACAGTCATAGCTGCAGACAGTCAGGGGCCATCAGATTTTGCGTTACGTCCAGAGGGCAAAAGCTGACAATGGCCATTGAAATAGAGAGACCTACAAATACATAATATGGCATATATATACTATAATATGCCAGACACACCTACCCTGGTAACTGTTCACATGGAAAACCCAATGCCAGTACTGGACACTAAGGAAAGCTCAGTCCACGCATGGAGCAGAACTGGTTTTACTCCTCTGCTCATCCTTTTCCATCTTCCCTGCTCCCCGTCTCCGCACAGACAGGGGAATTGCATCGCAGAGGAACCGAGCGCGAGGCTTCAGGCCCCAGCGGGTGCAGCCAGTGTATGAGCAGCGACCACGTACGTCCAACCAGATTGCAATCACATTCCAGTGACCTGACACAAGCCCAATGCTGTGATCTTTGCCTAACCCGATCTGCGTTCTATTAAATTGCGGATGCCTTCTGCTTTTTCAGCTGTCTGTCTCGCAGAGAGAGCACGGACAGAGTAAGTACACATCACTTCAGCCTTACTGGAGAAGACAAGCTAATCCATTTACTCAAACCCTTTGTTGGTTTTACCAATCTCCCGTTGAAGTGACCAGAGTAAACCTAACATATCTTAATCATTTTTTCCACTGTTGGAAGTCAGGCATAAAAAAAAGCCATGAGCATATTTGGGGAGGACTGTTGGAAAGATCCCATTGTTCTTTGCTGCATCAATAAAAGCAGTTTTGCTGTTTGATAGTATAAAGTGTTCAGGAACCCGATGTAACAAAGGAACAGAACCACTCTGGGAAAGAAAACTTTTAATAGGGACCACACAGAGCCAAATAGCTGTATAAAACGGATCTGTGGCCGATGCAAAAGGAAAACAAGACTCAGATAAGCACAAAATCCAGAGTCCTTTCCTAATAATCATGTCTGTAATTTCAATGAGCTTTCTAATGTTCCTCAGACACGGTGGATGATTTACTTCCTCTACAGCTGCTTTTTGAGACCACGCGTAGATACATGAGGTGAAAGAGTTTTGCTGAGCATCTGACCTCAAATAATCACAATTTGTCATCACTGGGTGCCTTAATGCCACCTTCTAACCACCTGGGGCAGGCACAGCCAAGTCACTCCCTGCTGCGGATGGTGCCCTTGAAGTTCTCTGCCCCAATTCAAGCGCCAGCACTTTCCGGAGGGCGGCTGCTCTGCTGAGCCCTGGGATGCTGGGGAATGGCTCGTTGGAGGATGGGCCAACTCAACACCACGGACTGATGGATTTCTGCCAAAGCTCCCCTGAGAAGAGCAGCCCATGCTGCTTTTTCATCTGCCACCTTCTGAGGTGACCTTCTCCGGCAGCCTTGCTGCCGTCTGTATTCATCCAAGCCCAGTTCCCAGGTGCCTACGCCCAGCAGCGCTTTATTAAAAGCTGCCCTCTCCTCCTTGCATTTTTGGTGACACTGTTTTATGGATTTCCCCACACACTCAACCTTTATTCAAACCATCGGGGAAAACACTGAAATCTTTATCTTTAAAAACAAAAGCACAAGGAACAGCAGTCACAGGCAAGACAAAAAGGTGAACTAATTACACACCAGAGCATTCCCTGAAGTGCCTTCACAGCCTGGGTGTTACTGGCCCAGATCTCAAGCTGCATTTCTCCCCCTGTGCTCATATCCAGCCCACCAGACTCTGCTCTCACCCACAGCGGGAGCAAACGCCTATGAGCAGCCAAGACCACGCGGATCGAGAGCGCTTCTCCAGCCTGCCGAAGGCTCCTGACCTGGAGATGTGCCTGACTCCAGAAAGGTGAGGGGACAGGCACTCCCAATACTGTTGCGCCGGCAGATCAGCTCACATTAGAATACCCTTTGCTTTCTAGCTTTCAAAACAGACAAAGAAATTGCCTTCAGAGAAGTGGTGTTTATGCGATGACCTTTTCCTATTGTGTCTGCAGGCACTCGAGAACAAAGCTGTGGCAGAAGCTAACTGTGACTCCTGGGTGATGGGAGACGTGGCCATTTAATCAAAGCTGTGGACTCTCGGGGGGCCAGCTCAGGGTCTGAGGGTCTTTTTGCCGGTGTTATTTTGCTGGGATATTCAGAGCTGAGAACCAGAAACCCACTGCAGCGGCTCAGCCTGATATTGCCTCCAAGCCTCACATGTGGCTTCCAGCAACCAGCTCAGAGTATCTGTGGCACTAAGAGCTTTCAAGTGCTGCTCTCTCGGTGAGTTCACATCACATTCTGTAAAGGGTAAAGCAATCGCCAGGGTGCAGGGAGCTGTGTGCACTCACAAGGAATGGCAGCCCAAGCACGGAGAAATGTCCCAGCCAGGTTTCGTTACAGACAGCTCCCCTACGCAGATTCACACTTGCTCAAGGATTTACTGTGACAAAGCAGGGACGAGGGCTTCTGCAGACCAAGTCCTTGCCATTTCTCACTCTTGGGTTGCAGCTGAAAAGCACGGCTCCTGCTGCTGCCTCAGCAGTAGCAGTCACTGAGTTCAGAGAGCCCTGTCTCCGAGCTCTCCTCCACAAACCTACAGCTCTATGTCAACCCAAGAGATAACAGGAAAACTTTTAGGGCACAGTCTATAAAAAAGCTGCCTGGTTTACTACCATAGGAAAGGCTGGCAGCTCCCAGAAGGCTAGGGGAGAGGTGGGGAGCCCTGGAGGAGCCCGTCCCAGTCCCCAGGGGAGGATGAGAGTCGAACTACCAGAGAACAGAGTTGCCAGTCCTCACCTTGTCCATCCACCGAGTCCCACGTGACCTTGCGCAAATTCCTGCTCTACAAATTCTTCATTTCCCCACCCAGAAAGGGAGGAGTGCTATTCGTAAAGCAATCGCGATGAAAGGACCTACAGTATATGGGGAGGGAAAAAAAGAAAACCCAACAAACTAAGAAAAGCTTCGCAGCTCTGCGAGGCACAGTACAAAAGCCTTCTTGCCAGTCAATGGGAACAGACTATTTATAGCTGAGGATCATTAACTGTATTAAAAAAGTTTGATGTTCTCTAACAATCTATGTCATTTTAAAACGCCGGCCTTCCCCCTGACGGCTGGCTGATAACTGGAGCGGCAGTGCTGAATAGAGGTAATTATACGCTAGTTCAATAGGCTGAGCCCGCAACTGCGCCGAGCCCCGCTCTGAATGCAAGCGTGTCCTTTCCCCAGGGCTCTTATTTAAATATTATGCCAGCTCCCACAGCCTACCACGGGAAGAATACTGCTATGTATACCCTCATAAAACCGCATAATTATGAATAATGCCTTGGTTTTTCGTAAAATAAATCACCACACACCAAAAAAGTGCTTATTCCAACCTACTGCTGGAAGAGATTAAAATGCCAAGTGAAGTGAAGCGTCCCTCTTCTGAAACACCAGCACTCACTGTTATATATATTTATTTCTGCTGGCCACACGAGCTTGCTCCCAGGCTGGGAGCAAGGGCAAGGCTGGCAGGACCACTGAAACGCCTGCTGACCATCAGCGTTAGAAGGAGGACCTGGACCAGCGGTGCTGAGCATCATCCAGAACAGCAGTTCCTGAGCTCCTGTTATCAACCCCTAGACATGCGATTCCAGCCCCGATCAAGACATTAACAACCAGGCACGCCTGATTCTCATCCAGCTTAAAGTTTATCAGCTTGTAAGAAGTGTACAAGCAAGAAACCACAGATAACACACTGCCGATTGTTATCACCAAGAATATAAAGCTCTTGTGTTATGACACATCGAACATATGGTTTTAAAGACTTCATGTTTTGATCCACTATATGATGCCATTGTCATTTCAGCCCAGTAAGACTGACAACTGCCTGACACTACTTATCACCCGTCCTAAGATGCACATTTTACCCTTTGCCAGAGAGCACAGGACTCGGAAACAACACAGCCACCACACTTCTGCATGGCTACCGCTCCAGCCAAGGCGTGCTCAAGAGCTAAAACCACCCCCTACAACGGTCTGTGTGACCAAAGTAATCAGTATGAAAAAAAAAACCCACTATTGACTGTATTGATTATTTCAACACCTACCAAGCCCAGCCTCACAGCCAAGGTACCCTCTCCTCCGCGGGGAGGTCGCAGCGAAGGCAGACGCTGCTGGAGGCTTGCTGCCTGGCTGTGAGAACAGTAAAAAGAGGTCTTTGGTCTCTTGGCTGTCAGTCCAACATCCCTCACCGGTACTAATCTTCCTGCACCATTTTGGAAGAGGAAAGGCAGAAGCCAATGGTCCTTTGCTTTTGATGGAAGTTACCTCTTCCACCTGAGCATCACATTGTTTCTCTTCATTTAACATAGCCTGGCACACAGTTAAAACCCTTTATGGGCCTCCAGGCGCATGACAAAAGGCAAGAACAGGCTGCTCAAGGAGGTGTTTAAGGCATGGGTGGATGAGGTGCTGAGGGGCATGGTTTAGTGTTTGATAGGAATGGTTGGACTCGATGGTTGATAGGAATGGTTGGGTCTCTTCCAACCTGGCTATTCTATGATTCTATGATTCTATGAGTGTATCGCTACTACTTATGCAGCACAGTCAGGCAAACTGAGGCATGGAGCGGTGAGGGGGTTTGCCATGGGCACCAAATGAACCAGCAGCAAAGCTGAAGCCAGATCCTTGTGTGAGCTCCCTTTGGGATGGCCGATGGAGGAGCTCAGCAGAGACGAGGGCACGAGGGCCCTGGCACGAGCCATTGCACAGTCCCTCATTAGCTGGCTGCATTTTGCTTTAAAGGAACTTGTGGGGCACAAAAAAATTTGGAAACCACCAGCAATGCTGATCTTAATTCCCAGAAAACTGAGCCCAAGACCGAGTACATAATGATGCTCACTGCCCTCGGACCAGGGTGCAAGTGTGTGGCTTTGATCCATACCGTATCTTTGGCTGAGAAAAACTGGGATTTCCCCCCAAAGCAGAGGCAGCTGCAGACACGCCAGGAGCCCAGCTGACAGCAGCAGACACACCACTGGTGCGGGGGGCTGATACGCCGAGAGCGTAAAGCAGGAGCTGCATGGCAGGAGCCCCACTGCCATCAGCACCATCCCCTCCCGGGCCGTGACGTGCTCTTTGCTGAGAGCTTCTGTGTTCTTAGCGAGAGCCCAGACACGCCGGTAATGCTCCGTGAAGCCATGCATTTACTCTGAGAGCACCAAGTCTAATTATCCTGCCAAGCCTCTCCGTGTTTTTAAGCACCTTCCCTTTAAACTCTCGATAATAAGGGCTCTCCTTCCAAACACTCTGTGCAGCTCTTGTTTCTGGAGTTGCCATCGCTACAGAGCACTGTTTACAGGTCCCGCCAGCCTGGCACAGCTTCATCAGTGCCCGGCTCCCCGAGGAGAAGGGAGCAGGGGTTGAAGAGCGTTGATCCCAGCAGGAAGGGATGGAACACACTGGCTTTTGCTGCCCTGTCCAAGTTGCAAAAGCGCCTTTAACACCAACTGAGGACTTCGCCAAGCCCCACACCTGCTCTAAGGGGCTTTTCCTAACACAGATCCTCCCATCTTTGCTCCTTGTGCAGAGAAAGCTTCTGATCCATCATCATTGCTGGCCTGGGGCTCCTGCCTCACCACGCTGCTCTCTCCAGATAAACACGGTGCTTTTTAAAATTATCTTTTGCCCACAAGCAAGACAGACACAAAAGCAGCCTTTCTGCTAGTCAATAATGGAAACTTTCAATAGATCAGGAACAGAGATATTTTCAGCACATTTCGAATCAAGTTCAGAAAGACAGCTGGGAAAGAGGGGAAAATATTCAGATGTTTGGAGGTTTTCTGGCATTTTGGTATTTTTTCCAGATTGAGTGCAAGAATAAAGGGTTTTATTTGTTTGGGTTTTTTTAAAATAAATTGCAGCTTTAAGTTCTGTATGTTTTTCCACACCAAAATACTTTCTCCCAAAGAATTAAGTCTGACCAGAGAATGTAGGGAAGTCACTGTTACCTGTAACGTGGAGGTCAGTGTTTTCTTCATTTCCACACATTTACTAATAAACCTACCCTGGCTGCCTTGGTCCTTTAACTGAAAAGAACATAAAAGTTTTCCCCAAAATAGCTAAAAAATAATGTAAAAGCATGACATTAATTAAACAGACAGACAGGCTATACAAATACTATTGCCACCTGCGAGCAGCGAGCGGAGTGGCTGAGCCCTCCCATACCTGGGCCCGTGAGCTCCTGCCAGCACCGAGCAGGGATGGGACCAGGCAGCAAAATGAGAGACGGAGAAGACTGCTGGGCGGCTCCATCCTACCCCCACAGCCCTATCATCCTCTCCAGGTGCCTGATCCACCCAGGTAAAGAGCACGGGGGTTAGGAAAAATCCTGTCTTCTTGTTCACTTGTAACAACACCCTGAGCTCCCCCAGAGTCTCCCACTCGGTGCTGCCAAGTCCAAGACTTTGCAGAAGATAATTTGAGGCTCACGGCCAAGATTAGCAATGCCTGCCTCTCAGCTAATCAGCAGGCAATTAGCTGGAAGAATTCAGAATGCAGCTTCAGATGAAGAGTAAACCTTCAGCCACTGAATTCCACCCTGAAATAATGAGACTTTATTTTACTTTCACAGCAATGATATTGCACAGCATCCCCTCCCCTCATTTACCTCCAGGAAGTAACTTTAGCATTACAAAAAATAACAAAAAGTATGCAGCAACCAGCTTTCACCTCTTCCTACATATCATTCATCATTTAATTTGAGAATTAAGCTCTGTTAACAGAAGCAAATGATCATTTTGAGCATGCAGGCGGTGTTAATATTTGAGTAAGCTAACAACAACAACAAAACATCGAGGACTAATACATGCACGGTCATTCTTTCTAACAGCAAGGATTCAGTTTTAATTTTCACAGAATATTAGAACAAATTTTAATTAGATTATACTCTAGTGCCTCCCTAATAAGTGTGTGCAAGGGAGACTCCATTGTGCAGAAATACGCCTCAAAGCAGAAGAGAAAAACTTGCCAGTTAAGTAGCTTAATCACCGAAGAGCTTTGAGGTAGCTCCTTTTTTTTATTATAGCCTTCTCACACTTTGCAAAGAGGTTGTCAGAGATGTTTAGTCATAATCATTTCTCTGGAAAATGAAAAGTGAGCTTGACAAACAGGAGTGAGATCAGAAAAGAAAAGAGAGGAAAAAAACCTGTCAATATGTGATAGACATCCTTTTCCTTCCCAGTGACCCAAAATGCTGAGGTTTGCTACTTTAAAAAAATGAAAAAGGGAACAATCTCCAGGGAACAGTTCCTACGCGGTGGGGACTGGCGCTGCCTTTATCGTGTTTTTCCTTAATAGCCAGTGAAACTGCTTGCGCACTTTTGCTATGAAGGAGAACTTACAAACCAAACAAGAAGAGTAAAAAAAGGTTAAATATGTAGATATCGCATCACCCTTACGTAAGCCCACATCTGTCATGAAGGTCAGAGCTCCGACAGCAGTGATGCTCAACACTGCGCAAGATCAACCCAGCTGCACAGAACATCGCTCCGAGACATCTCCTCCTTGTTTTATCCCAGTGAACTTACGGATGTAACTCCCTCACTCCTCCCTCTCTCTTGCCCAAGGTGTCTTGCAGCTTTGATTGAAGTCAAAGGCAAGCAAGCAACTCAGCACATCCAAAAACCAGAACCCACCTACACCCGTGTTATTTCTCACCTTGGCAGAGTCTGTAGTCCAGAATTAGCTCTGGTCGGGAACTGCTCTGTTGAGCTCTCTGCTCACTGCCCTGTACAGGGCCTGACACTGCTCTGATGCAAAGATGAGGCCGTTCGAGACAGGGGATGCTCAGCACCACCTCGAGGGAACCAGGCCCTGCACTGGGCAGAGCGCTCATTCACCCCACGAAAACCGATCAACCTCCTTTCTACATCACACAAGATAATCAGGAAAACAGTTCAAAAATAATCTCGATTTTTAAGTGTTCTAATTCACAAAATCTTACCAGGACTAAGGAGGGAGGGAGCAATTACGCAAAAATAAGTGTTGACCCAGTCCTGTGATTACACGTGTAGTTACCAAACGCACGCGGTGACCAGAAATCTCTCCTCTCCTACACATCCCCCTCCAAAGCAAGACCTTGAAGCTGTACAGCAATAGGAAGTTACGGCCAAAACCCAAATTATTTTGCCAACCACACTCATGCAAGCTGCTCCTCTAATACTGCATTTGCTGACCAAAGCTGCAGCAGGACAACCCAAGCAGCAAGAGGCACGGCCCCTCTCCAAACGCAGATGATGCAGTTACCCATTCCCTTCCTGTGCCTGGGCAGGAGAGGTGCAGCATCCACGTGCTGCAGAGAACGGAGGTGAAGGAAGCGAGAGGCTGGTCCTGAGCAGAACAACACAATAAAGAATACATAGACACCCACCAAAGAGGATGGAAACGCAGGATGCAGAGCTGCCGCCCCAAAGAGCCATTTTTGAGATACATGGAAGAAGAGGGTCTCTTCTCCCCTCTGCAAGCCAACCACGAGGCACAGCACCGCACACTTCCCTAGGGCAGGAGTGAGGATTTCACTCCTGCTGCCACTGCACGTCTCCATCGCGGCATTGTGCAAGTCTCGGTACATGTCCCAGCCTCCCAGGCTCTGCACAGGATTGTAGGATTACTTAAACCTTGCAGCTCTTTTGAGAACGAAGGTATCTTCACATTGAAGTTTAACACTTATATTTTCAAATGCAATTAAGAAAAGCAATGAAAACCTCCAAGTGATCTGGCAAACAGATTGAAGTGATGAGGAGAAGGATTCAGCCTGCTGAAAAAGTGCCTCAGGGTGAGCATCCTAAAAATCCCACAAGTCTTCTGGAAATGCGTGGCTGCTGGGAGCTGCCAGCTCAGGGGCACGCCAGCCAGCACCCCAGCGGCAGGGACCACAGCTCTGTGGGACGGGACTAAAACCAAGAGACAGCCCCAAACCTCCATGCTTTCCCCTGGTTAGAATAAACACCGCATCTTTGGTCTTCAGCAGAACCAGCCGCGGCAGCACTGGTGCCAATGCCGGTTGCTCCCCTAGACGTTGGCAAAGATGAGCGTGTGCTGGATCACAGGTGACCTGCACCATGGTCAGAGGGACCTGGCCAGATCCAGGACCTGGTGTCAGCATGTGCAAAAACTGGTGACACAGCCCAACAGCAGGTGGAACCCTATGGGTCTGCCCTAAATGAAATGCAACCCCCCTCCATCATACAGTGCTGCTGTGACTTGTGACCAGTGGCCTTTTTCATCTGTTTTTCTTCCTTTGTTTTTTATTCTTTCCACTTTTTACTCAATCGGCCCCCGTGTTTACAGCTGACTACACCACAAATCCTTATTTCATGTCACCCACTGGCCCAAGCTGTCCCCACTCACTGTTTCTCCTAGACAAGTTAATAAGATGGAAGGCTCCCCAGAGGCCTCGAGCCAGCGAACATTATCACTTGGAAGCGAGGCAGAAATACTGACACATCGGAAATGACTTCAAGCCTATTAATTACCCTTTATTCTCTGGCAGATCTTTGAAAGAGCGCTTGACAAACTGAAAGGCAGAAGAGATCATCCTTCCCTGCCCCAGAAAGAGCCCCCACCCACAGCAAGAAAAGCAAAACACCCCCTCTAAAAAAACCCACCTTATTTGTTTTGTTATCAATTAATTCATGAAAAATTAGCTGAAACAGAGGCTGCCTGTTAGTGCCAGATCTGCCTTTTCTCTTGGTGCTCCCATTTCCTAGGGGACGGGGCAGGATGCCGAGATGCAACCCCACGGAGAGCAGGAGAGGATCCACTAGGGTTGCTGCAGGCTGGGAGCCCCGTGGCACCACGGGAGCATCAGCAGAGCTCTGTCAACCATGGGAGCACACGGAAAAGCAGCTGCTGCTGTGGGAAAGTGGGTCTTAGTTTGCAGCTTCCTATCACTGAATGTCAATAATCTCCATTAATACGATCAAACTTCGCACCGCAGGTGCACTCAAAAACCTCAGTGAACACCCATTCTTCCCCTCGCTCAAAATGTGTTTTAAAATCCTTGCTGGCATAATTGATCTTACTTATTCTAAGCATTAGATATTAAATGCATTCCTACATGCAACATGCCTTCAACCACGGGCTTTCAGCAGTCTATTGTATAAATAAATGACTGAATTTCTTATTCAAGAGCTTCAGATTTGACAGTATTAATTTTGATGCAAAGTAGCCACGCAAGTCTAGATAAAGTCACTACCTTCCACTATGGCTTTATTTTTAAGGTGATTTTCATAATTTCTGTTTTTAAAAAAAACCCTACAAAATAACCTCAACAAAAATCTTCAAGCCATTACCCAGAAAACTATCATTAAATCATTTGTTCATTTTTTATTAGTATCATTGTAATTAAAGAGAACCATATTTCAAAAATATATCTTCAACAGCACTTATCAAACCCCATCCCTGCAGCCTATCAATTAGTATTACAATAACCTCACTCCCTTGTTGCCTTCGCTATTAGCATTTTGATTGAATGTCTGTTGAAAAGTGACTGGTAACAGAAGATTGTGTTCAGAAAGTAATGTTTCTTTATTCGCTTTCATTGAAGCTTGTCTAGTTGTCTCCAGTTCCTACTCAAAAGAGACAAGACAGTTCCAAAAGCAGTAATTTTGATGCAGGATTATTTTTTTTCCCTTCTCGGCGAGGTGAGATAGATTGGGTTAGGCTGGACACAAATGCTATTAAAGCACTTGACAGCAGATTTGGGGGCTGCTATGGGCTCTGACCTAAACACACTTGAACACGCACAAGCGACCGGAGAGGTAGCATGGCACTAACAACTGATCCACGTGCCCCCAGCGAGGTGGGAAAACACACACCATAGGTCTTTGCAAGCGACCTTTCAAGAGATTCAATAATAATAATAATAATAATAATAATAATAATAATAATAATAATAATAATAATAATAAAATAATGCACGAACTGCTCAGGCAAGTTTTTGGCTATGTTTACTACTAATAGTATTGAATGCAAAAGGCAACAATTTATTAGATAACCTTTTGCAGTACAGGAACGTATCACTGCTACTCGGAGAGAGTTAAGTTCGTCAGCCATAATAAAACCTCTAACGAAGGACAGATCTGTAACTAACGTCATTACGGAGGGGAAATGGATGCATTCCACAAGTGCCATGAATTATAAAGACAAGAGTTCATTAAATCTACTATATTAAAATAAAAACGACCTGCCATGTCAGACCATTCTGTTTACTGATATTCCCACTGCTGATGCCTCCCCCTGATAAATCACATTCAGCAGGCACACGCAACAGTTATCCAAGAACATTTCAATTACTTGGATGTGCTGGGAAGGTGCAAGCAAGGCTGTGTCACCCTATAAAAACACCACGATCCCAAAGTTTGCTTTTACGGCTGCCAGAGGAGAACAAACCAACCCCACTGCTAAGTCACCCTCCTGCCTCTTGCTGGATGCACATCCTCCATGGTTTAGTATTTAATAGGAATGGTTGGACTCGATGATCCAATGGGTCTTTTCCAACCTGGTGATTCTATGATTCTATGGCAGTGAGTACAGTCAATTATACTAACGAGTCATCAAGCAAGGAGGAAAGAAGGGGAAATGTGCAGTAACCATCGGCATTGCCACAACAGGACTGCAAAAACTCAAGAGTGCTGAATGCAACGGGGCCGCAGAGGTCCCTGCCACGGCTGGTGGGGCTCAAAACAAACACCCAGGCTGGGTGAGAAGGGGATTTCGGCTGCAGAAGGCAGCGGCCGGTCCCACCGTGCTTCCTGCCCTTCCTCAGCATCCTCTCCCAGCTCCCGCACTCTTCACGCTGCTGGGAAAGGCTTTTCAAAGCCTCTCTCCTCCTCAGCAGCTCCCGTCTCAGCTGGCAGTCAGCCAGGAGTGTATAATGGTGTCAGGTAGCAATTTCATTTTTAAAATGCTCTTATCAAAGATTTAAGGTGAAAGATAAGAAGAGCATACTGAATCATCATAAGGGAAACATTGTATAAGGCATAGTATTTTACAAATCAAAACAGTTATCAAAATGAAAAGGTATGAATATAAAAACAAACGGAGCCCGCGCTGAGGAGCGTCGGGGAGGGAGCGTGCCAGATTCCGGAGACGTTGATCAGATTTCAGGTTTTCTTGGCAAATCTCAAAGTGTGTGAAGAACAGGAGCAGCGACACTTCCAGTGTCATTTAGAAGAGAAATAAAATGCCAGATACATTTATACGTGAGATGTACACACGCACGTCTATACACAAACACACACTTATTTATATGCCTTTCCATATAGATAGATCTATAAATATAGATACATATTTTTCATATCATTACCCATGGCTGTTGGGTGCTTTTATCAAAGTCATCTGACCTGGAAAGCATCTGTTGTTAATATCACTGTTTTATTATTTATCAAATCCATTTCTTCATAGAATGACTAATTTCATATCCACAGCTGCTCCCATCTTCCCTCTGCAGCTGCTCCATCCCCGAGCCAGCCCACCTCCACCTCCTACTGCTCTTGTGCCACTTCTAAACCTCCCAGACCCCTAGTCTGGGTACAGAACTAGCGCTTCGTGCTCACACCCCGCGAGGGACAAAGCAAAATCAAGGCTAAGCAGCCAGGACAAAACCTGCGCAGCACCGCTGGGACCAGAACGTGGGGAATCAGCTGTTGATTTGCAGGAAAGCAAACCCCACACTTTTGTCATCTGATTTGTTCTGTTTTCCTACAATTGCAAGGAATTTCCAGAGACTGGAGGGAAACACATGGTTTCCCTTTGTGCCCGCAGGATGCAGGACGGAGCTTGGCAGCAGGATGGAAGCAAGCCCTGTGCGCCAGGATTGTAGAAACAGAAACTGGCAAAAGCCAAACCTGCTTCCAATACCTTTAACTGATTTTAGCTTATCTGAACTTCCTGTGAGCCGACGGGGGAATATTTCTCGCTATAATGATGCTTAAAGTGTATTCCCTTGCCAGGCTTCTCCCTCCAGATCCTGCCCTAATTTTGAGTGTTCTGTCAAACACGCATGCTCATGTGTGACACGTGCAATGGATGAGGAGGAGGTTTCCATCGCTGCGACTGAAGTCAACCACACAACCCCCAAATGATCCACCCCGGGACCAGTGATGGTCCCACTAAGAGTAAACATGGGGAGACGGTGCTGTGGTCAAGGAGCCAGAGCTGATGGGAGCCATGTGCGAGTTGATTCATGGCCCCGCACCCCTGATCCCACACTTCACCAGCTTCGCAGGGACAATGCAGGGCTTAATTCCCTACATGCCTGTGGAGAGCTTTGAAATCACCCAGGGGAGCACGGCACAGCGTTAGTGGTTCTGTATCTGTTTGCTCCTGGTCTTCTTCCAAAGCAGAGAATGAAGGAAGGTGTTAGCATCGGTAAGTGTTTTAAAATGCAGAACAATCTGCAAATTATTACACCAGCTGAAGGTACCCTTTCTGGTCCAGAAAACACTCAATAAATTACAAAGAAAAAAACCCACAACCCAAATTCGCCGACCTGCAGTTTTGTGAACAAAGCTGTTTTTCAACTTACTTATTCTATTGGCTCCAGCAAAAAAAAAAAAAGTGCCAGATGTTCTTACTTCAGCTTTTATATACAAAAAACATACAGAATAAGCAAAATCACCCCTTGCCAGTACACATTAATCAACCTAATTAAAGAAATCTTCAGTCAAAAGTTAACGCTTTGGGAAAACTGCTATTGAGAACAGGTAAGAGGGCACCGATGCGAAACGGCACAGACCTTGTGTGAGCTCCAGGAGGCTCTGGCTGCTACCATGAACTCTGGATATCGAGATACTAGGGGAAGCTTGAAGGGTCTCATCCAAAGGGAGGAAAGAAGAAGAAGATGAAATGATGGAAGAATCACTCTTTTTAGAGACATTTTGCTCTTCCCTTGCTGCCGTTGGGGAGGGGAAGGCAGTGACATAACCGCATCCTTGCCCCTGCAGCCAAGCAGTGGGAAGGAGCCAGAAAAGCAAAGGGCAAAGCCCAGCTCAGATACAGCACAGCGATCAGTGCTGCCCCTTACTAACAAAACAGGAGCCAAGCGCAACACCATCATCTCATCCCATCACTGCGAGTCAGGGCTCTCTCTCCTTTGCTTGCAGCATTTGCCACGGGCTCATCAAAGCCAACAGATACACACGATTTACAGAGCAAACTGTTTGCCCTCACAGCTCCTATTTATTCAATTCCCAGGGCAGGGACTTGGCTCTGACTGTGGTTCAGGGCTTCCAATTTTCTCTGCCTCCTGAAATGCAGGATACATGGATGCAGCTGAGCCTTCAGGTAAGAGCTGCCGACTGCCACGGAGCTCTGTGTGAGGAGCTGCAGGACCCAAACCCCTCCACGTGTCTCAGGCTACCACACTGAGACAGGGCTGGGACACGGTGTTCCCACTAGATGGAAAACCTGTGGATATGCCAAGGCTGCAGAGAACCACAACGACCTGCACCTTCTCCCACTCACAGAAGTCAGCAGGCTCTCTGGGAGCACCAAACACCTCGCTCTGGCACAAAAGAGCTGGATCAGAGGAAACCAGAGAAAAGCAACAAGCTTTCTTGGCCTGCTTGCCAAGAATATTCGCAGCTGGACAGCCTCCCATGAAAATCACTGCCCGCCCGATGGCTGCTTCTCCCTGCATGTGAGCCCTTCTCCAGCCCTGTGAGCATGAGATGATTTCAGCAGGATGCCAAGATCCCTGGGCTAGAGCCGTGATGCCGCTGGCTGTGGCCACCAAAATCAGGCAGAAGAGGATCACGGGCAGGCGGTGAATCAAGCTGCAAAGGCTCTGGGAAGCCAGACAGCGAAGAGGGAGAAGCAGCCACCTCCCTTCATGGACCCAGACGATGCAGTCGGGCAGCGAGGGGCTGCAGGAGGGAGAGGGGCGCACCAGCAGCCAGCAAAAGCTGGAGCAGGAGGGGAGGACAGCTCTGCAGGACCTGCCCCGAGACCAGACACGGTGTTACTGCAGCACACATTCTACGTATCTAAGCTAGTAATTTTAACAGCTTCTAATTTGCTAATACAAGAGGATTGATTAGGTGGAACGTAGACACACAAGAGCTGTAAACCATTAATTGCAGGGTAGCGATGTTTCCATTTATGCACCCCATTGCCAAGCCCTCCTGCAGCAGCAGAGTCACCCGAAGCATCTGCCTTGCAAAAGAGACCCCGGGAGCAATTTCTGCTCCGCAGGCACAGAGTGGAGCCTGGGCCAGTCACCCGCTCGAGCACACCCACCCCAGTCAACAAGGCAGGAGCACATGCTCATGCACCTGCACTGATGCACCCTACAGCCTGGGCCAGCATCCCCCACCATGACTACCAGCACTTGAATACAAATGCTCAGAAATCCCCAACCGCAGCTGGGGAGGCTGAGGACAGCAGAGCAAGGTGAGGACAGCAGAGCAAGGTGGTGCAACAGAGCCTGCTCAAACTGGGCTTGGGGGTGACAGCCTTCCCTCACGCTACCAGCACTATTTGTGTAACCCACATTTCTGCTGAGTTTCACGATTTTGGGGATAGGGGATGTTATCTGTTTGTTTAAACAGATCACAGGAGATTTTATGTATGGCAATGACCTTGTAAAATCAAAGGCTTCAGCAGCATCCAGGTCCCACATGGGAGCGAGGTGGCAGCTGATGGAGGCAATTAACTCCAGGGACCGCACCGGGCACAAGGAGGCAAACCAGCGCCTTTGCTGGGACACCAAGGGCTTTGGCTCATCGTCTCTCAGCCTCTCCGGGCTGCTGGGAACGTCCTCCTCACCTTCAGTGAAAGTGTTCCTCGAGCTTCATAATCAAAACTAGCAGATATAAAGCACAGATCTAAAAAAAATAAAAAGCACGCCCGCATGCATATTTGAGAGGACTCACCCAGCCGGCCTTCAGAGATCCACTGGGAGAAGAAAATAACACACCAGAGAGTGAAAGCTGCACAGTGTCTCTCAATATTTTCAAATCACATTTTTGGGCACAGCCACGCTGTGAGTAGCTGCCTATTTTCTCAAGGTCACCATGCTGATTTTAATTCTGCTCGTTGTATTAAGGCTGCCCGTCTATGTAAATGTTGCATTTTGTTCTCCTCCTGTTTCTGGCCTTTCCTCAATTAACATTTTCAAATAGTCCCACAAGACTTGAAGCACTACCTGCTAATCATTTCTCTCCTGCAATCTGGGAAGCAAAAGGGGTTTTGGTATCATAGACTGAGTAGATTCATAAGCAAGAAGTTATTCACGGCATTTAGGTTTCTTTCCATTCCCAGATCATCGCGATTTTTGCTAATTTATCTGTCATTCAAACTGCCTGCTCAGCAGTGACAATGAAGATGGCAAACTGAAGTCGTATTAGAATGACCTCACTGTCGTCTCAATGCAGCCTCAGCTGGGAAGATGACGTTGTCTGTTCCTGACACCAGCACTCACCCTGGCAGAGCTCACACACCCCCCAACTCCCTGCAAGTGTACCAGAATTATTAACATAATTTAAAATAAGTTCTTAAATACTTGCACCTCTCTTGCTTTATGCTTCCTGAAGAAGCTTTCAGAGAAGAGAAAGGCTCTACTGATTGACTGTACACTATTTCATACGACTGTAGTCTAATTGCATAAAATTACTGATACTGTTCAGTACTAAAAAGAAAAAACTCCCCATTCGCTTAAGACAGTGACTGTTAACTGCCGTTACAAGAAGGAAATGCCCAGTTTTCTGCTTGCAGTCCTGCCTGTGTTCAGCCCTGGATGCCAAGCAGGTACCTTCTGCGACACCAACACTGCCACCTCCCCTCACTCTGTGTCTCTGCTTTTCCATCCGAGGCATCTGGATGTCAGCCTCTGCTGGGCTACAAAAACATAACGTATTGCATCCCAGTAATTTCAGAAAGCTTAACCGATACGTGAAGAGCTATTTAATATCTTCTGTAAACAGGTGCCACAGAAAATGCGAAGTTTCCTGCTGCACGCCTCTTCCTTCCCGCAGCGCTGGCTGTGACCCTCCTGCTCTGTAGTCGTTTCCATCATGGGAATGAGAGCAGGACGTTGCCTCCTGCCTGACACCCACACTGCAGAGCTGCTCGTGCCCCCAGCGAGGGCTGTCAGGGCTGCCTTCACCTCGTCTCCTGCAGGAAAGGGTGTGGAGAGAGCACCCAGGACTTCTGGCAGCACCTCCTCTTGCTACCACCTGTATGGAGGCTAATTGCAACGAGCCCAGATAAATTAAGGAGGCTGAAAAGGTCTGGCTATGCAAGGCTCTCCCTCTGTGGAGAGGGAAGTAAATAATTTCCTTACACGTCAGCTACAAAGGCAAGATCCAAATGAGTTTCACAAACTGACTGTTCTTTACTTCTAAGGTGATATTTACCTTTAAGTATGACTGTGTAGCTGAGACACTCAAACTAATTGCTGGGCTGTGTTTGCAACCTTTACTGAAGGTTGGCAGGATTTTTTCTCTTATCATGATTGCATTTGTTTGTTAAACAATAAAATAAAAATGTCAAGCCACCTCCTGCGTGCTTCTGCCAAGTCAAGTCTCTCCCTTTCGTTAAAGAAAGCCCTTGCACACACCTATTCCTTGGATGCGTCCTGGCCGGGGCAGCTGCTTGCTCCTTCTCCTCCTCTGGATGTAATTTTCATTACTGGTATAAAATTAAGCAATAAGGTCTGACAGACAGTACATAGCTGGGCAATTATTCCAAGCCTCAGGTGGTGCTATCCAGCATGAGGCTGGGGGCAGAATGACTGTAACCACCCGAGACGTTCAATAATCGCCTTGAAAAGCGTGGCCAGAAGCCTTATTTGCTATTCTGAAACAGAGTCTACTGGGACGCAGGGCTCATACTGGCTTGAATGCATTTATTTTTACACTTCACGTAAGGTGCCCTGACGCAGCAGCAATAGGCACTAGCCAGGAAATTAAAAGACATGGGAGACGGATCCAAGAATTGGCAGCTTTTCCTTTGTGTTTTGTGTTTATTAACACCAAAGCAGGGAGCAGCACCGAGCCTGTCGAGCTCAGAGCCACCGACACACATTTGTGTGAAAGCCACCACCCCAGCAGGGGCTGTCACCCCGACCCGAGGGGATAACGCTCGTGGTCCTCACCACCCAACGCAGAGACCAAGGCAGAGAAACTGATGCCAAAGGGGAAATTCGTGGGACGTGGCCACCTGGCCCCAAGATCGGGGCTGAAACCACAAACCCCTTCCCTGTGCTCCGTCTCAGCTCCCAACTCCTACCTTGGTTCCACCTGGGACGGAGGTGAACTCGCAACACGAAGCAAAGATGTGAATGTTGCTCTTCAGCATTGCAGCCATTAATGCGTTTTATGACATGAATATTTATAAGCGAGGGTGTAATATTAAAAACACACATACATAAAATATTAATATGGCACATGTCATCGCTGCAATCTAAATAGATAGGCATGACTGACGGTATTATCGCTCAGCCATCACCGCTTTTAACGACAGGTCTGTAAATGGTAAATAATATTAACAAATGAATCTTCACAGCCCTCTCGCGAAGTTTTGAAGCAAATATTTGCTTTAATATCATCCAAAAAAAACCTGTCTGCAGCTATTCCTCCCTCCGATCCTCTGTGCCTTTGGTAGAAGATAAACACCCCGCATCTCTATGCATCAAGGGTTAAAGTCTCTCTCCGTGTTGCAAACCCGGGTCCCTGGGATGAATTTCACCGGCTAGGGAGCTGCGAGGCCGAGCTGAGCGAGCGCTTCTCTCAAAACAACTGCACTCTCTGGAGTCCCATTTATGAAGTGATACAACTGACAAGGGAATAAAAGCCCGTCTCATCTAGGAAAGCAATAACAATAATACTGCCTCCATTTATATCTCATGTCAGACTTTTCATCCAAAGCCCTTAAAGCACTTTATGCTCTAAAAATCACCTCCACACTGTGTTTGTGGATGCTCCTCCAAAATCCCACAGTCAAACCGGGCCAAACAGCAGCTCTCCCTTTACCCCCATCCTTCTAAAAGCAAAACCACGTGAGCAGGCACAAGGTTCCCTCCGAGCCGTCCTCAAAACGCTCAGTTCTATCACCACACTGCTGCCTAGAAAAGCCATGCTGAAAACTACCAAATTAGGCAATTATTTCTATATATTTAAAATACTCTGTACTCCAAACTGCTCGGGGATGTATTTTTAAATGCACATGACCTTACCTATCTTGAGGGAGATGGTGATAAACAAATAATTGCAGTGACTCTTAATTATATTTATATCTCATCTATAAAAATGTCAATTATAACTTCAGAGGTCAACTACAAAACTAAGGGTTTGGCAGCCACACAGAACACAAAAGGCTATTTTTCTCCTAAGAAAAGCCTCATCCTTTGCCGAGGCACAGACGATATCTCGCTAACAACATCACTCCTGTCTCTTCCAATAAATACAACCATTATGCCAACTGCTTCCACCTGGACAATTACTTCTATGCACGGAGATCTGCTAGATGGGGACGGCGCGAACACGAGACACGACCCTCACGTTCCTCCTTGAGAGCAGAGACAGTGGGAAGGACGTAGTGCACCCTGAGCTCCTACCTGTGCTCTCGGTGCTGTGAGGGGCACAGATCTTTCAGTCTGAACTGAGCGGGTTTAGATTAAACCGAGATGTTGGGCACACCGATCTCCACCAGGTAGCAGGGTTCTGAATCTCTGCATGCTTGGCTCAAGGGCACAGCGGGAAGCCCACGGGGGCTCGGCACAGCCTGCTTGGAGAGCGAGCTGCCAGCTCAGCCCTGCTTCACACACTGAGCTGAAGTGATGCTCTTCTGCGATCCAGCCCCGTAGGCACACACGGAGGTGCCCAACAGCCCAGGACACCCTCACTCTCCTAGCAGGCACCACAAACAACAAGGAGGTTTGCAACAACTGTAAAAACCCAACTCATTTTAAAGCTGTTATTTTACAGCTTCTCTTCTGGAGATGTCTTAATCCCTAATATGTAGGATATTGTTTGCGTCACACAGACAGCCTGCCTTTCTTTAATTTTGTTTAGTTTTAACATTAAAGTAGTCCAAATCACATCTTGTCACTTCCCTCCTCTCTCCCCTGCCATTCCCAACTGCGTGAGAAAGTTAATTGATATGAAAATAACTCTGGGGGCTGTATGGCTTTGAAAAACATATAGTATTACATTCAATACCAGCAATTACGGCTCAGGGGATTCAATCACTCAAAATCTTTACTTGCCTTTTTGCAAGTTCAAGACGTGGGACTGACATGATGCACGCCTTGGGCAGCTTCTGGAGCAGCCGATGGCTACAGGCAAGCAGGAAACAAGCACAGGCTGGTGGAGAGCATTTAAGGCTGTGATCAAGAGCATTTCATCCTGACAACGAACCAGCGTAATCACCTTCTCCTGACTCATCTCTACCCTCATGCAAGGAAAGGGAGAAAGGGGAGCTGCCAAACAGATTTATCAGCAGACTCTGTAGTCCACCGCACCCTCCTTTCCACAAAACAGCTCCTGCACCCCTCGTTTGACACCATCTAGCCCTTCCTCCCTCCTCCTGTGAGGAAGCCCGCCACGTATGCTGCTCTTTCTCAGCTTTGCTGGGTACCACAAACAAACCCCCTTCTGCTGGGGGCTGGGGGTCACCCAGCATGGGCGAAGCACAAGGGCAAGGCAGCCGCCCTGCCCAGCTCCGGCTGTTCGACCTGCCCGCCAGCAAATTGTTATGCTTTCTGGAGCTCCCTTCCATAATGAAGTTAGAAGGACATCATCATCTTGCCAGGCTCCCTCCAACCCCCAAGATCAATAACTAATGCTGAACTTCAGATTTTATCTGCACTTCGCAAGGGTAACAAAATAACACCACCCTCTTTTTTTTTTATTTCCAATTACTAAATCCTTTCAAGACTGACCCAGTAATTTTCAGCTCTATGAAATTTTAGGCAGTGAAAAATGTGATGAAAGTGATCTTCCAGAGTGCCTGGAGAACTTTTGTGTGTGCTTTTCCACCCTGCACAGAAGGGCAGCAGTACGGTGCAGGGTACAGAAACAGAGGATCCCCAGCACTTCCTTTCCAACGAGAAACAGCATCTTAACTGAGGGCATCATCTAAGCACTAGATATCGCTGCTATCTCAACAAAGTGGCCAAGCTAGAAGCAGAATCCTTGCAAGAAGTCATCATATCCCAGCACAGCCAGGGACTGCTTCACCCACAATACTCCAGAAATTAATTGAATTAACTCCTCACCGATTTTCTACCTTGCCTTTAATATAACTAGACAGATAGGCATGAAATGCAATAGCTCTGTGTCTTGTTTGCCTTAGAGAATATCCAGGAAAAGTTAGACTTTAAAAAAGAAAGAAGATACCAGCAGTGGCACCAATGTGGTTAGCCTGATGACATTTAAAATGTTATAAAAGTTATGTGCTCCGTTGGCAAGGCATGAAGTTTTACTTTGGGGGTGGTGGTGGTAGTGTTCAAGCCTTCCCAAGGTATTAATAAAACTTTTCAACAATGAGCAGTTGCAAAAATTCCTCTTACCACGTCTGATTACATCCACACACTTGCATGGATTGTTGGTCCCGTGCCACACGTGCGGGCGAGTGACCCGCTAGCGGAATACACACACACGTGCCAGAACTATGTCAACAAATACTCTCAATTTGCTTGCGAGGAAATTCATCTTGCCCTTAGCAGTAGGGATTGAATTTTAATACTCTTCCTTTCCTTTGCCTCCGTTGATTATTCCAGGCATAGACTAACTACTGTAAACCACAGTGGATATTCTATCTGCCATTTCTCCTTCCCCTGGCTAATTTGAAGATACAGACTGCAACCCGCAAGTGGTTTTAAGAATTGCCACTAACACCGTTGCTGCATGCTACTGCATTTTAAACATGTTTCCAACACAATCAGGATGTCACAATTTGTAAAATCTGGGGTGATTTTCTAAATGATCAATGCAGCAGAACCCACTTCATCACAACAGCTTGTGGCCAGTTCATTAGCCTGATTAGCAGTAGCTACCTGTACAGAGAAGGGAAAAATGTTGGAAAAGCCTAGACAAATTCAAGCATGAAGATGACGATGGCTCTCTAACCTGCCTTTTTTATTTGTTTCTTCCTCCCACCTGTACTTGGCAGAGGTAAAGACCCGGAGCTCATCTTTTCATGCCTCCCCAGCAGCTGCTCCAGGCACAGCAGCCACTCACCACTAGCTGGGCTTCCCCAGCTTGGAAGAATTTTGGCTAAGCCTGGCAAATAAGCAGCATTGTCCTTCACCCAGCAAAAGGGTAACCCTGTTCCCCAGGAAACAGCCTCATAAACAGAGCTGATCCTCCTCGTGCCAAAGAACTCCCTTACTTGCCAGGAGTTGGGAGAGGGAGGCTCCAGCCCACCCTCCTCCCTGGAGGGCACGAGCACATGGAGCAGACCCGAGGCTGGAGCCTGACACTGGGGGAACGTACGGGAGGTGCAGGTAACATCCCCTCCACCCAGCCGCATTTGGAGTCTGCTTTTGGTCCTCTTGGATTCTTAATTCCTCCACTCTGAGATCTCATCTAGGAGCTTACACAAGAATGCTAATGTGAACAGAAATGTTATTGCTTGTATGTATAAAAAACAAGCTGTAAAACTTTAACAATAAACTAAATTCAGAGAATTACTGAAGGAAAAAAAGGAAGACCTGTTGCTTCTCATCTTCAACGCACAGTGTGGGGAATAAACCCCATCAAACACAAGGTTTGATGGTAGCTAAGGTGCCTGCCGCATCTGCAGCCCTCAGCTCCAGCAGTTATGGTCCTTTTCTCCAGATAAGACAGTGGAGAGACACTTCTGAAGGATGAACCATCCTCCAGGGCTTATCGCTCAGGTTCACACCTGATAGCAGGGCTCCCCAGCATGCTATTGCAGCTTCCCCTAAGAAGCAAAGAAAAGCTGAACCAGAGCTGCCAGCGCAGAGCTCAGCACTAGCAGAGCACAAACACCAACGCTTCCCAGTGCCCTCACACCTTGGAAAGTGCTTACAGCAGCGCGGTGGCACCAGCAGGAGACAGAGCAGGGATCACCTTGAGGTACGTGGGGAAGAGATGAACATCCTGCTTGCAGGAAGCAAAGGAAGGACTAACACACCTTTGCTCTATTTTTAATGTCCCTGCAGAGACTCCTGGCTGCCCTGGCTCAGTCAAGGCACGCACAAGCTGGTGTAGAGCTCACCAGTGAGCTCGGTGGGCAGGAACAGAGCTCACTTGCAGGCACAGTGAGAACAAAACTTCAGGATTTAGGGCATTTCAGCAAATGGAGAAGTTTCTCCCTTTGCCTCTGGGGCAGAGCCCTTCTCTGGGGATGAGGCAACTTGTGCTGAGGGAAGGGCTGATGTCCCCTAGGATGAGTTGTCCATGCGGAGGCCCCAAGCCCTTGGAGATGGGCAGTGGAGACCAGCTCTGTGGGGTGACAGAGGCACAAAACCACAGGTCAGGGACTTGCAAGTAGGGCTGCAAAAGCCTCTGAAGGAGAAGGCATGGAGGTGAACACCAGGATGTTGCTGGCCTATCTGACATACTCCGCATAAACAACCCGGGTTAAGAAAGAGTTTAAGAGTAGAAAACAAAGTGTACAAACAGAAGCAGGCAGAAGATTTTCTGAAGCACATTCACAGGAGCCAAATCAGTCGAGTACGTGTCTGGCTGGCACCAGAATCCCTTGGTACTTCTCCAGCCCTTCCAGCAGATCACAGCAGAGTGGGGATGTGGGGCCCTTGCGTCCAGCACAAACCCCACCATATAACAGCTCTTAAACACAACAAAGAACATGTCAAGAACCTGAATGGAGAAGGGTATTTATGGCCCGTTTAATGGTGGTTGTGAAGAGAAGGGTGGAAAACTCCCCGGACAGAAAAGGAAGTTGTCAGGGGTTGAACTTTTCCAACTATGTAAGAGTATAAGAGTTCTGAACACTCAGTTCTCATTACAAAACTGATGGGTGCTGGCTGTTCACATGCTTTCCCTGGCTCCAAAGAGCTTATCTCTCCAAGCAAGTCTTTTGCTCACTGCTGCTGAATTTTCCAGGGTACTATGATCCCTGACTTCAGAGAGGGATTACTGCCTGGGAGGGAATTGCTGGAGGGAGGGAACGTTATCCTGGAGGTCTGCCTGACTTACCTAGCCATCCACATGCACTAAGTTGCTCGTTAAACCGCATATCAGAGCAATGAATAATTCCAACAGTGCCAGGAGGTCAGGTAAGGACTCTGCCATGGAGATGAAGATCAGGTGAGGAGGCAGCGACCAGGCACTCTGAGCTGTTCCTCTCAACCGTTTCCAGGGCTCCCATAGCTGCCTGGCTGGGCACAGGCTCCTTTACACCTTCTGGCAGCCTCCCTAAACAAACTACTACAGCATTCTAAGCAACAGACACATTCATGGCTGGGACAATAACCAAACCAATCAAGACAGCCTCACAAAAGGGCCAGGGAGTGATGGGCAAACGATAAATGTTGGGCTACACGTCCACGCCATCACACGGGGCAGAAGCCACAGCCTGTGCTGGCTCCAAACACACACTGTGTTAAAGCAGGGAGACTGGTAAAATCAAGCTTGTTCAGAGAGAAGGGAAGAGGGACTCGGAGCCCGTCCCCAGTGCCATTTCTGGTGTCAATGTGGGAGCCCAAGTACATTTTCTCCCCCGCAGCTGAATGAAGTGGCTGCCAGGCTTCTCTCTGCCTTGTGCTCAGCATCTCTGCTGCTGCGACAACGTGAACTGCTCACCGAGAGACAGAGGAGCACCATTTATTTCCACTGAAAGGAATGGCCGTAACACTGAAAATAATCCTCAGCTCATTTCACAGAAACGTACAAGCAGTGATGAAACCTTGTCTCTCTTGTGAAATATGTGCAGGGAGATTCCTGTTTTGGAGATCCTGCTTATTCTGAGCTACCATCACTGGAGGATGAGCAGTCTTCAGCTTCAAAACTCCAGCACGCTTGAAACCTCAGTGGAGAGGTTTAGCACCTTAATTTCCCGGTGTCCCAGCTTAACTGGCCTTATGCCCAGCATAATCCAACATTACACATCTTGGTACAAACCCTCTGCTCCCTGCAGCCTCACCACATCCAGCTCCCTGGGCTTTTTCATCTCCAGTATGGAGCCTGACAACTGCCCTCCCAAAGATAAGTCCTTAGACTGGCCAGAAAAGTAATCTCTAGTAACAAAATCCAGGTGACATGTAGCATTACAGGCTGAACAGCCTTTCCTTCAAAACAGCTGCAGGACAGAGGGGGCTGTCGCAAACACAAACAGCTCTGTTGATTTAGCACCACCGGATTTAGCCACTGGCTCATCATGTTGACACTGATTTTTGACTGTGCTCACCATGCAGACGCTGTCACAAAATGTGATGTCAGAGCTCCCATTCTCTCTTACCTCTATGCCTGTTGGTCGTCTTGTCAAACATAAGCATGGCGTCCTCTACCTGCAAGAGAGAAGAAGGGAGACGTGGGCTTCAACACTGGCTACATGGTTCACAAAGGCACAACAGAAACTGGGAAGGGGAGACAAAGGCAGGAGCAGCCTCAACTCTGGTACAAACGAAGCATCACATCTCTTTGCTCAGAGTCAGCTCCTCCTTTTGGAAGTCTGCTGCTTTCAACCCACATTGTAGCTAGCATTTGATCCTAATGTGGAAAAGAGAACATTAAAAGTTCTGTTGCCCTAAAAAGTCAAATATCTAAGGAGCGTTTCCACCTCTTGCTGGTCCCTGTCTGTGCCTCATTTCAGTCTTTTTCCTTTTTATAGGGAGATAAGAAGGGCCAAGAGAGGAACTGTGGATGCAAATCACGCCCATGACTTCTCCAAATTAGAGTCACTGTCCTGGCTGAGAACTAGGAGGTTTCAATGAGTATAAGCAGGGTAAAATCTGGTCAGCCAAGAAAGGTATTCAGAGGTTTTCAAAAGGTCTTTTGAAAAGCTAGAGGAAAGAGGGGAGAGGGAGGAGGGAGAAAGTTTAATTCGCAGCAGGCTTGGCATTTCCACTTCAGAAGAGAGATGACTGATGAAATGTATTGAAGTGCAACCAAATTGCTTTCAATTTTCATTACCATTTGCATGATTTATTCCACCTCCATTTAAACTGCGCAGCCACACCTAAAATTTTACACTTATTTGAGAAGGATGTTGTGCTGGGGTTTATTTTCCAGCATTATCACATGTTAAGCTGTTGCTCCGGGGCTGCAGGAGTTGGGGCAGGCGGGTCCTGCGTGCTGCTGGAAGCGGCCCGGGCAATCTTTCTGAAAAGAAATTACAGACATGCTATTCCCTGTTTTAAACTAGAGGCTGATGAAAACCTGTCTCACCACTAAATTGCAGGAGACGTTGGGGGAAGGGAAAGGATCTTCAAAGAAAAGATTTTATTCTTTAAAGGCCTCCACTGGGTATCTGTGAGGTGGTTTTTTTTGTTCACTCAGGGTTTTTTTTTTAGGTCTTTTTCCTCAGTAATTTTTACGACTCTCCCACGTTCTCATATTCTGGCTTTCTATAAATCATTTATTTAGGGTAAATGACTTACAAGGCAGTTACACGCTCTCTTCACCTTACACAGAGCCACCAAAGGGTCCACCTTTCACCCCAGCTGCCCCTGCCCGCTCTGTGCTGACCTCTTCCTTTCTGCCAACACGTTTGCACAGCAGATCAAGCGAGGGAACTGCTCCAGGGTAAAATGAACCACACTTTCTCTTCTAGGTTAGTTTGAAGTCAGAGCCGTTTCCCAGCACAGCCAAACCAACGCTTGTGCTGTTGCAAGGGATGGGCTGCTGCAGAGGGCAGGGAAGCAGGATCTCACAGGAAGGTGGGACCCGCTTTCAGCAGCTGGATCAGCTTCTGCTGTTTTAACGGGATCCTGGAACTACAGTGGGATTTGAAAGCTCCCACCTGGATAAAAGCCATGGTTCAGGGAGTATAGTTTGACTGGAGTCCTCTTATGCAGGGAAACACGCATCCAGCCTGCTTCTGTGCAGAATTAAAATCTCAGTCTCAACTGGGCAGAGGCATATTTTTGGGAAGATGGTGAAAACACAGCTTAACTACAGGACTGAAATATGTTCCGGGGGATAGTGAAAAAATACAGTGCAGTAAAACCTTACGTGATGCCTAAACTCATCCAAAACCTGCCTCTGGTTAACTTGTTCTTAACTTTGTCAAAGTGGTCTGCAAAATGTTTTAGCAATGGCCTGGGATGGTGGAGAACAGCACTCCTCCTTGATACCCATCTTGAATGAGACCTAAAGGTGCTGAAGCACTGAAAAAAACAAATCACATTAAGCACAGAGCCATTTGTCCTGCTGTCTTTCTTCACTCCAAGGAAGAAAACTCAGAAGTATAAGCAATACCAGGAGGCAGATAAGGACAGAGCTCCACTTCACGCTGCCACCACCACTTATCTCTGCTCCAGGGTTACGTTTGCACAGCAATCTTTATTTTTCACTCTCAGAGGTCTTGGCCTCACTGGAACCAACAGTTACAAGTCATACCTAAAGCTGTTTCTTTGAGCATCACAGTCTCCTCTGCACTGGTCCATTTGAGCACACTGACAGCCCTTTTGTCCCCATGCCAACTGCTGCTGCACATGTTTTAACGCACAACTCTTCCAGCATAACCTTTCTGCCTCAAATCCCACACCAGAGCCCAGAGAGGTCTCAGACACACAGCAGCAGAGACCCCACCAGCTCAGGGAGCTCCTCTGGCCCTGACCCAGAGGCTGCCGCCGTGCACAGGCTCTCCCAGCAGGATCCCCACCTTCCAAAATGACATCTCCTCCTGCAAGGACATTCCGGGGGACCTTAAATAGGCTGCTCGTATTGCTATTAAAGGGAGAAGAGACATAAGACGAGACACAGCACAACTCTAACCTTGCTTTAGCACAGCCATGTCTCAGCCTGAAGTTTCCCAGCAGGCTGAAGCCTGAACTGTGAGGTGCAAACCCCTCTCTCGGGCTCAGCTGAGGCCGGCAACATCACCACCACGGCTTTCAATCTCTTGGGCAGCCTCATCCTGCTCCTCCATGTGCTGCCAGGACAGAGGGACAGGTCCTGGCATGGGACCAGGCAGTGGAGGAGATGAGGAGGGCTCCGGGTTCAGGTCCTGGTCATACTGGAGATCTGTTGCTTTGGTCGCCTCTCCCACCCGCACAACAGGAATTGTCGACTCACCCACCAGATACACGGCCCCTGGTCAAACAACTTTTTGTGCCACGTGCGCTAAGGCTGGAATGATGATCTTGGCAGAGATCTTTTTTATGCAAATAAATCCTTATTAGCAGTAACAAACGCAGCCTGCACGGGCTAACCCAGGAGATGTGTACCATGCTGGCCGGGTCCCCGAGGAGCACGGATACCCCGGAGGTGGGTGCTCCGTCCCTCAAAGCAGCAGCACCTGCTTCTGGGATCAGAACCGGGTGCGCAATCACCTACTGAAGGGTCAGCCCTGCCAGTTCACATCTGAAATCACGCAAGGGGAGAGCAGCTCCGCAGATGGGTTTCAGATGTGGACCTGGCATACCTTTAAGAAAAAATAATCAGTAGGGTGTTCTTTAAGCCAGCTGGTGCCCTTTCAACAATGTCTAATTGGTTATCTTTTCTGTTTCCTAAGGTCAGAACATTTTATCTCCGTCTCTGCCCTTTCTGAGTTTACCCCACCCTGCGTTATTTTTTGGAGCAGCTATTGTAACAGAAGAATAGCCGCTTTCCTCCATAGTCCAGTGACACAATGAGACTTCTTGAAACCTCCTGAATAGATGAAGTGCAATGGCAAAAGGAAAATTCTATTAACGCTTTGCAAAATAAAACATCTAAGAGCTGGTTAGACAAGCAAGAGAAGCAAATCAATATGGAGAGGGCAGCGCGCTTAGAAAAACTTTTCACCAGT
Organism: Phaenicophaeus curvirostris; assembly: GCF_032191515.1. Lineage (NCBI taxonomy): Eukaryota > Metazoa > Chordata > Aves > Cuculiformes > Cuculidae > Phaenicophaeus > Phaenicophaeus curvirostris. The sequence continues at coordinate 6,369,593 of NC_091412.1, read as the reverse complement.
TGCGAAAAGGTGGTGAGGGTCTGGGAGGGAGGGGGGGAGAGAGACTTATTAATTCAGAAAACCCATCAATGGTATGGAAATCTGGCAGAACAGCAAGAACTGAAACTAGAAGAATTTGAATATACAAAGGGCTGAATAGAATGAGAAAACCACACTGCCTCACACACACAGCCCGTTTCTCACGGTTCTCTGTGAATCAAACACAAGCAGCTTGTTCAAGTTTTCATCAAGGAGAAATAAGGGACACAGTCAAGGTAACCGGCAGTAAACCCCGTAGTAAGCAAATTGATCCCTCTTTCAAGGGAAGGGGAAAAAAACAACCCACAGATGAAACTCAAGTAGATTCAGGAGCTGTGACCGTCCGACAGTTAACCCTCTCCTCAATGCCACGTCCCCTTGCTCATCCAGTGTTTTAAAGATGCCCGAACAGCAGGTTTTCCAGGTCTCAACTCAAAACGTGCGGCTGGCACCTTGCTTACAAAACAGAAGTTAGTTTTCTCCAGGGGTAGAAACAGGACTGGAAGATGGAATGGCCACCTCCAAGGATTGGCTGGGGTACACCCAGGACCGATCGCCTACAACACGCTGCCAGCTGAACCATTACCAACTATGAAAGTGGCCTCCTGTGAGCACATTCCCTTGGCACACATCACAAAAAGCAGAATTTCTACAGTCCAGGTGAGAGAGAGCGGAGCCACCAGGCAGAGCCACGTCCCACACGGTGCAACCAAAAAGCTCCTGGGAGTCCAAGAACTTCTATCTCTCTTCAGATGTAGCATGGCTCGATCGGAGGCTTACAGGAGCTGATTAATTTGAACTAATTATCGGCATCAAATGGGAGAATATTACAAAATGAACACAGTCTTAGCACTTAAGGTAAATAAAAAAAAAGAGAAAGAGACTTGCTAGATAATACCGGCGACAAATGGGCACTTAAGCCCAACAGACTCCTCCTCTGTCCCAGCATACCGCATATGTACATCCAATTTAGACTCAGTTTCTTACAGAAAGCCTAACTAATGGGCTTTAGTTTATTTAACAGGTTTTTTTTCAATCCACTTGGGGCTCTGAGAAAAGGAAGGGCTACACTACTTCTTTAATCACTGCCTGGAAGGAGGAATAGGGGAGAATAGGAGGAAAGAAAAAAAAACTGGAGGAGCCAAAGGCTTTAATAATCCTAACAGTTCCCAGGGTTGTTTAAAATATGCCCAACCAGTTCACAAAAGGCTCCACAGAGATAAATGTATTTGATTTTCTTCCACTTTAATGGAGGCATACATTTAAAGCAACAAAACCAGGGTGACCTAAATAAAATGACTATTAATTGTACTCAGAAAGGCTCTGAATTTAATGCAACTGATCTAACCCGGCACAAGAACACACAGTATTCTCCATTCATTCCTCCCACACTTTATTCCTGGTGATTTTTAACTCCTCTCCTTTTGGCGGGGCAGCGTGCAGCAGTCAGAGATGATCAAACCTGGTGCCAGCCCAGCACTGCTCACACCTTAACGAACAGCACGGCTGCTCTGCGAAGGCCAGCAGCGACCCAGAGAGCTCCTGGAGGGCAGTGCACCAGGAATGGGGGCACGGGGCTGCACCAAAACCTGAGATGACCAAACCAGTTTGTTCTCTGAAGAACTCCATGCATCATCTCGTATTTCTATAACTGTGTGATGTTTGTATGGACCTGCAAACTCAAGAGGTGGTCCATGTACACACAGGTTGTAAAGCCAGCATTCATTTAGAATCATAGAATCATAGAATAACCAGGTTGGAAGAGACCCACTGGATCATCGAGTCCAACCATTCCTATCAAACACTAAACCACACACCCAAGAGTAACAGCAGCCACTGTTTCCCATCTCCAAGTTCACAGAAAAATAGAATGGTTCATGTTGGAAGGGACCTCAAAGCCCATCCAGTTTCAACCCTCTGCCATGGGCAGGGACACCTCTCATTGGATCAGGTTGCTCCAAGCCCCATCCAACCTGGCCTTGAACCTCCACGGAGCAGCCACCACTTCCATCTGGGCCAGGGCCTCCTCAACCTCACGGGAAACATTTCTTCCCAAGTTCTCATCTCAATCTCCCCTCTTTCAGCCTAAAACTGTTCCTTCTCGTCCTATCCCAGCACTCCTGGATAAAGAGCCTGTCCCCAGCTTTCCTATAGGTTGCCTTTAAGTTATTTTTATTCCGTTTTGAATCACGTTTACTCATTGAGTAAAACCTCCACTGGGAAACTATGACACTATATTGAATGGACACATAGCAGTCTTTAGGCCTCACACTCCTCCTCACCCAGCCCAGGGAAGTTTTTCTTGATCCAAAACCTGAGTTTCCGACACATCCAGGGCAGGCTGAGATATTCCTGCATTCCTCCTGGGAAGGAGGGGCTGTTTGTTTCTAATGCTACCAAGCAGATTTGGTGCTACCTTCTCCATCCTTTCAAGGTAAGAAAGAATTAGGGCAGACAAATGAAATAACACACTGTAATCAAACACTGTGCCGTTCAAATTGGGTCCTACGAGAAAAGGAATTAAAGAAGGATGACATTCAGCTATGTACAGCCGTGTTGTGCTCCTAGCTGCTCCGTCCCCTGATCTGTAAACTCTACAGGTCCATCCCTTTTTTAGTCTCCCAAGAAAAGTGTGCTGGATATTCTGGTCTAATTCCTCAAATTATTTATACACACTGCACAACTCCTCCAATATTTTGCTTTCTGAAGCAGAAAAACGTCTTACCAGCTAGTAAAGTGTCAGGTGCTGTTATTTTAAATGCGCATGTGGAATCTAAGTGCCAGCAACGTGGCTCTGCAGATTTACAACCTCCACCCACATAAATTAAGACAAATGCATATCGCACGCCAGACAGTTAGAAAAAATGGTTCCCCCACACCAGGCCTCTGGGTTTGATTACACTGGAATTAAACAAAGAAACAAACACGTTAACCTTTTCCCATCTTTCTGTCAAGCTCCCGGTGCGGCTCCTTCCCCTGTTTGAAGGCACCCAGAGCATCCTTGCTCATCACCCAGGTCCCTTCGCTGTGGGGCTGGGTCTGCAGTGTTTCCAGCACCGTGTCCTAACACAGATGACCACATAGGACCACGGGTTCCCAATCCAAGAGCGCGGCTGGTTCCCATTCCACCACTCCACCGTGCTCACGGGCTCCACTCCTGCACTCACTCTGATGGCTGCTGTCTTGGCCAACACACCAAGGAGCAAACCAGAGAGCTCCAGCTCTGGAAGTATGAACCACTACAGCTTCACACGGCAGCCTCGGCTGCAAGGCAAGATCCATACCCTCTGTGGATCAAGCACGCTTTGTGTGGTGCTCCCCGGGGGCTGGAGACATGCGGTGAGGACCCTCACTGAGCGCTTCCCAGTGTTTCACAGTGACAACTCACCCACCGAGGACTGACATATTATGCACCATGAAAATAATCAATGCCATACTGTGCAAGAACAAATTCCAGTACTCGCAATCTTCTCCCCCAGCAGTCAAGTCTTCAAAAAGTCTTCTTCAGCAATTATTGCTAATAAAACTACAATTTTATTCAACACACACATATCATTGTAACTAATTTTGCTCCATCGGGGCTGAAATTAAAACAGTCACTCAATCACATTAATCTCGGGGCTCGCTCACCAGCCGTGACATGGCAAAGAGCATCCCAAATGCTTGCCAAAAATCATAGTGGCTACTCTTGCACTTCAAAATGTTCCTGCAAAATACCAACATGTTACTCAGTGCTTATTCTACCAAGGGGGCGTAAGAATGACTAACGCTCTCCAGAGAAAAGCAGCTTTCCACAGCAGGGCAAATTAAAGATGACTGCATAGACAATTTCTCATTAAAGCCTTCTCTGTCATTAATAATATGAAGTATTGATGAAAGCAAGGCTCTTGGCCACATTCAGAACAAGCTACAAACTCTGTGAGGACTCCTGGAGTTCTCCTTTGACCTGTTGTGCTGGCTGAAAACTTTCCTTGTCCTCAAACAGATTTCCAGCACGCATTAGCTAACACCATTGACCGGGAAGACAAGGTTCTTGAAAAGAGAACAACCAAAACACAGGCCAACCAACAAACAAGTCAGAAACAAAAAGGCAGTTCTCTCTTCAGCTTCAGGGGCTGCTGTGCCGCTACAGAGCCAGCAGCAGAGAAGGTGGTGAAAACAGGAAGGGAATGAAGCAAAGCCAGTGCCAGTAAGGTGGTGTAACAGCAGCCTGGGTCGAGTACGACCTCCACCCAGCAGAACAGCTGGTGTATAAACTCCCAGGGACATTTTGCCAAAAGGTACGATACACCTACTCAACCTGGACCACCACAGGGCGCCCTGCAAGAAAAAGGGATGCAGAAAAACCACTCCAGAAGGCAGCATTAACAGCTCATCATTCACCCCAGCACTGCAGCTATTCTTTCCTGACAAGGTGGCCCTCACCCCCCAGTTACCTGCAACACTGGGTATTTCAGGGATGTCTCAGACAGTGGAAATCAAGCTGAAGACAGAAGTGACACAGAGAGCCAGGCAAGACCATCACAGTGGTACCCTCTCGGCCGCAGGGCATGTCTGCGTTCGCTGTGCTTTTACACAGACAGACTAGCCGGCCTCTGTCAGAGCAAAGCAAGCCTTGGGCTGCGTCCGAGCTCTGCAATCAAGTCCTGCAGCCAGGTCTAATTGCCCAGAACAATTTATGCCTGCCAGTGCACAGGCAGCTGTCCCTCGGGTCTCCTTAGCTTGATGGGAAAATAGGTTCCAGCACCGCATTTCTGAAATGGAATAAGAGTCAGAGGAGCCAAGACCAAGACTGGATCTCAGAGAGCCCTCAGGAGCCAGCAGGACATCCCTGACCCTCCTGCCCTTCTCCCAGGCCAGCAGCACCACAGCTAATAAACATCCAGCCGCAGTTCAGTGCTGCAAAATCCTGATGGAAGAGGGTACAGAGGGTATGCTCGACCACCCCACCGAGGAACGCGTGACAGGGACATCGGGGGAGGACCCCACATGCCTCAGGGCCCATCTCTAGTGGCAGAGCTGCTCCCCTCTTTCCTCTCCAGCACTTCAGACGCCTGCCGCCACACACATAGTCACATCCCCACCCTCAACAAGCCCCTTTCTTTAAAAAAAAGCATGAGTTAACCTAACAAAGAACAGAAAGCAGACATCCAGGCTTGTTTCTGGAAGCAGACTGATCTAATGCCACATGATACACGTGTTTACATGAAGCTGTAGCATTTGGTTAACAAAATGTATTGTGAATTAGAGCAGTGCCTCCTCCATCACTGCTGTCATAAAACTCCAATCTACATTTCTGTCACAAATCAGTGACACAGAAACTTCTTCTGTGATCAAAGTTGGTCCATGCTACAGTATGAGACAAGGAGCGACTGATAACTTTAAAATACATGTCAACAGCTAAAAACACTCCAGTGTGCACTAAAAAGCAAGACAAGGAGGGTATTTGGATCTTGTTCAATCTGCAGCAATTGTTAAATAATGGAGCCCCCGCTGCCACCCTTTGCTGGACAGGCAAGCACAGAATCTAGTTCAAAACATCTGCTGGATAGCCTCCAAACTCTCTTACAAACATTTAATTCATCCTGCCTCAAAACATCTTTGTGTTTTACTCATCTAACGGACAAGGAAGAGGGTGGGACTAGAAGGGAAACGAAGATACAGGCATGTGAAGTGACCTGTACGTGGCCCCCGAGCCAAACACCATCCTGGAAGCCTTTGCCTTTGGTTCCCCGCCGGCATCAGATCTATCTTCCTCCCACACGCATCCTTCTCTATCAATTTATTTAAGATGTCCTTTCTCCCTGCATATATAACGTATATGCACACATCATGCATTATTTTCTAACCATTTCCCCAAAACCACAGTAACTTTTGCTAAGTGTTTTCTTCCGATATCCACAAACAAATGAAGAACCTGAGTTCCAACCATCCTGCTCCAGCCCTGTCCCCTCCTCAGCTGCCTGAAGGAGTTAGCATCAGATAAAAGCATAAGAGAAACACACAAACTACTTTTTAAATGCCTGCACAATAATTTTAAAGTACTATTTTGGGTGCTCACAGAGGAGTTTAAGCTTCTGCCATTGAAACGCAGGAGAACTTTTGCTCTTTTGAAAGCAAACGCTGAGCTCCACGCCAACTACATCCCTCGAACTGAAACTTAAATATATCAAGTTTCACAAGGGTCATGGCACAACGACAAGAGCCACCAGCACTGAAGTTCATCTCAGCTCCGTTTCTCCATCAGGTCCTCTCAGGTTGAGTCTCCCCATCCTGCCAAAGGCCCCGCAAGGTGTGTCGGGCAGGGCGAGGGCCGCTCTCCTCGGTGCCGCAGGGCACTGGAGGAACATTGCTCCTTCAGCAATGCAGCAAGCCAGGTGCAAGGCAGTTTCTGATTTTACTTTCACGGAACATTAGCTACCGTCAGCAGAAATAATTCTTCTTCCCTTCACCGTGCTCGTTTGCATATTAGCACTGCAAAGTTGCAATCTGTTTTCTTTTCCAAACAATACTTACGAGGTGCTGCCCCTCAGGCCTGGCCAGTGCATATTTTGGGAATCACGAGGCTGCTACAAGCCACCCAGAGGAGAGGCAGCTCCTAGTGAACACTGGACAGCTGACATGTAACCCCTTCCTCTCCTAAAGTACATTAGCAATGTTACTACCTGAAAAGCCAACAGATTTAAACATCTGTCCTCCTATCTGGGCTGCAGGAAGAGGGCTATTGTTATTTAATTTAATTACAGCATCAGTTCAAACTCTGCCCATCTCCATTTGCTCTGTTGCAGCCATGAGTTAGCTCCCAGGCTGGGTGGGCACAAGGTCTTTTCCATACAAGAAACTCAGGATTTACAGCTGTGGAGCAAGCTGCCTTGGACCTTGACCACTCCAAGAGTGCCACCCTTCTGCTCAAGCCGCCAGCAGTCTCCTCACCCTTCCCACCACCCATTCCATGAGGCTGTCTGAATAAGTGCTTTTCCTGAAAAACAAAAAAAAAGTTTTGAAGTGCATAGTGACAACCCTTCAGAACTGTCCAAGAGGATGCTTTGGGCCACCACCAAACTACGCAGCAAAGACCTCCTCAGGAGCCTTTGTATGTTCCTCCTGAAGCTTAGAAGCTTGGGTCCAACACTCCACATGTGACACTGGACATTCAGGCTGCTGGCCACTGCTGGAGCTGCTCTTGCCTGCCGCACGTGATGATGAGCTTATGGAGCAGGCTTCAGCAGTCCCAGCTGCTGCCTTCAGCTGCCCCACCAGCCACCAAGCTTTGCGCAGAGTCCAGCCTCCTCAGGGGCTCCACATGGGAGCTGGACCCAGCAACACTCAGAACAAACAAGGCTACAACCTCTCTCAGTGAAGAAGGAGCTTCAAATGTTTGTAGAGCACTTGCAGGTCCTTGGATGAAGTATGCTACACACAGGGTGAAGTCTCTTCTTTTCAAACCCAGCATTCTCCCTGTTGACTTAACACTGAAACACGTGCAGTTGGTTCATTTACTACAAATAACCATGCTGAATAACGAGATATGGAGAGACTATTAAAATCCACATGCCAGAAAAAGCATCAGGAACCATCTCTCTGAACCCCAAGGTCCAACACATTGGACTTTGAATCACACACTGTTTCAGGAACAACCCCTAATGAATAGAAACTACCTTTAAGTGTGGCTCAATTTCAAGTTAAGTCCAATTAAGCCCTTCCAAGATGCGGTTTCTGAAGACACAAATGGCATTGGTACATATTTCTTTTATGCGCTTTCTGGAGTGAAGACATAAGGGACTCCCTAGTCAGCGCATCACAATTTGCTGTGCCCCTGCATTATCACACTGATCTGAGCAGAAAAGAAGTTCCCATTCATCTGGTGACAAATACTACAGAGAAATAACCTAATCGCACCCCTCTCTATCACATTTGAGAATATAAACACACAGCACTGAAGCACAGCTATGGTCTTCCTTACCCACTGAATGCGCCGTCGTAACCTATGGGGCTCCAGTCAGTGCCCCGAAATAAAAACCAACTCAGAGCCTTGCCCGTGACAGAGCATAATGACAAAAACTCTACTCACAAGCCGCCAAAGGTTTTTTTTACAGACGCCTTTGCAGTGCAATCCCAATGCAGGCCAGACACAGGTAAACAGATCTGATTAAGACACATCCTGAGCAAAGTAACAGGATCGAGTTTAAAGAGCTTCCTGCTGCCCTTTTGTAAATACCTGCTGAATAAGTGTGAAGATAAGACAAGCATTGCATTACTGTTTCCTGATGCATGAAGGGCTTTTTTATTGCCCAGAGTTAAAAAAAAAAAAAAGTCCGAACAATTGCCACAGTCAGCTCCAGCAAAGGCTCAGCTGCAAAATCAAAGTGTAGTTTATTAGCAAAGAAAAACTCATCTAAGTTTCCCTTGACTGTAATGAAAAAAAAAAGTTTCATTTTATTTCCTACATCCCTTTTCCTTTTTATTGTTCTGTTCATCCACTGACCTGCATATTAAAGAATGTTCTTCCAGGGCTCGTTCTTCTAAGTAGAACTATCTTCCTTTGTCCTTCAACCCCAAATCAAACATAGTTCGTATCTCTACATTTACGGATGTTTTTAATTTATGGAAAAGCCACTTGCAACCCAGCCCCTTGCTGTAACGTGTTGCTGCACTCAGGAAAGGGGCATAGAAAGCAGAAATGATTTTCCCGTAGCCAAAACTAGTAAAAAAAAATGGCAGAAGACAAGTCCTCGGATTTGCTTTCACAATCTGCTGACACTGAATGAAACTGCCGGAGCTCAGAGCACAGATTTCCCTGGGCTTTCAGCCCCGCTCGCATCCCTGCATCACCAGTGCCCATCGCTCACCGACCAGAGGAGAAATAACACAAACCAAGCACTAGCTCTGATCGGTGTGCTTGTGGGTTTAGACTTGGCCTTCACCTCTTAAAACACACCACAAAGTCTTGATAAGAAGACAGCCGCCCAAAGCCACTTGGGGAATATGGCTTTTAAGCCTGTTCACGGCAGAAAAGCATCGTTACCAGTGACCTTTGGGGTAATCGTTGCCGCCCACCGCCCCGCAACGAGCCCAGCCTGCCTGACGTCCCCCAGGTTTACGAGATGAGGAGCACGGGGCATGAAATGCCATTTTGATCACTCCAGACCTCGGGACGCTGGCTGCAGCCTGGCCCCCTTTAATTTGAGCTCAATCAGGGAGCTCAGACTGGAACATTAGTTTGGGCTGTCGGGATGGATTTTTAAAGTACCACCTTGATTTTATTCCCTCCAGCTCCACCCCTTCCCACTCTCCAGTCAGGCTCCTCAGCACGCTGTAATAAATGCTGGGAAAAGCAATCCACCAGGAGAACAGGCTATTAAGGCTGAATACAATATTAAAAAGAAAGCAATTAGCAGTGCTGGCTGCGGCTCCACACAGCTCCTCTCACACCTCAGCCCCTCTCCGAGCCCCTCCAACGCGCCCCGCTGTGCCTCACTGTCACATTGTTTGAAGAGAGATTTAATGCCCGCGGACCATGGTTATTGGTGGGTAAATTGAGTTTTACACGTGTCAACAATGCAAGCTCTCATCAGTTTGACAGAGCCTCACCCAGACATTTGAAACCAAGGTTCAGCTGCAATTTTTAATTACCCCTGGACAGCACAGGGATTACAGGCGTAATCACCATACCCAGATTTCTGGGACTGTTTCTACTCTTCTAACGCTTACTGCAGAAAAAACAATGTTTTCTGTTGTGGGCTTTTCTGTTTGTTTGTTTGTTTGTTTGTTTAAAACCACGCTGGAGCCATTCTACCTCCCATATCCTACTTCCAAAATGATTTCTGGGAAAAGAATTATTTCCTGTTTATAAATGAAAATTGAAAAAAAAGGATCCTGCTCCCCAGGTGGGTAGGCATGGTGGTGGGGTTGCAATCAGGGTCAGGGACAGGCAGGAGGCAGGCACAGGCTAAGCAGGAGCACCCCAGCTTTGGGAAAGACCATTCCAGCCACTAACACAGCGTCTGGCATCCTCTGTCATCAAAACCTGGCAGAACCATCTTTTCCTTTCCCAGGGGGCATCGAGGGCCTCTGCAGTCCCCTCCTTGATGCACTGAGTCTTTCCCGGGTACGGGGACACCGAGCATCTTTGGGTGAATCCACCCCAACCTGTCACTTTGACTAGGGCTAAAACCAGAATAAATAACGGAAACCCACCCAGCATCCTGTTCACTGAAATACTCTCACATGTGGGTTTCATGCAGAACACAACACTTACTCTTCACACTTCGGTCTGACTGAATTGATTGGAATGGTTGGACTCGATGAGCCGGTGGGTCTTTTCCAACATGGTGATTCTACGATTCTATGACTTCTTATTTTAAAAGGAAGGGTTATTTCTGCTGTTGACTGAAAAAAAGTGTATTTGCAAGTGTCTTCCAAAGCACTGTGTATTTGTGAGTTTCCCAAGGCTGCTATTTCCACTGCCTCACCCCTGTGTGCGGGCACAGGGACACACGCCTGCACACATACACATGATGCATCTTTTCTCCTTGCTCCCTCAGACCCCACCAGGGCCAGGGAAGGGCCAGGAGCAGAGCACGTGCATGTCATCTCGCTGCAAAGCCCTGCGTGCACCCACCCACTACCAGGAAAACAGGATTAGAAAGCAAGCTCCCACCTTCTCACTCCTCCTTCTCCCCTCAGCCCTGAAGAACACGCATTCCTCTTCCTCTGCAGGGCCTTTCAACGTTTTGTTTGAAACCTCTTGGCTTCAAACGCTTCTGATTTCCTGCCCAAAAGCTATTTGAATGGATTAGGTCCCAGTGATGAATCTCTCCTAGAAACATTACAAGAGACTCTTGAATCACGGCAAACAGGCTCAGTAAATCAAACAAGCTGCAAAAACGGGGCAAAGGGAGGATTTTGGTGCTCAGAATAAGGTGACGGGTCCACACATCAATCCCGCATGACTGACAAGATGTCTTTCCGAGATGCGTATATGTATTTTTTTTAACTTTGCTTCACTGACTACACTTTATTATGGCGAAATAATGCAAGATACAATAATTAAGCTGCAATCTCAGTGGATTGTTCACAATGATAATTCCACCTTTGTAATTCAGCTTCAAATAAACCCCCTTTGTTCTGTCTTATTACACAGATTCTGGTATCATTCAAGTATATTAACTGTAGCCTATTACTGTCACACAAAAATGCTCCCTGAGCCATAGCAAAAGGCTCCCCAGACAAAACTTTATGTCATGTTAATCCAAGCTTTAATAACTATGAGGATATATAACTGTATTCTAATTGCGCTTTGTGTTTCTGCATACAAAAACCACAAGACATGAGGAGTGACACAGGCAGCCTTCTTCGAACGAAGCCCCCATCCCTCATCCCGGATCCGTTCCCATTCAGAGCAGCAGGGCTGGTGGACAACTCGGAAAACCCCAGCTCATGCCAAGCCCAAGTCTCAGGCACAGAGGGAAAGCCGGGCTGGTGGTGCTAAGTGCCGCGGCTGTTACTGCAACAGAAATTAATACCCTCTAAAATAGCACTTAAACAGGGATAATCAGTATTATGGAAATTGTACATATTTAATTCTAGAGTGTCTGCTGAAAACATTACATGATAAAGGACCGCAGCAAGCAGAGCATTCATTTTGTAGCCAACACGAGCAAAGGGAAAAAAAAAAAAGGAAAATAAAAAGAAAGGAATATAACCTCAATTGTTATGAAATAAGATTCATAAATTTATAACAGTGCCAAGTGCTGGCTGCAAGCTGGTTTTAAGGAGAAGTGGAAGGATCGGTCCCATCCACAACAATGCTGAGGCGAGAGTGTTCTCCACCCTGTTCTGCTTGTGCTTTGGCTAACCCAGTTTTAAGTGCCTTGAGAAATGAGATTTATACCCCGTCCCCAAGCAAGGTTACAGTGCTGATCTTGCAACTCAATCCACAGCAGGCTAAAAGTGGCCGGATTTTAACCTCGCTGCTCCAGCTGCAGGACACAGGCCCCCTCAGTTCCTCCTTATTCTCATCTCTACTTGTTTTCTCCTGCAAGCTTCCCCATTTTATTCCTCCAAAATTTCCTTCAATTAGTAAATTCAAAGCTAACCCAATAGGAAAAAAATGGAGAGGACCAAAAAAAGAGTAGGGAGGAGGAAGGTGCGAGCAGTGCCTTGTTCCAGGTCAGAAGACAAACCAAGGCGAAGAGTAAAACCATCTTGATGCACAGACCCTTGTGCAGGGCTTGGCACTCCCTCTGCCTTTCCTGTAAGGCTCAGCAACAACTCACCTTGCTACTGCCTTCCTCCAGTCCTGTTGCCAAGAGGGAGACTCCTTAAAGGAACTCCTGTAATGATTAGCCCAAATACTACCGAAACTCAAGGAGAAATGACGGTTTCCCTTCCTGTGCACTCACCGTCACCCCTCGAGGGCTTCCCCTGCACTTTAATGCCAGGAGAATATGAGTAAAGAAAATAAATATTTTACCTTATTTACTTGTTACTGATTTATTACACTCAAGTACCGTAAAGGGTCATTTCGTAATATCGTAAAACCAGACCCATATTTTATGTTAAGCTCACTGACAACCTGAGTGTGATATTACATTTCTCCATGTGAGGAGCTCTGATGGGCTCTACAAAACACCCTGCTAAAGTAACCAAAGCTGCCAGCCAGGATACTGCCCTTTCAGCCTCTCCCAATGCTGCATCACCAAAACCTATAAAACTATATTACCTATTAGTTTTTAAGTTACTCTGATTGACTGCCCCTCTAGAAAATCCTTGCCAAAAAAGCCAATTTCAGGCACCGATGTGCAGTTATTGTTAATGGCTCCATCCTTTCATGTTTGGTGCTGGCACTCCCTGGTCCTAGATATATCATTTTGTTTTCAAGACTCAGGCCCATTTCATTACAGATTAAACCAAGAGATTCAGAGTTTAAGACCACTGATCATCTCTTTCGGCAGCCAACTCTCCAAGACCTCTCCCTAGTGAAGCAGAAGGGAAGCTCCTCACCCACACCCCTCTCTGCAGGCACCTTCCCACCCCCGGCTGTCACTGACCTCCTCTCGTTTGATGCAGGACTTGCAGACTCTCTCCATCTACACTCTAAGCCCCCAGGGAGATCATAAGGATCAAACCCACATCTGTCTCGAGTGTCAGAAATTCGAGAACAGCTCCTGCAGCTCCCCAGACTCTAATTAGGTGGCATCTTCCAAACACTTCCTGGAGTAAGCCCAAAAGGTATGAGATGCTGTACATCTTAGTGACAGGAGGTTCTGTTTATTGGTGTGAATTAGTCTTAGATAAACTTGGAAAACTTCACTGGATGTATTACAAAAATAAAGACAAGTTCAAAAGAGACTAAAAGAAACCCTTAGAAAATGCTGGTTTCACTCTTGAAGACGCAGCGTCCACCACAGTGACCAAGAAAGGGTCAAGCAGGGCTGGATGTGGGGCTCGTCTCTCAAATTCTGGTACTTTAGTGTCTCCTACCTTAAAAGAAAGGAGCACTGAAGACTGACAGGCAGTACAGCAATGGGACTGAAGTCCTCAGAAGACAACAGCAAACCTTCACCACCGCAGAGATGCAGCACCTTGGTTTCATTTGGCCAACGCAGAGGAACAGTGACTGTTCCTGTGCTCACAGGGGACCCTCAGGGAGCACCAGCACGAACCTACAGGCACAGGCTTTCCCGTGTTGCCCTGCCAGCAACACCACGCGACTCCTCAACTGCTTTCCGCGGGAAATTGGAAGCAGCATATGAAAGCAGTGAGGCTCAAAGGGAACAGGAGAACAAGTCAGATGGACTCACCTCGTTCTTCTGTGCAAATGGTCATATTAAATGCCCCTGAGAAGTCACCTTTCTCCTGGTTCCTGCCTCGCACGGACTCTGATGTTCCACAACTCACCATCTCCAAACCAGGAGATGTACTTCAAGTACCACCAGACTTCAAACAGAACCCCGCTGAGGATTTTACATTAGCCTGCTGACACCAGAGCCTCTTGGTTCCATATTTTGAGGCTCTTCTCTACAATATGTTTTAAAAATGAAAATGAACAGTCTTGTGTAAATCACAAGACTCTAGGAACTGGAGTATTCTGAAGAAAAAAAATATCACTGAACAGCCTGAAATTCGTGATAAATTGTGAAATTTGGCAGCACCCATCTGACAATGTTTATTTTTTTTTCCCCCGAAGTTGTATTATGCTGAACATTAGATCAAAACAGTTTTCTTTGGCAGACACAGGTTCTGCTCTGCACTCCCCTTCTCCCTGACACACCATATGGACCACTCTTAATGAAATATATTTAGAGGGATACTAAGCTAGCTCAGCACGGGTGTAGGCTCTGTTGCTCTGGAAGACAAAGACTGAAAAACACCACGTATTTTTGAACTATCACTTTTGATTTAGAAGTCCTTAAAAGTGCAGTCAGTAAGCTCAGATTAAAATACAAAATAAAGCTGTAGTGATATAAACACATACATATAAAGGCAAAATTACTGCTATTTTTTTACTGCCTCTAAGTATCATGTTATAAAGAGGGCCCAGAGAAATGAGAAAAACTGGCTTGGACAGCTTCAGTACAGAAGAGAAAACAAGACAAGCAGAAATTTATTAAAAAGTGAGAGGTTTTTGTTTCTGAAGCAAGATAGGAAGGGTATTTCCAAGATTTCTAATATGTTGAGCATATAGGTATAATGCAAACATATACCCAGCTTCAAAGGAAAGCTGTACGGCTGTGGCAGGCTGTTCAGGGAGCTCACTGATGGATCATTTGCCTGTGGATGGTCAAGCACAGACTCTGTTTGGCTGTGGCACAGCAAAGCCCAATGTGACAGCAAACACAACCTCTGTGTGAGATGCCCCAGGTCCCCCAAGCACACTAGGGCTTGCAGGGCTTCAGATGAAAGGCTGGTGGCCAAGATGCTGGACTCCTCCTCAGCACTTCAGGCATCACACCCGTGGGCTGTGGCCAGGTAGCAGCATGGGGGCTCCTGCAAGAACTGGGGCGAAACCCTGAAGCAGTTCAGCACAACCATCCTCCAGCCCGTGGGCATCGGGCTCCAGGAAGGCACTGTGCACCCAAACACAAAAGAGTCTCTTTTTTCAGAAGGACCAAATTATCCACCCACGAGCCCAGCAACTCCCTTGGGATTTCTATCGACTTAAAGGAAATCTGCCAGTAATCCTATCAGCAGCAAGGCAGGAGCCTTTGCAGCAGAACAAATCTTTTAAGGAGCAAAGTGCTTTTATTTTGGGGAAAAGATCTGTGTCAGGTTGTTTTTAGTTTTGGATTTCCTCTCTCCCTCTTCTTTCGTCCTCCTGGAGCAAGAAGCAGGATGGACAGGCATTATCTAAAAAAAATCTTGCAGCGTAATGTCAAGATCGATATGTTGACCTAACAAGTAATGCCAGCTTTAGTAGTGTCTTAATGATGTGATCATTATCTTCTTACCTGAGTGCAGCAGCAGTTAGCACATGTGCCAGCAGGAAGACTTAAGACTATTCTGTGCAGAAGACCACAAATACTTTCCCATTTGCACACAGATATTTGCTGCAGTTGGTTTCTCGTGGGGAAAAAATTAGCTACCTATGTTCCTGAACACTCACAGTGGGCTCAATTAACCAGCACAGCGAGAAGATACCACTGTCATGGAACAGTTGTTGTTTCCCTCTGGGTGATGCAGCCTTCCAGGCTCCTGGTCATTTGTACCAGAGTCTCCCAGATGTGCTTTCAGTGCGCTTGGAGATGGCTGGGAACTCGTACGGTGTGCGGAGGTGGCAGGGAAAGGCACGATGCCAGTCTGGAGTCCTGTGTCTGACTGAATATACCTGGATTTGATGACCCTGGTGGATTCGCTCTGCCCCACGTCCCATTTGTCTAGGAAACACTCAGTGTTTTTGTTAAGACACAATCGCACTACAGAGCTTGTCTTGCCTGGCTGCCGTACTCAAGATAACTCAGAAGACTCATATTTTCCGAAAACATTGGTTTTGCAATGAAACTGAGTGTCAGCTACATTTTAAAGTTTTTTTTCCTCAGCTCTTATGGCCGCTACAGAGGTTTTGTACCTGCCCTTTCCACCCACTCACTCCCAGGATGGCTCAGCTGCCATCGCCGTCCACTGGACAAAGGCTCAGTCTGAGCACCTCGGAAATGCCCAAGGAGCAAATATGCAAGTGTCCAGCAACACAAGAACTAAACAGAGAATCCTAAGAACGAATCCTTGCAGCTCTTAAAAAGGAAACGGACAAAAGAGTCCAACCAACATCTGGCTAAAGAACCCACTAATGATCCAAGCCATCCCCAGCCACAGGAGCATCTTCCTGCAGCAAACGCCTCCAGCAAGGGCTGTCAAGCACAAACCAGAAGACACAATCAACATCAGAAGAGATCCCCTCCTGTTACCACCCTGCAAACCCCACCAGCCCTGCTGTTTTGCCTGCAAATTTAACGAGCTTGAAAGGCTAAAATTTGTGTCTGACACTTGAGCATCCAGCCCGCCCTCCAAACGAGCCACTGCTGTACACAATGAGGGTAATAAAGCAATAAAAGCAATAGGCAAACATCTATAGATTGGCAGGAACATGGTATTTTTTCTGTCTATTAATAAATTACTCCAAAAACACCCCCAAATCCAACAGAAAACAATGCCCTCTTCTTGAAAACAGTAGAGGAAAATCCATTTTCCACAAGGAGCTTTTGCTGGCCACCAGAAATAGCAGAGAGCAGCAACACATGAGCATGAAAGCGGCTGAAAAGTTAGCTTTCAGGCTGTTGTGATTTGTCTGTCTCCAGAGACAGACTGAGAAGAGATGCCACTAAGACAATGCATACTTAAACAGATTTTGAGACTGAAATGTGTGATTTTTGGTCTAATTCCAAAAAACGTTAGCTAGTGTGGAACATCTCTTTCAGTTGTCTGCCTTGGATCTCCCTGGACAACGCTAGATAAAGAGGCAATCTATCATTCAGCTGAAGGTTGTGTGCAATGCGTTATCTGTCTTCCACAAAGATCCGCGCGTTTTGTGTGAGCCCCGTGTTTTGCAGACTGACCTCCCTCCTCCATTTTGAGGCACCATAGCAACATGAAATTAGCACGCACAGAACAGTTAAATGAATAATTTACTGATTTCATAAGAACCTGTCTTGCAATTTATAGTTCTATTATCTTTTATATCCGTGTCTTAACTCCTTTTGTAAAAAGGCTGCAATCAAGCTAAATAACATTTGAAAACCTAATAAGCACACACAGAGTCCCTGTGCTGGGGAGAGGGATGCGCAGCCTGATTTGCTGGTTCCCATTTCACCATGGGTCAGTGCCCTCTGAGGAGCGGTGCTCCTTCCCCTCCCATGCTGGGAGAGTTTCTTCCCTTCCTGGCTATTTAAATCCAATAAAAGAAGCACCAAGCAGCATCAGAAGTATCCCCATCTTCCATCTATCAACTGGCATTTTAAAACCTGCAGCCAGGGAAGGGCAACGAAGGCGGCGAGGGTACATACAGCTGCAATGACAATTGGGGTATGAAATGTACCTGAAAAGGCTTCTCCAGCACTGTCAGAGATGCTCTTCTAGTGGCTCAATCACATCTTGTCACTCATACTCAATTTAAAAGATATTTATAAAGACAGTATGACGAGAGATTTATTTCCCGACTTATTTATTTGGGTGGAATAGGTTAGATTATTTTGTTATACGCGCTTCAGCAGAACGGATATCTCCATTCGATATACATTACAAGCCACAGATGAGTTTGAGAGATGCTGCGGGCTGCAACTTTCCAGCCTTTCACACCGCGGAGAGGCTTCAGTTTAAAGAACTAGATTCAGCATCCCCCTGAGATGCCGCTAACCAAACATGCCCCGAGAGTAGGACAGATTTCCTTTGATTGCTTTGTTTTTCAGTTTCTAGTCCTACTGGAGAGCTACTCTCGGGGTTTAAAAATTAAGAACAGTGAAGCTATTAAAAACAGCATTTCTGAAGTAGGTGGAGATTTGCGAAGGGAGATTCAGATAACGTCCTGCAAGGAGGTGGGATCTGAACCTCAGGAAGGACAGAGGGAGGCAAACACACCCACTCCAGAGCCTGACCTCACCTGTTATTCCTTAAAACTCATCCTAAGTGCCTGGCACCCAACCCAGCAGAGCTCTCTCGTATGGTGTGGCTGAAAGGTCCAGGTGCCAGCAGAGCCCACTGCGAATTCAGCCCCAGACACCATCTCCCTCATGTCCACAGTCATCCAACAGGGAAATCTCTTGGAGATTAAATTTTAAATAAAGATGAAAGAAAGGGATAGCACAGTATTACTTACTTAGTATTTATGATCTGAAACAAAAACAGTGAGGAAATTTTCTTTTATTACACAGGAGCCCTGGGCTTTTTAATGTGAGATGAAGCAAACGGGGCAAAAAACCCGTGGCTGCAGTCCCCGGCTGCCTCACACCTGGGGATGCTCACGAGAGTGAAACAAGAGACTAAAGCTTACACGGAGAAGGGTTGAAGTGGGAAAGATTTACCTCAGTGTGCAATATGTAAGAGAATAAAAGCTGGCTCATACAACAAAATGGGCCAAACAACGCTGCACTCTGCCAGGTTCCTTTATTTTCTGATCCGCAGAGTAATGTCATCCAGCCACAGAGAAAAGAAAGGCGGATGGAGGAGGGACTGAGAAAACAGCTTCAAAAAAATGAGAGAGGAAATGATAAAAAATAAGGGGAAAAAATTCAAAATTTGACCTGAGACAGTGAAGTCTTCCTGCAGACATCCCTACAAATCACCTCAAACCAAACTGCAAACTTTCCCCATCAGGGTCTGAACGCAGGATTAACTACTGGCAAGTAGAAAAAAGTGAAGACTTTGGCATTTACTGCATGACTTGCAGATAGGATTTTCAGAGAAGCCTCAGACAGGAAGGTGCCTGGCTTCCCACAGAGCTGCAAGCGAACAAAGTGGGTATGGAACAGTCACGAATAAATTTAGGTGATAAATTTGTGAGCTTCTCACTATCATAGCGGCAAGGTGTCAAAGAAGCTCTCAACAGTACTAGAGAGGAAAAGAAAAGCCAACACCTTCCAGGCCAGTACTCCAGGAGTTTTGGAAAGGCTGCACAAGGAATTTGCCTAAGACGGCAAAAAAAAAACCTCAGAAAGCCCCTTCCAGCATCCCCCAAAGCCCAGGATAAACCACTGAGGCCCAAGGGACCACGGGGGATTATGTGGTAAATACACTGACACGAGGAAGGTTAATCATTAAATATAATTATTTCTTTTTCAGCACCTCAGAACACACAGACACCCCCCATGAACACACACACACACACACAGATGAAGATCTAGGCATTAAAAAAATTAAGCAACAGCAAAAAACACAACTGCTCCGAGTTGTCCTGAACGCACCTTCCTTTGCTATTTTTACTAATATAGCTGAGACCAAAAAGCAAAATGTGTCAGATTGTAGGAACACTGGAATAGGAAAAAAAGAAATAGTTCCGTTTAAAATCTCTGCTTCCTTTCACTGTTTATTGTTGCTGTCTCCAGCACAGCTGGACAATGGCAAACAAAGCCCTGCTAAACCCTGCTCTTAGCATTTTATTCCCCAAATACCCATCACCTACAAGACAGCAAAGATAAAAGTGAGGAGTTTGACCTGACCACACTCACAATACAACTGCTTCCCCGTCTTCTGAACAACATAAAAAGGATGTCAGGAGAGCAGATGGATTGGAAGGGAACTTAGAAAACAACAATAACAACAACAAAATGAAACGCAAGACCTATAAGCTGTCTCCACACAAATAAAACCCCTCACTCCGTTCTGATCCCCCCGGATTGCACAGCAGGCATCACTGTGATCTTCCTCGCATCGGGAACCAGGGCTCAGGCTGTCAGAGACAGCCCGCTGCTGGCAAAAAAAAACAGTGGAAGGCATTCAGTGGTGTAACGGGACCAGAGTATTTGCCACGGACACTTCTGAGCACCTCATGAACATTAATCGCATTGCCCCACACTCCGGCAGCGCTGGCAGCTCACCTGGATGGTTTATGGCTGGGAGACTGGCACAAAAACACTCAGAGCTCCCCCAGCCCAGCTCTATCAGCCCCCGATCCTCCCCAGAACTCCAGTGCCCAGGAAGGGCCAGGGCTATTCAGGACAATAGCAGTTCCTTCAGGAAAGGTTTCACATCTTCCTGAGACCATAAAATAAAATGGATCTTAGCTCAATTATTTTGCTAAGAAAATAAGACAGGAATAACCAACGTTACCCACTCCCACTGTTTAGCTTAAATCTGAATTAACAGGTTGCTCCCAGAACAGGACAAACTGACGGTCCATCACCCACAGGAGCCCCATGTCTACAAGCCTGGAGCCCATCGAGCACAACCATCATCACACAACCAACGAGAGCTTTCACACAATCACCTCCCTCCAGGTTTTTCAAGCAAAATTCTCAACTGCTGCTACTAAAATGCCTGCTTCCTTTAAAGAGGGGTATTTTTTGCTGATGACTTCAATGATGTCTAATACAGCCTTCACCAGGAGAAGGAGGCAGCGGTCAGGACTAAAGTGCTGCTCCCCTGCCAGACACCCCAGGACCCTGCCCTGCAGCCTGCAGGACACCCACCCAGCACAGGGCGTCCCAGGAGGAGAGTGACGCTCACGGACACACACTCAAGTCCTCAGTGTGGCTGTTCTAGAGGGCTTAGGTCAAATCCTTTATTGTTCAGCCAGGAAGTTTTAATTCTGTGCTACAAGCGGACGCAGCTGAATTCACAGCGGGTGCCCCCTTCTCCCAGGTCAATAAGTGGTGTCAGACACCCGTTCTGAACGAATTGCCACAGCCCCTCTGCTGTTAAAAGGCTGTTGTGCCCTTCCATAAAACCAAAAGGACAGATCTTTGCTGTTACCTAAAGGTTAAGACGTGCTGGTGCATTGTTTTCAGTAAACAGCCAACTGTTCAGATTTTATAGCTTCTTCCAGGAGCTGCAAACTGCCCGCCTTGGCTCTTAGTGTAACGCACGCACGTAGGGACACGGGGGACGACACATGCAGGGACACGGGGTGGCCAGTACTGCAAACCCAACACACGAGGCTTGCAAAAGGCCAGGCAGGCTGCAGGAAGGGCTGCCTGTGAGACTTGCGTGATGCCAATTACCCGAACGCAGACCCCTGCTGACAGCGTTGCTCTAATTAGGCTCCCGTAGCCTGGCCTGCAGCACACCCTGCGTTCCACCAGCCAAAACGGAAAAGAAATCCCCAGGAAAATGGAGAAGGCTCAGCAATTATCCTGAAAAGCAACAGCGTGCGTGTTCAACGTGGAGGAAAGCAGACTACCGCAGAGTGGCCACTTAACCACAGCCCCTCTTCACCTTCCCAGAGCTCTCCTTCTCAGACGTGTCTCCGCTCGACTCTGCCAGCAGCACACTCTGCCTTTCCTCTCCAGCATCCTCAGCTTTTACCTTTTACACAACAGTGGTAAGGCTGGTCCCAACCTGTAAAGAGCAACAGCACTCCTCTCCCTTCTTGGGCTTTTACTAAATCATCACTGCAACAAAAGGGATTGGGACAAAAGAGTAAATTAACAATTTGCAGCCTGAACTATTACCCACATGCCTGGGACGGTGTCTGTCCTGTCAGCCTGCAGCTTCTCAGCGTACTCTCTTCTTTTTGGGACGGAGACCTGGACAGCTGCTTCACTGCCTCCTTCTGCCTCTCCGAGAGCTTCTCCCATTCCTGGAGGAGAAACCTACTGCCACAGCACAAGGCTGCTTCCTAGCCTTCTTTTCTCTTAATAAATATATAAATAGAATTTTTTAAAGGGTTTCCAGTTTAATCACTTGTATATTTTATCAAAGCTTGCATTCAAAGCAGAGGTACAAAGAAAATCACACATTAAAAGACCCGTTTCTAGCCAGCAGCATCAAAACCTGGAGAGCAGAAGCTTCACAGCCCATCACAGTCAATTGTATCTGGAAGAAGTTGTGCAGCACCTGTAAACTGAGGGCTGCCTGAATCCATCTCTTACCTTGTAAACACCACATCTGCCCTTCCTGAAACCCAATGAACCCTGCGAGCGAGTACATCATGAGGGTATCAGCCCTTCAACAGGAGAAAGAACCTCAGAAAACACCCAGGAAGCAGAGACCAATTTTAATGAAGTATTCTCCAGTAACAGTCTAACACACTATGTTATACAAGAGATACAAAGAAGAATTTAAAGGATTTACTGTGAATTACTGCAGTGGATTAAAAAAAAGAAACTCAACAAATTGCATAATGGAATTCTTTCATTTAAGACAGTTCTTTGCAAAAATCAATTTCTTGCTGCTTTGATTCAATTCAAGATGCTCCAGAACAACCACACACTGATCAAAACAAGGTCTTGGGGGTCTATAATATGCAGAGATGCAGAGAATGGCAGACCACAGCCCAGGGCTGTATTTAGTATGGAGCGTATTATGGTCTGGCTCATGACATCCTTGCCCCACAGAGCACCTGCCTGCCCACCTCAGCCACTTCACCCAGACCTGCACACAGATACAATGCACATGGTGCTAGATTTTCCATCTCCAGCCCAGAAATTAGATTTCCATTAAGAACTCTATTTCTTGCAGGGATAGGATCAGAGATGGAGAAGTGTCCTCATTAGATGCTCTTTTCATGCTGATAAAGTAACTTCTGCACTTTGTAATGGCTGGAAAAAAGATGCAAATCACAGTATATAGCTCTACATGTTTGTGAGCGGCAAACAATTCCAGTTTGTTTGACAACTCTTCCTTCAGATGAAACTAAACTGCCCTTTTGTGCCAATTAAAGACTCACAGAACAGAGTCTGAACCTACCTTGCTGTTTAATAAAGGGAAGAAACAATTTTGCTTCCCTTTTTAAAAAAATATAAACATCTTGCTGAGGATCCTTCTGACAGGATGGTTTTTAGTTCATTAATACTCTCAATAACCACAACAAAAGACAGTTGCTTCTCCAGGCAGTTCAGAAAATTATTTTCCTTTCAAGGCCCCCACATCCACACTGTAAACATCTACAAACATGGTTTTCCAAAACCAGCATTGCTACCAGGTGAGCTGCTAATACACTGGAAATCCAAGCAAGACAAAGCAACTAATACAGCCTAATCCTTCCAACCACTTAGGGAAGGAAAAAAGTCTTCTCCCCTCTATCTAATCTCAATCGCCACTCTTTCAGCTTAAAAAACTTCCCCCTCATCCTATCCCTGCACTCCCTGATAAAAAGCCCTCCCCACTTTTCCTGTAGGTCCCCTTGAAGACCTTTAAGAATTGGAAGGTTGGTTTGAGGTGGACATAACTACCCATGAGATTCCAGTTTGATCTGTGCTCCCATGAGCTAAGACTGTCAATGAAACCAACAAACAAAAGAACCACAAGTCCACATCACCAAAAAAAGCAACAATAATCCATTCCCCAAACCGCTGAGTCCCCTGCAGCACAGCCCACTCGGCAGTTTCCCTGACTGAACCACACCAGCGCTGGGAGGAACAGGACAGGCAAACGCTCTCCGTGCAGCTACAGGAGCTCCCAGCCAGCTACCAAGAGAGACGAGCGCTCCTCCCCTTCCATAACTGCCAACCACAGTTACCAAAACCAGATCTTTCCATTTCCAAACACAGATCCCTGCAGCCAGCCCTGGCCAGTGCCCCACGCACGCCCAGGACTCCGCTCCGCACCCAGGGCTCCACTCAGAGCCACGGCTGCCCACGGCAAGGGCAGTTCTGAATATCAGTGTGGGGGCATGTGTACATCCTGACATTTTATATATACGTAAATATTATTTTCCTTTAAAGAAAGTCAATCCCACATATAGAAGTGCCCCATCTCTGGGACTGGTTTTATTTTTTCTTTTGCTGTCAATGAATTTTGCTGATGGCAATGGTTTAAAGCTGGACATATTCCATACAGAAGCTAACCAGAAGCATTTGTTTCTCAAATAAATGCCTCAATTGGGAACAGGCTATATAAAAAATATTTTTAAAAGAAAGAGAAAAAAATAAAAAGGAGCCCTTTCCTAGTCATGCAAGTCAAACGCTATAAAAAAGGAATGAAATTTAAGTACAAAAGTCATGGGAACTCAGCACTGGAAGGGATATCCTGTATCTTACAGTCCTTCACCTTCTTAAGCACCGCTATATGTTATCCTTCTCACTTACTGATAGGTTAAAGCTTAATTTCAACCTCCAGGCTACATCTATTAATTTTGCTTCCTTTGGTTCTCTTGCTGATTCTGCTTCTTGGTCAAATAATCCCCTGCCTGGTGCTTCACCCCAGTACACCCAGGGGAGGCATCACCCCACTCTGCTTTGCTGGACTAACAAGTCTTCCAGTTCCCTCTCTTTTTCCTCAATCATCTGAATAGCCCATTGCTGTAACTTCCCAATTAGGATTCATTTCTCTTACAGATGGGTGATCAAGTTGAGGTCTTGTACAAAGGCATTGGCACGTCCCTTTCTTTAACATAAATACTTGGGGATTCAGTGGAGCCAGTTCCCAATTTGAACTGAAATCCTCCTCACATGCTTCTCACAAAACTATTTTTTGTTTAATGAGTCCCTTACGGTGTTTAATTCCATTAATTTATCACACTTTACTCTTTCAGTCTTCACTGTCAGATGGTCCTGTGAGACAGATGGATCCTCCTCTGCAACAACAATGCTCTGCGGCTTCGAGTCACCAGAGCCAACTGCACTGGTGGCCAGTGTGCACCCCATCGGCACCCTGTGAGCTCCACAAACATCAATGGTCACTGCTCAGCCCCACAGAGCCACAAAAATACCTGCTTTCATTAAAGTCATAGAACCGTAGAATGGTTTGGTTGGAAGAGACTTGAAAGATCATCCAGTTCCAACCCCCGCCACAAGCAGGGACACCTCCCTGGATCAGGTTGTTCCAAGCCCCATCCAACCCGGCCTTGAACACCTCCAGGGATGGGGCAGCCACCACTGCTCTGGGCAACCTGGGCCAGAGCCTCCCTACCCTCATCACAAAGAATTTCTTCCTAATGCCTCATCGAAATCTCCTCCCTTCCAATTTAAAGTCATTTATTCCCCGCAATGCTTAAAAAGATTCTGGATTTGGACTGCCCTCCCCACCGCTCAAAAAGCGTGGGAGGCAAACACTGCTCCCCAGCAGTGGAGCCTGAGCTGGAAAGCAAAACCTAATAGTGAAATGTGAATGAAATGCAAAATGTAAACAAACAGACTCAATGACATAAAATAAGATTACCAAATTTTTGGATGTAATCCAAACTTAATAGCACAGAAGGAAGTGAACGTTGAACTTGTGGATTTTTAACCTCCAGTGTCTGTTTAATTTTAAAAAACAGCTGCTGGCTACATATTTGCACGCTACACTTTCACACAACACACACACCCCCTGCAAGAGCCTCCTGCATTTACATAGAAGTCAGACCGAGCCAACTATCACCAGAATGAAAAATAACCTTCCAAGAGCTGACTGCTCCCCAGCCAGCGAGGAAATCCTCCAGAGGGACACGTGCACCTTGCTCACCCTGCTCAGCCCTGTCTCCATCGCCTGGGGAAAGCGGTTTGACCCTGGACCAGTGAAGAGGGTGCGGGCAGCAGGTTGCTGGTGGCAACTCCCTACCAAGGGTGACAACAGCAGGTGAGAAGCAGGCAGGAGAGAAGACACCCAGCCCTGGTAACTGCTCCATCTCTTCACCACAAGCCGTCTTGAAGCTCAGGGGGTGTGAGTGCAATTACTGCGCTGCTATTAATTGCAAGTTTGCCTTCGCAGGAGGCTCCTGCCTGACCACAGTAACCTGTGGAGGATCTTCAACCCCAGCTGCAGGCCAGCAGCACCTTGAGGACCACCCTCACCCTCCCTGCAGCACCTTCCACGAGCCAGGGAGGATGAGGAGGAGCGTGGTAATACAAAGTCCAGGCAATGCCTTAACCCTTCCTCACCCTCCTCTGGGGACACGGACATACAGAGCACCGTATGGAGAAAAATATGCTCTAAAATGGGTCATCTATTCTGCACCCTTGTTATTTGCAGCTAAGTATAATGGAAAAAATTGACTGTTTGCTTGGTGCAATAGGGCATGACTCTGTTTACACAGAAATAATAGCTAAACAGTGATGGATTCTAAATCTCCATTACAGTGAAAGATTTGAAGGAGTAAAGCAGTTAGAAAAATAATTGGTTTTCTTGTTTAGCTTTAAAAAGCCCTTAAACACTGCCAAATTGAGAAGACTTCTCACTTTATTTTGTTTTTTTTCCTTTGGGGTGGTGTTATACTGACAAAGGGAATAAAACCAACCCCAACCTACTTAGGCAAAAAAGGAAGGCGTTTGACCTTCACTGTTACTCCAGAAGGTCAAGGGTTTGGAAACCCAAGAGATGCAAGAGCATAGCCCACACAGTCCCATCCCAGATGTGTGAGGCACAAGATAAACATGGCTTAGCACTCAGGATTGGGCTTTTGTTGTTCTTTTTTTCAGTGTTGTTTTTTTTTTCTGATGAAGCACGTAATTACTGCAGCGAACGGGAAACTTTCTCTTGTCTTTTCCTTGAAAGCTTGAAGAGATTTAACTCAACCACTCTCAGCCAAGCGCCAAACCTGGCCAGGGAAGCAAGTATCCTTCTGTCCTGGTGGAAGAGATGTAGTCAGAAAACTTAGGAGACAGAAGAGGAAGACTTACACAGTCAGGCCGACTTCAAAATGAAGCCTTCCCAGCATCTTTCATTTCAAAGCCAGGCTGGGAAACGAGCACCAGCTAACTGGAAACAGCATAATAGTAACAGTAATGAAAACCACGCAGGACTCCTTTATAATGGAAAAAAGACAGACACTTATGAGTTCAGAGCCCTCTAGGATGCTCCTGAATATTTCAAATGCTAAAATGAGAGACTTTATGTTTTCTGAAGGCAGAGACCTTTCCCCTACCCCTAGCTCGTCTCAGGCAGTTCTTTAAATTATTTAGCAGCCCGGTGATTACGTTTGGTGCCGGAGGAGACGGCGGCACCCACAGAGCGGGATGGGGACACAGCTGCCGCTGACATTTGTGGCACCTCAGCAGAGGGGCTCAGAGACCAAACCCACGCAGGTCTTGGGGTGACAGTGGCCAAGGGGCTCCCCCCACCACTTTAGGTCATATTTACATACAAAAGAGCAGCTGCTGTGAGCTATTATGCTGCAAACTTTTCAGCAGTGACCCTCACTGGGTGCAGGAGAGGGGGGAGCAGCGGGTGCAAAGGACCTACTGAGGCCCCATTAATTTTTCAGGAATTCTCAGGCTCTGGCCTTTACAAAACGCGGCAGGAGGAGGGAAGGGGAGAAAGAGACTCCAGCCAGGAGGAGAGTCTCCCCCCAGCAATCCTCTCTCCATCAAACAGCTTTGTCAAAACAGAGAAATGAATAGAAGCTGATCCGCACTCCTCGCGTTCCCTAATTAGAAGGGAAAAATCCCGGGTGGTGACTGAGGCGAGAAGCGGCCCCTCGCCAGGTGCGGGTGCACGCTGCACACACACAGAAAGAAGTTTCTCTCTGCGGTCCAATTTCCAAAAATTTATTCCAGTTGTAAACCATTAGGTGCCAATTTTTCAAATCAACCTTACAATTCAATAGCAGTGGCTGCCTAATAGACTCTGAAAAATCTTTTGCCGGCTCACAGCTGAGCAAACGTTATCTAAAAACATCTTAATAAGGCTCTTGCTATTCTTTCACTTTGCTGCTTACGAAAGGGGAGATGGTTAGAGGCAGGATGAGGGGAGCAGGGATGCTAGGGAGGAGGTGATGGTCCAGCCCAGCCAGCTCCAGAGGGATGCGATTGCCCCTCAGCATCACCCCAGACAACAGCCAGGTAAGGAAAGGGCCACAGCTCTCCCCGCACAGCCCTGACACCCATGACCACCTGCTCTCCAGTCCTTACTAAAGGGTTGGTGGGGCTGGGGAACCCCCAGCTTCTTTGTGGTGTGGAGGAAGAGCTCTGGAGAGGCATTCAACCCTCATCACCACTGCCACCTCGTATCGCCCAAAAGCAGGAATCTTTTTCTCTGCAGGTTCCTTGTGCTGGGAGGCATCACGATGCCAATGGGTTATACACCGGATTTATCAACCAGACTGAACAGAGAGCACCTCTAGATTCTGCAGCCTCTCTGGCACTTGTACCCACTGCTGGGGGGCAGGAGTTGTTTTGCAGGGGACTCTGGCACAGGGGAGCACGGTGGCTCCAGGGAGCCAGCTCTGAGCGGCTCCTAACCAGCACCAGCCCCATGTTCGGCTGCCAGCATGCTCAGCTGTGAGTTACAGCCATAAATTACAGCCCAGTGAATTAGAGAAAACGAAAATCAGCATCGGTTTAATCTTCATATTCCTGGCTGCGGATTTCAGCACTTCAGCAGCTCAAGGTCACTCTGGAAGGGGGCAGACCAGGAGCAGGGAGCTCCACTCCTAGGCACAGCATGTCCCTCTCCCAGCCCTCTTCTCCCCTGGTCCAAAAGGTCCTTGAAGTTTTCACTGGGGCAGCTGCTGAGGAAAGTTTAAGATATGCTATAGAAAATAAAGTCAGACTATGCAGGCTGGAAAGCTGGTCAGCAGTGACCTTGGCTAACTCAAAGGCTTGTGCTCAGGATGGAGGAAAAAGATCTAATATCCTATCTCCAGCTATCTGAAAATTCAGATTACATGCCTACGCACCTCATGAGTTTTCTGGCTGTCCCGCGGGCAATCCGATAGCAGGCAGCTTCCCAATATTTTATGTTTAAATAAAAGCAAATATTCATACTGGATTCCTTTACAAATTTCTGCATACAACTTGAGGAAATAAAGGTCTCATTCCAACCCCCCCACCCCCAGGCTCAACCTGTCCTCCCTGCTTTGCATGCCGTCTATATTCAATTGCCTCCAAAAACAATGCCAGGCAGGTCAGAGAAGGGGTTCGCCTGCTTTTGTAGCAAGTTCTCATGGCTTCACAGAACAGCACACACGCTGGCAAGTCAGACATTCCCAAATTTGTTCTCGTATAAATGCTACGGTTGAATGCTTTTTGAAGAATGCATGGAGAGAAGAAAGTGCATTCACCGCGCTTTAAGCCCTGAACCAAGTTTTATAACCAGGATCCAAAGCCCCAAAAGGAGGAAAAAAAAAAATTAGGCTTACAATGTTAATGCTGACAGATTTACCTTCCATGTTAATAGAACATCTCTGTACTTAGGAGGAGACAGAGCCACACACTATAATCAACACTTGCACAATATCCACTTGACTGTGTGAATATCCCAACTATGCTTGTATGAGCAGCTTATAGGAATTACAAAGGCTGAGCTAGCGAGGAGAGAAAGGATTACCGAGGGCCACAGTTCATTCTACTTCTGCATAAACAAAGTATGACCTTGATTAAATTAATAATCAAACTTAACATTCCCATTAAACTGTTGCCGGAGAGCAGCGCGGGCCGGAGAGATAACCACCCACACTTCTCCAGCCCCAGTGGACAAATGGACATGCTCAGGCTTTCCATCTCCAAAATGCCTAAACAACTGCTTAGCGGGATTAATTTTTAATAACTCAGCACTTTGTTTTTATGTACTTATTAAAATTTAAGACACCGAGTCACTGACCCCTGTAATTTTTCAATTGTTCAAACCATGGAGTCTGGGCTGGCTAATTACGCCAGAACAGCTGTTGGAGACGACCTTGTGATCAGTGGGGAAAAGTGATGCAATTCTATCAGTTTACTAAGCTCCACAACGGTTCCTCTCTTTCTCCCTACCCCGTTATCATTTTAAATAAGTTCATGAGTTAATTACACAGAATAATTCAGAGGGTTATTTGGGAAAACAAACCCTCTTGATAGTCTAACAAATGCCAGCCGCAGCTACGTGCAGATGGGGCACTTGCAAACTTCACCTTCACCGACACCGTGGCAAATTCAGTATTCACGTGCCAGCCTGCTCTCCAATAAAGCCGGAGCAGAGCCGAGGAAGCAAGGGTGCCCAGATCCAAACCCTCCCACAAGGAAAGGCAGCAGCATCGTGGCTACTGGCGTCTGCTCCTAGCGCTGAGGGTGAGTCTCGCAGAATTGTGTCAGAGTAAAAGTAAAAGCCAGGTCTGGGCAGATGACCCAGCAGTGACTGAGGAAGCCTCTGCACAAGCTGCTGCAGTGATTGAAGTGCTTTTACACAGCCACAAGTTCTCTAGAAGTATCTGCCTTCTGCCGTTTCTGGGCTGACTTTCAGGAAGAGGGAGAAAACAATTCCTAGAAGAAAACAACTAAGAGGAATTCTCATTTCCAGGCAAAGGGAACAAATAATTGAAACAAAGTAAGAGCTAGAAGACAGAGGGGCAGAAGAACAGTCATTATCAAATGTATAAATAACGTGCTGTGTGTCTATTTATTGCGGTTGCCTGGGGACAAATGAACAGCAATGTGAGAACCATCGATGGAGACTGTTCAGACCCAGCCCTGGCCAGCTGGGTCAGGAGCCCTCTCCCTGCCTGCCAGCCCCACTCCAGCCACCACCAATACTGGCCCAGCTCAGAAAAATGTATTTGTACACATTTTCTTTTGATATCAGAGGGCCCTTCTACTACAGGCACTGGGGACTTTGACACCTTGTGGTGGAGTCACAGGGCTTTAAGATGCCACTTTAAATTGTTCACTCCACTTTGCTGCTGAGACTGACAAAGAGGTTCCCTTCCCCATTGCATCCTACCATCCTCAACTTCAACTACTCAACGCTCCTAGACCCGCCAAGGGTTGCTGGGTACCAAGCAGAGTGAAAATCACTCAGTCTAAAAAAGATCTATGTAATTTTTTAGGTTTGGGTCAATACAATTGGGTCAATAGACTTGCAGTGGCTGAAAGCACATCACCCTGGTTCTCCTCCGACAGCAGCACCCACAAAGCATCCCACCAGCACACATCACACCTCACCAGCTCCTGGTTTAAACTACTATAACCAAAAATACGCATCCTCAGGCCCACAGCAACAGCCATTAGGATTCTTCATGCTCCTGGAAGAGGTAAAAATGCTGTTCAACATGCAAAGACCACTGAGAATGAAGCTACAAACACAGGATGTGATTGGAACAGGCAGCTATAGGTGCCTGATAGCAAAGAGGAGCACTAAGCAATGCCCAGCACCTATCACCAAAGCACTCCAGGCACACCCAAGTTTCTTGCTATCTACAAACAAGCCACATAAAAACCAAAAATCCCCCACGAAAGAGCTTGAAATGATGATTTCTAAAGACGATGATTTCAAAAGCAATTAACAGCCCGGTACTAAGCAAGCCAGTGCTGGGGGACTAACCATGTGGGAATGTGTTGGGAGAAGGCAGGCAGCTCTTTCTCCCATGTAGGATCCATAAGCAAACAGCCCGTGCATTCCTCAGGAACACTCGCTGCCTGCGCGGCCTCCCAGCAAGGGCAGCGAGCGACAAGAAAATAAACTGCATCTGTTGGAAATACGCACAGAACAATTCGAGGTAAATTGGACTTCCTTCTGAAAGACCAAACAAAGCATTGTACTTAGAATACCGAGTGCATTCCTGTTTACATTCCGAGACTATTATTTTACAGCAAAATTTTGCTGGAGCAAACACACAAAAAGCAAGGGGATTCTCTGTTTCAGTTCCTCCCCCTCCTCAGTATCTGTACACTCAGCAGCTAAATGCGAAGATGAGAAGACCAAAAGGGAACTTAATAGACAACTGCTGCAATCAGTAGTCCAAACAATTGACTTTGAAGTTTTCTATTAAATCAGAGAGAAAAATTACTGCATGGAGATGCTGACAAACTCCCTTCTCCTTCTGCAGACAGCAGTGTTTGTAAACACACAGAAGCACTGCAAAGGCCTTAGGGTTTGTTTCCACTAAAAATAGAAATTGTCAACAGAGACACCATATTTCAGCATCATGAGCTGTTGCAGATTTCTATTAAAAAATAATACGCATTTGCTATTATTACGTACAATTTATAGCCGCATATAAACCCAAACACGCAGTGCCACAAACACACACCAGCGTGCGACCAAGAGCGCTCTCAAAAGCCTGACCGCAGAGCTGCTCAGCTGCCCTTTAGTGAACTTCTCACTGAGTTCAGCTGCAGTGAAGCGAGCGGGCTTTCCTCTGCAGCTTTTTTTTTTATGCTATGCACTAGCAGATGTTCTTTTTTTTTTTTTTTTTGAGGTGGGGAGGGAGTTAGGGGCGGTAATAAAGCAGAACTAAGTGCTTCCAACACGCGAAGCCGAGAGCCGCTGCACACGTGCGCGGCGCTTCAGACCCACAGCCTCCACATCTGCCACTGCTGAGCGTGTCTGTTTACACTGCACAAATGTACACACATTTTATTGTGTTTTTTTCATATGTGCCTTGTATAAAAGATTATATCCTTTTCCAAGAGGTGGATTAGTCTATTTTTCAGTCCTGCATACAAACACGCAAGATGGAAAAAAACCCCTGCATTCACCTGCTTTGCTTGGATTTGCCTGTGGGAAGCGGGGAGCGCACACATGCAGACAGGATGAAGTTTAAGTGCAAAGCAAATCACAGCTTCATAGAATCGCCAGGTTGGGAGAGACCCACCAGATCATCGAGTCCAACCATTCCTACCAAACACTAAACCATGTCCCTCAGCACCTCGTCCACCTCCAGGGAAGGGGACTCAACTCCCTCCCTGGGCAGCCTCTGCCAGTGCCCAATGACCCTTTCTGTGAAAAATTTTTTCCTAATGTTCAGCCTAAACCTCCCCTGGTGGAGTTTGAGGCCATTCCCTCTCATCCTGTCCCCTGTCACTTGGGAGAAGAGCCCAGCTCCCTCCTCTCCACAACCTCCTTTCAGGGAGTTGGAGAGAGCAATGAGGTCTCCCCTCAGCCTCCTCTTCTCCAGCCTAAACACCCCCAGCTCTCTCAGCCGTTCCTCATAAGTGCAAAGCAAATCAGGCTGACCCCCTGGCAGCAAGGGGAGCCCCTCTGTCTCATGCAGTGGGCAGCACTGACCCACAGGCTCCACATCCTGCTCTCACCCTGTGCTACAGCGGCTAGAGGAGAGGTCTGGACAGGGCCAGAGCTCCTCTCCAAATGCTGTGTACATTCCAGCGGGGACAGCAGAGGGAGTGTGCACGGCCCTGGTCACCTCTGCTGTCTCTCAGTCATGTCAGTGCTGTCAGAGAAAGGGCTCAGGCTGCAGCGAAGCTCTGACTGCTGACGAACGAGGCAAAATGCAAGCTATAAGATAAGCAAAAGGCACCTAAAGGCACTTAAATCCAGTCTCCAACAACTGGCTGAGTGACAGTGGTGTACAGGGCGGAGATTGAACCACAACCAGACTGCTACATGCAAGGACTGAATTAGGAATTCATTTATGTACACAGACAACCTTCACTTCAAATACAGCTGTAATGAGGAGGAAGGTTCCTATTTTAAGAGATCTCTCTGTGTCCTATTCTGCATCATGGTTTTCCCATCTAAAAGCTGACTGAAGGCAGAGTACTGCTCGAAACATTTCATTTTTTCCTCCCAGTCATCCACCACTTACCCGGAACACACAATTGAAGCTCTTGGCTAGCGCTGCTCCCAGGCACAGGTCTGACCGCAGCCGCCAGAGTGAAGCAGGGACTCGAACACGGCTCTTGGCTGTGCAGCTCCAAATGCAGGAAAGCTTTTCTGTTTCCTTTAGGAAGACTAGACAGATGTGACTCAGAGGAAACAGTAGCCAAATTCTGGCTGGTGGCTCACCCTACACACGCCAGCAAACCTGCAGCCAACAGCAGGCCCAGCGAGCAGCGAACGCCGTGCGTCCAGCCACTGGCTGCCCTCCAGTGAAATTCAGGAAAAGGCAGCTTTGCAGAGCGGGGACGCTTCAGCACAAGTCCTTGGAAAGGAGAAATAAGGTCTATGTCCTTCACATACCTGCATTTCCCAGGCAAGGCAGACCACTGAGGTTATTACAAGGGATAATTCGCTGGCCTGCTCCAAGTTGGGCCAAACTGCTGTAAAGCGATAGTGCTGTGTGAACGTGTGCTGCCCCCACCCAGCCTTCTCACCCCTGCTCCTCTCATCACAAGTTACCTTTGAAGACACTGCACTTGTTAAAATAGAGCACGGGAAAGAGCAGAGAAAGACAGAGAGCATCACTCATCCCCTCTGCCGACTCAAAGCAGTTTAGCAGGAGATGAAAAGCTGCCTTCGCAGCAGTCAAACATGCAAATAACAAAGGATGCTAAGGTGACAGAAAGAAAAACACTATTGATAAAGGCCTAGGTCATCACCTAGGAATCTTGAACACCTAACTCCAGGCTTGCAAATCCCAGATCTTTCAGATCCATTTTAAAACAACATTTTACAAGAAAGTGGTGGCATTTTTAACAAAAGCAATTTATTTGGGGAGCTTTTCAGATACCTCTAGGCTGACATTTGTCGGTATATTCAAGATGCTACTAGGTACCCTCTGTAACATGGGCCTGAATGCGGCTGTCTGGAAGAGGAGGAATCACCTCACACCTCTGGGAATCAGGGCTTCACCAGTCATGCTCACTCCCTCCAAGTCTCAAAATACCTTGCAAGATTCTATCTACCCATAGCTAATACTCATTCCTGCTCATGCCCAAGTACCTCATAATCTCTAATGCACCTACCTCCAATACTTGGCTGTAATAAAGGCAGTGGCAGTCCAACTAGATTTTACAGATAGGAAACCAAGACAGAGAAGAAATAAGTGACTTGCTCAAAGCCCCAAAGAAAATCTGTAACAGTGCCGTGATTCAAATCCAAATATTTTTTCTAACTCCCAGGCATTTCCAAGCTTTCAGCGAGCCCTTGGGACCATTCCTTTTTACCATCTGCACAAGCGAGAACAAACAAACAAGCACCTTTTTTTTCTTTTGAGGCCATCTAACAATGATGCATTACTCCCCAAAGAACACTTCCCAACCTTGAAATGACCAAAAAGCTCCTTACATACTTGTTCTTGCCTCCATTTATTCTGAAAAAAAAGCTGTATTTAAAAGACTTTTTTTAAAAAAATGTACTTGAGGACAACAGCTTAACTGTCAAAGGGATCAAGAGCAAAAGCTCCTGTACCTCCATTAAACTCTAACTGCTCAGCTATTCCAGCAATCTGAGCTGAGGACTCCTGACAAGGGGGCACACATAAAACACTCGATCCCATGTGCTTTTAAATCACCCAGAAGAAACACGTTTCTACTCCTCCTCCTCTACTAACCAGATTCAAGTGGTAACTCCATAGGAAGGGTGATTATCACTAAAGTTTTAATGAGTTGTCATCTGTACCTTGCACTTCATAAACAGAGAGCATTCCACTACCATGCTGTCCACAAACATAAAATGTGGCAACAAAGGATTACAAGGTGATCTAAAACAATACTTCCCTTCTCTCAGAATTAATAGCTTTAACTTGGCAAAGAGATACGCAGCAGAGAAGAAAATGAAGACTGTGTTTGGAGTCCTAGGAAACATATGAGAAGGCTTTATTTAGCATTATCAGGATTCATGGCTCTTGTTTGGCTGGATCTAATCTTAAAAATAAAATTATGAAGCATTAAGAAACATGATAAATCTCATATGCCATCTGAGATGGAAACTGTGTACTGAGTTACCAAAATACGTTCAGCAAACTGGCTACAGAAAATGTAATAATTCCATGGATAAGAGCTTCTCTCAGGTTTATGGCCAACAAAAGCCTCCCTTTTTGTCCCCTCAAAGTTCACGAAGTCATACATCACCCAGGCTGGCATGTTTGCTCCTGAAGTATCTAAACTGTTGCAGCTGTCTCTAAGGATTTAGAGAACTAGGAGCCAACAAGGAATTTTTCATTAACAACGTGGAGAGCAGAAATCAATCGTCCCCTAGTGTCATGTCATTTCAATGGGGAAGGGGAGGAGATGGAGGGAGAAGAAACTCTAACAATACACGTACTGCAGGCAGGCTGCCAAGCCGCGGCACACACCGTCTTCTCCTGCTCGTTTCAGCTCACAAATGATCTGCAGAGTAATTGTTCCTGATAAATTACCTACCTGTATATGAAATATCACAATAGCTTCGTCTGTTTATTTGTATTTTCGCATATGCACACCGTTAACAGGAGGACACTAGTGAAAGAAAGACCAGTGGTGGCATTTTTTTTTCAAGACAGCTGACCAAGAACTCAGCCTGCAAAGAGCCCAGAAGGCTGCAAACCACCTTGTGTTCACCCCACTGCTGAATCCTTCAAGACAGAAACCACCTGGACTGTCCTAACGGCAGGTCTTACACCGGGCACTACCAAGAGGAGCAGGAGAGCACAAGGTAGTGGAGCAGCTGAAGCCAAATCTCATTAGGCTTTTAAAGCTCAATCGATATCAAAATGTCAATTAAAGTTGGCCACATAAGTGATTTCCGCCTTCAAGGAAAAGTGAAAAGTGATTTTGATTTTGTTTCCTATTTCCACAAAGGAGAATTCCAAAGCAGAGCTGGCACCCTTCAGTCGATTGCAAAAATGCAGCAAGGGCAGGAGTTCCGGAAGCTTTTCAGTGATAGAGCAGCGTTCCAGAGCATCCGGCACTGCACCACACCTGCTGTTCAATTTAATGGATCAAACCTTACATAACATTCAGGTCTTTGAGTCAGCCCCGTGGCACTGCAATACAGCAGAGACAGGAGGAAAGGGAGGGGAAGAGAAGGAAGAGAGCTGAGGACTAAGCTTGTAGAAGAAATATGAGAGCAGCCCAAACTCATCCAAGTGAGCAAGAGTCAATCCTCTGTTAGGATTACATAAAACTTGTTGAATGTTAATATATGCTGCCTCCACTCTCCAAACAGTTTATGAACGCTATAATTTTCTTCACTAAAACACTACCTAATAGCACCAATCCCTCCTTCTAATTATAGACGTCTCTTATGCATGATAATCTTTATACAATTAAGCCCACTTAAAAGAATAACTGATTAAATAAGAAGGTGTTTAAATAACACATAAGGTTGTGATAAAAAAAATGACAAAAACTCAAGAGACTGAACACTAAAGCAGAAATTCTACCCTTAAGTGCATACTAGCGAGTGAAACAGCAGCCCCAACATACAAATCTGAATTGGCAGTCAAAGTTAAAACATTAATATAAAATCACTCTTCCGTTAAAAAAAAAAAAAAACACAAACACAAACAGAAAGAGCCCACAACTGTCCTTATATGAATTGTGTGCGGGAAGACATTAATCTCCCCTCAATGTGCTCTTTGGAATAAGACCAGTTGGTTTCATTTCAAGTGCAAAAAGCTCCCTCTCAAAATGTTACTGAAACTTCACATCTAATTTAGGTAAAGGGTCCTCTAGGTAGAAATATATTTAGGCAGAGAGTCAATGCTTGCTGGAAAGGCCAGAGTGCTGCCACTCCACAAGCAAAGCTGAATTCTGCGACTGCGACTCCAAGTGCAGCAATCCCATAAAAGCAACAGGAGCTCACCTGCTGGTGCAGGAGGAACACAGCTCCTCTCAGCACACCATCTCCCATCCTCTCCGCTTTAAAACAGGAAAACTCGAGCTTAGCCCTAGCACTACATCACCCTCTCAATTCGAATCTTTTATTCTCAGCCAGCTTTTATGATGAAAAGTGCCATCCATCTATTTGGCTGATTACTTCCATTGCAGAGGCACCAGTTACCGGTCAGAACCGAACATGCAGGAGACAGTACGAATAAAAATCAAAACCATCAGCCCTGCCTGACAGGCCCCAAAATTAAGCTGCTTATAAACATCCAGATAATGAACAGAACATTCCTCAGCACCGGACAGACAATCTCAAAAGAAACAGCCCTCAGACACAGATTTTTCCTTTTTCTTTTCTTTTTTTTCTTTTTAAATGTATATAAAAAAATCACAGCCTTGTCCTGGGGCTCCATATAATTAAGATTTAATTAGATTAAGTTCCAACTAGGAGAGGATATATTTATAAGCAGAGGTTTGTAATGGAAGCAGTGGCACAGGTTTCCTTTTAGGAATGCAAAAGCTCATGAGAATAAACTCTCCCAGATACCCTCTAATTTGGAGTGGGAAGCTGAAAATAAATCACAGAGGAAAACCCCTCAAAATTAAGACTCAAATGTACGTGAAATAAGTTGACGTCTCTGTCCTGGTTTGTATCCAGGCTAGCAAAGAGATGATCAGAGGGAGAGTTTGCTTTGGCTTTAGAGCGCGGTGTTGACTTGCATATTTTGCCGCCCGTCTCTGCTCAGCCACCATCTTCGCTCTTCCAAGCTACGTCAAAAGGTCTCAGTTTTCTACTTACATTCAAAACACCCAAAGTCAGCCCAGAAATATCAATGACAACAACAAAATCTGTGTAGGAACAAAAGGTAGGAAGGGATGAATTAGGAACACAAACAAACCCCAGATGCTAAGCACTGGGGCCGAGTATTCAAGAAGGGGATGAGCACCCTGCCCAGCCTCGGCACAACGAGCCTCTGCGCTGGATTTTCCCCCAGCCCGGATCTGCTGCTTAGGTCAAACACCTCCTGGCCACAGGGAAACAGCTGGAGTCTAGGGAGAGATGCGGCTCTGCCCCAGTGAAAGAGCCGCAAAGACATGCCTGGCAGTTTGTGTGGTCTCTCTGCATAGCACGTAACCTCTATTCCTGCTCTTCTTCCTCTCTGAGGCTGATTAATTGCCCAGAGAAGAGCAACAAAGCTGGTGAAGGGTCTGGAGTGCAGTCATATGAGTAACAGCTGAAGGATCTGGGGCTCTTCAGTGTGGAGAAGAGGAGGCTGAGCAGAGACCTCATCACACACTACAACTACCTGAAACAAGGTTGTAGTGAGGTGAGTGTTTGCCTCTTCTCTCAAGTATGAAGTGATAGGACAAGAGGAAATGGCCTCAAGTTGCGTCAGCAGAGGTTTAGACTGGATACTAGGAAATATTTCTTCACTGAAAGGGTTGTCAAGCATTGGCACAGGCTGCCCAGGGAAGCGGTGGAGTCAACATCCCTGAGGGAATTTAAAAGACATGCAGATGTGGCACTTGGGGACTCAGTTTAGTGGCGTTGTCAGGTTTACGGCTGGACTCGATGGTCTTAAAAGGCCTTTTCCAAGCTAAACAATTCTGTGATTCTGTGATCACTGTGACTGAATCAACGCCACTCTCTGGCGTTGCCTCCATCTATCAACTGGAAGACTTGCCTGCGATCGACATGTGGCAATTAAATGGATGTTTACATTACACCTCCTTCCTAGCCGGCAGCAACAGAGCACGAGGCCACCCACGCATGAGCCGGGCACCGCACAACACAGGCAGAAAAGCAAAAGACGCCCAAACGGCTCGCAGCAGGGAGGCTGTGCTGCTATCTGCCATCCTCAGGTTCCAGCTGCTCCGCAGGGTGCCCGGCACACACAGGCACCAGAGTGGCCCTGAGTCAGGCAGGATACTCGTGCCGGTACCCACACGATGCACCGGCTGTCAAGGCATCTGGACAAGGCAAAAGATGCTGTAAGAGCTCGTGCTGGTGAAGAACAAGGGGCTGCAAGAAGAGAGATGGGAGCAACCCCCCCAGCATCGCACCGCTCCACACCACCGTCCTTCCCCGCAGCACAGGCGCGTGTTTAAGCACATACATAACCCCCTTTGCCCTGTCTCTTCCCACAATCGTGTGTGCATGGATGCAAGGTGCAGCTGCAGACAGGCCGTAGCGCGCGCTGGCGGGCAGCAGTGGGCTGCCAGTGCTATAAATAGAAGGGTCTATTTTTAAGTTGACCATCACCGAGTGCAGTCGAACTTCCTCCCCTTCTGCTCCCACTGTCACTGCTATGGTTTACGTCCTTGCTCAGCTGTGCACGCAGCAGCGAGCTCCAGGATCGGAGTAGAACAGCCAGGCAGGCAAACACCAGGCATTAACCATCTAGATACTGAGTTTGCTTTGTCTTTGGTAAGCGATGCCGCGTCCTTGTGCAGCCACCAGCTTTTCACCGAACACCAGCCTGCAAAATCCCCAGCACAGGGCAGCGCAGGGCCTGTCCCTAGTGGTACCGCAGCTTCGCTCAGCAGCAGAGGTTGCAGTGAGCACAGAGAGCTCCCTCCTTTGTAACAACTCCATGGCCCCGCTGCACAATTACTCAACAAGAGAGAGGTTCAGATTTTTTTTTCAGTAAAATTACTCACAAGAGGGATTCCCTCCTCCATTCCATACTGTAACGAGTATTATATAAAACTTGAAAGAAATTCAACTACAGCTTTTATTTACCATTGTGCATATGGGCCAATGGCTGTGGCAGGCTACCAAGTTTGCTGTCAAGCTGGCCAAGTTTGCTTTTATCACTGCACTGCTACTGTGTGTCTCGCTTAAGAACAAGGGCTGCTTCTCCTGCCAGCCCCTGGGTGACTGCAGGGTTTGGATGGAGGGCTGGGCTGCTTTGCCCAGCCCTGCTGGATGGCACCTCAGGAGGTCCTGGGAGGGAGCCTGTTTCCCTGCGAAGGATGGTGCAGCAGCACCGCTGAGTTACTGATCCCCACCAAAGCAGTGACAGCCTCACCCATGCCTCGCAGCACCCACCTGGGTAAGAGTTGCGTGAGAAATTGTTAAAGAACCTTTCAAAATGCTGCCTGGGGCTGGCACTCAGGCTGATGCACCTAGGATTTCTCTTGGGAGGACCAGATGCTTGTAGAAGATGACTTAAAAACATCCCTGGAGGTGTTTAAGACCAAGGTGGATGGGGCCTTGGGTAACCTGATCTAGTGGGATGTCCCTGCCCATGGCAGGGGGGTTGGAACTGGATGATCTTTAACTTTAACTTACCTTGCCTTAACTAAACTTACCTTAAATTACCTTACCTTGCCTTAACTTACCTTAAATTACCTTGCCTTTCCTTAATTTTCCATAACTTTCCTTAACTTAACCTACCTTAACTTACATTATCTTAACTTACCTTAACTTTCCTAAGCTTAAGATACCTTAACTTACCTTACATTATCTTAACTTACCTTGACTTAATTACCTTAACTTAACTTACCTTAACTCACCTTAACTTCCAACCCTAACTATTCTATGATTCTATGAATCCAACATCACCTGGCTGAATCTTAGGGATCTCTTCTTCACAGGAGTTTCATCTCCTGGGATGGGGCTCACTGAAACTGCATTAGTGTTCAAAAGCAGCAGGCACAGAAAACGATGCATCCCAAGTGTGGGGCTGGGCAGACACCCGCACAGACCATGATCCACAGAGCCACCACCCTTGGTGAAGGCACTACAAGACTGCTGCCAGCAGACCCTTAGCTCCGGGTTTCATACAAAACAGGTACCCCATAACTGCAACAGATACAGGAGGAAAAGCAGGGCCTTTTTTTCAAAAAAGACTCACAGACTGTTCCATTTCCAATTAAATCCTTCTATTCTTTGAGCAAGACTGTGCCGCAGCAGGTAACTGAAGTCTCCCAAAGAGATCTGGCACCATACGAGAACCCCGCAGCTCGGCACTCGCCGTCTCGGCAGAGATGCTGAGGCATACACACACGACATCCAGACGTTCTGATACTTCACGCCATTTCAGATGTTTTCAGCCCAATTATAAGATCCCTTTTCCAGCAGCTCCTTCAAAAAAAGAAGGCGTAGCATCAACTTCATTTCCTGATTGGAGGTGATCCTACAGACCCGTAGTAGCCCCTGCATTTCAGACCTCTCCCCACCTTGCAGTGCGGTGTTTCCCACCTCCTAGGGTTGCCATATTACTTGGCCTGGGCAGGTTTGGAAAAAACCCAAAGACTGACCTATTGGTTACATTTTTAAGCCAAGTTGTTGCTTGCTAAATTGTTATGACCTTCCTCCTCCCCTCTCTCCCCTCCCAGTCATGAGCAATAGGAATTAAATTGATTCAGTCTATCAGTGTTCTGCATCTAAGTGATTAAATTCAGCCACTAGAAAAATCTGTTTTGTGCTGCATCTGAGGAAAAGCTACACTGTCATTGGATCCAGCCCTCAGCCGCCAAGGGAGGGAGCCGGCAGCGTGCGGAGGAAAGGCACAGAAGGTAAAATACAGACTCAGTCGTTGTGCTGATATCACAGGCACCATCTTCTCCCCCTCCCCTTATTATAAGCTGGATCAGTTATTAGATGTACTATTAAAAGTAGCTTCACAGTCAGAGATTCCTGGGGCAAAGAGAGGCAAGCGCTGCTAGGGCAGCGGTGCCGGGAGCAGCACCTCCAAAGCATTTGCACCAGTGTTTCAGATCTGCCATGTCCACGATCAGTGAATTATCGATTCACAGACGGATGCTAATAGGAATGGAGCAAATCAGTCTTACTAACATTTAGGGCAGCTCTCCATCCTCAGGACAGTCTGTCTCTTGTGCACACGCACAGACCAGGACTAGTCCTGATTTATCCAGCCTGATGACCAGGCAGCATTCCTGGGAGACAGATGCCACGCTCCCCGGGCTAGTTCCAGCCCTCGCGACCAGCTGACCATCTATTTTAAGCTGCTCAGCTGGGATTTTACTTTGGGATATCAGGCTGAGAGGAGCATTCTTCCTCCTTCCCTTTCTTCCACATGGCAATTAGAAAAATTGAAAAGGCTGGAGGATTTAACACATCTGTGTAGCTCCCTCCTTCAGAGAACAAGCTGCAAGGAAGGAAACAAACCTGACGGGTCTGGGAAGGAGGAGTTGGGGAGGCAGGGTTGCAATTTGTACGCATCTGCATAAGCGTTGAATGATCCACCCTACAGGGTATGGGAGCCAGAGAGAATCCAGCTCCAGCGCCGCTGTCTGCTGCGGTGTCCTCGCCCGCTGCCCTTTCCATCCTCCGACTGCTGTCTGTGGGGCTCTGTGCCCGCCTGCGAAACGCAGAGGCAGTACGGCTGTTCTCTGCACTGCAGAGGATCCGGCCCTCTCTGTTTCAGGAATTTAGTAAGAGAACAAATGCACACACAGAGAAAGAACATACTGAAATAACTGCCTGTTCAACCCGCATCCTCCAGAAGTTCCTCGCTTCCTGCATCTGTGGGATTTCTGGCACGGCCGGTGCTCTGACCTCACCTGACCTCCCCAACTGCATCAAAGGGCCTCATCTAAATAGGTCACTTCTCGCAGAGGGAGTAAAGTTCAGAGGAAGCTAAGAGACTTACCGGCTGCCTTAATCATCACAGCCCCCTCCACCACCTCTGCTGGGAAAAAAAGAGAAAAAAGAAGGGGGAAAAAAAAAATATCCACAGTGGCAGAGACAAAGCACTATGGAAAAGAAAATTTGGATCTACATACTGTGGTAGCTGAATTTTAAGCAGTACAAAGTCTAAGAATACATCTGGAAACACACATGCAAATTCTTCATAGCTAAAAATAAATGTCTCCGCTGTATATTACTCTCCAGAGTAAAAGAGAACTGCTAATATTAATTGAAGGGTTTTGTTCCATTTGTTTTATTTTATTTTTATTCAAGATGAGAGCTGATAAATTATTTCTTTAAACTCACATAGATTAAATTAGCCAGATAATTTAAAGCATTATATACTTAAATTAATATTACTTATAGCAGACTACCAATCTGCCCCAGGCAAACTACACTACCAACAGTTCCACTTCGTTTTTCAAGTCAATATCCTTTCCTGTGCTTTGGAATCAAGTGTCCTTCAGCTCACCTCTGCAAAACACCACATCCTCTTTCCCCGTGCATTGTCAAGGTTTAGGACTTGCAAATATAAAGTGAACCAGACTCACAGCTAGAGCTCATCAGCCACGGACTCGATGCTGATTTACATCAACAGAAGCTGTTGCCATGTTTTCCCCGTCAGTTCCGTAGAGGAAAGCTTACAAACTTAATTCCCTCTTTATAGTTGCTTATTCAAGTTCCAGCTGCATCTCCCCCTAACGTCCCATTAGGGCTTTCCTTTTAATTACTTTTTCATGTCATCTGCGCATTCCTTGCAAGGTCCTCTTTCTAGGAACTTGGCTCTCTCTCCCCTGGCCCCTTTCATTAAGGATGTTTTCTTCCTTCCTCCCCCTTCCCACAAGTCACTGCCTAGCACGGTGCCTCCACACTCTGCTCCTGCCCATACCAGCCCTCGGCACTGCTCAGTTTTGATATCCTGGGCTCACACCTGCAAGAGGAGCAGGAGCACCAGAGACACGAAGCAAGTGGGAAGTAGGGCTGGGCATGGAGCATTTCATTCATGAGCATTATGTTCTTGGCTTAATGACAATTCCGCATTACCCAGACTGTCCTTGCCACTGTCATAAAGGATTAAGGAGCATAAAACCAAACCACTTAATTGCAGGCAGGTGTGCAAACCTATTCCCTCTGCCTGCACCTTTATAACTTCAAAGAAATGAAAACCCTTGGCGAAATTAGATAAGAGATGGACAGCAGGGACTGTCCCTGTGCTGTGCAGAGTCAGGAACCAGGGCACAGCACACCAATCAGGCTCCCTGGGGTCAGAAGGACCCTCTTCTGACCCACCCCATCCTCACACCAACACAGCGCAGG
This sequence comes from Phaenicophaeus curvirostris, assembly GCF_032191515.1. NCBI lineage: Eukaryota > Metazoa > Chordata > Aves > Cuculiformes > Cuculidae > Phaenicophaeus > Phaenicophaeus curvirostris. Next base: position 6,325,130 of record NC_091412.1, on the reverse strand, counting down.
CCATCAGCCTCTGCATGCACCGCCAAGAGAAACCATGATGTGCTTTCCCTGCCCAGTCCCAGACTAAGGAAACACAGAACACGGTGTGGTTGACTGCCCAGGTTTAAAGCAACAGGCCAGCCCACAGCTCCACAAGCCCGTGGGGCAGAACAAGAAGAGTTTTGCCCCAAGTAGAAGGAAACGTGAAAGACTGCAAGTCGCTGTTAGCTGCACCCGCACAGACACTGAGCCAATGTGGGGGTAAAAGTTAGCAAGGTCCTTCCAGAGGAAAAAAGCATGCTCCTTTTAAGAAGTTCTAACCTCATTTATATATTATATACGCTGAAAAAGAACATCGGGTTTGTGTAAAGTTGTGCTCATCTTTTTTGTAGTGTAATAGGCAGCAGGGCATCTCTCCTCTCCATTCTCCTCAAAGATCATCTTCACTGCCAAGACGAAAGACTGGAATCAATGTCAAGATCCACAGGAGAAATCAGTTTACTCTCATAGAACTGAACAGCAGAAAAGTAAATTCACCCACAGATGTGGCCGATAAACTGCCACAAATTCAGGCCAACACCCTTCAAGTTTAACTACACATCACTGCAAAAGACAAGACAGATCAGCTACTTGGACAGGACTTTGAAAATGGGAAGTGCTATGTAAGTATTATTACTGCTAGCCAGCTGCTGAGGATGTCTCCTATATTTACCATCTGGGAAAAATAACTTCTTTAAACAGTCTGTTTTAAAAAGTCCCACGAGCCGTTAACATTTTCCAAATATCCTCCCAATCAGCCACAGATGATGCAACACAGTGAAGCTTCTTTTCCCATTTCTCCTTAGCTCTTAAGACTGTAGAAGGGTTAAAGACCAAAACTTTTACTACTTAGATGACCCAGCTACTCAAGATCCTTCTGCCCACTCGACACAGGGTACTCTGCCAGGAGGATTTGGTCACAGTGGAGACACATTTGCCCTTACATACCACAGAGAGCCTCACACACCACTTCTCTCTCCTCAGTCTGATGTTCAGTTTAAACTGGATGATTTGTTCTGCATTAATATTTCAGTAGCACTATAAGCAAATGAATGGATTTCTTCCTGGGCTGTAAGCAAACAAGTACACATGCTCAAGAGGCACCACGTGTGGCTGCTGCCGTGTCTATGCGTTCTGACACCAAAGCTTCGCTACCAGCTCCTGCTTGTGGAGGCCACAAGAGTTAAGGGAAGAATGAAACATGGAAGAGCGCAGGCAAATCAATGGGAATCATAGAATCACAGAACAGTCTGGGTTGTAAGGGACCTTGAAGCCTATCCAGTTCAAACTCCATGGGCTTCCCAATGGACCACGATGCTCAAAACCTCACCCATCCTGGCCTTGAACACCTCCAGGGATGGGGCATCCATGACTTCCCTGGGCAACCTGTGCCAGGGCCTCACCACCCTCACAGGAAAACATTCTTCCCCCAAGAACTCACCTAAATCTCACCTTTCAGCTTAAAATTGTTCCCCCTCATCCCATCCTGGCACTCCCTGAAAAAGAGCCCCTCCCCATCTTCCTGTAGCCCCTCTCAGTACTGGAAGCTGCTCTAAAGTGTCCCTGGAGCCTTCTCTTCTCCAGGCTGAACAACCTCAACACACTCAGCCAGCCCTTGTATACGAGGTGCTCAAGGTTTTGGACCATCTTCATGGCCCTCCCCTGGACTCGCTCCTACGCATCTACAGCCTTCCTGTGCTGAGGACTCCAGAGCTGGATGCAGTATTCAGGTGAGGTCTCACAAGAGCAGAGTTGAGGGGAAGAGTCCTCTCCCTTGACCTGCTGGTCCCACTTTGCTTTTGATGCAGCACAGGATACAGTTGGTTTTCTGGGCAGCAAGCACACATTGCCAGCTCATGCTGAGCTTCTCATCCACCAGCAGTTCCAAGTCCTTCTCTGCGGGGCTGTTTTCAATCCATTCTCAGCCCAGTCTGTAATTGTTCCTGGCATTGCCCTGACCTAGGTGTAGGACCAGGATGCAGTAAGAAGAACATCAGATTTGTCACAGATGATGTACCCTTAGCAAAGCCATGCTGGCTGTCACAAATCACCTCCTTATTTTCCATGTGCCTTACCATAATTTCCAGAAGGATCTGCTCCATGATCTTGCCCTGCACAGAGCCGAGATTGATTGGTCTGTAGTTCCCTGGGTCTTCCTTTTTCCCCCCTTTTTAAAGATGTTTTTTTCAGCCGCCATGGTTCAAAATAAAGTATCCAATTCACAGCTCATGTAGATCAGCACAGCCCACAGGGCTGCTGACGTCTGGATCACATCCATTCACGCCCCGTGGGTGTAAATCAGCACAGCTCTTCTCATCTCAAGCAGTTTTGCCAGTTCACATCCACAAACAATCTGGCTGAAGTCATCAATTACCTCTAATTCTTTTATTTTTAGAGCACATCCCTGATCACCAAAGGCCATGGCAAAACTGTACTACGCATTAGCATTTTTACACAGCGTTATTGCCGTGATAAGGCTGAACAGCCCCTGACGCAAGAGCTGGCCTGTCCTATTTCCACAGCTCTACTCCAGTTTGATTTACATCATGTAAAGAGAGGTCAAAAGCAAGCCTCCAGTCCCAAAACACGCATTATCTCAGCCTGCACCTCCTGTACGTTCTAAGGAGTAAATTTCTGGGTCAAGAAATAGTATATAAACCTATCCGCTTAAACAGAAAAGCAGGAATGGAAAATACGACCTATGAGTCAACGATGCACAAAGCTTACTTTCCACTAGGAATCCATATCCTAATTATTGATGAACAGTTCTGGCATTACTGAGGTTTTCATTTATCCTCTTCGGCCGTTTTGGGGACTGGGAACAGCCAACAGCAACTACTAATTTACTTCAGAAACACGACCACAAATGGCAAAGTGCTACAGATGCATCTGCTGATGCCACTAAGGTATTTAAGTCAGTGGCACTCAGGAGGCTCGTTTGCCAACTAACCCAAGCCATGAGGCCTCACGCTGCGTATCGGCCAGCTGCCAGCAGCTGTGGTGTCAGAGGAAGAGAGGCTGAAGCCACCCAAACTGACTCTGGGAATCTAAGCACGCCCACATACGACCCAGTTAGTCAGCAGTGTCGCAGCCACTCACGTGCTCACGTTGAGCTCCGTTTCCAGCAAAGGAATGTTGAGGTTATAATTAACAGCCTGGCCACTGCCACCAGGAAGCCACCCAAAGAAACGTTAACTCCTCGATTCACCGAAAGGAAAGTAAAATGTGCTACACGGAGCATTCAAAACATTAAACAGCAGCAGAGGAGAGGACAGCTTTCCTTCAGCTACGATTCTGACTACTCTTTCGTGCTTTACTAGTGAAAATCCAGCAGAAGTCCTTAGTCAATCTCCAGGAAAAAAGAGCTCAACTCTTCACTAAAAGAAACTCTTGAGCCCCCTTCTCTCTCCCCAGGAAGCTTCTCCTACAGACACAGGCCCCCAGCCCCAGGACAAGCAGCTTTCGGGGAGCGCTGACCTAGGGTCACGGCAGCAGTGGGATGCTCTTCCCTGCGAGCCCGTCACGGCTGGCACGGGGATCCCGCAGCATCAACGGACAAGGTCACATTCCAGGGAGGCAGAGCACAAAGAGGAGCAATGTTTATGTTGATTCGCCTGCTTTCGAGATCACTGCATATTCAATCTCTGCAGCTCCTTTCTTTTGACACTATGGGCTCTTCTGAAGTCATGACAGAGTCCATCAAGTAAATGAATCCAGATTTCCTGAAGAGCCAGTACACCTCACTCCCACATCACCAGCTACTGAGAGCTCACTTCCATTTTGACAGGCTGGACTGCCAAACTCCAAACACAAAAAACACATTTAAAGTGGCCAGTAAGCAAATAAATATAACAAAACCCCAATGAACTTAGCAGCACGCCCGAAGAGCAGCATGTGGAGCTGGCAGGAGCACAAGTGCAGCGTGCAGGGAGCACCAGCCCCATGTGGGGTGTTCACTGCAGCTCTATGGATCCTGTAGACCACAAGCAAGGATTTTCTCTCTTCCTGACTCCTTTGCTGTCTCCCAGTTTAAGAATCTGTTGCTGGGCTGGAAAGTGATGCCATCTGGTCTTTACCAGATACTTTTAATTTCTTAAAATCAAAATACACTCTGAAGGTCAAGTGAAATACAGCTTTTCCATAGGACCTAACCGACTTCATGAACTTCGGAGCATAAATCGAACTGCAGATCGGGGATAATAGATGTTACTTCTACAATTTTACTGCAGTTCTCTTCTTTGATTGTTTTCCGAAAGTACACGAGGGAGAGGAGCAGAGTTTCAAACCACCCAAAAATGGTAGAATTTGTGTTACGCTTAAACAAACCCCTGGTTCAAGCTGCCTTGAACTCAAGATTGGGATCTGCTCTGTGTTATCAGACAACATCTGATTTTTGTTCCTTCTCTTTTGTTTTCCTTTTTAGAGGTTTATTTTTGAAAGGAGGACTATGTAACAGGGTCTCTTCCATTTGAGGAAAAGTAAACAAAATCCTTCGCAGGGAGGATCAGGGATGAAGGAACAAAGCCAGCTAGACTAAACTGTACGAAGGTGAATTTATTTGTCATCATTTGGTATCACAGCAGCACTGTGACTTTGCTCAAGGTCACGGGAAGATGCTGCACACAGATACGCTCGTTCTCCCTCAGAACAGCCTGCAGTTACAGCAGCAATAGGAAAGCCACACTATTAGTCCCAGATTTTGGGTGGGGAGCTGCATGAGACCAAAATAACGCAGCAACTCAATGCCACGTCTGCAACGCTAAACTCCTAAAACCATGGGCCCAGCATAGCCTTCTCCTCATTACTCCTGGACTCATAAGGCAAACCAGACCAGCTCAAAACATCATCTTTCTGGGACTAACTCATCTAAATCCTGTTAAAACTCTCACCATAAGCAGCACAAAGCTCTGAAAGACATCTTCCCAGGGCAAAAAAACAACCAAGTCACCATGAAGGATCCATCAAGTCCTGAGTAGTTTAGAACTAATACTCATGTGCAGAGAGACCATAGGTACAAGGGATTTGGTGGGATCTCTAGGACTTCTTGGGACAAACTGGCTTTCTTCTTTGGGACATCTAAGGGCTACGTGCTGCTGCTAAGACCAAGGTCCATGCAACAGCTTATCTACCAGTTCTCTGGGTGCAGACGTGCTCTTAAACACAAGAAATACTGGGGTGGACTCTCAAAACCAGAGTAGGAAACCCCTAAGAAAAGCCCTCTCAGTACGAGGACCAGACCCTGCCAGAGCTGGGTTTTGTTCAGAGCATTTAGGAACAGGAAATTAGACAGGAGAGAGGCCAACAACTTCGATAGCCTGGTGGGGACAGGAGGTGAGCATGATAAATATTTAAGTTCCTGCTTATTAGGAAATGCTTGGCAAATAACATGAAGCCCAAAGGGGGTGTTAAAGAGAAGTATATTCAGTGTTATGGGAAAGTTAATGAGAAGCTGTAACTATTATGTATGTATCATGTATGGAAAACTAGGTGAGGCCCCTATGGACTATTATATACTGCATGAAACTTTATGGACACTATAATGCATTATTTTTAATGATTCCCATGCCTACTTCAGGCTCTGGAAACCAAGAAGAGCTTGCCTAGCTTCCTGGTGGTGTGTTACCAATGACACCTTGCTTGGTGCTAGATTTCTGGGTTATTTTAATGAGAAATAATTAGGTTACTTTCTAAGATTTCACAAAGCCCACATGCAACGAACAAAAACTCTGAGAAAGTCGTTGCTATGTTGCAGTTCTCTTCACATCCTCTACCTTCCAGAGCATTAGCTCCCCTGGTAAACCATTTATCTACAAATACGCCCGCAAAGACATTGGCACTTCTGCTAGTTCAAGTTTGCACTGTCATCATCCATCTCTTGGGAGAGTCAGGCCACAGAAATAACCAGCTGCAACAACACAACAATTGCCCCTGCAGGAGATGTATATAATGAAAATTGAAAGCTGCAGGATGAACTTCTTACATATTTGTCCTTCTGGTTTATTCATCAAAAATAATTATCTGTGCTCGCATTCACAGGAGCACATACTTTATGATGTACATTATAATTTAATGGATTTTTAATAATACTGTAACTACAGCAGAAGCAGAAAAAAAGGCAGACATTAAACCATATGTGCTGTGTTGGTGGGTAAATGGTGTTGAGCAAACATCAACAACATGTAACCAGTTTAGCATCAGCAATGGGAAGAAGAAACTGTTACTTTCAGTATTTGAAAATCATGGCGAACTCTAACCCTGAGCTTAAAATTTCCCTCAGTAATAGAAATTAGTGTACGCATGAAATGAGCAAATAGGAGTTTCTGAATTTCAGGACCCTGCAGGTGATGCCCTTGCACTTTGACAAGAGCCCAAACTCCCCAGCTCAGTTCCTCCGCCTTTGCAATAGAGAGAAGCGATACTAATACGAAAGCAGCGTGGGAATGTATCCGAATCCTGATTCCTGTTGTGCCAATTAAAGTACTCCCAGTATTTTACGAAGCTATTCATGTCTATTCCTTAAACATCAGCAGAAATTATTGCTCCAGCAGGAGAGACTGACACTCCTAACACTTTCCTCAGAAGCCACTCTGCAGCTAACGAGTCAGAGCAAAGCATCACCATGTCGCCAATACTCAGCCTGACATCTATTTATAGACTAAGAAATTATATACGTGGTGTCCCCACCAACCGTGACACATCTTCATTCAGGCATGAGTCACCTATTCACAAGCAAGTTTCCAAAAATAAATCCTATTTACCAGAATTAAATTCCACATGCTCAGGAGAAAATGTGTCCTTAAAAACAAAATAACAGAAAAAAATGGCATGTTAGAAAACCAAACAACAGCAAACAAGCTCTGAAGACTTCAGCCTGCAGGTCTCTATGTTCCATACAATCGTCCTGAGGCTGGAAACGTTTAAGATATAACAATGAAGATGGTCGCATGCTGTCATTACAAACCCCTGTCAAGGTCACCAGGGTGCTACCATCCAAAAGGAAGTACCCAGAATATTCTTGGCATCTCACGCTTTGCAGAAATAGCAAGTATATTGCAGTTATTAGAGAGAACAGACAGAGTGAGCGCCAAGTAATCCCAGAAAATGTAGTGTTAAATAGAGGGTTCAAACCACAAAGCTGTTGATGGTGAATGTTAAAAATGTCAGCGTGGCTGAAAGACATTCGCCGGTGGTGAATGTCAAGTAGCGAGCTACTGTTCAGCAGATGCAATAAAAAAACGTAAGGGTACGCGGGTAATGGGACCAGCGTTATAGTTGTTGATACAAATTATATCCAGAAAGCAAAGAAATAAATAGATAAATAAATAAATAATGCAAAAATGGAACGAGTTCAAACTTCTTTTATAGTAATAGTCTCCAGTTGAGCATAATCACCAAAGCTATAGTGATAAGATTGCCAAAACTAGACAAACATCTGTGAGATGAATTCATCTCAGAGGGGAAGCCAACAGCTTGTTATCATTAAAAGAGGCAACGCTCTCTCTGCGTTTGAACTGCAGGCCGCCTTGTTACTGCATTTGCTGCGGCAATCGCACCAGATGTTGGCAGCTATCTTCAGATGGATGACAAGCACCTGCTGGTGGGGAAATTAAATGCTCGTCGGCCTCCTCTCCTTCAGGGGAGGGTGGGCCGGGAGGGGAAGGGGGAGAACGGTGACGGCTGACCCTCTGAAATCAACCTCTTTATGCAGAGTGACAGTAAGTGCTGGTTTGCCAAGCAGGGAAACAGAGTGGAAATTCATTGGATCTCTTCCATTGCCCCCGGTGAAATCTGCTCCCACCCTCCCAGTCCTGACAATTAACATGGCACCAATCTGAACTTGCTAAACCACTCATCAGAGTAATAGAGTCAACAGAGGGATCTCCTCCCAAAAAGCCCCCGCTCGTGCAGCAACCCCTCCAGAAATGGAGCATCGCGACAGCGGGGTCTGCTGGGCACCTCTTTGCCAACAAACATCGCCAGAACAAGCTTACAGCCCGGCACCTTCAGGCAACGCAGACCCAAATCTCTCTGTAACGTAGTGTTAACATAAATAGATGCTCAAAGTGGAATCCCACACGCACTCATGTTTGCTCAGATTTGAAATCAGTGTCCTGCATCAGGGGTGCAAAGGCAATCTCACGCTCACTGCCAGCAGGCGGTACCTGGATGTGCCCCACTGGTTTGTTTCAGATCAGCCCCTTTCGGCATTAGGAGCAGCAGCAAAGGTCACAATGGGCACTGCCGCTCATTTTACAAAGAAAACACACAGCAGCTTCTTCTGGCAGATGTTTTCAACTTTCTGTGAGAATAAAAACTGCAAAATGTGAACTCCTTTTATACAAGCAATCATTTCTTTACAACGCGTCCAGCGCTCCCAGTTCTTCAGACTTCCACGGTGATGACCTTACAGCAAAGAGGAAAATTCATAGAATCATAGAATAACCAGGTTGGAAGAGACCCACTGGATCATCGAGTCCAACCATTCCCATCAATCACTAAACCATGTCCCTTAGCACCTCGTCCACCCGTCCCTTAAACCCCTCCAGGGAAGGTGACTCAACCCCCTCCCTGGGCAGCCTCCGCCAGTGCCCAAGGACCCTTTCTGTGAAGAATTTCTTCCTAATGTCCAGCCTGAACCTCCCCTGGCGGAGCTTGAGGCCATTCCCTCTCATCCTGTCCCCTGTCACTTGGGAGAAGAGCCCAGCTCCCTCCTCTCCACAACCTCCTTTCAGGTACTTGTAGAGAGCAATGAGGTCTCCCCTCAGCCTCCTCTTCTCCAGGCTAAACACCCCCAGCTCTCTCAGCCGTTCCTCATAAGGCCTGTTCTCCAGCCCCTTCCCCAGCTTCGTTGCTCTTCTCTGGACTCGCTCCAGAGCCTCAACATCCTTCTTGTGGTGAGGGGCCCAGAACTGAACACAGGATTCGAGGAGCGGTCTCCCCAGTGCCGAGTCCAGAGGGAGAATAACCTCCCTGGCCCTGCTGGCCACGCTGTTTCTGATCCAAGCCAAGCTGCCATTGTGTGATGTGTTCTGCCAGCAGGGCCCGCCCCAGCCTGGATCACAATTTCAACAACTCTGCCCTGCGCAGTAAGTTGAAAACACCACTGCTGATTTCTGTTCAGCCCAAACCCCTTGCAAATGTCCCCGACAGAGATAACGTTTGTTTGATCTAAACTGGCCACATGCATTTTAGGTATCCTTCAGATTAAGAGGCAGTTAATCCTCATTCTGCTTAGATTATCTTAATTGGCTCTTCATTTGAGCTACTTTGCCCTTGTCCCCATTTCTAACGCTGTGTTTATAAATATAAATATATGTACCATGGACATGGAGTACAACCACAGACCTCTCTCCCTCTCCAGACTGGCCCGTGTTACTCAGGACTGGATGATTATTGCCTGGACTGATGTTGACCAACCTGCCACGCTTGGCTACCGTCCCACTGCCTCCAAAATATGCTCAGGCTCACTTTTCCCCCAGAAAACAAAACACTAAGTTCTCCTAACAGATATACACGTGTGAGATGGATGTCAAACAACATTCACACTCTACCTCTGCAGAATTAGCATAGGGTTAATTAAACCGGTCATACCTCAATACTGCACGTGTGAGCAAAGCTTGGTTGTTTCACCTCTAGGACGGACTCAAAACTGTCTTGTTTATTTTCAGCAACATAATGGAAAATCATAGAAATAAATCAAAAAGAACAAGCACGCCAATAAATCAAGGAGCACCAGGCTCTGCACAGAACCCTCCACATAAAACCAAATTTTCCATCAGAAAAATGTAAGGTTTTAAAAATCAAGCTGCAGATCAACCCATGTTTCCCCTTAACACTGTACAGCAGAGTGAAACACGGCTGGAATAGGAGCTCAGGGTAGGCTGATGAGCGCTCGGTTTTATTCCTGGGAGCACAGAGAGCTCCACAGCCACAGGGCTGGGTACGAGGTGGCAGGGGAGGGAGCGCCTGGCACCCCTCTGCTCTCCAGCGCCGTGCCGTGTGCGGTGCCAGCCAAACCCATTATGGGTGACCACGCACGGCCATTTCCATGTGGAAAAGCCATTATTACTCCTCCTTTCTGTAATGTGTGCTCTTTTTCCACATTTGGAACAATTTATATGAAGTTCCTCCTGAATACTTCTAAAAGCCCTTTTCCTACGGGCCCAGACTCAGAGCTGCATTTAAAAAATCCTCACATTTCACATCCCATCACTCAATACTGGTGTATTTATTATGTTGTACGATGACAATGATCAAACACTTACACTCCAATCGATTATGTTTTAACTAGCTCACTCTAGCTGACAAGCCAACCCCAAATTTGTGAGCAGCATCGCGCAAGCTTCAATTATACCATACAAAGTCTTAAATAACGGCCACTATTTTTTCATTAGCAAACTGATGTTAATGTTAAAACACGAGTTTTCTCAAGGCAAAGCTTTGGCACCCTTGGTTGCAGCTGCTCAAAGAACAGAAGTAATGGTCTGGATGCAGGTTATAGCTGTGATGGATTTCAGGAGCAGTACCTACATCTATAAAAAAGCAGTGCCTGTAGAGTCCAAGAGGCTGCACTTCATGACAAGTGCCAAAGTGGAATTTGATGCAATTTTGTGGCATATATTGGAAATATCTATCAGAAAAACTTTACCCCACTTCTGTCGCTGTGTTTTAACACCACTACTTTCTGCCTTTGATGCAGCTTGCTGGGGCAGAGTTAATCTTGCTGTTGTCTTTCTGCAGAGCAGCCAACCCCCTGGGCCCTGCTCCAACACAGGGGCTCCAAGATGCTACCACAGCACAAGAACAAATCATTTCCTTCCAGAGAATTCTACATCCACAGCCCCACTCATGCACCCTGGGCTGAATCCAAGACCACTCCAAGGATAATTTAAAGATGTTACCAAACACAATTAACTAAATTCATTCCATATTTTATACAGCCTACTGGGTTTGTATGAAACAAAAGTGTGGGGCGAAAAAAGATACAAATAATTTTCATTGCAAAATTGATATAAAGATCCCACAAACAAATATTCACAGAGGCGCTGTAGGAGGAAAACAAGAATATTTTCTTACAACCTTCTTCTCCCCAAACACAGCCCCTGCCTCATCACTGATTCCATTCAGGCTCTTGGAATGCTTCAGGGTTGCCAGCGGTGTACCATGCAAGCTCAGGACCAAAACTGCTCCGCTGCTATCACTGAAGTAAGCAAGACAGAACACTAGCCATCAGGAAAAAAAAAAATCCAAGGATACAGCTGCCTTAAATAAATAAATACCTTTGAGGGGAGACCTCATTGCTCTCTACAACTACCCGAAAGGAGGTTGTGGAGAGGAGGGAGCTGGGCTCTTCTCCCAAGTGACAGGGGACAGGACAAGAGAGAATGGCCTCAAGCTCCGCCAGGGGAGGTTTAGGCTGGACATTAGGAAAAAATCTTTCACAGAAAGGGTCATTGGGCAGTGGCAGAGGCTGCCCAGGGAGGGGGTTGAGTCACCTTCCCTGGAGGGGTTTAAGGCACGGACGAGCAGCTGAGGGACATGGTTTAGTGACTGATGGGAATGGTTGGACTTGATGATCTGGTGGGTCTCTTCCAGCCTGGGGATTCTATGATTCTATGAAATTCGCAGGCCTCCTAGGATCAGGGATGCTTGAGCTGCCCCTACAGCAGAGCTGCACCGCTGGCTGTACCACAGCGGCCAAATACAGACACCTAAACGAGCTGGAGTGCTCCTGGCAGCACCGTGGCCCCAGCTCTCTCTCTAACCCTGCTGCCACCGTGAGCCCTTCAGCCCGCACTGGGGCTGCTCTGAGGAGTGACATGAGTGCTGGCATATTTACATTTCCCATGGCCTTCAGAGCTTACTGAGTAAGAAAGGCAAGGAAACGTAAGGCGAAATAAAAGAGCTTGCCCAAAGGCAGGCAGCAAGTGGGTGGCACAGTGGGAAACAGAAGACAGATGCTCGGGGCCTCGACTCTCCGCCACAACTACCTGATCTCACACAGGTTACAGCCCTACAGCACAAAAGCTTCCTTCCCGTTTCACTTAACCAGAGCAGCAAAGGAAATAAAACTGTACATCAAACTTCTGCTGAGTTCTGATACAGCCTCCTTGCCCACAAATCCTGCCTTAACATTTCCTCTTTTCATAAAACCCAGGTACAAACCAACATCTAATTTATAACAAAACCACTTCCACAAAGCATATGTCTTATTCCAGACCACCTAAAAACTGACTTCCTGTGTACAACTTTTCACTGACAGAAAGAAAACACTGACTGGCTTTTAAAGCAACGATCTAGTCTGTTAAAAAAAAAATAAAAAAAAAAAAAAGAAGAAGAAAAGAGCATGCGTGGGAGGGAGAAGAAATAATAAAAGTGCTTCAGGCCATGAGAGACCACTACATCCCAGATCTCTCTGCCACATGCCACAGCAAAAACTTAAAGCAATACTCATTATCCTTTGGAATACCATGGACATAACATTCAGATAAGGAAACCCAGAAATACTGGAACTTTAAAGTGCAAGCAAAGGGCTGAGGCAGCAGCGTGAACAGGGCTGAACACTGTCCCACAGTGGCCCCCACAAACTGTGTTCATCACTGTCCCGAACTTATAAGAAGCCGCAAACAGGGACTTCTTTGTCTGCTGCTCATTCTGTTTTAAGGAGGTGCAATGATTCAAATTTAAAAACTTCTCCCGAGGCATACTCAGGTAACTTGAAGAGAAAAAAAGAATATAATGAGCTAAAAGCTATTTAACATCAAGTCTGGAGCTCAGTGCTGCTTTGCAAGGGAACAGCGAGGTTAGCAGCAGTTAAAACACACGCCAACACATTCTCTGTTTTACTGCACGTTACAAATGTTTTGGGAACTCTGGCTATTACAGACTAGAACGTAAATAAGAGTCCCAACCTGTCCCTTCATTTCATAAAATGTAACCAATTCACAAATATTAAATCTGGAAATACAGTGCTGAAAAATATGAAAGGCTAACAACTTGTCAAATCAAAATATTACTCTTCTGCAAAGCAAATACTTTAAGAATAGACCATCCTGTGTCCTACCAACCATTAAATCTACATATCAATGTCCAACAGATGTAACAATACCATTCAAACAGTATGCCAAGTCTGAATTGACTAAGCTTTCACTTTCATACATGCAAAATTCCTTGCACCTCCTGATTCCGGCCTTAGCACCAGCTCCACACAGACTTCCAAATCCCCCAAAATGAACCCATGGCAGAAAAGCACCTTTTCTCATGCTAACAACTCTATTGCAATAACATCTTCAGAGGCCATACTCAAGGTCTCAGGGGAAAGTAAACCATTGGAGTGCTTAACACTGCAAGGGAGCATTAACTCATTCACACCCAGATGCCTTGCCAAACAAGGAGGAGTTTTCTCTCATGTTTTTTTTGTTTTACATTTTCGCAGCTGTCGGAGGGGAAGGCAGTAGGAAGCAATGTTATGTAAGCCACCCGATTAGGCTGAACTCCTCAGCGTGGATGACACCTCCTTCCTTCTCACAGCACAGTTACACAGAGAAAGAGAAGGATCTTTTTGCCTATTACTCATAAAATATTATTTTTTTCAAAGGTTAAATTGGTCATTATTTGCATTGCTGTCCGTGTTATAACACAAGACACTGTACAACCAACCTAAGAAGGGAACTCTGATTCTCATGTTTTCCATCTGCACCCTGAATGCTTCCAGTTTACCTTTCATCCAGGACAGCCCCGGGGCTCAGTGAACGGGAGCCTGGGGCAGAGACAGGGGTGAAGCAGCTACTCTCCTCTCACTCGCTGCACTGCCGCTAGACAATAAGTCAGAGCTACAGAAGGAAGAGGTGAGAAAATTACAGTCTTTCAAAAGCTCAGTGGTTGCACAGAAAAAAACAACATCAGATGCTAGATATTATGCCACTGGTCTGGTTTGCATCTCACAGGAAATAACAAGTGACTGTACAAAACATTTCAGATTCAGAGAGGTAATTCAGAAACCCTGTCTTGCCTCAAAATTTCCAAACCTAAGAAGCCATTCTTGAGGAAACAACATATTCCAAGCAAAGTTGAAACATGCCTACAATTTGTCTGAGGTCTGTTCCAATTTCAGCTGAAAATTCAAAATCAAAATCAAACGCCACAGCCCCCTTCCCCAAAAGTCATTTATAGGATTGTCATGAAAAAAAAATACAGAGACAACACTTTTGCTTCAAGATTTTGAGAAGTAGTAATACAACTGGGGCCACCAACACCAATGTTGCTTTTCTAGCAGTCTGAAATAACAATATGTAAAAATATTGTTTGTCCACAAAGCTATTTCGCACATCTCCTTTAAGAAATCACTGTTCTTTTTCGAAGAAGTGTAAATTGAAATGTATTCTCTCCCACACAAGAAAACATGATTTTTCTACAAGAACAAGTAGATATGGGCTTCTCTAATAGCTGGAGACAACTGAAAGGTACCTTTAACATAACTGTTCCCCTTGTGCTGGAAACAGGGCCTGGAAGGAGACAGTCGCCTTTTCATTCAAAGGGCCGTTCCCACTAAGACTGATTACAGTAGTTTCAGTAAGAAGATTTTTACTCAGAATTTTGTTTCAGTAATTGGGTCAAAAAGCATACCTGGAGCTCAACCACAGTAACGTATCAATTAATGACTGCACGCAACCTTTCAGCGTTCATGAGCTCATCAGGCGGTCCCTCCAACCCACATCTCAATCCTGGCCCGCACCACACCAAGGCAGCCTCGAGGCAAACGAGGAGGGGGACACAAGCAGCTGGGGCCCTCAAAGGGTTAAAATCCCATGTCAAATAGCAAGTCCTGGCTCTGGACCAGAAGGGACATGGGAACCAGGGCAGCTGAGTTATAAAGGCCTCATTGTAGCAGCCCACTGGATTGGAAATGACTTGTAGGCCTAATGAAACAAAACTTTGGCAGCAAAACAGAATGAAAGGAATGAGACAATAAAAGAGAGGAACAAAGGGAGCAGAGTTGTTTCAGCTTAGGAAAATAAGCTCACTTTGTTGTTGGGAAAAGCCAAAGCCGATTAGGATAAACCAATGACTAGGCATAAGTCTTCCAAACTAATTACACAGTTCGCCATGTGAAGTATAATTGCAAGTCGCAAATAAGGACTACGCTACTTTCACAGGAGCTCTGTAAAGGGAGCGTTACCTAGTAAAAAACGAACCCTAAGAAGTGCCTTATCATCAGTGGCTTGCAGCTTAAAAGGTGCAGAACATGCAGGTCCCGAGAGAAGAGCAATTCATTAGCGTGTCACAGTCCTCCAGGTGAGGCTTTAAGAGGCTGTTCCTTTTTGTTCCTTTTTTAAATGATACCAGAAGCTTTAAACGCTCCAACATGTCCTGATCTCGGACAGCACCATTTTGCTTACACTTTCAGAAAGCAATAAAACGGGTCTATCAGCAGCCCCAGCGACCACCAAAAGCACTGGTGGCCTCTGTGGAGGGGAAGGACATGGGGGAGGAAAGCGCAGCCCCACTGCACCTCCTCACTTCTAAGTCCTTCTCATTTAAATCCTTTTAAAACTTGGTCTTAACAGCCAGCTCCTCACACGTCAGCACAAGGGCAAAGCTGCAGGCTGCGGATGGGTTAACAAGGCCGGTGAATTTATTCTGTTTGCAAGCATGTTTGAAACATCTTTGACTGAAATAACAGAGGATCACAGAAACAACTGCACTAGACCAGCAGGATTAGGTAGTAAGACAATGGCTTTTTTTTCTTCTTCTTCTGATTGTAAGTGGTTGTGGCTTAGTTTGGAGTTGTGTTTTCCCGGCTTTGCCTCCACACATCCTCCTGTGGATCCTGATCCCTGCAACCACTTGAAGAAGCAGCTCCCTCAGCCCCCTCAAGCCCCTTCCCCTGGCACCCCAGATCCCCTTCCCCCAGCACCCAGCGCTCGCCAAGTCTCTCCAGGGATCCCCACAACAACCATACACGTGCGTGTTGAGCATCACCAGCTCTAAGCAGTCAGCAATCACAAGGCTGTTAATTACGCTGCTTCGTGCTCGTTAAGCCTTTTGGCTTCACTCAGGTAATTTTTCCCAGCCTTCCTCCCCAGCTTACAGCAGCTTGGGATGCTCATCTTCACAAAATGAAAGCTGGGACTCCTACAGATCCCAGGCTTTACAGAAAGAAAAAAATAATCACTACTAGAAATTTCACAATCAAAGCCTCAGGAGTTATCATTACCACACACTTTGGTGCTCTAACAGGCAGGCATTTTCACTGGTGAAGTCAGGGAAGAGGGTTTATTAAAGCAGTCTTCTCTTTATTGGAGAAAAAGGTTCTGGCATTTACTTTTCAAAAAGCCGCAGTTTCAGTTCAACACGCGAGGCCCTTTTCTGCCAACTCCAATTAAATGGGCACGTCTGCCTGCCCCCTAAGCTGGTGGCTGTGCTAACCACGTCAGGTATTGCGAGCTACCTCCAGTTACCAAAACAACCTCCCCCTGGTTGCAAAGCTCTTCTCCGTAGCAAGTACAAACAGGATTTCAAGAATCCCAGCAGTAGGTAAGTAATTTTTTCCACACCAATAAATAAGCTCAGCATTTCAAAGAGCAAGTCACCTGAGATGCTCTTATCAAACATGGGCGGCTCCTCTACACATTAATTATGTAATGCAATTTTCTTTATTTTAAGAAAGCACTAAGCAAATGCAAACCTTGCCAACCGATCATTACGCATTGTTTGAATTGTAATGGCTTGACAGGAAAGCAAGGCCTGTGTGCTAAGCATCGCACAGATGTATCACCAGCCTCTGCCACAAAGAGCCTGCAATCTCAACAAGCAAGTAAAGGAAAGATGGGGAAGAGGAACGGAGAAGGAAGCAGCTCCTACAAGGTCCCACAGGGCCAATCTTGGGTCATTACATCTGAATGCAGCATCTCAACCACTTTGGCGTGTTAATGAGTCTTCTCTAGTTTAGCTGGACCAAAAGCCCCCATTTCCCAAGGTCATTAACTACTGTGCATCTTCTCACAACCAGAGCTTTGGGAGAATCACCTCAAAATACCCCATGAACCAAACCATTGCAGATGATGAACAGGAAGGAAAGTGCAGGACAGAGAACTTGAATGCCTACATGGTGAGGTCACATCATGGTGACACAGCCAAGAAGCCCCTCCTACAGAACATCACCAACTTCACCAAACTCAACTCCTATTCGCAAGGTAGAAAAATGAAGCAAGAAACAAGGATGTAACTGGAAAGGGTCACCTGGTAGCCTCAAGCCTACAGGAGGTGAGCTCTCACACCCGGACCACACAGACCCAGCAGCACATACCACAACGCAACTGCCAGAGGAATGGGTTCCAGCCTTGAGTGCAACCCTTGCAATTATTTTCAGTGCCTCAATTATTCAAGCCTTCAAATTAAGACACTTGAAAAAATATTTAGTTTTCCAAAAGTGTTGCCTTTGCAAAGACAGGCCCCTTTTGAGCTATCTCAAAAAAGGCAGAGCAAGAAAGCAGAACCGAAGTGTCCTGAATCACTAGTCACTACTGAAAAACACAGTCTAGTTGTCTGCATTCTCAGGGACTGTAAAATTGCAAGCATGAAACTACCAGATGGTGAAATTAAAAAGGCTATATTAAGACAGCATCCAGACAATATGCAAAGTACTTATATTGAAACTATTATTAACTTCAAAAATGCAGGTTAGAGGAGTTCTGCAATTAGAAGTAACTACAGAAGATACATCCAAAAGCTCATGTAATCCTTTAATAAAAGGCTCAGCAGGCTGTAAACATCCTGCCGGAATCGAAGATCATTATTGAAAATAAAAAAAGAGGTTTGCAAAACAACCTATCAATCCAGCACAGCAACAATTTATAAACTCCCCTCCTCAGCCCGCAACAAAATACTGCCTGGCCAACGCTTTTCAGGGCAGATAAAAGAAACATAAACTAACTACAAGGAATGGGAGCTGCTTTGCTTTGGGATATCCCGCTGTGTCCTCATGCAATCATGCATCTAAATCATCAACTGATGAACTCCAAAAGACAGGAATTGAGCTCTATGGAGCCCTGCAGATGGTGGGGCTGACAGGAAGAGGGTACCAGGAACTGCTTTCAAAGCAGATGGTTCTGCAAGCTCTTCACTTTGTTGGACTCCAGACTCAGCCCCCAGAAGCCCTGCGGATCCAGTAAGCTCCATGGAAGTTGGTGGCACTAAAATCCAGCTAGGCAGAGCCTGGATTGTGGAGTCAAGAGTTATTTCATCACCTGTTCTGGAAGAGTGCAGGTTTCCTCCCTTGCATAAACTCTTTTTAAAAAACATGTGAGCATTCTACATGTATTTCCACTGGATCTTGCATAAGGTTTTTTTAATAACAAATTAAACGGATATTCTAGTGAGTTCCATATTATTCGTGCTATTCATGTGGTCCCTTCAGGCATTTTCACAACCTAATGAGCTCTCTCAAACACGTCTATCTCCTCCTTTTGCCACTGGAATCAGAGGTAAACAGAAGGCTAATTTTATGGAGAAAACAACTGTATAATCATTCAGCCAAGGGTCAAATTCTTCCTGAACATGCACAAATTCACCTCTCAATGATTCTTTTCTCTTTAATGAAGGTAAACAGTGTGGCAATGATGTAGACATAAACATGCAACAAACTGAAAAGGAATTCAAGAAGAGATTTCATAGGCTTCAAGAGGTGACACTGAAAGGCAAAACCCATGGCCCTTCTTTGAGCATAAGCCTCATTGCACTTTTGTTTTTCAAAACCAACTTTAAAAAGAAAGGGGAAAAAAGGAATTCAAAATATGTAATGCTCACTTGGGCAGGAACTTACCTTGCCAAACTGTTCAAAGTATTGCTTTACGTCTTCCACTACTGTATTAGCCGATAATCCACCTACAAATATTTTCTTTGTTCTTGTGACCATCTGTAAGAAATTACAAGACAAGCATACGGTTTAACCAGATCGTTTCAAACAATATGTGGAAAAAAAAGAATTATTCTTCAGATGCTATCCCTTAACCCAGTTACTGAGATTATTTCTGTACAAAAGCAATTCACATTCTATTTGATTAGATGCTTCTTTTTTTTCTTTGTCTTGTTTTGGTTTTATTTGAGAAATGGCTGAGTAAGTGCACTCAATAACAACTTTAGCCCCCGGATATTTTTTTTTAATAAATGATTTTTATTGTGCTTCTCAATGCAAATATAAGTGAAAAAGGAGTTCAAGTGTTGTATCCTCATAGCTACTGTCTCAAAGAGACATGCCATTCCTCCCATCTTTCCTAAAGACAGAGTGCATGATCTCTGGCAGACAAAAGTTAATTATGTCAAATCCAAGCAACGGGTTATTAAGTTTCCATGGGTCAGTCTAAAAGGAACTTGCATAGTTCCTTTAAAAATAATCAAATACTGAAGACAGCAAGAACCACCAATGCAGTCCCCTAGCTGCCACAAACCACATTTCAGCTGAAATGCTCACAGCATCACCATCACCTGGGGCTGGATCAGGTCCTTCAAAAACCCCTTCATGATCCTCCAGACCCAAGCCAAGCACCCAGCTGTTCCTGCTGAGCTCCATGCACCGGAGGCTGGTCCATACCAGGTGAAGGGATGATGCTGGACACCTTACAGAGAACGTACTATCAGATAATTCATTATGGTTTATCTGGTAGGGGAAGTTGGTGTCTTTTGTGGGCTGATCCCAAACCCTTTGAGCTTTGTGAGTCACTTTAAATCCAGGACAATGTTATCAACATGCTCTGAAGGGGCAGGCATCATCCCTGTATGCCTGGACAGAGGGCAATGCACCAGCTTAGAGCAGGCAACGGAGACAACTAATGAGCAGCCCACCCCATATAGAGATGTCATAAAGTCAACAATAAGAAATTCATGCCTTAAACCTTTGAGTTCATTGTCTGTACGGCAGAAACTGGACAAAGCAACCACCTTACAAAGACTGAAGGGCAAAAATGCCACGTGACTCCAGAGCCAGGACTTGCTTGGTTAAGTATCAGCCAGCAAATGCTGAAGCAACGCAAAGAGAACAACAGCACGGCCACCCCACCCCAGCCAGCTCTGCCCCCAGCGCCACCAGACCCACTGACAGCAATGGCTCTCCCCAGACTCTCAGCCAGGTTCTGCTCCACGAGTGGAGCTGCGGTGATGAGCCACGTCGTGCAGACGTGGGCAAAGCCTTCGCAGAACTGAGACACCGAACAAAAAGCTTGGAGTAGCCCCAAATCCTCTCAGCAAAGAACAAATTAAACATCACTCCCGTCTCCACTGCCAGTCACATTAACCAGGGGAGATACTTCCCTCAATCAGCCCCTGGCTACGCTTTACAGAGCTTCACTTTATTTTTTTAAGTTACGAAGAAAGGAAGAGGGGGGGAACAACAGTGTAAAAATTCAATTATTTTTTCCTGGCTGCAATCTAGGACTCCGAAATTGAAGCCCAAGCATATATTTTTCTGTAGAAAATTGTCATTTACAAATAAAGAATTGGCTAAAGCCGACTTGTAACTAAAGGATTTTGAAGGGCTGTCAAGAGCCCTCTGCCTGCCAGCATCTGATTTAAGATCAGGCCAAGCTTCTGTTGTCATACAAAAGAGGGAGGAAAGCAATTATTCTAAAGCAATATTTGAAATTATCATCATTTTTATATTTGACCAAGAAAGAAAGAAAGAGAGAGCTACTTCTTTTAGAAGCAAGATTGAAGGTTAAAGAATGAAAAAAAAAAGAAAAAAGACTACTTTGTTTCAATAGCTTCAGTCAAAGAAAATATTGGTACTGACAAGCAAATTCACAACATTTTAATGCCTAGAGATGTGCTGCGAGCTGGGAAATGGTTTCAGAAATCAGCTCTTTGGTACAAAAGTGAATCACAAAATTAAGTCTGCTTTTACAATCTACACCTTCCTGAAGAGATGGTTCAATTGCTTTGTTACATACATTCCCCTCAGCAAAGGAACAGATGAAGCACATAGTCCTAGCAATTCCTCCTGTCCTGGCGTCCTCCACAGGAGATTTCATTGCTTGTCTTTCATCCCTGGCACAAGGCACCAACATGCCCCCGGACTCACCACGGGCTCAGCTCATCTTCTCACCTCCATCTCCCACGACCCAAAGACCACCGGCAGCCCAGGAGATGCAGTCACAAGACACAGGCAGGTTTGGAAATCAGCCTTTTCCCCATAAAGGTCTGGATGTGCACAGCAGAGATCAATGAAAGAAGCCCGCTTACGCTGGTGACACGATGGGCTCCTGAAGCTGGCAACAACGCCACCACTGTACTTGGCTTGGATTTAGCCTGGGGTGCTTGGGAGAACCTCAGAAGATGAGGAAAGCTGTCGTTTCATAGAATAACCAGGTTGGAAGAGACCCACCGGATCATCGAGTCCAACCATTCCTATCAAACACTAAACCATGTCCCTCAGCACCTTGTGCTGGAAGCATGTATTTCTCTCTCAAGCATTAGTGCACGGCAAACTACTGTACGCCATTGACTTGTCTGTGCTAGTACAGCCTCACCAATTCTCAATTACTAGGTAACTGCAGTAGGACTTGGACCAACTGGAAACAAAGCCTCCAACTCCTGCTCAAACCTGCCAACGCTCTCTCATTAGCAAAGCAGATGAGTTATGAGGCAAGACTTCATTAGGGTAAAAAATGAAGAGCATTGTGGTCCTGCTCTGCGAAGGATCGGGCTCCAGCCTGTGGGTCCACTGCAAAGATCCGCTCCTCGGAGCCTGAAGACTTGGAGTAGAGACTGTTAGCCTAACAGCAAACAGCCAAAGGTTTCAAACACATTAGCCAAACACGACGGAGCACTCAAAAGACATAAGAAACCGTAAAAGTACTCACTAATTCAGGGATTTTACTATACCAGGGACACCTCCTGTGTAGATCAGCCACTGCATCACCAATAGAAAAGATTTTAAAGCACATCAAATTGCCAAGTTCTGAGAAAACTGACCATAATTAGGAAGTTCCCAAAACTCTCATTGCTAATGGCTGCAACGACAGAGGAGGAGATCACCTCATTTATCACCAAGTTCCCTCAGCTGACTACAGGGCACTGACACCAATGGGATTCTGGTTCATCCCAGTCAGCAACGTTCTTATTGTGTGATACCCCATTCTCCATTATCACCTCCCCACATCTGTGCTTGTTTCAAAAGACAAAGGGTTAAAAAGCATTTAATGAAGTACACTTAGTGCTGTTTAATAAACATTAAGATGACAAATGAGCAGAGGCACAAAGAACTGAGCCAACGGAAGAGTTTGTTTTAAAAATTAAGGTTTTGTTTTAAAATCAAAATTTCTCATTTGGCTCAGAAAATAAACCAGCAGATCTTAAGCCAAAAAAAAAGTACACTCTTCTAAAAACATTCATGTATATATCTAACAAAATTACTCATTATAAAAAAGGTTTTATTGGCAAAAGAAGTCCCCCCAAAAAGTCCTGGTCCTAGGAGGACCAGCCTGAATTCCTTCAAGGAAAGTCACTGAGGATCTTTATCTCTCCCTGCAAATCAATGTATAATCTGCTTTCAGGCAGAGTGCTGCCTACAACAGGGCACTCCCACAAACAGCAGAAGGTTTCGGGGTCAGTCCCTCAG